>NC_133660.1:69738149-70338149 GCF_037893015.1 Macrotis lagotis
AACCGAGAGGAGAGCTGGGATCTGATCTAGCCTGGCTCTGCTGCTCTGACTTGGACCACTAACTTTACTTCCACTTTCCTCAGATGAGGGAAATCAGGGCCTAGGGAAGGCCATCAGAGATGTTATAAATGAGATGAGATGTATAACCAGTGGATTTTTACAAAGGAAATTTTGGCATTGATGGGCATCTCAGAACGACATTTTTCTGGAGCCAGAGATACCACAAGCTTCTGTCTCAAACTTCTAAGACCTAAAGCATTGTTACTGGTCCAGAGCATAAGCATATTTATATGACATAGATTGGGAGAGTAGAATGGGAGAGAAAACAAATGTTTGTTAACTGAAAAATAAAAAAATCTTTAAAATCAAATGATTTCTACTGGATTAAATCTTTATCAGTAAGTCAGTGAGTGAAAGTAGTTGTGGTGAACAAAGAACATCAGTCCTGAAAAGAATAAGAAAGGGCATTGACTTTGAGTCAAAAGATCTAACTTCAAATCATGCTTCTGCTACTGTATGACTATGGACAGGTCATTGCACCCACCTTGAGTCAGCTTTCTCATTTATAAATGAAGGGGTTGGACTAGCTCCCCTCAAAGTTTCCTTCTGCCTCCTAACCTACAGTCCCATAATCCTTTCAGTTCACTTTTGAGTTGTTCCTTCTAAAAGTGTAGAACTGATGTGTCAGAAGTCACAAACTTCAACCCAGTTCAACTAAGGACACACTAACTCTGTTGAAACTACTTTCCATCAAACTGACCATGTAGATTTGACCCTTGAACTTCACATTTTGATTTCTACAGGTTTCCTTTGCCTGTAATAATTCCCCTTGAGAGGACTTCATTATTAGGAAAAGTCAGTATAAGGGAGACATTTCTTCATTGTTTACATAACTCTCCGTGTTGATGTAGTACAAAAGCCAACAGTGTCTTGATGGGAGAAGCATCAAAATAGACATTAGGCAAGTTTCCCTGTTTGTGTGGCAAGGGATGACTCTCAAGGACTTGGGATGAGTTCTTATTCTACTGACAGCTTTACAAGAAAGGGAACATTGTACACTACCTGCTTTAAAAATCCTTACTGTCTAATCAGATACTGATAAATCAACTCCATTTAGGTAGGTGGGGTGGAAGGGGGGGAGTGGAGAGGAGTCTTAATCTCACAGTCCTGATTCCTGCCATTGGTGATAAGAGATCAGACAATGGCAGTAACACTGATATGGCCAACAAGTGCTATACCACACAGAAAGTCCAAATGGATGTTGGGATTCAGAGAGAATGTGTTCACCATGTCAATAAAACTGACTTTTGGTGCTTTTGTTGGACCACGGAGGAAGTATTTCACCATTAGTGAGATTCTTCATGAAAGCACCTTGATGGAAAACCCAAGAAATTCATTACAGGAAAGACAAAGAGAAAATGGTTCATCATCACTCTATCAAGGAAGGAGGGAAGGAGAGGAAGGAAGGAATAAATCCTTATTTTCGAGGGGAATACAGTTATCATCTCTCAGAATGTTAACTCTCTCCAGGAGAGTTAACATTCACATAGCGTGCTGTCACTATGACAAAGTTTTCTTTCTTATTTGTCTTTGACTACATGGTATTTAATGCTGTCACTCTATAAATGGCACAAAAAACAAAACATTATACAAAAAGATACTTCTTTGGAGCCATGTTCTCCTCAGGGTGTCTTCACCACTGAGGAGTGTCATCCCTTCTATGCAGTTCTTGTCCATAGAGAATTCGCCATAGAGAATCCACTAATGGACTAGAAATCATCATCCTGGGATTTTTTTGTTTTGTTTTTACAGATGCCAATACATAAATATGGCCCATAAATCTGTTACCCCTCAAATTTTTCTCCTATTTGACCATCTCCCATAGAGTTGATGAGATCTCTTAACAGAGAGGTGATAATGCAGTGAGATGCAACAATTATTGGTCATGACCAATGGAGGAATTAATTTTGTTTGACTGAACGTATTTGTTAAATCTTTTCCCCCCTTTATTTTATTTATTTAAGGGGGCAATACTTGATTGAGGAAAAAAACAATTTTTTATGGCTTTTTGAATTTTACAATTTTCCCCCTAATCTCACTTCCCTCCCCCCACCCCCACAGAAGGCAGTTTGATAATCTTTACATTGTTTCCATGCTATACATTGATCAAAACTGAATGTGTTGAGAGAGAAATCATATCCTTAAGGAAAAAATAAAATATGAGACAGCAAAATTACATAAGATATCTTTATTAAAAAAATTAAAGTGAATAGACTTTGATCTTTGTTTAAACGCCACAATTCTTTCTCTGCATACAGATGGTATTCTCCATTGCAGATACCCCAAAATTGTGCCTGATTGTTGTACTGATGGAATGAGCAAGTACATTAAGAATGATCATCAACACGATGTTGTTGTTAGAGTGTACAATGTTTTTCTGGTTCTGCTCATTTCACTCAGCATCAGTTCATGCACATCCTTCCAGTCTTCACCATCCTGGTTTCTAATAGAACAATAGTGTTACATCACACACCTATACTACAATTTGTTCAGCCATTTCTCAATTGATGGACATTCATTCAATTTCCAATTTTTTGCCATGACAAATAGAGCTATTATGTTTGTACAAGTGATGTTTTCACACTTTTTCATGATCTCTTCAGGGTATAGACCCAGTAGTGGCATTACTGGATCAAAGGGTATGCATATTTTTATTGCCCTTTGGGCATAATTGCAAATTGCTCTCCAGAAAGGTTGGATGAGTCCACAGCTCCACAACAATGTATTAGTGTCTCAGATTTCCCACATCCCTTCCAACATTGATCATTATCCTTTCTTGTCATATTGACTGGTGTGAGAGTTGTGAGTTGGTACCTCAGAGATGCTTTAATTTGCATTTCTCTAATCAGTAATGATTTAGAGCAATTTTTCATATGATTATGGATTGCTTTGATTTCTCATCTGTAAATTGCCTTTGCATATCCTTCGACCATTTGTCAACTGGGGAATGGCTTCTTAATAAAAACAATTTTTTTAAAAAAATAAATTTAAAAGTTAATTTCTTATGAAATGTTTTCTACTAATTAAGAAATTCAGTCCTTATACCTCCCCACACACACCTCTACCAATCAAAAACAGAATGAAAAGTATCTTTTTTCATGTGTAATGAATAATGAAATGGCCCCATACCATCTATTTATGGTATTAAACTAATTTAACTAATAATATTCTATAAGTTTTTTATCAGCCTATATCAGTAATTAGTGAACATTAGAAGATCAGACTAATAGCAGTAGTTCATATTGTTATTCCTTTATGTTCTCAGAGGACCAAAATAATATCAAGGTGTTAGGGTCAAGTGCAATGTGTTCAGCTGTGGCTGACCAACACAAACTGAAGAGGCTCTTCCACAGGAGGGGCACAAATTGAGCACCTGGGATGGAGATGTCTCTTAATTTGCATCTCACATTTAGCTTTAAGCTTCTGTGACTCTGCTTTGCTCATAGAGCACAGCGCCCTTGATGTGGGAATGCCATGCTACGCATTCCTTGTGCCAGCCTCTCCCAAGTCTCACAGCTGAGATTAAAGTTCATCAGAGAAATCTTAAGTGTCTTTGTATTGCTTTATCTAACTTCTGTGTGAGCACTTGCTTTGTGGGAGGTCTCCATAGTCTTACCCATGGCTTGTAGAATGATTGAATAAATGAAATATTATTTATAAGCACTTAATATGTTCTAGTCACCTAAAGAACAGAAGACTTGAGGGCAGGGTAATTTGAGGGTATAATCACTTTCCTTAGGTATTTGACTGTCAGGAGGAGAAAGATTCAGATTTGTTCTTGGCTACAGGGGCAGTGGGTAAAAAAAAAAAAATATAGACCTGAAATAAGGAAAAGCCTTCGAACAATAAGAGCTACCCAAAAGTTTAACAGATCATCCCTCAGGTGATCATTGGTACCCCTTTCTTAGAGGTCTGGTCCATTTGCTTGATCTGTTATAGAGAGGATTCTCATTTGGCTCTAGGTAAATTCTGAAGTCCCTTCCAACTCTGAGATGCTGAGAGGGTCCTTATGTGTCAAGCCCATCTTATGGTCCTGGACCCTGGAGGGGGAGGCTCTACTAAGTTGGCCTAAGGCTTTTGGGAGCTACAGAGGCAAAAATGGAGAATATATAGTGGGATCTTTTCAACCACAATATATCATTTCAAAGTGACCTCCTGCAAGACCCTCAGAGTCAAAGCCCTAAAGAGACAGCATGGCAGAGGGAAGAGCATTACAATCCTATCTTACACATTTTGTAGTTAGGTGACCCTAGGTAAGTTGCTTCAATTCTCTAAGACTAAGTTTTCCCATCCACAAAATGGAAATAATTACTAGTATCTACATCACAGGAGTGGTATGAGGATCACATTTATAAAGTGCTTTGCAAACCATAAAGTTCTATAAATGCCAGCCATTGCTACTTACTTCTATTGAACAGACATCTCCAACTCTTGGTCCCGTGATCCTACAGTCACTTCTCTCTGGTGTGTGTGTGTGTGTGTGTGTGTGTGTGTGTGTGTGTTTCTCTATTGTGCCTCTCTATCTCCCCTTCCCATCTTGTTGCCCAGCTCTCCTGTAACACCATTTATCTAACCACACAGCACTATGTGCTAAGAAAAAACTGTGAAGGAAGGCAAGGACTGTGTTAGAAGGCTTGAACTGTACTCCCCTTCTAGTACTTCTGCCTGTGTGAGCTGAGGCAAGTTCTGCTCTCTCCTAAGCAGAGGAAAATGGGCTAGATGACTTTTAAGGCCATCCCAGATCAGATCCTAATACATTTCCTACTCTTCAGTAGCTGAAACATTGAATGAGAAGCAGCTGTGGAGAAAGTTGCTGGTGGAACACAGATGTCAGCATGCTGCAGCCTGCCAAGAGAAGAAATAAGTGGACTAGAAGCTGCTAAATGGATTTTAATGACACAACCCAGGACAAAGCCAGAATGTCTAGTCAGACTCACTGTAATATGTGGTCTAGGGAAGGAAACTATGCCAATTGAAAAAGTTCCAGAAAATTCTGAAATGGAAAATGACTTGGGAAAGCTTCATTGAGAGTTGGAAGGAGGAGAATAAGAGTCATGAGTGTTTGAATGAAGACAGCAGATGTGATGAAAATCCTGTTACTGGGAAGGGAAATGAAAATGGAAAATTTCCTTTTTAAAGTCTTGATCCTCTCTCAAATTCTGAAGATCACAAAAAATCCTACCAACTTCCCCCCAAAAATACATAAAGGAAAAAAGACATAAGAATGGAACAAAGATGAAAACAGGATTCTTATTGTTTTGTAAACTTTAGCATGTACTTTTTCAATGAAGTATAAAATGTGGAATCTGCAATTCTTATGGATGAGCTATGTAAATGTTATATATATAGCGCTGCTCTCCACTGATATAAGCAGGCGTGGTTTGTCATTTTTGTGATTATGGTGCTAGTCATGCAGTAGTCACTTGGTACAGATTCACCGAAATGGCCTGAAGTCATTTTGTTTCTTTGTTTGATGGCAACTAAATTTAGAACGAAAAGATTTTTTTTAAAGGTTTGAAGTTGTTTTTTTTTTTAAAGCCCTGGACTTGGAGCCAGACACCTGATTTAGAAACTTCATTCCATCTCTGCCATTTCCTAGGCTTAGTGTTTTATGAGGGCTGGTCCCCTTGGGGCTGAACCCCAGATTCTCAATTTGCAAAATAAAGACTAATCTGTCTTTTCTCTAAGTTGTCATCAGAATCAAATGAGATAGCTTCAAGTGCCAAAATGCCAACTCTTCATGAAGTCATCAGTTCAATTCTATTAATATCATAAAGCTGTTAATATAATGAGCTCAATAATTAAATCATTATATGATCACAGACTACTGGAAGAGAGGTTAGAGGCGAGTTCAACTCCTTAATTTTAAAACTCAAAGAAAATAAGGGAAATCAGAGTGTGAAGAGGCCTCCAGCCTGCTAAGTAGGGGTTGACTCCACTCTGTGGTAGGCAGTGATGAAGTGAAGAATAGGCCAGAGCTGGAGCCTTGATGTCCAGGCTGGCCTCTTAGTGCTGAAAGGCTGTTTGGAGGATGGTGGGTGAAGTCTCTGCCAGCCTATGCCAAGGAGCCAGGGTTGGAACATCCCCAGTTACCACACAAGCAATGGTCACTTAGCTCCCACTCCTTCCCAGTCCAGGAAATACACTCTGCTGCTGTTGAAACAAAAGGAAGAATTCTTGGGATCTTCCCTCATGCCTGGGCACCCACCTTGCTCAGCTTTCCATCTTTAACCCTAGGAACACCAATCAACAAAACCATTCCTGGAAAAGACTTTGTATTTCCCAGACCAGATCACTCCTCCCTGGCCATGAAGTCCCCTTAATATGTTGTCTTTCTCTATTAGAATCTAAGATTCAGGGAAGGAAACAAGTATTTATTAAGCTTCTCCTACGTGCCAGGGATTTGATCAAGTCCACAACTCTGGGAAGGAGAGGCTGAAGAAAAGAGGTAGGATTTGAACTCATGACCTCCTGCCTCCCGGCTTTGGTGCTCCATCCATTGTTCTCCCTAGCTGCCTCTAGGGCAGGGATCAGCCTACTTTTTGTATTTGTATTCCTTGCTCTTAGCTCTGGTCTTACAAGGTATCACCAGGCTCTGGCCCTAGGTCACTCCTACCTGCTGGAGGGTTGGGATTGAAGATGCTTCACACTCTGAAGAGAGACTGGACAGGTTAGAGTAGGGTGTGCCCAGCGAGCCTCTCTCCACCCATGCTATGATGTTCCCTTAGGGCTGCCCGGGCATAGGCAGCACCTCCGAGGGCTGTGGGTTAACTTAGAAAACCACAAATTAACACCATCTGTGTTTTATTTTTATTTATATTGTTAAACATTTCCCACTTACATTTTCTCTTTTATAGGCAGCCCTGGGGAGTCCTGACTCTGCTGGAGCTTGCCCAGGGTCAGGTGACCAAGTTTGACCCTAGGTGGTCTTGGCTCCAAAGCCAGGTCTCAGCCATTGGGCCATAGTGATTCATTTACTTATTTAGTCATAGGCTGCCGGACATTATACTCGAGAAGCCCATAGACCACTGCAGCCAAGGGTCTCTGGACTTTGACAGAGAGTCTTCTCAGGCTCTCAGAGTCTGCCTTGGGTTCTTCTCATATCTTGTTGATGCCAAGGCAGCCCTGAGGCTCTCTGTTAACTCTGTGACCTGCCACCTCTATTTATCAACCTACTGGTCCTTCACCATCACTTGGTAACATGAAACCTCCTGCTCCTACCCATCATATGTATTTTCAGGGCTCTTTAGTTTATCTACCTAGGTCTATCTACTTAGTTTGTCTATCTACCTGCCTCTGATGAGATGACAGTGTTCCATAATTCACAGCCTCACTGGGAGTGTGCCCACTGATGTTCATAATGTGAGCTTTCTCAAGAGCAGCCTAAGAGTGTTGAAGGTGGTGAACAATTTCCTGAGCACAATGGATTGGGCCGTATGCATCCTCCATTTGTTTGGTCTCATATTGAGGCTATTTTGGTTTCAATAGTACATATAGTAATCATAGCCCAGGGCTACAGAGAGCTGGCCTTGGAGCCCATAAACAGGCAGTGTGACTTTTGTTCAGTCATTCCAGGACTCTAAGAGCAGGTGCTGACTAGTATCTGCAGAGGGACTTTGTTCACTGGTTCCATGTACCATTGAAATCACAAATCCATCCAAAACAATAGCAGCTTTTTTGCACCAGTGCAGAAGAAAATAATAATGTATATTCAAATGTTTTGTAAAGTTATAAGACCTGTAAAGATGAATGGCATGACATTAAGTACCCCCCCTTCACTGGCATTTCTGGGGGATTCTACGGTGGCATGCTGCTACCATAGGAGGTCATCTTGCTGCTGGGCCTACTGCCAGGCAGGGCTTGGAGAAGAGGACAGATATGGAAGCCACCCTTATTTCCAGTTGTACAGAGGAAGCAGGCAACACACATAAAATTTGCTTGGAATTTGGGATGGCAATGTTCTCTTATATCACCACCTTGGAATAATCTATTCATGTGGTCCTGAATCAAACCTGCCTAGGGTCTGCATTGATAACTAGTTCCTCAGAGGTACCACCCCCCAGGATATGAATGCTAATCACTTATTAACCTCATCCTACTATGTCAGGAACTGGGCTGATTTGTAAAATGTAAAATTCAAGACGTTTATTTCTGATTAAGTCACAGGAAATGAGTGGAATCCTAGGGCTCTAATCTACTAAGGGAATGGGGAGATGTCTCTAGTGCTGTGAACTCAGATTCTCATTCTAATTGTCTTCCCCCTACTGCTAGCTACTAGAGATTAGCATCCTAGGACCATTTAACCAATTAACATTCCTTGATAGAAACAATAACAGTATTGATTTAATTACTGTCCAGATCAATAAATGGAAACTAGACTGGAGACATCAAAACTGATGGCAACACGATGGTCTAAATGGAGGGATAGGATGTGAAGCATGGTCTGGATGGTCTGATGGTCTGGGGCTAGCTAGTTTTAGTGGACTATATGACAAGGGACAAATACTATCCTGACCCCTGATCTCTTATACTAGATATATATCCAGAGTCATCTAAACAAAACTAAATTTACAGTGGTCAGGTCATATACCTATGACAAGAATATGGCAGAACAAGCCTTAAGACCTTTCTCCACACCCCAGGGAATATGCTCTATGGCTAATCAGATAGAATCCTCTGACCAATTGTAATTCACTTGTTCTTCCCCTGGTCCCTGCGCAAGCAAACATATGGATCAGGATTTTCATTCCTAAGATTTTTTTTTACCAAACTTAGTGCTTGTGGAGGAACAGAAAAAATTCCTCCTTGAAATTCTGTACTCACAGAAACATTGGAAATACTTCCAATACCTGATGTGAAGAGTTAGCACATTATCTTCATACTTCCTAGTTGATGAACATAACCCTTTAGTGACACTGAGGTGCCAAGCCTTTTTGGACCAATGGTGGGGAGCAGCAAAAGTAGAGGAATGGTTCTGTTGTCAAGAAGAGTGACCTTTTCCCAAGAGATCAGCTCTTTTTATTCTAATATTAGTGAGAGAGGCAGTATGACATAATGGAGAGAGAACTGGCCTTGAAACTAGGACATCTTGGATTCTAATATCATCTTAGCTATGTGATGCGGGCAAGTCTTTTAGCTTCTCGGTGCTTTACACCAATCTCTAAGACAAGTTGCAGAGTGCCAACTTACATTTAGAGGGAATTTTTTCACCTGGGAGTTCCTATATCAATGAAATCACATATCCAGACCCTATCTTGTTAGGTTATTATTGTTCAGTCATTTTTCACTTATGTCAAACTCTTTGTGATCCTATTTGGGGCTTCCTTGGCAAAAAAATGTTTTGCCATTTTCTTCTCATTCATTTTATAGATTAGGAAACTGAGGCAAACAATTTTGTGACTTGCCCAAGGTCACATAGCCAAGTAGAGTGTCTTCAGTCAAATTTGAACTCAGTAAGATGAGATTTCCTGACTCTAGCTAGGCCTGTTACTTTATCCACTGTGCCATCAAACTATCCATTATGATAACTGTACATATAATAAAGAAAATAAGCATAATAAGGGAAGTATAATTAATATAATTATAATCATAGTAAAGAAAAGTACTACTAAATTTAGAGGTAAGACTCCTGACAACTCCAATTTTTCATGAACCTCTCAATAAATGGGTGGAAATCTCTGAACAGGTAGCTCTAACAAAATTTGTGCCCTAATCTTCCCTTTAACTCCCTCTGCAGGTGTGGTCAGGGACTGGTCAGTACTAAGGTTATTACTTCTTTATGGAGGTCAAGAAACTGGCAGAACATCCTGCTCTGGGCAAGGCCATCTGCATTGGTAATGGCTCCAAAGGTGAAGGTGGCCTAAGCAAGAAGGAAAGCTTTCCTGGCCAAAGGGCTGCTTATCAGAGGGTAGCAAGCAATCAGGGAGATATTAGACTGGGTCAACAGTGTGGGAATGTTAGGATTCAAAAGGTATGGTCTCTTCTCTGGCAAAAGTCCCAGGCTAAGGGGCATCTAGGTGGCACAGTGGATAGAGTACTGGCCCTGGAGGCAGGAGTACCTGAGCTCAAATTTGGCCTCAGACACTTAATAATTAACTAGCTGTGTGGCCTTGGGCAAGCTACTTCACCCCATTTACCTTGCAAAAAACCCAAAAACCTAAAAAGAGTCCCAGGCTAATGGCATCAGAATGGTGTTGAGGGATACCCACAAAATCCGAGTGTTACTGTGCTGAATGTTTTAAATTATAAATCTTTTTTTTTTCTTTTAGTTCAAATATTTAGGCAGCAATATTCAGTAGCAAGACTGAACTAATTCTTCCAGAGTAAAACTGGCTACATTCCCCTTAAAATTTCTAGGGTTCAGCCTCTCAAGTCTGGAAATGTCTTTCTCTACTGCTATTGGTGAGATCCCCAGAAGTAGTATGTTTCCTGCTCCCACACAGTGATTGGTCTCCCTGTTCTATTTAACTGATGAGCTTCTGGCTTTTACAAAGCATTTCCCATGAACATATCCGGGAAAACATTTGCTCCTATATTGGCTCAGGTCATAGGACAAGTGACATCAGATACAATGCAGTCTACACAGTAGTATTTGCCTCATCAGATTTGTCCCCCCATGCGGCCTGACTGATGACTGGGAGAGCACCCAATTCTGCTACTGCTGGACTGGGCAAAAAAAGATCACTTAAAGTTGCGCACCTTTGCTCTTCTTCAGCATGGACTCCAGCTGCCAACTTCCCCTGGTTGGCTCTCCTGACCTTTTGAAGCTTACAAGGTCATGGCCAAACTCCTTCCCTTAAAAGGAAGAATTATATATACTCTAAACTCTTGCCCTGTGAGTGAGAGAGGGGCTTCTTCCCAAATGAAGGTCTGCAGTGTTTCATCCTCCTTGAATGTCAGATGAGCCAGGGGGCAAAAAAAGCCAGACCAAAAGTAAGACACTCATTTTGACTGGTTAACTAGTGCCTTTTGAATGCAGTCAATTCTACCCCCATAGCCCACTAAAAGGACTCCTCTAGACCAGACCAGTTCCTGAATGTCTGTACCTGTTCCACTGAGAACCCTTCCTCTCCCCAGCATCTTACAGAAGCATTCTCATCTTCCCCCGCCCCCAGCTCATTTGACTCCACAGAGTACACATCTGGCATTTCCCATCTTATGGTCTCTTCTCCCATCTCCACAATTTCTGTCACCTTCTCTTCTCTAGTCAGATTTATACTGTGATTTCTCCTTTATTCTTCCTATCTTTGCCCCCTACTCACTTCCATTTCCCCACTGTAGAATCCTCAATTAATTAGATGTATTTTTAGTACCCAGCCCTTAATAGAAAGAAGAAAAAAAGACCAGCTCATGCCAGATATTTATTTCCCAAATCAAGTTTCGTAACACTTTAAAGACTCATCCCAAACTCTTACATCTCAACAATACAGAAGATTATCATAGCTTGATAATTATAGCTCAGAATAAATGACTTTTAAGTATTGTTAGGCTCTGGATCTCAAGGAAATACTGAATATGGGAAGAATACTCTGCTTGCTGAGGCATGAAAGTCTAATATCACACTTTTGTGTATTTCTTTCTTCCCAACAACCCTTTGAGTTGTTGTTCTCATTTACACATGATATAGAGACAACAGGTCCGAGAAATTAAAGTGATTTATCCAGAGTCCCACAGCCAGTCAATGTCAATTTGAATTCAGAACCAAACTGGCCTACAAATCCAGTAGGCCTGCTCCCTGCTTCTCTAGTATAACACTTATCCTTATGTAACTCAAATCTTGTGCAAGTACAGATCCTATCAGCTTGCTCCTAGGTGTAGTTCCAATGTGAAGAAACTAGATAGTTCCATTTTGTGTGAGATGCGACTTGGAGAGACTTTATGTAACTGGTTCCAGTCAACTTACTGAGACTTCTGACTTCAAAGACTTTCTTTTTTTAATAATATTTTAATGATTAATATAATCTATTAGCTATTTCCTACACAATTATATGTAAAAACTTTTTTAAATTTTGTTTTTCAAGTTTTGAGATAGCAGGTCCCGCTTATTATCTGTCAGAATAAGAACCACTTTAGTACCTCTCAATTAGGGAGTCACCAGTTTCTATTATTCATATCTTTTTTCCCTTATCATGATTGCACAAACTCTCCCCTCATGGCACCTTGGCACCCACATCATTCTTTTCCCATTGATAGGATTTAATGACCCTCTCTAAATAAAACAAGCTCCCAGTGCCATCATTTTCTGAGTCAACTTCTGATCTACTCCCACCAGCTAGGACCACAGATAAAGAGCAGCAAGGGATTGTCCAAATCCTTCATTTTCTAGATTATGAAACCCAGGTCTACAGAAGTTAAATAAGTCTGCCCAAGGTCCCATAGAAAGTAAATGCAAAACAGTTTCTAAACCAGGTCCTCTAACTCCATACTCAGAGACAGGATTCTTAAATGTCTTAGATTTGTTGGGGGAAGTGGTGTGTTCCCCTTTGTTCTCCTTTTGAATTCCCCTCTTTCATTTTTTTGAAGGCATAGTGCATTTCTCATGATAACCTGGAGAGTAAAAAAAAAGGGTATTCTGACTATTTCTCTCCTATTTTAGGAGATATATCAACCTCTGTCTTTTGTTTTCATGGCTATTAATTGGCCCTAGCAGAATTGCAAACATAGCCTACTTTTTTAAGGTCATTGAGCTATTTTCCTTAACCTACATTATTTATCAGAGCCCAAATCATCAGTCTTATGTTGTTTATGTTGATTGTTTTTTGGCCAATTTCTCATGGTTAAGTACTGGGGTAGAATGCCCTCACCAAGCTAAGGACCCAAGAGTAAGGTTTTATTTATAACTTTTTCCTTGGAAGATGATGTTCATTTGCTCAGTAGACTAGCATTTTGAAGTCTCCTGATAAAGCCCTAATTGCATACAGAAACTATTACCTACAGCTGTTGTCTGTGGGAAGATCTCAACTAAGATGAGCCATTTCAAATCTCTTTGAACCTCTTCTATCCTCCACTCCCATTCAAACTTTCAAAACTGCCTCTCTTTTTGCCTTTTTTATCATTTATATATCACTTTCCATTTTGCAAAATATTCTACAAATTTTTTGCTATTGCTGTTTCTCTGATGGTGTTTATTAATTATAGTTCATATATTAGCTAGATTGTTTTCCTAATAGCAGGGACAAAACTGTATCCTTCAGAATCCTTATCTGTAAAATGAGAAGTGTAGATTAGGCAATCTCTTGATTTTTTTGTGGATACCAATGGAACATCTGAGCCGTTCATCTTTATCCCTCCTTCTCAGTAGATAACTGACCCACCTGCCTGCTCTCCTACTTCACCATTCTCTCCAGTAACTCATCTTCCTGCAAGATCACATCAACACTGAACTGCACACCTTCTCATTACTCCTGCTGAGCCCAAAGAGCAAGACGGAGACCAACATTTGATAAGTTTAGAGATCTTTAATTTCCCAGGGACTGCCTGGGGATGAAGAGTACCCAAATCAGACAGTACCTGGGTGTTCAGGGGATAGGGTTTTTATAGTGTTGGGAGGGGGGTACTGAGATCAAACAGGATACAGAAGCAAAGACAGCAGTTAGATATATTTTCTTGTCATACTACTCCAAACATATGTAAACATATGGTTCAGTATAGATAGGGGACTAGACAGAGTGGGAAAGGGTCAGGGTCTTTGTGTTATGTCTAAACATATTTCCTGAGACAAAGGGAGTCACATATTCATGGGCTTCCCACAGGTTTGAGGGAGTGAAATTTACTATCTTATGGTTCCATCCGCATCTGGGGAAGGGGAGGCAGTCCTGGGAGGAAGCAGGAATTTTACAGATACAACAAGATAATTAAGCTAAAATGGGTGCTTTGTGAATCTTAGACAAATTTATGGTATATCTGTGACCCCCAGAGTCAAGCATTTGGGTCCTGTCAGACTATTTTCAGACCCAAAGGCACTTAGCCAAAGCTATATTTCTGAGGAGTTTCTTGGGACCCAGAAAGATGTCAAGGACCCCTTCTATATAGGGATTACACAAATATTGATATTATACTTCATCCCATGTCCCTGCCCCTAAGGATCTTCCCTTCCATCTGACTGGAGAGGGTTGAGGGAAGAGCTAGTAGAATATCTCCTTGGTTCTCTATTGTGGTGGGGCACCCAAAGGAGTCATCCTAACATTTCCTACCTAATTGTCTTTCTCTAGCTTTCCTCCTGCCCCCTCACTTTTCAGTTTCATTTTCTGTGTTGTCTTTCTCTAATATATTATGAACTCCTTGAGATCAAGGATTGCCCTTTACCTTTCTTTGGATACCACATTTTTGCACAATGTCTGGCACATATATATGCTTACTAAATATTTATTGATTGGCAGATAATCTCCTTTTTATAGTTGTACAGCTCTCTGAAGACTGCTTTTACACCACAGCCCTTGCACAATTTGTCCAAGATCTCATGAGTAATAATATGATGCAGCCCACTCACATCCATCATGTGTGTCTCCATTGACCTTTGGATGATGTTCAACTTTATTTCTTCAGACATTCTAGTATTCTGTGACTTATTATTATTAAAAGAATATTTCTATTTTTTTTAAAAAGCTGACCTTTCTTAAAGGAAGAAGTTTGGATTCATTTTTAAAAGATGAAATGTAAGACAGATAGATATATTTCCTCACTATTTTTCCTCATTTTTATTTCCTCCTGTATCTATCTTATTCTCAAAAGAAAATCAACTTTAGAAGAGTAGAATGAAGGAGACTTTTCTAGACAACAGTTCAATCTGGGGGTTGTGGTGGGCTAAAGGCTAAGCTTAAGTGTAATTTGGTAGGCAAAAAAAATCTAACGGAAGATTTGACAATTTTAAGAGAGGTATGATATACAGAAAATGGGAGGTGATAATATTCTGTGGCCTGGCCAAACCACATTTGACTCTGGATACCACATTCTAGGAAGATATTGCTAGCTGTAACAGCATCCAAAGGAGGATGACCTAGACAATGAAAAGGCTAGAGACCATGGCCTCTAAGGATTGGCTGAAGGAGGTGAGGAGGTTTAATCTGGAGAAAGGGCTTAGAGGAGATGTTGATTATCTTCAGGAATCTGAAGGATGCTCATGTGGAAGAGAATTAAGACTTGTTTAGAACATATCTAATTCTGACCCCAGAAATCAGAGTGATAGATGGGCGCTACAGAGAAGTAGTTACAGACTCTCTGTAAGGAAAAACTTAACATTTCATTCAAGCCCTCCAGAGGTGGAATGAGCTGCCTCCAGAGGTCATGGCTTTTCCCCTCACCAGCAGTCTGTTGATAAATAGAGGCTGAATTGACAGAGATTCTGTAGGGGGAATTCCTGTGAAGGTCAGGGTTGGACCACCAGGCAAAGACCAGGTTCTTGCTTTCTCTGAGAGTTTATAAATCAAATCAACACACATACACAAAGTTAAGAATCTCTGGTTTAGTCCATTGATCATAAGATTTTTTTAAACATAAAAGAACATCATTGAAAGGCACTTGTAAAGTGAGAGAAGTATGAGTCACTGAACCTCAATTAGAATCCTGACCCTACCATTTACTATCTGTTTGACCTTTAGCAAAGACCTTCTGGGCCTCAGTTGCTTCATTTGTAAAATAAAGAGGTTGGACTAAGTGACTTCTAGGTCAAGATCTATAAACTTATTATGATCAACCTTCTATCAATGAAGGTGCATCATTTGGTCCCAGGTTAAGAAAGGCAGGACTGAGCATCAATGTAAAGCATGCCATGCTTTTCTCTCTCTGTGTCTCATGGTCAATTATTTTTCTTCTGGAAAGACAAACCCAACTTCCTTTTACATTCCCCCATGGGCTTTTTTAATGTGATGTTATGAAGTACATATAACTCTTTCTTTTGTCTAAATCTCTTTTATTTTCTCACTAATTATTTCCCACTTCAGGTCATTTAACAGTGTCCTTCTATTTTCTAGGCAACTGCATCATCGTAAGGAGATGGTTAGGATAGAATACATGTGTTGTGACAAGTGGGAGGTGAGGGCTAACTTGAAGAATATGAAAAAGATAGACCTGCTTGTTTTAAACTTCTCCATATAAACATATTTGTCTCTATCTTCTCTTTTACATTCTGCTCTTTATATCACATAGTTTTCTGCCTTTTGTCTTAAATCTCTTTATATTAGCTTTTTTTAACTTTGGTAGGTTAGTAAACAATATTTTTGCCTCATTTTCCTCACCCCTTACTGCTGGTTTTGGGAACTTTGATTAAATGGGTTTCATGGAAATATTGAAACCTTTCTCAGATTAAGAAATAGAGAAGAAAGGATGGGGAGGCAGGAGACTAACAGGACAACATTGAAGTTCCTACACATACAGGAAGGGGTCAGAATTCCAGAAGAAACAAGTCAACAGCCATCCACCACTTGAATGAAAATGGTATTTGAATAAGAAATGGTCAAAAGTCAAGAATCACCACAATGTCCAAAATGGGGCTCATGAGAGGAAGGTCTGGAGTTCAGCTCGTAATAGATCAGTGTTAATCAGAGGTAGCATTTATGTTTTGCTTTCACACTTCATATGTTTATTTAGTCCTCTAAACAGTCCTGGGAGGCACTATTATTAACCCTATAAGTGAAGCTAATAGCAGACAAGTGACATGTTCTGGGTCCCATAGTAGGAAATCTGACTCTTAAGTCCTGAACTGTTTGGACTGTACCATTTAGCAACAGATACCAGAAAAGTAAGTGAGTAAGTGGGAGCTAAGTATGTGTGTGTGTATATATATATATATATATATATATATATATATATATATATATATATATATACATATATGTGTGTGTGTGTTTTGTTTTGTTTTTCAAAAAAAACTTGTTAGTTTGTTAGAGAGCTAGCCAATTAAATATTCAGAATAAACAGAAAATTTTGTACATGGCCTATATGGAAATTAGTTTTCCTTAACTATTCATATTTATTTATTTATTTTTATACACAATACATATATACATACATGAGATACATACATAACATATAGAAACAAAATACATAAATACATAGATGTGTTGAGAAAAATTCACAAATAATGTTTTATTGTAATGTTGAACTATTCATATTTATTATAAGGGTTTTGCTTTTCTTTTTATGGGGAAAAGGGAAAGTAGGAGGGATAAAAAAGATGCTTATTAATTTTAAAAATTAAGTTAATTTTAAAATATTAGTGTAATTAATTTTTTAAAAACTCAAAATATGTCAGCTGTTGAACTTGCCAACCTCATGGTTCTGTGTGAAAATGGCCAAATCCATGTTAGATAAGGCTGAAGGGTTAGTAGTTTTTAACCAGGATAGACTAGGCAAAAGCCAGATAAGGGAAGCATACCTGGTGTTCACAAATACAGAGCAGCAGTGGAGAATCATGAGATCCAAGGTTGCTAAATAAGCTAGTATGAGCAACAAGCAGGCAAGAGTCTAAGGAACTGGCATGCGGGAACTAAGCAGTCTGTCTGTTGAAGTGCCATCCTGGCCAGAAGATCCTGGCAAGCTGAACGATCTGTGATGCCAGCAGTGAGTCCTCCAGGTCACAATACATTCACACATTCTCATCCTGCATGATTTGTCTCCATCTTTTCTCCAAAGTCCTCAGTTAAGAATCTACTCAACTCACTGGAGACAGGTCTCTAGGTCTATCAGTGCTGCCCTTGGACTGGGTCTCTTTATCTCCTCCTCTAGGATTCCCCCACCTCCTTCCAGCTTGCATTTCTGCATGATAGTTGACAAAAAGACTGAAATTTTCATATCACCTTAACATCAGCACAGCAGTTAACTACATACATGATCTCATGTGATCCTTACAACCCTGTGCAGAAGGTACTATTATAATTTTTCCCTTTTCACAGATAAGGAAACTGAAGCTCTTGTATAGCAACTTTCCCAGGATCACACATCTTAGAAGGGTCTTAAGTGAGACTGAAATCCAATCTTCTTGATTCTTTGGTTAAATACTTTATCACTGTTCCATGCTGCCTCTCTGATAGAAGAGAAAATTTGTTTTGGCAAAAATAAATTAAGCTCTCAAATTTCATCTGGAGTTCCCAGATGCACCTTAAATTTAATAGGATGAAAAAAATACAAATATTTTCCTGAGAAAATAAAAGACAAGTTAAAATTCCACCTCTGCCTCTTATCACCTTTGATAAATCACTTAACTTGTCTGGGACTTATTTTCCTATGATTCCATGAGCCACTAACCAGAAGATAAAACTAGGGTTACAGAGAATTTCAAGAAAATTTTAACCAAGACCAGAAGATCTCATTTCTCAGAATATAACTTTGAGAGATCTTCAAGTAGCTATATTGAGCAGGCAATGATTCGTGTTGTCAAAGAATTGATTGAGGGAACTCTCAGAGCACTTTGATGAGATTTCAGAGAAGACTTGTGTCAGATCTGAAGACCCATTTTCTTCCCTTCTCCCCTCCCCACTTCTGTGAAGATTTAGACGTAGTGAATTCTGTGCTGTTCAATTTAAGTGGACACTCACTAATCTGCAGAGTCATCCTGGACTAGCTATGTTACTCAGTAGTTTTTTCTAAATTTATTCCTTTCTTCTCAAACTTTATACATTCTCCTTAACCTCCCCCTCAGAACCAGTCCTCAGCTCATTGACTGAAAAGGAGAGCCCATCTGCTATAAACTCCTATTTTCTCTATATCTCCAAACCCCTTGGTTTTGCCTCATTCTTTCTTCCCATCTCAGATGAAGAAACAACCTCCTCCTAGCCAATGTTATCCCTCTCCTTTTGCTCTTGATGACATTTCCTCCAAAAATTAGCTCCTTAGGTCAGTGGTGTCATACTAAAATCGAAAGAAGACTCTGGAATTGCACATTGACAGTTTTAAAATATCATGTTTTATTTTGTTAAATATTTCCCATTTTCATCTTAATCTGATTCAGCTATACTTCAGAGAGGTTTTTGACTGCATGCTGCATGTTTGATACTTCTGCCCCCAGATCCCCCATCTTTAAAAATCCTTCACATGTCCCTTCTATTGTCTCAAGCTATCATCCTAGTCACAGACAATTGCTTTTAAAGGTTGTCTATTTTCTCACCTTCCATTCCCTTTTCAATACTTTACATCTATAATATTGTTCTTTATTGGTAATTTCCCTCTATGGTTCTTTCTCTCTCTTATTTGCTGGATTGTTATTCTTTCTTCCCCACTTCCACTAAGTATTGGTATTCCCCAGTGCTCTATACTTGGTGCTCTTCCTCCCCTCCCCTCATATCTCTCTCTCTCTCTCTCTCTCTCTCTCTCTCTCTCTCTCTCTCTCTCTCTCTCTCTCTCTCTCATTTATTTTCTATATGTATATTCATTGTGGAACTGGTGTTGATGGGAAGCGAGCCAAACCTTTGATAAAAAGCTTTGGACAGCTAGATGGCACAGGGGTAGAATACCAGCCCTGAAGTCAAGAGGACCATCCAGCCTCAGACTCTTATTGTGTAACCTTGGACTTGTCACTTAATGGTGATTTCCTACAGGGACATCTCCAGCTATCTAAAACCATATTTGGCCATTGGACCCAGATGGTTCCAGAGGAAAAAGTGAGACTGATGATCCCTCACTCAGATCCAATTAATTTACTTGTCATGGCATCAACTTCCTGATAATGAGAACAAATGACACAATCCTCATCATCATCATCATCTAGCTTGTAGTATTTCTAACTTAGGTATACCTAGTTGCCTCTAATAAGGGAATGTATGAAAGTTGACTGAAAGTAAAGAGTTATGGGTACTGAAAAAAATTGGGAATCTTTTGGGCAATAAAGAACTATTATAATTTATGAAGTAAAAAGATTAACATAGACAGATCTATACTTCATGATTACCTCTGAGATTTAAGCTATTTTATATGTATATTTTGTGTGTTGTCTTTGCCATTAGCATGAAAGTTCCTTGAGGGCAGGAATTATTTTGCCTTTCTTTGTAACTCCAGCATAGTGACTGACATATAATAAAAGTTTAATAAAATCTTGTTGATTCATTTTATTTCCTAGGGCTGTGGTGTGTGTGTATGTGTGTGTGTGTGTGTGTGTGTGTATTAGAAAGCCCTTCTAAAAATTGGTCCAAACTTGCCTAGTCATCTAATTCCCAACCATAGGGAGTCTATTGGTGATACTGGGTAGATTTGGTGAATTTCTGTAGATCGTGCAAATCAACTTGTCCTTCACCATATCCTTGCTCTGATGACTAGGCAAATTTCCACATGGGGATGAAGGGTACCTTGTCCAGAGAGAACAAGTGCCACTGTATCTTTGTCGTGCTGAATTAAAGGCAAATTAAAGCTCCTTTTGTTAACTGTCCAAAAACTGTTGTTAAATATGTTGAGTATTTCACAAATGCATTTAAATCTGATTCCCATGGCAGGTTTGTTAGGCATCTCTGTCTTACTTCCAGTCCTGTCCTACTAGCTGTCATCCATAGAATCAGTCCCTGTTAAGACATAACTGCCTTTGAAAGTGCCATAGTCCCCACCATAGCTACTAAAGATCTGAGAAAATAAATTTCTCATTGGCTAAGAAATAGAGTGGTGGATAGGGTGGCTAGGTGGCACAGTGGATAAAGCACCGCCCTGGAGTCAGGAGTACCTGGGTTCAAATCCACTCTCAAACACTTAATAATTACCTAGCTGTGTGGCCTTGGGCAAGCCACTTAACACCATTTGCCTTGCAATAACCTAAATACACACACACACACACACACAAAAGAAATAGAGTGGTGAACCAGTGGAACAGACTAGGTGCAATAGCAGGAAACAATTATAGTAATCTGCACTTTGATAAATCCAAAGAGTCCAACTATTGGGATAAAAACTCTCTCTTTGATAAAAAAAAACTGCTGGGAAAACTGGAAGTTACTATGGAAGAGACTTAGATTAGACGAACACCTCACACCCTTTACAAAGATAAGATCCAAATGGATACAGGATTTAGACATAAAAAACAATACTATAAGCAAATTAGAAGATCAAGGACTAGTTTACCTGTAGATCTATGGAAAGAGGAGCAGTTTATGACTAAGGAAGAGATGGAGAACATCACCAGAAACAAACTAGATGATTTCAATTACATTAAATTAAAAGACTTTTGCACAGATAAAACCACTGTAACCAAGATCAAAAGAAATGTAGTAAATTGGGAAACAATCTTTACAACTAATGATTCTGACAAAGGACTCATTTCTAAAATATACAGAGAATTGAGTCTTATTTTTAAAAAAAGCCATTCCCCAATTAACAAATGGTCAAAGGATGTGCAAAGGCAATTTACAGATGAGGAGATCAAAGCAATCCATAGCCATATGAAAAATTGCTCTAAATCATTAATTATTAGAGAAATGCAAATTAAAGCTTCTCTGAAGTACCACTTCACACCTCTCAGACTGGCCAATATGACCAGAAAGGATAATGATCATTGTTGGAAGGGTTGTGGGAAATCTGGGACACTATCACACTGTTGGTGGAGCTGTGCTCATCCAACCTTTCTGAAGAGAAATTTGGAACTATGCCCAAAGGGCAACAAAAATGAGTATACCCTCTGATCCATAGAGATGATGAAAAGGGCTAAAAATATCACTTGTACAAAAATATTCATAGCATCCCTGTTTGCGGTGGCAAAGAATTGGAAATCAAGTAAATGTCCTTCAATTGGGGAATGGCTTAACAAATTGTGGTATATGTATATCATGGAACACTATTGTTCTATTAGAAACCAGGAGGGATGGGAATTCAGGGAAGCCTGGAAGGATTTGCATGAACTGATGCTGAGTGAGATGAGCAGAACCAGAAAAACACTACACCCTAACAGCAACATGGGGGTGATGATCAACCTTGATGGACTTGCTCATTCCATCAGTGCAACAATCAGGGACAACTTTGAGCTCTCTGCAATGAAGAATACCATCTGTATCTAGATAAAGAGTTGTGGAGTTTGAACTAAGTTCAAGGACTATTCCCTTTAATTTAGAAAAAAATCAGATAAATTATTGTCTGATCTTGTTATCTCTTATACCTTTTGTTTCTTCCTAAGGATATGATTTCTCTCTCATAACACTCAGTTTGGATCAATGTACAACATGGAAACAAAGTAAAGACTGACAGATTGCTTTCTGTTTGGGGGGTGGGGGAGGGAAATAAGATTGGGGGAAAAATTGTAAAACTCAAATAAAATCTTTAATAAAAGAAAAAAAAGAAAATAAATTTCTCCCCACCAAAGTCCTTGGCTCTTTCAGCTAGTTTAACATCAGATATGGTTTTATGGAAATAACATTAAAGAGATCTGCTTGTCCTTTCCATATAACTTGTACCTGGAACCCTCAGAGTATGAGCTCTCCCGTTTTTTATTTCCAACCTTCAGTATAGTGGTTTGGATATCTTAAGTATTTAGTTTCACTCATTCACTCATTTACTGCATTTATTCTGTATATACTTCTAGATAGACATGGTCTCTCTCCCACAGAATGTAAGATACTTGATTTTTGTCTTTTGTATTCCCAGCACCTCATACTCACAGTATACAGAGGAGGTACTGGGAAAAAAAAAAAAAACCTTGTTTGTTGATGGGATTAATGAAATCCCTGATTTCCTTCAAAGGGTCTCCTAAATGGTTCCTTTCCTGACACCCCAATTAATAGCACTCTGTCCACCTCAAAACTGCCTATACTTTATATGAGAAGCCCTGGGATGTACCTGGATGTAGCAGAGCTAGCCCTGAAACCAAGAAGATCCTTCTTCCAGTCCCCTTCTAATACACAATAGCAAATCCCCCAACCTCTTGGTGCTCTGGGCAGCTCTCAAAGATAAGAGAAGATGGCAACTGGAATTAGTAGGATTTTTCCTATATCAGTGAAAAGACAAATCCAGTACCTATCTTTTTTATAATTTTGTTTGGACCTGCAATTTTATTAGTAAAAGGAACTCCTAGTGAGGAAACTCCCTCTACCAATGCAGATCACCTATGTTCTTGCAATTTATAGTCTTAGAGAGCTACCTCTAGTAGCTCAGATGGTTCTCAGGTCACTGAGAAATTAAAAATTTTGTCCAGGCTCACAGAGACTACATATTCATATATATTTCCAGACATGGGACCTGAACATTTTTTTCTTTCTTCCTCCCTACCAGCAGACAGCAAGTCTTTTGAGGATATCCTGTATGGGTGTGATTTCATGCAGAGACTGGGTGTATAGCGGGGTGAGGCAGAGAAGGTGTTGTAAATGAATTGTATAGCCTGGAATGTTATAAGGTGAAATAAAAATGATGGTCCATGTCACTGGTGAAACTGAAGTAATAACAGTGAAGTCTAACCTGGACTTTGTCTCTACTATTGAATCAATTTTTGGACATGTCTGATACTACATGACCCCATTTTTGGGTTTTCTTGGTAAAGATACTGGAGTGGTTTGCCATTCCTTCTCCACCTCATTTTCCTGATGAGGAAACTGAAACTAATAGAGTTAAGTGACTTATCCAGGATCACACAGCTAGTAAGTATCTGAGACTGAAACTCAGCAAGAGGAGTTGTCTTGACTCCAGGCTTGGCACTCTATCTACCTAGATGTCATGACTGATTTATTCAGATAGCACAAGTCTGATGGGAAAGAAAGTTGCCTCTAACAATCCCAAATGTGTTTTCTTTCCAGAAAAGTACAAGCTAGTAATAAAATTAGAATGACTACCTTTTGGGGTCTCTTAAGATTCCTCACAAGATTGGAAGTTGTTGGTTTAACAACCCCAAGTGTCTTTCCCTTCCAAGGAAGATACAAAAAATAAAGTTCTTACCACTAAAGACTTTGTTACTGTCAGATGGTTCAACATCAGAATTGGATATGTGTTTTTCCTATCAATGGAAAGAACTTCAAATAAAATATATTATCACTGAATGTGAACACCTTGTCTCTTTATTTGTTTAGTCCATTGTTTTGTTCATGGTAAGTGCTTAATACATTTTTCCATTCATTCAGAAGAGCTCAACCCCTTTGGATCATACTAAAACAGATTAATTCTTGTATGTGTCTCGAGTAAGAGGAGTTCACTAGAATGTTGATTGCATCTATGTCAACTTCAAGCAAAGTTTGTCTAAATTGCATGAAAACATGATAAATTTGAAAAATGGTAGTTCCCTGAATAAAGGCAAGGACTTACCAGAGAAGGAAGATAATTCTAACAATTGTTTGTTGGCTCTAGAAAGACAAAATGTATTTGTAAATAAAGATTCGTAAAACCCTCAAGATTGAACCTAGTTCATGTAATTTCAGAACTTGGCATGCTAGACTTCAGTCTAAATTCACCAAGCATGAAGGCAAATTGGAAACCATTCACCTGTCTTAGAAGACTGGTTCTTGTGAAAATATTTCTGGCAAATTATAGTGATTTGTTCTCAATCCCTCCAACCTCCTTACTCCTTTATTATTATCCTTTTCTTTAGAAGCCAGACTCTACAGGGATTGAACCTGAAACCATGCTTGTGATCTTGGGCTCCCTTAATTAAAAAGAGCAACCCAACCCCCTGGTCTAGTGCCAGCCTACTGTTACATAAGGATGAAGGGATAAATCATGTCAGGCCACTTAAATCTGTTGACATTGCCAAGGCACAGGATTATTTCCATGCTTGTCCTAAGGTAACTTAACCCTTCCTAATAATGGAATCAATTCAGAATAGCTTCTTGGAGGGTTCTTGTAGGCAGACTCACCTCTGACCTGCATTTGACTGTAGATATTATCATTACTGTGGTTGTTGTTTTGAAATTTAGAATTAGAAAGGACCTTAAAGGTTATCTAATCTCCCCCTCTCATTTTTCAAATGACAAAATGGGCTCTTGCTTTATGAGTCTCTATTATACAACAGTGTTTAAGAGCCTACTAGAAAACAAGAAGATAAGCAAAATGTTCTGTAGGAGTTATTGCCAGTTGGCTTAAAAGTGAATACACTGGGGCAGAGAACTAGAGGTCTTTCACCCTCTTGAAAATATATTCTAAAATATCATGAGGATCAGATCTTTCAGGCTGCCTTTCCAGTGCCTGGTGCCTGTGCAGATTAGACACTGAATAAGTACTTGTCAACTGAATTGTTGACTGACCTGTAGACAAATTAAGTTTAGATAGCCCTCACCTAGTCAAAGTAAGAATTGTGGCTAGGGAAGTGATGCTAAGAGAAACAGAAATGGGTAATATTCCCCAAATGGGGTATTAGTTTTATTTTATGCCAAGTTCTTAGAAAAGTATCAGTTCTCTCTGCAACTGGCAACAATACCATTAGAAGCATTATCTTTACATATTAACAACAATTCACATGTTCTTCCATGTCTAGTAAGGTTACTGTCCATAATCAACATGTTTATAGGAAAGAGCACCCTGAACAAGTTGTGATGTTTGATTGTAATGGAATACTATTGATTAATAAGAAATGATAAGCAGACAGATTTCAGGAAAATCTAGAAAGACTTCTATGAACTGATGCAAAGTGAAGTGAGCAGAACCAGGAGAGTGTTGTACACAGTAGCAGCAATATTGTATAATGATCAACTGTGAATGACTTAGATAGTCTCAGCAGAACAATGATCTAAGATAATTCAGAAGGAGTGATGAAATGCTATCCATCTCCAGAGAAAGAATGAAGATCAAAGCATACTTTTTGTTTTTCTTGTTTTTTTTTTAATTTTTTTGATCTGTATTTTGTTTTGCAACATGGCTAATATAGAAACATGTTTTACATGATTGCACATGTATAACCTATAACAAACTGCTCACCATCTCAGGGAGAGAGGAGGGGGAAAAAGGATGGAGAGAATATGGAACTCAAAATTTTAAGAATTGAATGTTAAAATTTGTCTTTACATGTAATTGGGAAAAAATAAAATTTATTTCTTTTA
Source organism: Macrotis lagotis (assembly GCF_037893015.1). Lineage (NCBI taxonomy): Eukaryota > Metazoa > Chordata > Mammalia > Peramelemorphia > Peramelidae > Macrotis > Macrotis lagotis. The sequence goes on from NC_133660.1 coordinate 69,764,126, forward strand.
AAAAGGAATAGTACTGTAAGGGGATAATAGACAGAGTATGTGGCCATGAGGAGTTCATCCTGAGAGTCATTGAGACCTGGGACAACAGGAATGTCCATACCAGAGTGCTCTGAACTCAGGAAGGAGCTCTGGCCCTTCTCTCTCTTTGTTCTCCTGCCTTTCATCCTTATCTTGTTGAATATTCTCAGGAAGGACCTTTTGTCCTTATCCCTCTGCCTTTCATCCTCATATTGTTCAACTGTCCCAGGAAGGAGTTCTGGTCCTTATCTCTCTACCTTTCATCTTTATCTTGTTGAAGATTCCACATTTTTCCAGGATACAGACCTTTTGTGGCATACCCGTTATACTTCCACAGGCCTGGAGATGAGGGATGCTGATACAAGGGGACTAGGCTTATATATACCCTAATTTCAACTATGTGAGTCAGAGATGTAGCATATACCTGCAATAAACTCCTTGCTTATCTCTCACTTCCCGACTTTCATTATTGAACATGCGGGACATGTCTGGTGGAGCTCCCCGAAGAGTTGTGTGAATTAAACTGAGACCCGGCTGCCCAGAGTGGACCGCAACATAGTACCACTTGCCATACTTTGAAACCTTAGTTGTAATGGAAAAAAATACTGGAATTGTGAAACAACATTTGAATTCTAATCTCTGTTTTGCCCCCAGTGTTGCCTCCAGTGTTGACAGTAACTGCCTCTCAGCCTTAGTTTTATCATTTGAAAAATAAAAAAAGTAATCAGAAAAAAAGGAGAGGAGGAGGTTAAATGATCTTTAGGGTAGACTCTATACTCCCAAACAGTAACAACAACATTTATATAGCATTTTAAAGTTTGTAAAGTATTTTACCTATGTTATATCATTTGATCCTCACCATACCTTTAGGGTAGGTGTTATTGTTGTCCCCATTTTATAGAAGAGGAAGCTGAAGTACAGGGATGTTGAATGATTTACCTGGGCTGACACAGCTAGTAAGTGTCCAAAGCAGGACTTCTTTGCCACAAGAAATGCCCAGGGTAGTTTGGGCAGCTCCTATCAACTCTAGCAAAACCCTGAAGTTAGCACTAGATTGAATAATGAACAAGAAATCCAATGGGAAACTACATAAGAGTCTCCTTCCTCTCCAAGAACAGCACAAAAAGCCAGCAAGAAGCCCTTGAAGAAATAGGAAGGGAGTTATCTCCAGCAACGCCAACACTGATCCAATCAGAGATGGGACACATGTAAACTGAAACTCCAAATCTAGAGGCAGTAAGAGCTGAGGGGCCCCAGAGAAATTCTCAAGGTAGGGACCTTGAAAGCTCATCAGAGTGAGAGCAGCAGTGGCTTCTGAATAATGACAAACATGGGGTTTTGCAGAGTGGTGCTTTGGTGCTCAAGTGGCTCCAAATTTCCTAGCATTGTGCCTGGAAATGTCAGAGGGAACCCTGAAGAAGCAACACTCTGAAACATCAAGATTCTGAAAGGTGAGGATCAGGATTAAAAATCCAGGAGGCCCAGAACCAGATCAATCAGAGCTGTCAGAAAACCTCACTGTAGTAACCAAAGCTGGAGAAATGAATAAATAAAAAACACCAATTCATACAAAAAATTATATCAAATCTTAGGACTTGGCCCGCCAAAGTAGAAAAGACCATTTAGAGAACAACTGTAAGCAGATACTTAATGAGAGAAAGGAGGAGGATCTTCCAAAAAAAATTTTGAATGACTAGAAACCTGAAACAAGAAATTTTAAAAATGAAATAAAAACTCTCATGGAAAGAAATGAAAGGAGAATAAATAGCTTAGGGAAAAAATTGGTAAACTTTACCCAAGAAATACATTGCCAAAGTACTAAAATGGATCAAGCAGATGTCAATAACTCCACAAGGGAAGAAATATCAGAATAAAACCAAAAGATTGAAAGAAATAAAAGACAATTACAATAACATCTGTTATCAAAAACAGCTGACTTGGAAAACAGAATAAGGAGAGATAATTAAGAATCCTTGAATGGGACACTAATTCACTGTTGGTGGAACTGTGAATTGATCCGCTCATTTTAGAGAACAATCTGGAATTATACTCTCAGAGTTATAAAACTATGAGTATATTTTGATTCAGCAATACCAATATTGGTTTGTTTCCCAAGATGATTAGGGAAAATACTGCAAGTATCCAGAAAGAAGCAATTCACACACTATCTGAAAGTTTTAATTGTAAATGAGAGGAAACTTTGGAGTACAATATTCCAAAAAGCAAAAGGTATAGGTTTACCAAAAATATGAATTCTGAACAGTTGAATATAGTCTTTGGGGGGAAATTGTAACTTCAATGAAAGAGGTCTTTCCAGCTTTCTGATAAAAATCCCAGAGCTAAATAGAAATTTTGAAATATGACGCCAAGACTCAAAAGATTTATGAACAAAGACTGCTTGCACTCTTGGTAGTGATGCAAGGAGGAGAATGGGTTAGCATGAGATTGGAATAAGTACAAAAAAGTGAATATGTGTGAAAACTCTAGGTTCTATATTTTGATAATTTGTAATGGGGCCTAATGCAGCTCCCCCATATGGAAGAAGATGGGGAGCCTGCTTCTGGAAAGTAGTTGTCGAGAGCCAGCTCCTAAGAGTGATATACACACATATATTTGGTGAACTTAGACACCAGAGATATTCATGTATTCTTGCTCATTTAAATGGATTTGTTTGCTCACCAGTGAACCATGACTTAAACATCTGCAGAGCTAGAGGTGTGTGGGAAACTTTCTGATAAGGAAGTCTATGGATTTCGAAGGATAAATATTGTAAATTTAACTCAGGAAGCTATGCAGCAGGGGTTCGTCTAACCTGTCATGTCTGAGATAAGTTTTTGTTATAAAAGTCCGAGTATCCAAGAATAAAGCAATAGAGTTTGTATCACAACTTTTCATGTTGAGCATCTCTATCTGACCTGACTCTTGTCAATGCCAGACCCATGCCAGAGTTATCGTTGACAATAACTGGTGCCCGAACAGGGACGACCTGGAAGGGAATCAGTCTCAAAAGGAAAGACACTATCTGGACATCCTGCAAGGTCAAAGAAGAACGTTCTACAAAGACAGCAGGCATTGGAGGTAAATAATTTTTTTAAACTTTTTCATCATGTCTAAAACAGAGAGCATTAAAATGGGATAGAGACAGTCTAAGGATAGTGGACACTATTTCAAAGTGCTAAAGCAGATAGTTTAAAAAAGTGGCTTGTTAGTAACAACAAAACAATTGGAAGAATTTATTGAATGTGTACAAAAATGTCTTTGGTTTCCAGAAGAAGTACTAAGCACTGAAAAATGGGAAACTGTGGAAAAGCAGATGAGTGAACATTTTAAACAGGAAGGTCAGGAGGCATTTCCTATAGGAGTCTTTTCATTATGGAATATTTTAAAAATCTGTATGACTTCACTTGGATATGTTCCTTTGGTTCAGAGTATATTAAAAGTTGATATAGATGTTCAAACTATTCAGCAGGAAGATAAGAGTAAAAACGAGTGGTGGCTTTTACTTCCAATGCCACCTCCTTCTGACTTTAATAACCCACCTTCTGCTCATTTATGGTCTAAAGAAGAAAATGTTAACAAAGATAAGGGGCATATGAATGTTGCTCAAAAAAACTGCTCAAAAAACATTGGATAAAGGAGAGGAGATTCCATGGCACATGAAAGAGTTATTGTTCTCTTTTCCCATATTTGAGAAACCTGATCCAAAGAATCCAGGGAATATTTTGAGAGATTATGAAAACCTAAATTTTAAAACATTTAAAGAATTAAAATCAGCAACAAGCACATATAGCAATACAAGCCCATATGTTTTGAATATAATAGAAATATTAGCTAGACAAATATTAGCCCCAGAAGATTGGACTATGATAGTAAAAACTGCTCTTATACCAGGTGATACAAGGGGCAGTTCAAAGGGGTGTGAGAGATCAGACAGCTTGTTTGCTCATGGCTCATTTATCTAGATCTTCAAGTTAACTGAAAGATGAATTTTAAAAAAGCAATAGCTAAGAGAGAGAGAGAATTGTTTCATGAAGACAATAAAATAAATAAGATGTTTAAAAATGTTAAAAAGGGAATTTATTTGAAGTTATAGAAACAGAGAAAGTGAGAGTGAGTATTCATAGATGAGAAAGGTATGTGTTAAGAAAGCTTTGAAGAGGGGTGGCTACGTGGCGTAGTGGATAAAGAATGGGCCTTGGAGTCAGGAGTACCAGGGTTCAAATCCGGTCTCAGACACTTAATAATTGCCTAGCTGTGTGGCCTTGGGCAAGCCACTTAACCCCATTTGCCTTGCAAAAAACCTAGAAAACAAAAACAAACAAACAAAAAGAAAGCTTCTAGGAACTAAATTTCAGAAAGACAAGATAATCAGGTCCATTTAAAAGTACATAATTTGAGTATTACAGAAAATAATGGGACAATAAAGGATTTAAAAACAGAAGACTCCCCTCCTAGAAATGATTTAGGGCTGTCCCCTTTAAAAGAAGTTATTTGGTTTACTCTAAGCTGAAGGGGGGGCAGGGGATATTCTAATTAGAATGAGGGATTTTTAAGTGACTGACTTCTCAAAAGTTACAGTTAATTATAGTTAAAATCAAGAAGAGTTAAATATTAAAACCTTTGAATGGAAAAAGTATTGTAAAAAAATGGAATATTCTCTGCATTTTTCCTTTGGTTTCTTGGAGATTTGTCACCTTTGGTGGTGTTTGTTTTTGTTTTCCAACCAGAGTGTGTGAGTGTTTATCTGGAATCCTGTTGTTTTTGTCTTTCTATAATGTTTTTTTTTGTTTTGTTTTATTTGGTTTTTTGCAAGGCAAATGGGGTTAAGTGGCTTGCCCAAGGCCACACAGCTAGGCAATTATTAAGTGTCTGAGACCGGATTTGAACCCAGGTACTCCTGACTCCAAGGCTGGTGCTTTATCCACTGTGCCACCCGCCACCTAGCCGCCCCCTTTCTATAATGTTTACAAAGGGACCCTCTAGTGAGAGAGCAAGGGGGAATTTCCCCAGAGTTCAGAGGCCTCTCTGGTTGTAAATGCTCTGACTCCATTTATGTGTCTATATGTGTTTGTTTTAATATACAGGCAGAGGGAAGTTCTCAACTGTCTCTCCATAATCAGGCCTGCAGTTCTCTGTGTTCTGATTGGCCAATCTTCTTTCCATTCTCTCTTTTTCAAAATTAGATCTTTTTTCCCCCCAAAACTTATGATTTGATGCCAAAAAGATTTTCCTGAAAATCATGTTGTTTTTGAAGGAGAAGGAGTTCTATTGTATTCTCTTATTTTCTATTGCTTCTTTTCTGGTCTGATTGACTAACAGAGTTTTTTTTACTGATTTGGCAAATTACACTTATAAGGGACCTAGAAGAAATTGAAATTGTTCCTAAAATTATTTTTTTTGGACTGGTCTTAATCAGCATATTAAAAAAAGGTTTTTTAAACTATATTGTTTTATAGCTCCTCCAGAGCCATAAAAAACTAATGATATGCTAAAATAGATAGGGACAGAATGGCCTTGATAGAGGCTAGGAATCTGCCAAAACCATTGTCAGCACAGACTTCTGAGTTATGTGCTCTTAATCAGGCTTTAAAGTTTCTAAAAATGGAGGAAATAATTTTTATACAGATTAAAAATATTCTTTTATGCTTTAGTTCATATATATAAAAATAAACAAATAAAAATAATTTGGGGTGAGTAAGGAATGATAAACAGTAGAGGTAAATAATTAGAGCATACTACCTTGATATATCAAAATGTGAGGAATCTCTAATTCCCAGAGCATCATGTTGTCAGTGAGGATAGAAAGCTCTTATAAATGAGAGGATTGAGAAGTTAGAATAGCACTGACACAGAATTTGCAAGCTTTTATACTTTAAAAGGAAAATAATTTAAGGTAATTTTGAATATGAGTTTGGAATTTATAAGATTATTAATAAAACTATAAAGAAAATCCTGTAATCACAAAAAGGGATTTTAGAAACATCTGGTTTCAAGAATTTTTATCTATTACAAAGATTTATGGAGTAAAGGGAATACACATTAAATCGAAACGTGTTATGTATAATTAGTAAACTTCGTATAAGAACAGATTCAGACAATTTTTTTTGAAAATTTAAAATTGTGTTACAATAACCAACAATGAATCCATCACTTTTGTAAAAATTTGTTATAAGAAAATTAGAGGAATATCTTGCCAACAGGTTATATCTCTCAAGGTCTTTGCTCTTCCACCTGATGTTTCTTAAATGAGATATTTATATGTAAGATCAATGTAGATTACTTAATATCTGTTATTTAAGAAGAAAAAAATATATGTTATCCTGTAATCCTGGCATTGGTAAAAGTTTTACATTGGATTTTTTAAATTATTATATATAAAAAACTAAATTCATAGAGAATTTTATTTTCTTTTTGAAAATGGGAGTGTATTTGAACAAGAGAAAAACAAGCTTATAAAACATAAGTGAAAGAAATTTATTTAACAGATTTTCAGTTATAAGATTAACTTTAAGAGAATGAGATGTTAACTTGGAAACATGTTTCATGTAAGTTAAGAATTTAATGTTTAATTTTAAAGAATCAAAAATGGTTAACTTCAGAAGAAGGTATAAGAGATAGAAAAATATAATCTTAACTGCTATTATTTCCAATGATATTGAATAAATGTGAGGGACTTTGAAAAATGATTGGGAAACTGAAAATTATGTAACCCGTAGTTAGGTAACTTACTGATGAGCAAGATGTTGAAAAGTTATGGGAACTGGTTTTGTCAATATAAGCTATTTTACTGCAAAAATGCCAAAGCCTGGAATTAATGATTGATAGTTTTGTAGAGGTAATGAGGGAAAATATCCAGTTATGAACCTCTGAGTTCTCTGGAATTTTTAAACAATGTGATGGACCTTATTCTAGACCTGTAGGTCCAAGCATAAATGCAATAATAGAAAAGAAATTACAAACTCCTTTTATATCTAAACAAAAGAATGCCCAATTAATAGTATTAAAAGAACAGCCACAAATTCTTAACATTTTTACAGATAGTAAGTATAGTTATTATGTGGTCAGATACATAGAAACAGCTTTTATTAAACATAGCACTGATGAAGAATTATATCAACTCTTTAAAGATTACAAAAAATTATAAGAAATAGATATAATCCCTTTTTTATTGAACATATAAATTCCCACACTGGATTGCCTGGGTCTATATATGAAGGTAATCATAGGGCTGATCAATTAACCCTTACACTTCTTAAAAGCCTAATAGAAGTCCAAGCTAGGCAGTATCCCAAAGAAAAATTTGGGGACTTCTGTCCAAGATGGCAGAGAGAAGACAGGCACAGTTCTAAATGCTCCTGATCTTTCCCCATCTATCATGTGAAACAAACCTCTTAACAGAAATCCGACCCACAAAACCCAGAAAGAAAAGCCAGGAGAAAGAATATCTACCTCAGGATTTGTCTTCTGCAGCTTTGGGTGAGTTCAGGCAGGCAAGTCTGGGTACAGAGGGAGGATCAGCCAGATTAGCGACTGAATTGGAGCCAGGGAGTCTGAGGGCCCAAGAGATGGACCTGCTGGATCAGCGGTGGGGCTAGACTGGGGCGGGGCCCTTAAATCAACTAGGGAGTAGAGGCATGCTGACCCTCTGGAACTTGCCAACAGGACTGGGGGGGGGGGGGAGAGTTCCAGTGCAGAAGAGCTGTGGACACCACCCCTGGGCTCCTCTGGTCTAAGGAACTCTGAGTCCGCCTCCATTGCAGCTGAGGCCCCTTCCTAGAACAAACAATTGCAGACTACTTCTGCCTCAGGCACAGGTGTGTAAGCAGAAGAACCAGCCCAGCTGACAATAGGAAGAAGGATGATCTCACCCCAGGGTAAAGCCCACCACTGATTGAAGGCAAAAGAATTCAATATCTCCAACCACTCCCTTCAAGCTAAGGGAGAAGGCCTCAATCAAGGTCACAGACACTCCAGAGAAAGCAACCAGCACCTCCTACTGGCCAGCCAGAGAAATTGCACTCAGTGAGTAAAGCCTCTAGCAATCCCAACACCAAACCCCTTTGAACCAGCCCCTCCCCAACTCAAGGTCTTGGCAAAATGAAGAAGGGTCAGCGGAAAGGTGAATCCATAGAAAAATTCTTGGAAGGAAAAGACCCTAACTCAGAGAGACCTAGAACCATTGAGGAGAATATGATCTGGTCTCTAGCACAGAAAGACTCCCTTGAAGAATTAAGGAAGGAGTTGAAAAATCAATTGAAAATTTGGCAAAAGAAACCCAAGAGAAGATTAATACCCTTCAACAAGAACATAAATCCTTAGAAAATACAATTGGACAAATACAAAATGAGAATAAATCTCTCAGATCCTCAACTGGGCAAATGCAGAAAGAAAATAATTCTCTCAAAACCTCCATTGGTCAAATGGAAAGCTCTTTCAAAAGTAGAATTGACCAATTGGAAAAGGAATTGCAAAAGGTTAATGAAGAAAACTCCTCCCTGAAAAAAAATGGAGTCTGCAGAAACTAATGACTTCATGAGACAGCAAGACCTGTCAAACAAAATCAAAAAATAGAAAAAATAGAATAAAATGTAAAATACCTCATCAGCAAAACCACTGACCTTGAGAATAGGCCAAGAAAGGGCAACCTGAAAATTATTGGACTTCCTGAAAACATTGAAGAGAAAAAAAAGCCTGGACTTAATATTACAGGATCTAGTGATGGAAAATTGCCCTGATATCATGGAACCAGAGGGCAAAGTAGTTATTGAAAAAAATACATTGATCCCCTCCAGAAAAAGATCCTAAAATGAAAACACAAAGGAATGTTGTGGCCAAATTCCAGAACTATCAGATAAAAGAGAAAATCCTGCAAGCAGCTAGAAAGAAACAATTTTAAATATCAAGGAGCCACAGTAAGGATTACACAGGACCTGGCTGCATCAACATAAGGGATTGAAGAGCTTGGAACAAGATATTTTGAAGCAAGAGAGCTTGGAATGTAGCCAAGAATCCACTATCTCGAAAAGCTGAGCCTTCTCTTCCAGGGAAAAAGATAGACATTTACAAAAATGGAAGAATTCCAAAAATGCCTGATGAAAAGACAAGAGCTAAACAGACATCAAACAGGAGGTTCAAGAGAAACATGAAAAGGTAAAAAAAAAAAGGGAGGGGCAGTAAAAGGAAAAGGAAAAAAACTGTTATCCAACAAGTTGAAATCGGCTCCATCCCAGCATGGGGAAAAAAGATTCTCATAAATCTTGAGAATTGTAACTCTAACAGAGAGAATATACCTAGCCAGAAGTGATGGACATTCATGACCTATCCATGAGACTGCTATCCAGTGGCATGTAACTGGCTTTAACCCCACTTGGGAGAAAGACCCTAATAACTCTCAAGAATTTTAACTCTATTAGATAGAATGTACTTAGCTGAAAGTGATGGATACTCAGAATTTTCTATGACTCAGATAGAATGATTTTTAAAAACACTACCTCCTTAAAAAGGGGGACAGGAAGGAGATGGGAGGAGGGAGGGGATTGAATGGGGGTAAATCTCATTACATTAAGAGGTACAAAATACCTATGGTAATAGAGGGGAAGAAGGGAGGAGATGAGAAACACCTGAATCTTCTTCTCATCAGACTTGGCTTAAAGTCAACCTACACATACTCAGTTAACTTATAAATCATCTAACCTTTCAAGTATTAAAAGGGGAAAAAGGAAGTGGGGAATGGAGAAAGGGAGGGGGGGAGGGGGAAAGGGGAGCTAACAAAAGGAAGGGAAGGGAAAAGGGACAGGGGAAAGAAAGGGGAGAGAGTGATATAGGAGGGCAAACACACTGAAGGGGGTGATATTCAGAAACAAAATGCTGGGGAATATGGATAAAGGGAGGGGAAAGGGGGTAAAAATACAAACAGAGGGAAGATAGCATAGAGGGCAATAAAGAATAAGTTATCATAACTTTGAATGTGAATGGGATGAACTCTGCCTTAAAATGTAAGTGAATAGCAGAGTGGATTAAAAACCAGCACCCTATGATATGATTTCTCTCTCAACACACTCAATTTGGATCAATGTAGAACATGGAAACAAAATAAAGACTGACAGATTGCTTTTCGTGGGGGGTGGGGGGTAGGGGAGGGAGGTAATATTGGGAGAAAAATTGTAAAACTCAAATAAAATCTTTAAAAAAAATTCACCATAAAGCCTCTTTACTAAGGAAAGAATTTAAAATCATCAGAGAATAAGTGAGAACTATAGTAAAATCCTGCCAACAATGCATTCCATATTTACCTATCCCTCCAAATTACTCTAAGAATACCAGAGGCTAGGTTCCTAATGAATTGTGGCAGATGGATGTAACTCATTATGCACCTTTTGGAAAAATGAAATTTATTCAGGTTACTGTAAATACATTTAGTTCAGATACAATGGCAACAGCACAAAGTTCAGAGGCTTCACAAGGTGAAATTGATCATTTATTCCATTGTTTTATTATTGCAGGGATACCAAAATCCAAAAAAAACCAAACCAGATAATGGCCCTGGATATACTTCTGTGGCATTTAAACAATTCTGCCTATATTACAACATAAAACATATTACAAGCATTCCCTATAACTGCACTGGTCAAGCTTTAGTAGAAAGATCTTAAGACATTTCTGGAAGTGCAAAAGAAGGGGGAATATTTAGGGACAAAAGGGAAACAAAAGAGGAGAATAAATCTTGCCTTATATACCATGAAATTTTTAACATTGAATGATAAACAATTAACACCTGCAGAAGAATTTTTAATAAGGATATGCAACATGAAGAGAAGGGCATGGTCACGTGGAAGGACCCTAAGGCATCAACAATGAAAATGACTTGATCAGTTATTAACCTGGGTCGAGGGTATGCTTCTGTTTTGTCCACAGATGGAGAAACTGTCTGGATACCAGAAAGGAATATCAAACCATGCAGACCAGATGAATCAAGTAATACAGAAAATGAATAACTTACATTTAAGAAATCAAGAAAGAAAAGAGGAAAAGGAGGGACAGACTTACAGGACAATTTGCGATGCTTACATTCATCATGAACAATTTGGGACTGTAAAAGGAACTGAATATTGGATTTATGTTCAAAACCCTCCATGGGTAACTACTCTACAATGGGGAGAGAGTGTGGCTGAAATTGTATAAATAGAGGATGCTGCAGATTATTTGGGATATAACAAAGTTCCTACTGGAGATATCAAAGAAGAAATGCTAAGAAGAGTAGTTAGGCATAATTTTTCTGGTTTAAATACTATGACACCTAAAGCACCAGCCCTGGAGTCAGGAGTACCTAGGTTCAAATCTGGTCTCAGACACTTGATAATTACCTAGCTGTGTGGTCTTGGGCAAGCCACTTAACTCCATTTGCCTGGCAAAAACCTAAAAAATAAATAAATAAACAAACAAACAAACAAATAAATAAATACTATGACACCTATATGTTTTTGTAAAATGTGTACTATTGAACCATGTGTTAAATTAAGTAAAACTAATCATTCAGCTAATCCAAATATTTATAGCATGGGAGCATTTAGGACCTTAGAAATGTCCAGAATTCCATTTGTAGAAAGTACTGAAGGTAGAAAGACATTTCCTATAGAACCTCCTTGTTAAAATTTACGTGCTTGGGGGGCAGCTAGGTGGCATAGTGGATAAAGCACCAGCCCTGGAGTCAGGAGTACCTGGGTTCAAATCCAGTCTCAGACACTTAATAATTACCTAGCTGTGTGGCCCAAGCCACTTAACCCTGTTTGCCTTGCAAAAACCTAAAAAAAATTTACATGCTTGGGATTTCAAACATGACCATTTTCCACCCAGGGTTGCCTGTTCCACCCCAAATAGAAGAATTTATGATCATTCCATTTTGGTAGAGTTATTTCATGAGGTATTCCAGGCTATATTAAACCAATTATATACCTAGAAATAGAGTTAGTTTATTTAGAGATGTGGAAGGCTATGGCAGCAATAGATAAGATAAGGTATATACAATGGAATAAGACACTGGGCAAAATATCTTATGCAGAAAAGAAATTGTGACTGCATGCACAAATATTGCTTTCATGATAGAATCTTTCAAAAATGTCAATATTACTAGAGAAAAAGAGGGGTGTTGTTAACTGTAACAATGCATTATTCAAGCATGTGTAGGTAAAGAAGTGATGAATAAGGGAAAATAGAAGCAAAATATATTCAAGAATTATCAAAAATGTTACTAGAGCATTAAAGTCTCAGGGGAGAATTAATGAAGATCTTTATCATTTGACTAATGCATTACAAACCTCTGTAATGAACATAAGGGACAATTGCAATGTAATTATAGTTTTTGTTATTTGTGTTACTCCTTTAAAATATATTACTTCACTTATTCCATGAGATAATATAAAAATAATTTGAATAGAATATGGTATAATGATTCTATAACTACAGATATGAATCAATTGCATAAAATTGTTAATGATATCTCATTGGCACCTAGAATGGAAATGGACTCAGAGAATGATGATTTGTTTAACTTTGTTAATAGGTTTCATCCTTTTCATTTTATGAACCTATTAGTGAGGATGCTTCCTGGTATCTTTGCATTATTATTGATACTGTGTATTATTCCCATTTGTCTCAAATGTCTTTTTTTTCTCTGGAACAAAATATAGATATCCTAACACACGGTCTAAAGCTTCAGCATGCCTTAGAAGGGAGAATCTGTTGAGGGCCAGTTCCTAAGAGTGATATAAACATATTTTTGGTTACCTTGACCACCAGAGATATGCATGTATTCTCGCTCTTAAATGGATTTATTGGCTCACCAGTGAACCCTGACCTAAACATCTGTGGAGAGATGTATGGGGAGCTTTCTGATAAGGAATTCTACAGACTTCAAAGGATAAATATTGTAAATTTAAGCCAGGAAGTTCTTTGCAGCAGGGTTTCGTCTAACCTGTTGAGTCTGATAAGTTTTTGTTATAAAAGTCTGAGTATCCAAGAATAAAGCAATAGAGTTTGTATCATGACATTTCTGTTGTGCATCTCTATTTGACTTGACTCTCAGCAATGCCAGATCCATGCCAGAGTTATCACTAGCAATAAGTAGTAATAACAGTAACAATAACAATAGCTAGCATTTATAGGGTGCCTCCTATGGACTGAGCAGTGTGTTTAGCACTTTACATATCTCTCATTTGATTCTCACAAATTACTCCCATTTTACAAATGAGGAAACTGAAGCAAGAGCTTTTTAAGTGACTTGCCCAAGATCATATATCTACCAAATGTCTGAGATTGATTTTGAACTTCGCTCTTCCTGACTTGGAACCCAGTGTTCTAGCTACCATGCCAAATGAAGTGCTTCACTCCAATATGGAGATGTTCTGAAGCTGGTTCTGGTTGCAACTTATGTGATTGGTACATTGAGGGAGCTAGGGTGTATTTAAAATGCAGTAATCAGTCAGGTATAGGATCTTAATTCTGATTTGTTTCATTCCTGATATGTCCAGGTAAGGAGGCAAGGACTGAACCTTCAGGTCTTTATCTCCCCATTAGGCTGTTGCAATGAGGCCCTGCCTTTGCTTCTTCCTCTGTCTTGTTTATTCTTTCCAGGAAGAGATTGGTAATCACTATGACCTTGTACACTTTGAAAGGGTCAACAAAGTGAGCCATCAAAAGTTCAGGAGTAGACTCTACTATGGCATTTATCTAAATTAGATGACAAGCCACTTGCCCAGGTCATCTTCTTGTCTACCTGTCCACTGTACCACATTTGGAAATGAGCTTGGGGAGAGGAGAATGGGGAGAACTTGGTAGGAAAGACAATAAGTCTGAGTTTGAACTCCCTAGAGCCTGAAATGGATTACAGCAGAGGTGCCCCACACATGTTTGGACCTTGTTTGGTTCACAATACTCTGGGTATGACCTGAAGCAGAGTGAAATGTAATTGAAAATTAGCTAACAAAATAAATATTAATACAATAAAACAAAGATAATATTTAATTTCAAAACAAGGTCAATATTTATGCCACAGGGATTTTATGTGCAAATTAATGGCCTGTTTCTATTTGAATTTATAACATTGTTTATGTGGAATCATGTGTTCTAATCACTAACATTTGACAAAATTTTGTACCCTAATCCCCTGGTAGGTTGGGGACCACTCATGACTGCATTACATATGCATATATGTAATGAATAGTGATGAAGTACTGGGATAAACATTTGGGGGCTTAGTCCAGAAAAACCTTTTGAGCAGATGACTTCATCTTGCCTTGAGTTTAACACTACTCATATAGAGAGGAACACCCAGTTGTTAGAAGGAAATATTTGTACTTTTATTCTTGTTATGTATTCCAAGTCCTTTTAGCTGAATCCTTAAGGCTCTGGAGAAGAAAGTGAGGTTGTTGACAATACATAGCACCCCCTCATTTAAATCCAACTCACTTGCATATCATGGCATCATCTCCCTGATAACACAGTCTTCTTCAAGGAAGGAAAAACAACATAATCCAAATAAATGACTCTTTGTAAAAGCTAATTGTTATTCATTGTTTAAATGGAATTAGGTTGCTGATAACAGCTGATTAAACAGTTGTGGAAACACACTTAAATGTGGACTTGAGCCAAGAACTTTAGAGAAAGACTTAACCAACTCCTCAGTAGCACCCCTCTAATCCTGATGTCAAGATGCAGATGACCTGCTTCTGAAAAAGTGTTGTCTTTTGTAAAAGACACTGCAGAAATGACTTCTCTCAATTATGATTCAATCCCAAGAGCTAGAATGAAGTGTCCAGATTTAATCTCTGTAAGGCTCCCAAGTCATTCTCAAAACCTATTCCAGTTTCTTGCAAAATGGTGATCATCTAAATCTCCCTTCACAGCTGTTAAAGTGACCTCTGTTTTTCTGCCACACAAAACTTTTCTGATCAAATGATGCTTAGCCACTTTAGGTTCCTTCATTTCCTTTAAGAAAAATATAGCCTGGGGCAGCTAGGTGGCATAGTGGATAAGGCACCAGGCCTGGAGTCAGGAGTACCTGGGTTCAAATCTGGTCCCAGACACTTAATAATTACCTAGCTGTGTGGCCTTGGGCAAGCCATTTAACCCCGTTTGCCTTGCAAAAACCTAATATATATATATATATATATATATATATATATATATATATATATATACATATATATATATATACACATATATATATGTGTATATATATATATGTATATATATATATATCCCTTCTTTTTCATTAGTCCAGGTATCTGTAGATTTTTTAGAGGTTGCCCCCCCTTTCTTTTTATTCCCAGACTTTTTGCAACTGTGGAAATACTTAATTTCCCGTCCATGACCCATAATATCCCATTCATTTGGGTTTTTTTTGTCTTGATTAAATGCTTCTGCTTTTGTCCCTTTTGAACTTATTTCACACAAAACATTCTCAACTAGGCCTTCCTTCACCTTAATCTTTGAGAACAGAAAACAGTGACCACACTTGTAGTGTGTGAAGTTTGGGATGGAGGAGACCCTATGATCCGGGCCAGGCCAATTTGGTGAGGTCAAAAACAGAAACAGGTTGGGAAGAACAAATTGGGCTTTTCAGCCACAGAGAAAGCCTAACAAAATAAAAATTAACTAAGATGAATTAAAAGTACTGTCTTACATTTTAAAAGAGTATTGTGGGTGCCAAGAAAGAGGAGAGAAGCAGAAACTTCCTTAAGCTCTCCTGACCTTCCTTCAAAAACAATGTTAATCAAGCCTCTAAATGGATTCTGGATAAAACTCACAAAAGAACAGAGTAGAGTGTTTTTCATCAAGTTCTATCTCAGGTGGAGGAGCAGGGAATGGAACCCAGGGCAGAAGGCTGAAGCCAACACCCTTGGGGGGAGGAGGGAGACCAGAGGTCTATGGCAGAGGCCCCTGGGTCCTAGCTCAGCAGATCAGTTGGGAGGGCTCCAACACAGGGACCCCAGATCCCCTGTTCCATCAGGCCAGATGGCCCAGGCCAGTCAGCAAGCATTCTCAATAAGGAAGATCTGCCAGCAAGCCCCTCCCCCAACCCAAGAAGTTTGCGAAATGGAAGCCCAAAATGAGTAAGAAAAGTCATGCTGATGGAAGCTACTTTGAAGGTAAGGATAGGCAAACAACTGTCTCAGAAGAGGGCAGCAGAAAAAGTACCACATGTGAAGACCCAGAAGGGAATATGGATTGGGCTCCAGCCCAAAAAGACTTCTTGGAAGAGCTCAAAAAGAGATTAAAGATCAAGTAAGAAAATTGGGAAAAGAAATGCACGAGGAAATTCAACATCTCGCACAAGGAAGCACAAAAACTGACGGAAGAAAATAAATCTTTTAAAATTACATTTGGATGATTTCTCTCTTATCACATTCAACTTAGATCAATGTATACCATGAAAAAAAAATGTAAAGACTAAGAGACTGTCTTCTATGGGGTGGGGGAAGGGAAGCGAGATTAGGGGAAAAATTATAAAACTCAAAATAAATAAAATCTTCCTTAAAAAAAATACAATTAGGTAAATGAAAAAACTAATTCCTTCCAAAATACAATTGGACAAATGGAAAAAATAGCTCCTTTAAAACTAGAAATGACCAAATGGAAAAGGAGATACAAAACTAACTGAAAAAAATAACTCCTTGAAGAATAGACTTGGGCAAATGGAGATTAATGACTCTATGAAACATCAAGAAATTAGTTAAGCAAATCAAAATATTGAAAGAATAGAAGAAAATGTAAAATACCTCACTGGAAAAATAATTGAGGTGAAAAATAGATCTGGGAGAGATAATTTAAGAATTATGGGACTACTTGAAAGCCTTGATCAAAAAAAGTCTGGACAACATCTTTCAAGAAATCATCAAGGATTGTCCTGATATCCTAGAACCAGAGGGTAAAATAGCCATTGAAAGACTTCACCAATTACCTCCTGAAAGGATTCCAAAATGACAATGCCAAGGAACACTGTAGCCAAATTCCAGGATTATCAGATCAAGCAGAAAATACTGCAGACAATCAGAAAGCAGCATTTTAAATACCAAGAAATCACAGTCAGGATTACGCAGGGTTTGGCAGCATTAACATTAAAGGATAGGGGGCCTAAAATATGATAGTCTAGAGGGCAAAGGAGCTTGGATTACAACCAAGGAGCAACCATTACAATAGAGGGAAAGAAGGGAGGGGTTTAGAATTGCTTGAATCTTACTTTTTCCTCAGATTTGACTCAAAGAGGGAATAACATATATATATATATATATATATACTCAGTTGGGTTTAGAAATTTATCTTACCCAACATGGAATTAGAAAGGGGGAAGAGGGGAAGGAGGGACTGAAAGACAGGAGGGAAGAAAGGAGGGGAAAAGTAAAAGGGGGAAAGGGAGGGGGGCTAATAGAAGGGGACAGATAGAGAGAGGTGGTGTTCAGAGCAAAACACTGGAGAGGAGGGATTGGTGAAAAGTGAAAGAAAAGTACAAATGGAGGGGAAATAGGGTAGAAGATAATAAAGGGTTAGTAATTATAACTGTGAATGTGAATGGGATGAACTGTTCCATAAAATGGAAGTGGATAGCAGAGTGGTTTGGAAACCAGAATCCTACAATACATTGTTTACAAGAAACAGCATATTTGAAGCATAGATGTACACAGAGAGTAAAAATAAAAGGCTAGAGAAGAATATATTATGCTTCAGCTGAGGTGAAAAAAAAAACAGGAGTAGTAATCCCTATCTCAGACAAAGCAAAAGCAAAAAAAATCTCATTAAAAGGGATAAGGAAGGAAACTGCATCTTCCATAGATAATAAAGCAATATCAATATTAAACATATATGCACTAGGTGATATAGCATCTAAATTATTAGAGAAGCTAAATATGTTACAAGAAGATATCGACAGCAAAACCCTACTGGTGGGGAACCTCAACCTTCCTCTCTCAGAATTAGATTAAACCTAATCACAAAATAAACAAGAAAGAAGTTAAGGGGGTGAATAGAATTTTAGAAAAATTAGATATGATAGACCTCTAGAGAAAATCAAATGGGGATAGACAGGAATATATCTTTTTTGAGTGGTACATGGCACCTTCACAAAAATTGACCATGTATTATAACCTCACAATCAAATGCAGAAAAGTAGAAATATTAAATGTGTTATTTTCAGTTCATGATGCAATAAAAATCACATGCAATTAAGGGATAGACTAAAAATTAATTAGAAACTACTTTTAAAAAATGATCAAACAACAAGTCATAGAAATAATTAATAATTTCCTCTAAGACAATGATAATGATGAGACATCATACCAAAACTTGTGGGATACAAACAATTTTTAAAATTTGTCTTTTATTTTATATTTCTTCCTTTTGTTCTGATTCTTTTTTCACATGACTAATATGAAAATATGTGTAACATAGTTTACATGTATAACATAGATTACTCTGTCTAGGGGAGGTGGGAGGGAAGAGAGGGAGAAAGAAAAATGTGGAATTCAAAACCTTACAAAAAATGAATCTTGAAAACCTACATGTAGTTGGAAAAATGAATTTTAAATAATATTGTCCTGAATAGAGGAGGCATTAAATTTCCTTTCATATGAATAAAACCTGGAGATTTTGGTGAATTGTGGGCTCAGTATAAGCATACTCTGTTTTATTGAGCCTTGCTTTATTGTGCTTTGCAAATATTGTGGGGCTTTTTTTTTACAAATTGAAAGTTTGTTGCAAAACTGCATTGAGTTCAAGTATGTTGGCACCATTTTCCAATAACATGTACTCACATTGTGTCTCCATGTCACATTTTCATAATTCCCATGTTTTCAAACATCTTTTATTCTTATATCTATTATGTTGATCTGCAATCAAGAAATAACATCAACTGATAATATTATAGTAATTGTACACACCATATGAAAACTTAATTGATAAATTTTTGAGTTAGTTTTCCACTTACCAACTGATTTCACAATATCTGAGGTATGCGTCTATGGGGTAACTACTCATACTATTGAAGCTACTAAAGAAGCTAATTAATGTAATAGAAGTAAAATGTCTAAAAGCACAAATTTATATAATTTTTGGCACAATTCTAGAAGGTAAATTATTCAAATTTTTTTTAACTGAAGCAAGACTTGAAATCTGATTTCTTGACCAGTATACTCTTCACTCTTTAGTACACTCCCCTGGTTCTTGCATTGATAGTTTTCACAGTACCTTTGGGGGACACTGTTCCTTTCAAAGGAAGGGGCCATTGGAACCCCAAGAATGGATTATCACCACTCTCCTTCATGTATGAGATTGTTTCTCCAACCCAACACCCATGAACACTCCCCTTGAGGGTGAATTCTGCCTTCAGTTTCTTCTTCTTCCCTCCCAGCTGGCACAGAACCAGCAAATGGCATTACTATGTTATCCCAGGGAGAAGTAAACTCTTAGTCCTTTAAAAGTGTGTAACACTAATCCTTTATCACCTTTTATTGTAATTATTTGTGGAGATACTTTCTTGTTCTTTGAAGGCCTAACAGGGACTCCTTCAATCAGCAAGTACAGTGGTACCTCAATACTTATGGGCTTCAAAACTCATCAAACCCCTTACTCTTCACATTTTGATGAGAAAAATGTTTCAGTACTCCTCACTTGCTCAAGACTTGTCACACTTGCCAGAACTTGTAGGAGTCACAATACTGGCCTGCAAGAGAAAATGTTTCTTCATTTGTCGCTGGCTTGCCACTCCAAGCCCTTCTCTGGATGAAGCAAGATCAACAAACAATGTAGAACCCAAGGCTAAGCCCACTTGGCTAAATATGGGGGCCTTGAATGGTTCAGAGTAAATGTAAATAGCAATTGTTTCTGTTTTGGCCAGAAACTTTGAGGACCTCCCCTCCCAGATTGATTTTTTTTAAATGTGAAAAAAGGTTATTTTTTCTTCATTTCTTACTTACCTTACTTTACTTACCTTAATCTCTGAGAAGCCCTGAGGATGTTGCCTTCCCAGTTTAAGCAAAAGTAGCCATTCTTGCCCTCTTTGTCTCATCTCTCTTACCTAGCCTTAATCACTGAATGGGCTTTGCCTCAAACTGTGACCTGGCAAAGACCTTAGCTTTCAAAGACCAAGTCTCCCACAGCATCTAGGCCATCTCTTAGTTGTCCTGATTTATTTCTGGCCATTGGATCCAGATGGCTCTAGAAGAGAAAGCAAGGGTGGTAATTTTGCATGGCACTCCTCCACTTAATACCAATTCAATAGAATGTCATGACATGATATTCCTGATGTCATGGTCCTCTTCAAATAAAGACAGATGATAAGCCATCATGCCAGGAAATTCTCTCAGCACTGGAAAAGTGAAGCTAAATTTTATTTTATTTTAATGTAATTAATTGCTTTTTTATCCATGGGGAATTTTCATGAATTAGTTCTAATAATATTATATCTTATGGGAAAAATTCATGTTACTCATTCATACAACAAGAATTTCAGAACAAGGGGCGGCTAGGTGGCATAGTGGATAAAGCATCAGCCCTGGAGTCAGGAGTACCTGGGTTCAAATCCGGTCTCAGACACTTAATAATTACCTAGCTGTGTGGCCTTGGGCAAGCCACTTAACTCTGTTTGCCTTGCAAAAACCTAAAAACAAACAAACAAAAAAAAAATTCAAGAATTTCACAACAAATGAATGACTATGGAGTTATCACTATTTATTTAGCACTTGATATGTGCCAGGCAAGATAAAAAACAGCATCAGAACTCAATCAAATATTCATGAATCAAGGGTCATCTCCAGTCATCCTGATGCATATCTGACCACTAGACCATGGCTCCCAGGGAGAAAGTGAGGCCAGTGACTTTGCACAGCAGCATGAGCAAAGTAAATCAATTCAAATTCAAATCATGTAAATCAGTTCAATTGCATGTCAGGGCATCATTTCCCTGATGACTTGGTCCTCTTTGACAATGAAGGACAAACAACATTCCATGGCATAGGGCAGTGAGTGAGGTCTAGCTCAAGCAGACCTCATGGCCATAAAATCATAAATTCAGATCCCTGTAGCTGCATATTGACTAAAGTACCCAAAGTAACATTATCCATGTTTGATTGTATTTTTATTTATTTTTAAAAATATTTTCAATTACATCTTCATCTGATTCCTGGAAGTGTTGGGGCCTGCTTGCTGCCCATGGCCACATTGGATATCTCTGTTGTAGTAAAAGGAATACTGAACTTGGAGTCAGGAAAACTTGGATTCAAATCCTACCCCAGATCCTTAGTAACTGTGTAAATAAGTAAATCATTCAACCCCACCCCTCACCCCCAGGTCTCAATTTCCTCTATAAAATAAGGTTCCCTTCTAAAGTCCCTTCCAGCTCTATATCTATGATCCTGAAGTCAACATAAATAATATTTTCCTTACTATTCCCCCTTCATCGATCCTATTAAGGGAAAAAAAAACATAAAACAGCTAAATAAATACTACAGATCCTGGTATAGTAGATTGGGCTGTGGCCTTGGGGTCAGAAGACCTATTGACCCATAGTAACTCTGACTCATTGGGCAATCCATCTGATCACTCTAGGCCTCTCCAAGGTAAGAATAAGTTTCAGAGCCTGACCTGCAATGGTAGAGGGAGATTCCTCATAAGGAATTTTCTATACCAATAATCACCACAATTGCAGTAGGAAAAAAAAATCCACGAAGGCCAGTAGCAACTTTCCTGAGGGTTCCCAAAAGACCTTATATGGAAGTGGCATTTGAACTTAACCTTAAGCTACAAATTCTGGGAGAAATAAGTGTGTGGGAGATGGGAACAAAGTTATATTAAGCTCCTACTGTATTCCACACCCAGGGCTAATTGTTTTCAAATATTATCTTGATGACAGGGAAAATTGGTGATGCAGTCATAAAGATGAGGATATTTTTGAAGGTGAAAAACTCACAGACTAGCCCTGGAGTAGGAAAAGGTCAGAATTTTTATTTCTTTTTTGTTATTTAGATTTTTGCAAGGCAAATGGGGTTAGGTGGCTTGCCCAAGGTCACACAGCTAGGTCATTATTAAGGATCTGAGGCTGGATTTGAACTCAAGTACTCCTGACTCCAGGGCTGGAGCTCTATCCACTGCACCACCTAGCTGCCCCTGAATTTTTATTTCTTTAACCTGCAGAGTTCACAGATGAAACTTTTTCCTGGAAAGACAAGAAACTTCTTGAAGACTGAATAACAAAAGTCTAGGTGAGAATGTCTGAAGGAAAGAAACAAAGGAAAATAGCCTAAAGAGCTGGCTGGGCTTGGACTCAATGAGTCTTGCCCCATGGAACTGAGATCATATTGCTTTAGCAGTATACTGGAAGCATGTGGTTTTAGCTTAGAGAAAGTGACCATCCTGAAAAGAAGGAAAGAGAGAACAGAAAAAGAGAGCGAGAAAGCAAATATTTCCATAGTGGGTTAGAAAAGGTTGGTGTTTGGGGAGTGGTTTAGCATCTAGCTCCAGGTATTCTCCAATACCTGTGCCACAGGGCATGACCTTCAAGTCCAACATGGTCATTTCCCTATGTCCTGCTTCAATCTCATTTTATCTTCACAACATTTCTTTGAGGTAGGGGCTATTATTATCCCTTCATTTTATGAGGCAGGCAGAGGGTGAGTGACTTGCCCCAGGTCACCATGTCTAGTCAGCTTTGAACTCAGAGCTCTATCCTTTGCATCTAGGTGAGACAGTAACATATTCCAGGCTCTAAAGGACCACCTTTCAAAGATAAGAGATGGAACGGGGAAAAACAAGACATCTGGTTGAAACATAGAATCTGTGAAGATTAATATGCAATAAGTTTAAAATAATAGGGAGATACTGGAAGTATCCATGTCATCCATATGAATAAATGTCAGTGCAATGAATAAATGGAAGTGTTTCAATTATAAATTCTTCTAAACTGTGCCAAGCTAACTGGAATATGAGATTGTACTTATAAATCATCTCTACTTCACTTGGTCCATTCCCTGGAGCTCTCTGACAGCATAAAAAAAAAAAGCTGTGCCATATACTTGAACAGACTCTGCACCTTGGACCAAGGACATGGACTCTCAGCCTTTTCCCCTTTGACTAAGCAGTAGCCATGATGGGCAAGGAAGTTTGTTGGGGGATGCCCTTGGGTGGGGTGCCCTATTTCATCACATGACATTCAGGCAAATTATTAATGGTCCAAATAGCTGGGCTGTCATTCAATCTCCACCCTGTGTAATCTTGCCCATACCAGTCTGACATCTTATTTATGAACTCATAGCATGGGCTAAGATCTTAATTCTCCCTCTTTTCCTGTTGCCATTTCATTTCAGAACAAAAGGGGGCATCTTTTTAAATCCTGGAGATTTAGTAATATGACCAGAAGATCTTCCAGTTCCATTTTTCTAGAATATTCTATTAATGGAGACTCATCTATTCCTGAAAGTGACAAACTCTTTTTCCTCATTATAGTACCTGAATTTCTCAACTTCTTATCTCATGATTCCTTTGGAGATATTCCCCAATTTTCCTTAAAATTTAACAATTTAAAAAAATGGAAGACCCATTGAACATCAAAATTCTCTTCCAGATAAACATGTTTCTTAGGCTACAATGCTAGAAGAAACCAATGGAGGAAGTTCAGTTCAATAGTTTACAGATGAGAAAATTAAAGCCCTCCATAATAGCTAGTTTCTAGAGCAGGATCTGAACCCATTTCTTCCTTTGTCTAAATCCAGTTCATTATCTACTTTGTCCTGGATACCTCACCACAAAAACACTGTTTACTTTGTGTTAAAAATACTCTCTGGCTCACTTTCCCAGGGTCAATTCTAGAGAACCCTGAGGGGTTATAAGTATCCTCATATTTTTACTGCCATCAACTTGAACCCCTACCAGGAATGTTCTCCTATTTTGTTGACTGGCAGTGAATAGCACTTCAGTTCAGTTTAATCTCTAAACATTAATTAACTTTTATAAAGAAACATTTACAATATTACACAGGACTAATAGTAGCTGAAACATTAAAAGATCAGAGGACAGGCAACTGTAACCACGAATTACTTCTCCAATGAAATGAAGGATCCAAATTCTTAGAGAGATTAAGTGAGTTATAGTATAGGTATTATGAAATGTAAAATAATTCATTTTGATTATATTAAAATAAAAAGCTTTTTATAAACAAAACCAATACAAATAAAATTAGAAGGAAAGCAGAAAGTTGGGAAACAATCTTTACAGCAAATGCCTCTGTTAAAGACTTTTTTTCTCAAATATTTAGAGAACTGAATTAAATGTATTAAGCTATTCCCCAACTGATAAATAGTCAGAGGATACAAATAAGCAGTTTCCAGACAAAGGAAAAAAATATCTATAGGCATTTGAAAAAGTGCTTTAAATCATTTCTAATTAGAGAAATGCAAAGTAAAACAATTCTCCACCTCACACCTATCAGATTAGCTAACATGACAAAAACAGAAATTGTTGAATGTTGGAGAGCATGTGGGGAAATTGGGACACAATTGGTGGAGTTGTGAACTGATCCAATCATTCTGGAGAGTGTTAAAAGTGAATTATGATTTTCATATTTATCAATGTAATTTCATATTGATAAAAGAAAAATATTTTAGGATGATCTAGATAGGATTCAAGAATAAGTGAACAAATTCACAGAAAGACCAACTCTTAATCCAGAAGTATTAAAGTCAAAAAGTGTTAATTCATATATTACTGCAGATATTAAAGGAACAAGGAAATTGAGCAGTAATATGTTAGATTTCTTAGGGAAATCTTAGCAAAAGTGAGAGAGAGAGAGAGAGAGAGAGAGAGAGAGAGAGAGAGAGAGAGAGTAAAGGCGGTTGCAAGATTATTGCATCTGGGCTGATTCCCTAAGGGGGTAGCTGCAGGTAAGGAATTAAGAAAGTAAGAAAGAACAGTTACAGGACTGGTGCAGCTGGACTGCTCTGCAGCAACTGCCAGCAGGGAATAAGGAGCAATAGGAATGGCAATTTAGAAAAGTGAAGAGGGAAAGGACAGTTGTGAGGTTGTTGCAAATGGGCTAATAATGGCCAGCAGGGTTTATCCAGCTACTTGCTGAGAAAGGGGTAAGGAAGGAGTTAAGGTGGTGCTAGGGAGAGATTAAGGAGTGGGTGACCCATAGACTGGAGTCAGGAGGACCTGAGTTCAAATCCAGTCTTGGGCAAGTCACTTAACCCATTGCCTTTAAAAAAAAACAATCAATTAGCCATTCTCACAGGATTTGAGGATATCTATATTGTCCTGCACAAAGTGGGCTTGCATAAGAAACTGCTCAAGCTTTAAAAATTATGATGTAGTAACCTACCTTCCCCTTCCCTTCCCATTTGTGATTTATACATATAATTTCTGCCTTAACTCTAACAAGGTGGAGTTCAATCCCAATTTGAAAATGTGCTCCTTTGCAATGAAAGTAATTAATTAAACCTCTACTTGCTTGCTGGCACTCTGTCTCTGGTCGGTTATGTTTCACCCAGTTAGAGATTGACTCAAAAGGCAACCAAACCATACATACCCTTTCATATGATTATCATATGATCCATTGCTGGATCAATTTCTCAAAGAGATTATAAAAAAACGGAAAGGACCTACCTGTGCAGGGATATTTCTAGCAGCCCTTTCTCTGGTGGCAGAATATTGGAAATTGAGGGGATGCCCTTCAGTTGGGAAATGACTAAACAAACTGTGGGGTATGAATGTAATACTATTGTGCAATAAGAAATGATGAACAAGAAGATTTCAGAGAAACCTGGAAAGATTAGTATGAATTGCTGCAGAGTGAGAGACACAGCCTCAGACCCCAGGCAATGTACTTAATTTTGTTTGCCTCAGTTTCCTCATCTGTAAAGAAAAGGTTTGGGGAAGTAATGACAAACCACTCCAGTATGTCTGTCAAGAAACCCTCAAATGGGATCATGAAGAGGTGATCATAACTAAAATTAATAAATATCAACTTACATATAATAGGAAAGG
Source organism: Macrotis lagotis (assembly GCF_037893015.1). NCBI lineage: Eukaryota > Metazoa > Chordata > Mammalia > Peramelemorphia > Peramelidae > Macrotis > Macrotis lagotis. The sequence goes on from NC_133660.1 coordinate 69,790,166, forward strand.
GTACCACTTCTGCTCTGGCTATATTAGCTATATTAGCACTGCTTTGGTCTTTGTACAATTCTAACACAGGCAGAAATGAAGGTCATTGTAGGGCATGATGAGACTTGATACTCTGAAAACTCACACAAATATGGTATAAATTTAGAAGAGGGCTAGAGTTCATGAGGAACAGCCATATAGGACGACTTCAGAGAGCCACTGAAGAGAGTATCTGAAATTCCTATAATTTTCCAGTTCCCAGGCTGGGGAAGCCAGAAGATTCTACCCTGTATATATTGATAGGGGTTTTCTAGAGCTGTACTGAGTATTCTTGGCAACTTCCAAATATTCATATTTCTATTTGTGTCTATATCTACATATCTATCTATCTATATGTTTATGTATTATATATATATGTATATGTATATATATATATATATATATATATATATGACATGGACACACCCAACCATGCACAAAAAGACAAATCAAAGGGATGACAGAAAAACTGACATGTTGAAATGATAATTATTTGAAAGCAGATTCTGAAAGAATACACTAACTGATTTAAGATCCTGATTTAAAACATGTCCATGAAAAAAAAAGTAACATGTGATATGGCACTTTAGTAGCACCTTCACTAAAATTCAGGTAACAGTAAAGAGTCTAATTTTTACCACTTCTCTCTGACAGTTTTAGAAATGCTATAAGGTGAGTTTGATGTTACTGCTTAGATGTCTCAGGAATTTTACCAATGTGAGGACTCCCTCCAACAGTATGGTGATTTTTTTTTCATTGCTAAATTGGATGACTTGATAAAATTCTTATTTTTCCTGACCTTTCTGCAATATTGGACACTATCAAGCATATTAAAGCATCTCTGTTTTGTTATGGCTTTCTGTCTTTGTTTATTATTTAATTACAACATATATATATTTCTGGGTCAAAGGATATGATCAGTTTTGATGAATAAATTAATTGAAAAATATTGATTCTTTTACTGTACTTGATTATACTAGCCAAATGTGAGGTCTACCAGTTATTCTTTAATTTTAGTCAAAAACAATTCCAAAATTATGCCTTGATGGGTTAATGCCAAAATATTCAGTATTTGTTGTTACTGTAAATGATAGTTCTCTTTTTAATTCTTTTTTATCTCCCTTTGTGGGAATATATAAATATATATAATTTTGTGAGTTCACTTTAAATTTTTTTGCTAAAATTATTTATTATCTCATTAATTTGTCATTAATATTGAGATCATTGTCTGTCCATCACTCAAAAGGATAATGATCATTGCTGGAAGGGTTGTGGGAAATCTGGGCCACTATTACATTGTTGGTGGAGCTGTGAACTCATCCAACCTTTCTGGAGAGAAATTTGGAACTATGCCTAAAGGGCAACAAAAATGTGCATACCCTTTGATTCAGCAATACCACTACTGTGTCTATACCCTGAAGAGATGATGTAAAAGGGTAAAGACATCACTTGTACAAAAATATTCATAGCAGCCCTGTTTGTGGTGGCAAAGAATTGGAAATCAAGTAAATATCCTTCAATTGGGGAATGGCTTAGCAAACTGTGGTCTATGTATGTCATGGAACAGTATTAGTCTATTAGAAACCAGGAGGGACAGGAATTCAAGGAAGCCTGGAGGGATTTGCACGAACTGATGCTGAGTGAGATGAGCAGAACCAGATTAACACTGTGCACCCTAACAGCAACATGGGGGTGATGACCAACCTTGATGGACTTGCTCATTCCATCAGTGCAACAGTCAGGGACAATTTGGGTCTGTCTGCAATGGAGAATAACAGTTTGAACAAAGACCAAGGACTATTAACTTTAATTTAGGGAAAAAACTGACATCTTATTGTCTGATCTTGTTATCTCTTATACTTTATGTTTCTTCCTTAAGGATATGATTTCTCTCTCATCACATTCAATTTGGATCATGTCTTAATATTATAGACATGGTGCTGAAATGACTGGGTTCCTTAAGCTATTGGATCACAAGCTCTCACAGATTCTCCCAGGGCAGGACTGATATTACATAGCACACTATGTCTTTATAGTGAAATAAGTCACTGACAGATACAAGGAATACAAGATCTTATTGTGCTGAATATTAATTGACTACCAAAAAAGCGTGTGACTCAATAGAGAAGAAATGTTTTTCTTCACAACCTTTAGTATCTTTTAATATTTGCTTCAAGGCTCTTTAACAAGATGTCTCTCATTCAACATGAAAAATGCAATGACACCCTAATTATTATTGTTTAAAGGTCCTATGGCTATTCATCTCTAGTAAGGCATAAGATATAGGCTTATTCAAGTTACTTTCCTTGGGTAAGGAAACTTTTTTTCTGCCATGGACCATTTGGATTTTTTTTAACATCATTGGCAGGCTACATTTGGTGAAACATTTAATTAATCCAACCTTAAAAAGTTACACTGTGGCAACACTAGACCAATATGCCTGTAGGCTGGAGGTTCCCTATCCCTGTTAGAGGATGGTCAGTTTAGTGTTCAAACTAGAAATGTATTTCCTAAAGAAAGTAAGGTCCTTTACATGAGAGATAACAAACATAATACCCATGAGCCACAAGCAGTCCACAACACTTTCAGGTGTGGTCCAAATCAGATTAGAATGTAAAGGGGGGAAGGGCAGCTAGGTGGCACAGTGAATAGAGTGCTGACCCTAGAGTCAGAAGGACCTGAGTTCAAATCCAACCTCAGATACTTACTAATTACCTAGCTGTGTGACCTTGAGCAAGTTGCTTAACCCCATTGCCTTGCAAAAAAAATAATTAAAATTTTAAAAAAGAATGTAATTGTGAAATATTTAACAAAAAACTCCAATAAAACTGATAATATTAGCAAGTAGTTTTCTAAGGATTAGTGATCCTGTTTCAATTCAACCTTGACACCCATGCTTTAGTTGCCTCTATGAGTGACATTGTGCTGCTTATTTCAAGCCAAGGAACATTACAGAGTGTACTCTGTACTACACTAAAGAGACTCCTAAATTTATTTAAACAATTGGAAGGGGCCATACAATGATGTAGTACTAGCATTCAAATGGGGGAGAAAAAAGGTGTCCCTTCAGAACCTTAATGGAGCTCCATTTCAAATAGGTTCATCTCCAACAAGTATTTATTAAGAGCTAACTTCTAGGTAAGGCACTCTGCTAGATATTGTTAAGCATCTGCCCCAGGTAAGGCACTCTGCTAGATATCTGAAGCAGTATGTCATATATATAGTCAACAGCAGCATTTTATATAGTCTTTGTCATCACAAAGCTTATAGTGTAGTCAAGGGAGCAGAATTTATATATAAGATAACTAATAAGGCAAAGGAGTCTACAGTTAGTACGAAGAGTGATACCAACAATGGGAACTGCAAGAATTCCAAAGAGGAGTTGGTGGAGACCTATACCATTATGACATACACAATAGGTTTTTTAAAATTATTTTTTAAAAAGGTTGTTAAAGGGGCGGCTAGGTGGCATAGTGGATAAAGCACCGGCCTTGGAGTCAGGAGTACCTGGGTTTAAATATGGTCTCGGACACTTAATAACTACCTAGCTGTGTGGCCTTGGGCAAGCCACTTAATCCCATTTACCTTGCAAAAACCTTAAAAAAAAGGTTGAGGAAGATAGTTGTGCTATGAGGTGGTAAATGCAACAAGTATGCACAATAGCTTAAGGAGGTCTCTGGCCTCAATTTAATATCTCAAATATGTAGTACAACCTATTTTGTTCAAGGCACTTAGGGCTGGGGCTTGGAATGTGTAAGAAGACAAAATGCAAAAATAGTCCAAGCCCTGCTCTCTACTGGAGGCTGGGAGAAATAAAACAAGTGTACAGAAAAGCACAAAGTATAGACCAAGTAAGTTAGTTCAATCCTCCGGGTATTCATTAGGCATTTAATGTTTATGTGTGGGAACTGATAATAAAACAAGAAATTCTGGGGGAGAGGAGAATACAACCTGTACCCAGACTGCCAAGTAACAGAGACTGAGGGAAGGAAGGACCAGAAAAAAAATCTCTGCCTGTATGCAAGTAAGCTTAAATACTTGTAGACGATGACCATGATGGTGACAATAATGGGAATGATGGAGATGATGATGATGATGAGAGTAAGTCATTTTAGCTTAGGAGGAAACTAGTGATTCTCTTATTTTTGACTATAAATGCTGAGGCTAAAGCCTTGAAATGTATAGATCCTTGTACAGATATATAAACCTTATGATTTTGGAAGAGAGAGATCAAACACCCAAAGGGCCTTTTTCCAGCAGGGCAGTGACCTTTGGAAATTACATCTACACTGGTTTTGTTACTTAGCAGAGGAGTTTTGCTAGGTCATATGTGGCCTGGGAAAAAAACCCCAAAGAGATTGGCAGTGATAAATCTATGTTACAAGATCAGCAATGGCTTTGACTTCCAATTCACCTCTAAAATCATTCTCTTATACAGGGTACAAATAGAGCAGCTAGGAGGTACAGGGGATAGAGCACTGGCCCTGGAGTCAGAGGAGGGCCTCAGACACTTAATAATTACCTGGCTGTGTAACCTTGGGCAAGTCATTTAACCCTACTGCCTTGCAAAAACCAAAAATAGAAAAAAATAAAGGGCACGAATATGGAGAAGTTATTGGACCCTGACATAATTGAAATAAGTAAATAATAATAAAAGCTAGTATTTATATAGTACCTACCACGGACCAGGCACTCATTTGATCCTCATAACAATCTTGCTATTCTCATTTTACAATTAAAGGAACTGAGACAGACATTAAATGACTTGACTTGCCCAGGATCTCATAGTCAGTAAATATCTAAGGTCAGATTTGCAGGTCTTCCTAACTCCAAGCTTACATTCTATTTAATGAATCACTATCTGCCTAGATTGAACACTTATTGTCCTGTCCCTTGGCAGCACAGAAACTCTTGGCCATGGAAATGAAAAGGGAAAAATCCTAACCTTGATATTCCTCTTAAGATCTAGAGGTAGGGGGTGGAGCCAAGATGGCAACAAGAGAGGACTGTCTCTTAGGTGCTCCCTCTTAAAACCTGTAAGCTAAGGATTCTAACTACATTTTTGTGAGACAAAATCCACAGAGGAACCCGGTGAGGCAGTTCTCCAACCCAAGGTAACCTGGAAAAGAGTGGAAAAGCTCCGCTCCACGGGGTGGGAGGGGTGGCCCACCAGAGGGAAGGAACTTCAGCCTCCCAGAAGCAGCCCCAGGGCGCAGGGAACCAGGGCTCACAGCAGTGGGGGAGTCTCCTGACCTACACCCTAGGGAGCACAAGACAAAACTTGGGGGAACATTGGGGGACCTCTACCAGAGCCCAGACGTGAAGCCCAGACCTCAGGGCACACAGCGAGCAGCCTGGCCACAGCAGCCCAGATCCAGGAACCAGAAGCAGGAGGAGCTGGTAAGCAGGAGTGCCCAGGGCATGAGTATGCTGAGCCTAGGGAGGGGAGTGAAGAGAGACTGCCAAGCTTTGTCCTCTGTCCCCAGAACAGGACTCTGGGACTCTGATCACATTCAGATCCTGATTGCAGTCTAACCCCCCCCAATAGAACAATAGGGCCACCCCCACCTCAGCCCTGTATCAGAGGGTTGCGCTTATAATCATTCACAGAACAGGAGGGAAGACAGAGCCTCATACATGGAGATCCTTGTGGGGGGGGGTGTCCCACTAAAACTCAAAAGCTTAGGAAGCACCCCAAAACCAGGCATAGGCTGGGGAAATGAATAAGCAGAGAAAAAAGAGGAGCACCATTGAGAAATACTTTGCCTGTGATCCCAAGAAGGATCAAAATACTCAATCTGAAGATGAGGAAGCACAAGCTCCTGCATCTAAAGACTCCAAGAAAAACAGAAATTGGGCTCAGGCTATGACAGAGCTCAAAAAAGACTTTGAAAATCAAGTGAGGGAGATAGAGGAAAAATTGGGAAAAGAAATGAGAGAGATGCAGGAAAAATGTGAAAATGAAGTCAGCAGCTTAGTCAAGGAGATCCAAAAAAAAATGCTGAAGAAAATAACATGTTAAAAACCAGCATAAGTCAAATGGATAAAACAGTTCAAAAAGTTATTGAGGGGAAGAATGCTTTAAAAAGCAGAATTGGCCAGTTGGAAAAAGAGATAAGAAAGCTCTCTGAGGAAAACAAATCCTTCAGACAAAGAATAGAACTCAGGGAGATTGCTGATTTTACAAGAAATCAGGACTCAATACTTCAAAACCAAAAGAATGAAAAATTAGAAGAAAATGTGAAACATCTCATTGAAAAAACAACTGATACGGAAAACAGATTGAGGAAAGATAATTTTAAAATTATTGGAATACTTGAAAGTCATGACCAGGAAAAGAGCCTTGACATCATTTTCAAAGAATTATTACAGGAAAATTGCCCTGATATCCCGGAAGCAGAGGACAAAATAGAAATGGAGAGAATCCACCAATCTCCCCGAGAAAGAGATCCCAAAAAAACCAACCCCCAGGAATATTATAGCCAAGTTTCAGAACTCCCAAGTCAAGGAGAAAATATTACAAGCAGCCAGAAGGACACAATTCAAATATTGTGGAGCTGCAATTAGGATCACACAGGACTTAGCAGCAACTACATTAAAAGCTCATAGGGCTTGGAATATAATATTCTGGAAGGCAAAAGAGCTTAGAATGCAACCAAGAATCAACTACCCAGCAAAATTGAACATCCTCTTCCAGGGAAAAAGATGGGCTTTCAATGAACCAGGGGAATTTCAAATGTTCCTGTTGGAATGGCCAGAGCTGAACAGAAGGTTTGATCTTCAGATACAGGACTCAGGTGAAGCATAGAGAGTGGAGGAGAAGGGGAAAATACAAAGGACTTAATGGTGATGAATTACATGTATCCTTGTATAGAAAAATGATACTGATAATAGTCATATTAACCTTCTCTTTTAACAGAGCAGGTAAAAGGAGCTTTTATAGATGAAGCACAGGAGAAAACTGAATTTGAAGATATATTGTGGTATAAAAATGGAGTCAATAGATAAAAGGGAAATGTAATGGGAGAAAGAAAAAGGAGAGGAGGAATAGGCCAAGATATTTCATAGAATAAGATTTTTCTTTATTACAATGAGCTATTGCAATGATATGGAAGGAGGGAAGGCAAGGGGGAATGAGGGAATCTTTGCTCTCATTAGAGGTGGCTAGGAGAGGAAACAGCATATATACTCAATGGGGTACAGACATCTGGAGTAAGAAGGAGAGAAGGGAGACAGGGGGAAAGGGGAGATGTGAGTGATAGAGGAGAGGATGGATCATGGGGGGAAGAGTGGTCAGATTTAACACATTTTCTTTTTTACTTCTTGCATGGGGCTAGGATTGGATGGCCTATCCAGGACCATAAGGCTGGGTGGATGCTGGGGACTTGGGGCCTCTTGGCCCCAGGACCGGGGATCTGTCTGCTGCGCCACTCATCTACCCTACAGCAGAGACAGAATAAAAGGAGAGAGAAAATATAGTTTATGGTAGTAGAAAAGTACAAATGGAGGGAGTTGCGATCAGCAATGGCAACGGTGGAAAATATGGAAGTAACTTTTGTGATGGACTTATAAAGAATGTGATGCACCTGCAACAGATCTGTTGGTGTTGGAACACAGACTGAAGCACATTTTTTATTATTATTATTTTTGGGGGGATGCAGGGCAAATGGGTCTGGGTGGCCTTCCTGGGGCCACACAGCTGGGTGATTGTTGGGTGGCTGAGGCCAGATTTGGACCTGGGTGCTCCTGGCTCAAGGGCCAGTGATCTGTCTGCCACCCAGCCTTCCCTACTATTATTATTACTGTTTTATTTTATTTGGGGTCTTTTTTTTGGTTTTTGTGGGGCAATGGGGTTGGGATGGCTTGCACGGGGTCACACAGCTAGGTGATTGTTGAGTGTCTGGGGCTGAATTTGGGCTCAGGTGCTCCTGATTCCAGGGTCAGTGCTCTATCCACTGTGCCACCTGGCCATACCTACAATTATTATTATTATTATTATTATTATTATTATTAATTTAAATTTAAATTTTTTTCTCTTTCCTTTACTTTATTGATCATGCAGGTCTATATTTGGGGGGGGAGGAGGTATTATGTTTACTCTTAAACAAGAATATTTTAGTAGTGTATAAAAAAATTATTTGTACAAAATAAAAATAAGAATAAATAAATAATTAGCTAAATAAATAAATAAATAGAATAAAAGATCTAGAGGTAGATGGGACTGAGGTAGTCTAATTTAACTAATTCTCTTATTGAGTAAACTCAGACCCAGAGAGGTTAGTTAATTTATCAGAAGTCACATAGTAAGAATCAGTGATATGATTTGGACACAGGTCCTCTACACCTCTGAGGTGGATGGGATGCTCAGGAAGGAGCAGCACCCCTGGAAGAAGCAGTAAGGTTGATGGTTCTGTAACTCATTGTTGTCCAGTAATTTTGATCCTGTTTGACTCTTCACCCAGTGCCCCATCCACTGAACCATCTAGTTGTGCAACTTTGTCTCACTTAAATCCAACTCAAACAAAAGTCAGAGCATCACCCAAAGGTGATATTATTGGTGGTCTTTGAAAAGGAAGGACAAACGATAACAGTGAGGCAGTGTTGGGTAATAGAACTGATAAGACTGTTGTTGGATTTAGAGTTTGGAAAATGTATTAAATCCTCTGCCTCAGATACATACCAGCTTCATGTTTCTGGGCAAATCTCTCAGATGGTTTCCTTTCCTGTAAAATGTAAAATAAGAGTATCTCACCTTGAAGAGTTGTGGCAATCATGAGATATCTGTAAAGATGGTACTTGTCGATGCACAACACTTTTCAATCCTTAAAATATGTCAATGTTATCATTGTTGTTATTATTACATTACACCATTTTGCCTCAAAGTCCTCCAGAGCTTCTTGGCAGTTGTCAACTCTTGTGTTTAACTCCAGAAGTCCCATCTGGTTGGAAAACACTATGTCCTTCAGTCTCATGGAGGTATTCAGCCTTCTGTGACCCTCATTAGCTGACTCTACTTCAGGGGAAGCTGTGGGAATTTTCCCCTTCCAGGAAACTTGGAAGGTCTCTGAAACATCCCTCCAGAATTCCTACCCTTTCCCCCAATACCTTAGAGACTATTACAATGTTTTATCTATCATGCTGTCACAAGCAAATGATTACCTCTGGGGTGGCTAGGTGGTGCAGTAGATAGAGTACCTGGAGTCAGGAGTCCCTGAGTTCAAATCTGGCCTCAGACACTTAATAATTACCTAGCTGTGTGGCCTTGAACAAGTCACTTAACCCCATTTGCCTTTTCAAAAAAAACTAAAAAAACTAAAAATAAAAAAATGATTACCTCTGCTGCCCTTCATCCACATTGAGAGTAGAAGCCTATTTGGTACTCCTACCCTTTGGAGATAGAAGGAAAAGAAAGAGGAGAAATCCCCTCCCATAACCTCCGGATCTTTCTTTTATTTTTCTTCTTTAAGTTTCTCTCTTCCCACTGATTCATTCCCTTCTTCATACAAAGTTTTCAGGACTGCCTTACCTTTAAAAAAATTAAAAAATAAACTCTTCCTAGACCCTGCTATTATGCTTAGCTGTGCTCAAGACCACACTTCTTGAGACAGTATTTGAGACGTGGTGACTCTACATCAGTAAACATTTGCAGTTTGTTTTCTAGTTGCTCCCATAATCTTGGGTGAATTTCCAGTCACCAAATCCAATGCTTCTGGACCTCTCCCCTGCATTTGACACTGTAGGCCATCATCTCCTTTAAAAACACCTCCATAACATTCTACTCCTTTGGTTCTCCCACCTCCCTAATTCATCCCTGACTGTCCCCTTTTCTGACTTCTTGCTCTTTTTCCAACTCTTAAATATATTCCTTTTCCTATCTCTGTTTTCTTGATTTTTCCTCTCTACCAGTTAATACATTTATGTAAGTGACTCCATTATCTGCATTTTAATTTTGGCCTCTCTCCCAAACTCCAAGTCCATATTTACTATTCCTTGTTCCCTTCCAACTTCAGCCTTCTATAATCTCCAACAAACCATGACTAAAACTTAACTATTACTCCCTCTAGACACCTCCTCCTCTTCCTTTTTCCCTTTTATGATAGTGGATTATCTTCTGGCCACCTTAGCTTAAGATTTCTATCATCTTTGACTTTCTACATCAAACAAACAACCAAGAAGAATTTATGAGGTACCTACTATTATGTATCAGACATTGAGCTAGGTGGATGGATATAAATACAAAGAATGAAAGAACCTCTACTCTCAAGAAACTTGTCATCTAATAGGGGACACAAAAAGATATTAAAATGTATCTATAGCATAAATATAATATTATAAATGCAATATATTCAAAGCATTGAAATATGAACTGTTAATTGTCATCCAGTCTTCATTCTCAAAGAGGACTAAACACATCAGGATGGTGATGTGTCAACTTGCAAGTGAATCGGATTCACGTGAGGCAGGACTGGCAACGTCATCAACTTTTCTCCAGAGTCATCAGAGTACAATGGCAAGACAGAGGTCAGGAGGATTGGGAGATGGCCCAGGATGCAATGGACAAACAGCCTTTTTTAAGCTAAGGTCTTTCCTAAGTCTCACTTCTTCTGAGACAATGCTCATTCAGTAATTAAAGGGAAGATTAGAGTAATTGGGGAAGTAGATGGAGAATCAGAGCAGTTTCATGTGGAGCCTGTGCTTCGTGTGCTGGTGCTTCAGCTGTATCTTAAAGGAGGACAACGACTTTAGGAAGCTGAGATAAGGTGGGGGTGAATTCCAGGAACAGGTGACATAGACAATTCAAAGATGAGAGAAAAGAAAAAGGTATTAAGAGAGCAGAAGTCACTGAGATTTAGGGTGGAGGAAGAGGAGGAAGTTTCATGTATGAGGAACAGAAACAAAGTCAGTTTAGCTGAATTTTAGATTGTGGGAGAGATTCCAATGAGACAGAAAAGTTGGGGTGGGGCCAGGTAATGTGAGGGTTTAAGAGCTAAACTGGAGAGTTTATGTTCTCTTTTAGAGGCAATAGGAAGCTGTTGGAGTTGGCTGAGTAGGAGAGAGTCACATGGTCAGATCTATACTTTAAAAAAATTATTTGAGCTACAGTGTGTAGGATGAACTGGAATGGGGAGGAGCATCATTTGGAAAGCTGTTGTAATAATTTAGGCAAGTTGCAATGAGGGCCTGTCTGTGTGAAGTGGAAAGAAGGGGTCTGATGCAAGATCTACTGTAAAAATTGAAATTGTAAGCTTTAGCAACCTTTGGGATAGTGGGAGGAGTAAGAGTGATGAACCCTGAAACTACAAACTCAGACACTGGAAAAGTGGTGGTGTCGTCTACAGAAACAGGAAAGTTTAGCAAAAAAAAAGATAATGTTTCATTTTAGACATGTTGAGTTTAAGATGTTGTGAGTACATTTAGTTTGAAATATTCAATAGGCAATAAAAGGTCTGCCACCAAACCCTGCCCATTCTCACACTTGTTTCTTTCCATTCTTATTATGCTACTTCCCTATTTCAGGTTCTAATTACCTCTTTCCTAGAGTATTGTAAAAGCTTCCTAATATATCTCAGGCTTTTCCCCTCCTCTAGCCCTCATTCCCCCACCAGTATCAGATTAATCTTCAAGAATAAGTATGTCTTCTCTGTTCATCAATTTTGAATAATTCACCACTGCCTATGCAATAAAAACTGCTCAGTGTTCTAGGAAAAACTATGAAACTGGGCTTATTGGTTTTGCCACAAATTCTGCTATATGAGTTCAAATAGACTTTCATTATTGTTCAAAAATCCTTATATTTATCTCTAGTTAACTTCCTCAGAACTCTATCTTAAACTTTTTCCATTAGTATCAATTGATAGAATTTTAACATCAAAAGGAACCTTGAAAATCACATAATCCAATTCCCTCGTTGTGCAGATGAAGAAAGAGAACAGAGAAATAAACTAGCTCACCCAAATTCACCCAGCAAAATTTTTTTGGAAACTGAGATTAGTATGGAGGTCTTCTCCATTCCTTAATCATATTCTTTTCTCCCTGTTGATGACATTACTTCTGAATTTATTGGAAATTTAGACAGATCAACCTCTTTACCTCAAGATTTCTGTTGCTCTACCCATTTTATACCTCTGTGTCAGAAGATAGTTATCTCACTTTTTAAAATTTATTTTTAATGCTATTTTTATTTTTTCAATTACATCAAAGATAGTTTTCAATATTTATCTTTTTGCAAGCTTTTAAGTTCCACATTTTTCTACCTCCCTTCCTTCCTTCCCTTTTCCCTCCCCATGGCTATAAAAGCCAACAGTAAACAATTTGATATAGGTTGTATATATATATATATATATATATATATATATATATATATATATATATATATAATCACATGTAACATGTTTACTATCTTCTCTCAGATCTTCTCTCTCTCTCTGCTTCATTGGTTTCTATTTCTCTGTCTCTCCCTCTCTGACCCTTCTCCACCATAAGTATCCAAAATATTTCCTCTATATTAAAAACTGGAAAAGCTTTCTCTTGACTTTACTGCCCTTTCTCTGTTTCCTTTCACTGCTAAACATTTTTTTCATATAAAGGCATAAGCATTTATTAAACACCTACTACTGTGCTATGCTTTATAAATAGCATCTCATTCCATCATATATAATACATATAACCTACATGTATACATATTACACATATAAAACAAGATAGCATTTTATATATATATATAGACATACACACCTACATAGACAACCTCAATATAGAGATGCATATGCATATACATATTCATAGATATATTTTGTTTGTATTTATCTCTAATTTTTATAACATTTTATAATATTTCCTGAAAACAGCAACCCTCCTCAGTTTTGCTTCCTTGTCCTCTTATTTCTTAATCAACCACCCTTCAAAGAATCCTTCCCTTACACACCCTTCTATACCTCCCCATTGATCTAAACATCCTTCTTTACCCCCTCCACTAATTTACACCCTTTTATATACCCTCTTATCCTATTACCCTCTAATTCATTACCCTCCTTATCTCCCTCCTCTTATTTCTTTCTGAACTTAGCCATATATATGACTATAAAAGTCTTCTAAAATCAGAAAGATATAAGAAGAGGGAATAATGTCAAAGAGGATTAATGGGGAATCAGGAATGAGTTAAACATAGAACACACACACACACACACACACACACACACACACACACACACACACACACACACACACACAGATCTCTTTAATCCATTCTCTATGAGAATTGGTTTCCAGAACTACCAGCTAATTCCTCTCCATCTAATTCCTCTGTATTAGTTCTCCTTCTCATATTTCATTTGCAAAATATAGTAATTTTTTAACCTTTCCCTAGATCTTTTACTTTTTTTTTCTTTTTAGGTTTTTGCAAGGCAAATGGAGTTAAGTGGCTTGCCCAAGGCCACACAGTTAGGTAATTATTAAGTGTCTGAGACCGGATTTGAACCCAGGTACTCCTGACACCAGGGCTGGTGCTTTATCCACTGTGCCACCTAGCCACCCCTGATCATTTTACTTTTAATTAATACTTAATTGTACCCTAATCTTTTAAATACTCAATTAGTAACTACAATCTATATAAATGGTAAACAATTTGTCCTTATTGAGTCTCTTGTATTTAGTCTTGGATGGTTACCTTATCTTTTGGTTCTTGTATGTCAAATTTTCTATTAAGTTCAGGTCTTTTTGCAACAAAATCCTGAAAATCTAGCAATTCATTGAATGTCTATTTCTTTTCATTTAAGATTATGCTTAACTTTGCTGGGTATGATTTTTTTTTACTACAATCCCAGTTCTTTTGCTCTTCAACATGTTGTGTTCTAAGACCTGTCATCTTCTAAAGTTGCTGCTGCTAACTTGTGTGATTCTAATTGTGGTTCTATCATGTTTGAATTGTTTTTTTCTCTTTGTTGCTCTTAATATTTTCTCCTTAACCTGGGGGTTTTAGAATTTATTTATGATATTCCTGTCAGTTTTTCTCCTAGGATCCCTTTCAGGTGGTGAATTTTTTTCTATTTCTACCTTCCCCTCTTGTTCCAACACATCAGGTCAATTTTCTTTAGTTATTTTTTGTATTATCATATCAAGATTCTTTGTTTTAATCGTAGCTTTCAGGTAGTCTGATTATTCTTATGTTTTTGTCTTCTTGATCTGTTCTTCAGGTCTGTTGTTTATCTTGTGAGGTGTTTCACTATGTCTTTTAATTTTCCAGTTGGTTTACTTTCTTTTCATAATTTTCTTGTTTTTGTTCTTAATTTCATTTTTACTTTTTTCTTCAATCTCTCTTATTTGATTTTTTTTAGGTTTTTGCAAGGCAAATGGGGTTAAGTGGCTTGCCCAAGGCCACACAGCTAGGTAATTATTAAGTGTCTGAGACCAGATTTGAACTCAGGTACTCCTGACTTCAGGGCCGGTGTTTTATCCATTGCGCCACCTAGCAACCCCATCTTATTTGATTTTTAAAGTCTTTTTTGAGTTCCTCTATGAATACTTTTTGAGCAGGCAGCATTTGATGTTACTCTTTGGGGTAGGAGAGACTTTTCTTTTTGCTTCAACATCTTTCTCTGAACATGAATACTAATCTTCTCTATTCCTATAATAACTATCTATGGTTAGGTTCTTTCTTTTGAGCTTGCTCACTTTTAAATTTCTTCTAGCAGCTTATAGTCATAGTCACCTCTAGGCCTGTTGGATGGGGTATTGTACCTCTAGCCTCAGTAGCTTTGTCCTGAGCCCAACCTATGCACTCCTCTTCCCCTCCAAACCACAGCTAGGGCCTCTCAGCACAATGTGCTGGAAATAATCTTATTCCTTCAGAACCCTACAGTAGTTATAGCCAGTTCTCACATCTGGCTTGGAACTAAGATCAAGAACTCGATTCTCCTGTAAGAGTCAACAGCCATCAGTGTCTCCTCATCATTACTTCTGCATTCATTAAGACCTGTTCTGGTTTCTTCTTGTCCAGGACCTCATCTCACCTATATAGCTGGGGTCCCTTGTCAGCAGAGACCCCCTTTCTTCCCACCCCCTCCTAGACCCTGACTCCCCATACTGTCCTGGAGGTGAAAATTCCTGTGACTGAGGTGGAGGCTATCTCCCATTCCAAATGCCCCTAGCCTTACCTCTTGCTGTTTCATGGAGCTAGCCCAGAGGTATCTGCACCTCACTCAACCAGTGGACCTTTGACACTAATCTTTCTTCAGATCTTCTCCAGTTATCCCAGAAGCAACACTGTGTCTTCCTTGGTCACCCCAGAAGGAATACTGTTCTGCTGTAACTTTTCCTTGCTTTTGCCTCTCTACTCTCTCTGAGGTGTTTTTTTTTAACTTATTGGTAGAAGAAATCTGGAAAGTTGGGAATTTTCAGACCTATTCCACTATTTTCCCATTGCTAACCCTTTTTTTACTATGTTAAATATAGTTGCATATTAGTCATATTGTGAAAGACAAATCAGAAAAAAAGGGAACAAAATACCTTGAAAGGTTTTTTCTTTTTGTTTTGATGCTTCTTTCATAATATGATTAATATGGAAATATATTTAACATGGTTATGCATGTATAACCTATATAGATTACTCTCTGTTTCGGGGAGGGAAGTGAAGGAAGGAGAAGAAATGTGGAACTCAAAATCTTGGAAGAAAAATGATTTCTGAAAACATCTTAACATGAAGTTTAAAAAATAAATAAATGTGTTTTAAAAAATAAAAAAACATGAGAGGGTAAAATAAACATAAGACATAAAATAAAATTTAAAAATAGAAAATAATATGCTTTGGCTTACATTCAGACTCCATAGTTCTTTCTCTGGATGTAGATTTTTTTCTATCTCAAGTCCTTTAGAATTTTCTTTGATTCTTGTACTGATGAGGAGAACTCTGTCTGTCTTATTTGATCATCACATAATGTAGCTGTTAATGTGTACAACGTTCTTCTGGTTCTGCTCACCTCACTCAGCATCAGTCC
Organism: Macrotis lagotis; assembly: GCF_037893015.1. NCBI lineage: Eukaryota > Metazoa > Chordata > Mammalia > Peramelemorphia > Peramelidae > Macrotis > Macrotis lagotis. Next base: position 69,806,176 of record NC_133660.1, read on the forward strand.
GTGTGAGTCTTTCCAGATTTTTCTGAAGTTAGACCACACATGATTTCTTACAGAGCAATAGTGCTCCATAACATTCGTATACCATAGCTTGTTCAACCATTCTCCATTGATGGACTCAATTTCCAATTATTTGCCACTACAAAGAAAACTGCTATAAATAATTTTGTACATGTGAGTCTTTTCCCCTTTTTAAATGATCTTTTGGGGATACAGATCTAGTAGTAGCATTGCTGAATCAAACTGTGTAGTTTTATTGCCCTTGGGCATAGTTCCAAATTGGTCTCCATAGGGCTTGTTCCTTCTCTATCTGTGTTACTGACTGACCTTTCTCCTCCTGATCCCTCACTATATTTCCCAAGTTTCAGTCTTTTTCTTTTCTCACCCCACTCCTTTGGCAACCGCATCCACTCCTACAATTCAACTCTCATCTCTATGTGGGTGTTTCCCCAAACTACACTTCCAACCTAACCTCTCTCCCAAGATCTGAGCTGACATTTTAACAATAATTAAATTTATTTTTTCATTCTGAACTTAATTATCTACAAACATCTACATACAATAGACATTAGAACTGAATAAGAATCTGTTAACTTGGGGCAGCTAGGTAATTCAGTGAATAGAACACCAGTCCTGAAGTCAGGAGGACCTGAGCTCAAATCTGGTGTCTGAGACATACTAGCTATGTGACCCTGAGTAAGTCCCTCAACCCCCAATTGTGAAAGAAAGAAAGAAAGAAAGAAAGAGAAGAGAAGAGAAGAGAAGAGAAGAGAAGAGAAGAGAAGAGAAGAGAAGAGAAGAGAAGAGAAGAGAAGAGAAGAGAAATCTGTAAATTTCTCTCATGTGCAGTTTGCTTTTCAGAAGTATTAATGAGATTTAGTGATATGGATTCAAGTTCTTCCTCAGACACATGTGAGTTATTTGACCCTGGGGAAATCACTTAACTTTTCAATGATCTAGGCAACCCTCTACAACAGTTCTATTTGTTTATATTTTGTATTTATTGTTTTCTTCTTCCCCTTTAAAATAAATTTTATTGACAATTTCTTAATGCAAATATCATTCATTATCCTGAAGAGACTTGTATCCTGAAAAGAAGGCTAATGGGGAGAAGGAGCAGACAGGGAGAGAGAGAGAGAGGGAGAGAGAAAAAGAGAGATACTGAGACCCAGAAATTTCTTTCTCTATTGAAGCCTTCCATTGTGACAAATTCAGAGTTTTCTAAAGCTTTGATAGCTTTAGGCAGCTTTTGGGACTCTACAAACAATGCATTTAATATGTCTAAACTCCTGAAAGCCTGCCAACATTTGTCATTTCCTACTTTTGTCAATTTTGCCACTCTGATGGGCATAAAGTAGAATTTCAGAATTGTTTTAATGTTTTATTTTTTCATATTTATAGGTAATTGGGATATTTTCTTTAGAAGAATGCCCTGTGCATATTCTTTGACCATTTATCATAACTCTTACTCTAGAAAACTTGAATTAATTCACTATATGTTTAATATATTTATACACATATATCATAAGAATTATGAAAAGATTCCCCCTCCTAAAGTCTTGCTTTACTTCTTATACTTGCACTGGTTTGTTTCTGCAAAAATTTTTTTAATTTTATGCAACCAAAATTGCCATTTTACTTTCTACCTTTCTCTCTATCCCTTGCTTCTGACAAGCAATTTCTTCCTTTATGTTCTGTTTGTGTTGTCACCTTTACATCAAGTTGCATACTAATTTTGAATTTATTTTGATAAATGATATGAAATAATTGGCTTCTGACTTCTGAAAGATTATTTTCCAGTTCTCCAAATTTTTGTCACATAGTAGGTTCTAAAACCAGTAAATGTGATCTTTGGGGTCATCAAACACTAGACTACTACGCTCATTTTCTTTCTGAATATTGTGTATCTAATCTGTTCTAATAATTAACCTTTCTCTTTGTTAACCAGTATCAAGTTGGGTTTTTTTTCGCTATTCCAAATATTTTAATAAGAGTTCTCTGCAAGGCGTTTAAAACACCAATTTGTGAGAATAAACTCCATTGGAGAGAAAGAATACAGAATGCAGGTAACCACAGAGCTGAGGAATTTTCTTGATTTTGGGCAGGAGCTGATAGTCCACTGCTTTCTGATCAGCCTTGAGCTGCTCTGTAATCTCATATTTCTCTTTCTCTGTGTCAAAAATCTCTCCTTGGTGTCTAGGTTCACGGAGCCCCTTCTTCTTAAAGTAAGCATCAGTAAGATGATTTGGAATTTTTACACCAGAAAGGTTAACCCTGGTAGAGGTGGCAATGATAAATTTCTGATGGGTCCTTCGTAGAGGAACACGATTGATGGTCAGAGGTCCAGTCACCAGTAGCAAACCACTAGCCAGCTGCTTCAGGAAAACCACACACTTGACCCAACTGTTCCTGGGATGATGCTAGACGAAGTTTCCTCACCGCTGGCTGAAGGATTTTTTGCCATGACTTAGGAGTTTTCTCATCTTCAGTAGGGTAATAACTGGGCATTTTGCAAATCTTTACCACTCGGTTTCCTCCATTTCTATCACCACCAACTGGCTTTGAGATAGTAGCAGGCACCCTGTCTTTGGTCCGGGTTTTTGGTGCAGCATATTTCCACTTGTACATGGCTCTGCGGGAATACATTGCAGACCAGGAGTATCTGCGGTCCCTCAGGCTGGGTTTCGACTGCAATGCTTTCAAGGTTTTTTCACCACCTTTTCAGCTCCATCTTCCTTTTTTGGCCTTCTTTTCCTTTTTTTCCCTTTCTGACCTTCTTTTCCTTTGGAGGCTTTGGGGGATTTTTGTCCACCATCCTGAGAGAAGGGAAAGAGCCAGTATCAAGTTGTTTTGATGATTATTGCATAGTATTATAGCTTGGGATCTGTTACTGGTAAGTCCCTTTCCTTTTTGCACTCCTTTTTTTCATTATTTCTCTTATAATTATTGATATTTTATATCTTTTCCTGCTGATTTTTATTGACATGATTTCTGAGGGTTTCTTTTTATTATTCATTTAGGGTTCTCTAAGTAAACTACTATATCATATATAAAAAACAATAATTTTATTTTCTCTTTGTGTTCATTCCCTTAATTTCTTTTTGCTTGTCTTATCACTATAGCTTTCTACCACTGTAGCAAATAGTAATAAGTGGCAATGGGCATCCTTGATTTATCTCTGCTTTTATTGGGAAAAATCCCTATTGTAACAATTATGGCTCTTGATTTTAGATGGCCACTACCTATAATATTAAGAAAAGATCCATTTATTCTTATGCTTTCTAGAGGTTATTTTTTTTCTAAAATGGGAATGGTTGCTGTATCTTGCCAAAGGTTTTTTTTTGGGAATTTGTAAACTTGATTTTTTTTAATATATTTTGACAACTGTATTTCAATATAATTGAATTCCTTTGTAATCCAATGTATCAAACATTATCCTGGGAAGGGATATATAGATTTCACCAGACTTAACCCCAATTGCCCCAGGAAAAAAATAATAAAAGAAAGTCATCATCATCATTTCATTTAAAAGTGAAAGATCAAACCCCAATCAATAGACAGGTACCAAGTAATACAATCATGCACAAAATGTTCAGAAGGAAGGGAAACACACTATAATAGCTAATGTTTATGTAGCATTTTATTTAAGCACTTAACAAAGCACTTAATATACATAGCCTCATTTGACATACAATGACCTTATGAGATAGATACCACTGATTTTATTATTTCTATTTTATAAAGGTGGAAACTGAGGTACAAGGCAGTTTAGTGACCTGCTTATGATTATGGCTAATAGTATTAGAATCCAAGATTCTATTGCAAATGTTTGGTTTGGTTATGTGAAACTGGGTTGTATGTGGGACATCCAGTGTGAATTTCCAATAGGCAGAAAATTATGTAGTATTGGAACTCAGGAAACAGATTAGAGTTATCATTAGATGAAATTCATACTTCCTCTTGCTTAATCTTCTACATATATATTACAGTCACTCCTGAAATGACAACAATGAAATTCAGTTTACTTCAACTCAGCATTAACACTTTTACCTTCGATCATTAAGTTCTCATCCTCACAGTTGCTCCTGTCCAGAGTGCTAAGAGTGGGAATAAATGAAGTGACAAGGGAAACTACAGATAAAGGGGAAAGGACTGAGAATAGATCTTTGGGGAAAATTCTTCTTAAGGGATGAATTAAGGACAGGAAAGAAGAAAAGAAGAAAAAACATTTCATTAGAAAGGTAGACATATGAAAATGTTTTATCTTTGAAGAGAATGAATTTAATAGTGAGACTTGGGAGTCAATATTATCATGCCTTGGAAAGATCTAAGAAAATGAGAACTGAAAAGAGACTACAGAGACTTTTGAGAAAATGTTTTCAGTAGAATGATGGGGGATGGAATCAGATCACAAGAGATTAAAAAGAGAATGGAGTGGTAAAGAAGAAGTATCAGATATAGGTAACATTTTCAGTTTTTGCAGTGAAGGAAGAGTGTAAGGAACATGGAATGGTAGTTGGGTAGGGTAACAAGTTCAAGAATCAAAGAAAAGTTTTTCTACAACTTAGTTTTCAATTAAAACCTACATATTGCTGCCAGATTGTTTTAGTTATACTGTCTCATTCTGCTCAAAATTCTTTAATAATTGCATTGGTGACCAAATAAAGTCAATAGATCCACCCTCCCCAACTTATCAGAAACTTTTCTTGCTGTTCCTCAAGTATGTCCTCATACTTTCCATCCCTAGATTGTTCCCTTGTACTCCAATTCTGTCCTATCAAAGGCAAACCAAAGGGGAGCACACTGTCCCCCCTTTGCTTAAGGCATTCCTTCCACCTAGGTTGCCCTCATCATTTACAATTCCACATAAGGACATTCTACCCAGTGTAGAGGCAAACTCTTCCATGAATCCTTCCCTGATTTTACTAAGCAGAAGTAATATGTGTTTTCTCTTAACTCCCATAGTACTTCTCTTAAGACACTTGTTATTTTCTACCTTGTACTTTAATTACTTATGTAAAAGATGTATTCAGGGCAAGAACGTTGACTTATTAATATTATTGAAACCCTAAGTTTGAATAGAATCTATCAGGTCCTCCATAAATACCTGTTGAATAAATGAATGAAGTTCACCTAATGGAAGATGTCCAAGTACAAGTATTTTTGGAAATAGGAAAGCAAGCTAGTGGGAGTGCAGAAAGAAATGAACTGTTAAACAACCAGTAAGAAATTCATGCTGTCATTTAAACATTTTACCACAGCACCTACATCCTTTGGGAGGAGCTGATTGCTGTTATAGTCCTAGAAAAGAAGATTTGAAAGAGAGATGCCAGTTGTGAATTCATTGTCTCATCTTTAATTCTCTTGCAATCTTCAACACCTTTAATATATTTCTGGTCTGGAACTTGGAAAGAAACTTAATTCTTAATTCTCAGAGTATGACACTTCCTTCCTCCCTCCCTCCCTCCCTCCCTTCCTTCCTTCCTTCCTTCCAACCCTGTTATCCTGACTTCAAATCTAGTGTTCAATATGTCACATGATGCTGGAAAGGTAAAACATAAACAAAATAGATGTTAAAAATAAGAATGTGATAAAGGCATGAACAAGTTACTTTTTTGCTTATGGAATAAACTTGATTGATGGATGTATATGTGTGCCTATAAGAGATTCATTGTTATTATGTACAAACCACTGCTTTAGATGCTAGGTGATATATAAAATTTAAATAAAACATAACTCTTAAGTTCATGTAACTTTTGGTCTAATAAGAGGGAAATATACATATACAGATACTGTGTGAAATCCCAGGAGGAAGGCTTCATGGAGGACATGACATTTGACTTGGGAATTCAACAGGCAAGATGCAGAGATAGGGTGGGGAGATGGAGAAGGGCACCATCACAAGCATGGGAAATAATATGAATAAAGATACAAAGGTGGAAAAATAGAAGAAATATTCAGAGGAATGAATAATAACTCAGTTAGGCTTGAACACTGGTCTATAGAAATTAGTAATATGACATAAGACTTGAAAGCTAGGTTGAAGCCAAATTGTGGAAGGCCTTGACTATCAAAGGGATTTGAAATTTATTTGGTAGAGCATAGGAAACCAATGAAGATTTCTGAAGAGAGTAATATATTTAGATTTACTGACATTTCTATGATGTTTTAAATTTTACTTGTCTTATTCACAACCATCCTGAAAGATACTACGTTTATTTATTTATTATAAATATTTTTCTTTAAATTTTTAAAGAGGAGGAAACAGAAAAAAAAAGGGATTACATGTCTAAGGTCACACAGCTGGTGTCAGAGATGAAAAGCAAAGCTGAATCTACACCATGATACATCCAGTCCTGAACAAATCAATAAGAATAAGAATAGTCTGGCAGCCAAATTAGGGATAGAGGAAGATTTGTTAACAGTCCATGGCACTAATTCAAAAGCTTGGTAATAAGGACCTAAACTAGAATAATGGAAATAGAGAAGGGGAATGATTAGAGAGTTGTTGCAAAGCCAAAATGAACATATAACTGATTGGTCAGGAGACCTAAAGTCAAAGGTAACACTAAATGAATGGTGATGCCACTGACAAGAATAGGGAAATTGGGACTAAGTTTGAGTTGAACAAAGGTAAATTTTTGAGATCACTCCATTATCTTCATTTAAATGCTTAAATAAGTGAACCCTATAACACTCATAAAGAGACTGTTACTCAAGGGAATTTATGTTATGTCTCACTCTTTTTGACCCCATTTTTGAGTTTTCTTGGCAAGTACATTGAGTAGTTTGTCATTTCCTTCTCTAGCTCATCTTATGGATGAGGAAATTGAGGCAAACAGGGTCATATAGTGTCTGAGCCTAGATTTGAACTCATACAGAAGGGTCTTCCTGACTCTAAGCCCAAAGCCTAAGGGAAAGGTTAGGATGTAGATATGATTTTTTTTTTTTGCATTGTACTATGAAAACAAGCAGCCAAGTGTAATCTGACATAGAGGACTCTTGGATCCTCTGTGATTGCGTTGTCTTCCACAAGCAATTGGAATCAATCAATTAGCAAGCATTTAGAGGTCCCAGGATTGTAGAGCAGCAAGAAGATTCTTCTAACTCATTGGCTCTGAAACCCTCTGCACATGGATGTCCTCATTCTTACAAAGGCAGCATAACAAAACTCATCAGGGAAAAGCAATCCATCAATCAATTAATCAACAATAAGCATTCAGTAAGGTTTCCCATGTGCCTCCTTGGCACTGTACTATGGTTTGGGGGAGAAAAGGAGAAAAACAAAAACAGTTACTATTCTCAATGATTTTCCAGGAGTTCCTTTGATTGATTCAAAGACTCGTCTAGTCAACCAATAGCTATTGAACATTTCCTATGTGCAGAACTTTATGCTAAGATTCCAGGAAAATGGGGTCTCTATCCTCAATGAGTTATACTGGGGAAGACAACATACAAATAACTATAAACATTATATATACATATATTTTCACACATACATATGTGTATACACATGTTTATATATGGGGGCAGTGCAGGAAAGATTCTTTCAGCAAGCAGGATTTGAACTGAATCTTAGTGATAGCCATGGAAGTCAGAAGGCAGAAATGAGGAGGGAGTAGGGGGACAGTTTGTGAAAAGGCGTGGTGTAGGAGGAGGAGATTCATGGAAAAAACTGGAAGAAGGCCAAGGGAGCCTGATCTTAGAGTATGTGAAGGGGAGTTTAGTGATAGAAGACTGGTGGGGATGTGAAGAGAAAGGGAAGGAAACTATGAATCTATGAAGCAAAAAGCTAAAATTCTATATTTGATCCTGAAGATGATAGGAACCCAGTAGAGTTTATTGATAGGAGTCATGACATTGGTCTTTGGATTTTGGTTAAAAGGGTTGCATTTGGACTTCCAGTTTAGAAGCATTGTGTTATCTGCTAAAAGTTAAAGAAAAAAAAAAGTATTACACTAACGCCAGATCTCTAAATTGATGGTTCACCCTAGCAATGGGGAATAAGCACCAATACTTCCCAGGTGAATGCAGCCTATGCCCTCGAGCAATGTCGAGGTTGCATTGTGTTCAAACTTTATAGCTTTGGGGTGATCTTTCTGAGCTTGTTTCACTTTCACCTGGGAAGTATTGGTGCTTATTCCCCATTGCTAACTTCTGCATTGCAGAAGTCTGATCAGTGAAGGCATGGGATTGCGGTGAGACCCCATGTGGAGAGTGGTGGTGAAATTGATGTGGTCGAGGCCATCTCTGACAGAGATGTGCAGAAAGAAAGAAGGCATGGAGGAGAGAGAGACATATAGATAGAGAGACATGCAGAGAGACAGAAATATACAGATAGAGATGGATATATATATATATATATATAGAGAGAGAGAGAGAGAGAGAGAGAGAGAGAGACAGAGAGAGAGAGACAGAGACATGTAGACAAACAGAGAGACATGCAGAGAGACAGACATGCAGACAGAGATAGATATATATACATACATAGAGAGAGAGATGCAGAGAGACAGAGATATGCAGACAGACAGATATACAGACAGACAGAGATGGATATATATACATATATTTATATATATATATATATATAGAGAGAGAGAGAGAGAGACATTCAGACAGAGAGATATACAGACATACAAAGAGATGGAGATATATAGAGACAGAAACATGCAGAGAGAGTCATGCAGACATACAGAGACGGATGTATAGAGAGAGACAGAGACATGCTGAGAGGGACATGCAGACAGAGAGACACACAGACATGCAGAGAGAGTCATGCAGACATACAGACAGAGAGACATGCAAAGAGACAGATGTACAGACAGACAGAGACTGGTATAGATAGATAGATAGATAGAGAGAGAGAGAGAGAGAGAGAGAGAGAGACATGCAGAGAGACAGAGACATGTAGACAAACAGAGAGACATGCAGGGAGACAATGATATGCAGAGAGACATGCAGACAGAGAGACAGACAGACAGACATACAGAGAGACACAGAGGCATGCAGAGTCATGCAGACATACAGACAGAGAGACATGCAAAGAGACAGATATACAGATAGATAGATAGAGAGAGAGAGAGAGAGACATGCAGAGAGACAGAGACATGTAGACAGAGAGACATGCAGGGAGACAATGATATGCAGAGAGACATGCAGACAGAGAGACAGACAGACAGACATACATAGAGACACAGAGGCATGCAGAGTCATGCAGACATACAGACAGAGAGACATGCAAAGAGACAGATATACAGATAGAGAAGGATATAGATAGATAGATAGATAGAGAGAGAGAGAGAGAGAGAGAGAGAGACATGCAGAGAGACAGAGACATGTGCACAAAGAGACAGAGAGACATGCAGGGAGACAGTGATATGCAGAGAGACATATAGACAGACATAGAGAGATGGAGATATAGAGAGAGACACACAGAGATGCGGAGAGACATGCAGACAGATATACCGAGAGACACGCAGACAGACAGACAGAGACGAAGAGAGCTCCCAGCGGCCCACTGCCCGTGCCAGCCGCCCCTGCCAGGCCGGGGGCGCACTGGGTGCCCGCACGGCGCGGAGACAGCGGGGGGCTGCCGGGCGTGCTCCGGGGTCGCCACCGCCAACAGCTCCAGGACACGCTGGGGGGGGGGGGGGCGCCGGGCCCCCACTCCTCGGCCGGCCCCCTCCCGCCGGGCCGGGAGCGCGCGCGCGCCGCCGGGCCCGGGGCGGGGCGGGGCGGGGCGGGGAGGGCGCGGCACGCGCGGCACGCAGCAGCCTCCCGGGAGCGGCCGCCGCCGCCGCGGCCAACCCTGCGACGTCTGCGGCCGCCGCCGCGGCCCATTCGCCGCCTGCGCTTTAAATAGGCTCCGGCCGGGGGACGCGGCGGGCAGTCCCGAGCTGCGCTGGCTGGCGGCGGCGCCTCGGCCCGGGCACGACGAGGTGAGTGGAGGCGCGGGGCGCGCGGGGGCCCGCCAACCCGCCCCGCCCCCGGCCCCGGGGCCCCCCGCCCCGCGCGAGGCGAGCGGAGGAGCGTGTGCGCGCGTGTGCGTGGAGGTGCGCGGCCGGGCGGCGCTGCCCCCTGTCCCCGCCGGCCGCGCGCCCCCTCCCCGGCTCCGCGGCCCCCGGCCCGGCCCGGCCCGCCGCGGCTTCCTGCGCTCCCGCCCGCCGCTTCCCCCGCGCTGCTCCCGGGCCGGGCCGCCCCGCCGTGGCGCAGATGCCGGCCCCGTGGGCGAGGGTGGGCGCCGCCGCCCCCCTGGCCCGGGCTCCCGGGGCAGCAGGCCCCGGCCCCGGCCGCCCCGCGCTCGTGCCCGGGGCCGAGGCCGGGAGGAGAAGGCTTAGGGCCGGCCTCCAGCCCCGCCAAGCCGCCTGCAGGGACGCCCGAGGCCATTCTGAGGAGAATGGAAGCGGGCGAAAGGCGGCGCCGGGCGCCTGCAGCCGGGCCGGGCGCCTGCAGCCGGGCCGGGCGCCTGCAGCCGGGCCGGGCGCCTGCAGCCGGGCCGGGCGCCTGCAGCCGGGCCGGGCGCCTGCAGCCGGGCCGGGCGCCTGCAGCCGGGCCGGGCGCCTGCAGCCGGGCCGGGCGGAGCAGGGCTCGCGGGGCCAAGGGCGGCCGAGGGAGCTCCTGGAAACGTGCCGGCTCCCAGCCTCGGCCGCCACAGGAGGGCTGACGGGGAGCGGCGCGCTCTGGGGGCGCACGGGGCTTGGCATCAGGCGGAGCTGAAGGACTTCAGTTTTGTGTCTTTTAAAATTTGCCTTAACAAAGCGCTTCAGGGACGGCCGGGTGGCGCAGGGGGTAGAGCACCGGCCCTGAAGGCAGGAGGACCCGAGTTCAAATCCGACCGCAGACACTTCATCGTGACCTAGCTGTGTGGCCTTGGGCAAGACACCGAGCCCCACAGCCTTGCCAAAAAAAACCCCTAAAAAAATCACTCCTACTCAATTTTCATAATGTTAGAGCTCAAGAATGAGATTTCAGATTAGAGCAGTAGAGGCAGACTACAGATATCTCTAACATTCATTTGCATGCTAGACATTTTCATCGCAAGACGCGGAATAATGCCAAATGCTATAAAGCTCCAATACTTTTTTGCGCATCTAGTTGCTGAATGTCCCTTAGCCAAAGAGGAATGAGCTTCATCTCCCTTCATCCCACTTTTTGAGTCCGATAAATCATCCCTTCTAGTTAGGATGGTTCAAATAGCAACAGTAAACTGGTGGGTTGCTTTTAAAAATCATTTGTGCTCAGGTTACCTTTGAACTTGCTGGCTGCACAATTGTGCCGACAATAGTCTCGATTTATTTAAAATTTGATAATTTGAGCTGCAGGAAGATTAAATTAAAATGAACTGCGTCTTCCTAAGTTTTTAATCAGGGAAATGAATTTTTTCCCCTCGGTGCCTGAGCAAAGGGGAGACTTTGGAGCTTGACTGATGTTTAAATTTGTTATTCAGATTTCAGGGCAAGTATGAAGGGTGCCCATGAGATCCTGTTCATATCATACCATACTATCTATGCCTTAATGTTTGCTTTTGGGTGCAATTTAATAGCAAAGCAACAATGTCTCTTTATTCTTCATATGAACCGCAGAGATGAAGTGCTTAGCAAGGCATCTTATTATGGTGAGAATCTGTTTCTCCTTTAGTTTTGACAACTGTATGACAGCAAAACCCACTCCTTGCCTTGTCATTTTAATAAAAAAAAAATAACCTAGTGGTGGTTCTTTCTCTCCCTCAAGTCTTCTAGCACGTCTCAACACTTTAAATGTGCCGTGTGACAATGTGTCTATACAATCTAAATAAATGAGGGCTAGTCATTTATGGTAACTGTTTCAACAAAATTCGAATTAGAAACTTAAAGATTTATCTGTTGAATTTTGCTCCAACTACTAACAGTTAAGAGTTTAGGGAAAGTGAATCTGTTTAGCAATGTCTAAACTCAGAATAATAACCTTTTTTTTTCTTCTGGAGTTGTTAATGTAGGATTAGTCCTTAGAATATTATCAGAGATTGAGCATTGCCTTCTAGCATATTTAGCAGAAGCACTGGGGTTACCTGTTCATTTGCTTCCAAGACTTAGTAAGAATTGTCAGTAAACTTTTAAACATCTTAATTCTTATGATTGGTATCCTGAGTCCTTTGGAAGCCTTATTTTCAGAATTATAGAAGTCAGTCATATGACAATGAGTATGTATGTAGTGACTTAAGAGCTAGTTACTGAAGGTCACCCCAGAACGGAGGTGGTGAAAAAAAATGCCCCAGAGTCATTTTTCATGGCTACAGTGATTGACATTCTTGACTGGGAAGTAATCCAGACAGAAAGGGCTAGTGTATGAAGAATATGGGGTGAGGAAGAATGTTTAGCTTTGAACTTAAATATTACTCACCTGCTGCCAGAGTACTTTCTCAGTGTGTACAACACACACACACGCGCCACCTAAACACACATCTACTACCCTGAATAAAATGTGAACTTTTTGAGGGTAGGGACCTTGTTTATTTTCTTTCTTTATCATCCCCAGTCCTTAACAGTACTTGACCTGACTTTAGTGACCTCCCACAACCTCAGGGAGGGAAGGATCTGTGTGTGTGTGTGTGTGTGTGTGTGTTTAGAAAGGTAGGTAGTGACATGAAGAACACTAACTGTTGTCACATTTAAAGTATGTCAACTGAGCAGAAAGTATGGGTAGCTAGGTGGTGAAGTTGATGGAGCACCAATGCTGGACTCAGAAGGACCCGAATTGAAATCTGGCCTCAGACACTTGACACTCACTAGCTGCCTGATCTTGGGCAAATCACTTAACCCTGACTGCCCACCCCCATCCAGGCCCATCTCCAGTTGTCCTAATTCATATATGGCCACTAAAGGAGAAAGTGAGGTTGTTGACTTAGCACAGCCTCCCCTCACTCAAATCCAGTTCACTTGCTTTTCATGATATTACCTCCCTGATATCATGGTCTTCTTTGAGAATGAAGGATAAACATCATCATCATCATCATCAATGATGGCTGGCAGAATTATAAGGTAATGAATGTTCTTGTGTGATATTGTTAAGTATGTGTCAAGCTACAGATAGTAGAGACAGGAATGTGTCTGGAGTCTGGAAGATCTGAGTTAAAAATCCTTCTCCTGGCACATACTGGCTATATGACCCTGGGCCAATCATTCAACCCCCCTCAATGCCCTCCTGCAACTTTCAAAGATTATTAGATGAGCTGTCTGACTACATTTGTAGAGGGATTTTCCACAATGGGTGTGCCCCATATTGATAAAATCACAGGCTCAGTCCTTTCCAAAGGAAAAAAAATATTTAAAAATGCATATACATACATATATGTCTTTAAAATATATTTGTTTACATATTTTTATAATTATATTTATATATGTAATTTAAAACCTCCATATCCAGCTGACATTATATCAATACAAACCTTGACATTATATATTTCTTATATTCCAAAGGCTTACCAGGTAATATCAATAAAAATGACTTGCTTTACCAATGACAACAGTATTGAATAGTTGTTAAATAGGTTTTTTTTTGAGTTTTGAGGTATTCTACATCGCTTCATATAAATTGAAAAATTCAAGGGAAAAGTTGGATATCATGAAATATATATTAAGAGAATAATAATAGGAGAAGATTGGTTTTTTGCAGGTAAAGGAAAATTTCTAAACCAGTGTGCCTGCAATGTGACCCCTCATTCTCAAGGAAACAAGTTATGAGGTGAAGAATATCTTATTGTTCCTGCCCAGATCAAAATAGTTTCCAGGAAATAGTGTTTTACCTGTTAACTGTCTTGCTGTCCCTCCAATCCCCCCCCCTTTCCTTCTTTGAAATTAATGCTAACCTGAAGGAGTAGTTGCCTACCTGACCTGAGGTACACTTATCCCATCTGCGTTTTGCAAACTTGTTCTAGAAATAGAATTACATGTTTTTACAGCCTCTTACAACATTGTGAATTGACTGTCCTTCAAACTTAAAATAAAAAAAAAAACTAACAGGTGCATTAATGAACTATTAACAAAACCCTTTGCCCTAAAGAAATTCTTATTGCAAACCAGTTTCTGGCATGACCCCATGCTATCCTTTGTTTGGTTACTGAATGTGCTGGGGTGGGGGTGGGGGGGGTGGGTGTTGCTCTGATCTCTGGCCCAGGCTAATTCATAATCCCATAAAATTTCCTAATGTAAAGCTGTAGCTGCAATAGCTGAGGGTATTTTAAAGAGGAAAGTCCTAATTGCTTTCTATGCTATTTCTTCATTCAGGGAGGGAATTTGAAAAAAATGTGACTATCTGTCAGTTTGCACATGGTCTTGGTGACTGTTAAAGTTGGCGTGCCTTCATGTTTGTTGTGAATCAGTCTGATCAGATAAGTAAGAAGTTGAATGAACATTAGATATTTTACTAACTGGCCAAGAAGACCGTCAAAATTTAGTGGTTGAGCCATTAAGTTGTAGCCTGCTTTAGCAGCCTGAAACTTGAGAATAGACAGAATCATAGAATATTGGAGACAAAGTATAAGATTCAACGTGATTCAATAGAAATTGATTGGTAAGTTTGGCTATCACAGAGCTAAGAGATGGTAAGGACCCAGGTCTGAGACTCCCTGATCAGCCCCGGTCTCTGAGTTAGGGGGTTAGAAGGGATACAGGTTTGAGATTATTTGCCCTCAAGGAACTTGTTGACATCTATTCCAGGGGTCTTTAATCTCTGGCAGACTAGTGAGACCCTATTTTTTACATAATTGAGGGAAATGGTAAATTTCAGTTAGAGATAAGTAGAAATAAAGATGTAATTATTCTTCTCATCCAAATTTACAAATTCCCAGTATAGATAAAAGTCAGGAAACAAGTTATGAAACACTTGGAGAGTTCATAAAACAGAATATAAAAAGGAACAAAATGAATTCTATGGAGTATGAATAATAGAGAGAGGGTGGGAGGGAGAGAGAGAAGAGAGTGTATGGGGGGGGATTAATATGAGTAGTTGAGGAGAGGCAGCTAGGTGGCCCAATGGACAGAGCACTGATGGTCTTGGAATCAGAAAGATTCATCTTCACAAATTCAAATTTGGTCCTAAAGATTTACTTGTTTCATGACCCTGAGCAAGTTACTTAACCCCATTTGCCTCAGTTTCTTCATCTGTAAAAATGTACTGGAAAAGGAAATGAAAAATCACTCTAATCTTTGCTAAGAAAACCTCAAAGAAGGTCATGAAGAGTCAGAGGTGACTGAACAACAAGAATAGTTGAGGAAGGCTTAATCTAAGTACAAACCATTAAAGCCAGATTGTTCATTTAGTCTCATCTCCTTATTTTATAGTTGAGAAAATGAAAGCACAAAGGGTTAAGTGACTTGTTCATAACTAAGTGACTTGTGGCATAACTGAAGTTTGAACTGAGCTCATCTCTCTCCAAGTCTATTACTCTTCAGTGGCAGAAGTAGAACCTTTGTCTCTTATATATTTGGTCAGACAAATGCCTGGCCAAGCATTTTTGTAATGCCTACTATGTGCTGTGTTATGGGAAGGAGATGTGGGGCGGGGTAGGAGGGTGGTATAGGGGCAAAAAAACCTGGTTACTGCTCTTAAAGAGTTCACAATCTAGGGGGAAATCACATTAATGCAAAGTATAAAAAAAGGGAAACTGGCATCCGTGGATTTCGAGTGTCACTTGAACAAAGTTTTGAAAGAGGGCCATCCACGGTGGCATTAAGATAGGCTATAAGGGGGCAGAAGCAGAGGGAACAAGTGCTTATGCAGGTGATTATTGATGTTTTCACCAGGAACCCTCTTCAGGCTGACCCACGTGATTTGCCAGAGTGTCTTGCCTGCTGCATGTTGTTCCTGGAAAGAGTCCTCCTAAACTCAGGCATTTTAGAACTGCAAAAGAACACTAGAAGTCACCCAGTTCACACCCCACTTTTATATTCCAAATGAGGAAACCAGACCCAGGGAAATTAAGTGACTTGCTTGGTATCACACAGCTCCTAAGAAGCAGAGCTGGAATTTGAATCATGGACCTCTAGCTCCAAATTCAACACTCTTTCCACTGTTGTATACTTCTTACTGTTCCCTCTAGACTGTGACATTTTTAGGAGGTAATTTCCCCTCCTTTAGCATACTCTTTCAGACTCCTTTAATCATGAACATCATCGTCCAAGGGTCACTTCCATTCCTCCCTCCCTCCAAATAGCTCTGTCTTCGTGCTGACCTTCCTTCCTTCCTTCCTATGACAACAGGCTCTCCTTCCCTTTTCCATTTCCACTACTACTACCTGACGCCAGGTGGTTGAATTGTTTCAGATATACCAGCTCTTCATAACCTCATTAAGTATTTTCTTAGCAAAGATGTTTCTTTCAGTGTTTCTCTAGCTCATTTTACAGATGAGGAAAATGAGGCCAACAAGGTTAAGTGACTTGCCCTGGGTCACTCAGCTGATAAATGTCTGAGCAGGATGTCTCGAGGCCAGCACTCTATCTACTGCAGCACCCTGATGCCTTTGTGGTCTGTTACCTTGTCTTAGTAGGCCCAGATTTACATGAAAAGATAACTCTCTCCTCAAGTACATTTGTAACCCTGGTCACTTTGAAGTTTTATCCATAGCATTTAGCAGGTAATGATCACCCACGAATCAGCAAGCATTTATTAAACAACTGCCATACCTAAGTGCTGTATTGAGTGCAGAGTATATAAAAACAAAAGCAGAGTAGCCCCTGCCCTCAAGGACCTTCCATTCTATGGGTTAAATGGTAAAACCTGGTTGATTGTAATGAGGTGATGTTAAGTGACCTGTGGTTTTCCCATTTAGCAAGAAGAGTTATATGAAGAATGGAAACCTGATATGAAAACTTAACTTTAGACTTTTAGAAGACCACATGACTAATCTTATAGTCCTGTTCAATTTGACAAACATTTATTAGGTCTTCGCTATGTACAAGACACCTATGAAATCAAGGTACTGAGAAGGTACTGATTGTCACAAAAACGAAAATTCCTGTTCTGTGTTCTGTTGGGGCATTCAACCAGGGAAGTTTTAGTGTAATGGAAAGCAAATGTTCCAAAGTTGGAAGACCTCTGTTCAAATCCTCCCCCCATCCCATGCTTTCTACTGTGATCTAGTCACTTACGTTCTCTGGACTCAAATTTCCTCATCTGTAAAATGAGGTGATTTCTCATGACCCTTCTAGCACTATGCCTATTAATCTGTGTACAGTTATAATATAAGGCATGAATTATAATGGCAAAAGACTTAATGGAGAGTTCTGGAAACAGTTGAGGAAACATGAGCAGGTGGCATCTGAACTGAACCTTGAGAAGGATAAGGATTTTGGAGTGCACTCCTGCCCCTTGGAGAGTGACTTGTGTGAATGAATGGGGTTGGTATTCTGAGGCCTAGGAATAGCAAGTATCCCTGCAACACATGTGTGTGAAAGAGCTCATGAGCTAATGCAAAAGAAGAAAGCTGTATGCTCATTAAAAAGTTTGTAGATCTTGTGGCAGTAGGGAGCGAATGTAGGTTTTAACTGGAGTAATGTGGTCAGACTTGTGACTTAGGAAGATTATTCAGGCAGCTGGTGTGAAAGAGAGATTAGGGAGGGGAAGGCAAGATTGGAAGCAGAGAGACCAATGAGAAGGTTATAGCAGACATGAAAGATGATGAGGCACCATAGTCCAATCATGTATGTGAAAGTGTAACAAAGGGAATGGGAGGTAGAATTCACAAGAACTAGGAAATGTTGGGAAAAGGGGGGGTGAAGGAGAGGGAAGAGTCATTTGATCTTCTAATTATCCATATAGTTACCTGCTTGGCAGAGGCAGCTATGCTATTTAGAGACAGGTGGTTGTGGGTTTGGGGAACTGTGGGAGAGGAGTGTCATACTCTAATCTTAGCTGACTGTACTGTAGCCATCATACTTAACTCAAGAATCCTACTTTAAACAAATTCTCTTTTTTTCCCTGAACTATTGTTGAATTTGCTGACTTGTTTGTGTCTGTGTTTTATCATTTATGGTAACTGCCCATGATGTACATATAGTTTGAGTGGAATGGTAGAATTCTTTTAAAAGGAGCTGGAAGGAGATCTTGGAGATGGGTATCTTCATTTTACAAACAATAAAATAGTCCTAGAGATGGAGTCATTGAAGCTAGCACAGGCTCAAGCTTTGAATTGTAATTGTAAGACAAGTCTTGTCCTGGTGGATGTGCTGGTAAATATTTATCAGCTGGTTCTGGAAGAGAAGGGGCAATGTACGAGGAGATATATTTTTAAGTTTAATTTGCATTATTCATCTCCATCACTTTCTTACATTGAAACAATCCAAAATCATAAACTAAACTCTGATTTGTGGCCTTTGCCTATTTTCAAGGTATAACTGTTCAGACTGAAAATTTAACAATCCTATTTCAAACCTGATCCCGGCACATCTTTGCTACCTTAGAAGAAAAATAAAAATTATGTATTAAGTAATAGAACTTTCATCACATGAATTTTAAAATCATGTTTTGGCAGGCAAGCCTGTTGGAATGATGATGTTTGTCCTTCATTCTGGAAGAAGACCATAACAACAGGGAGGTGATGCTGTGACCAGCACATCAATAGCATTTGATTGTGTGTGTGTGTAGCGGGTGGGGGGGGGGGGGGACACGGACCTGTGCTAAGTCACCAGCCTCACTTTCTCCACTGGAGCCATCTGGGTCCAATAACCAGATATGGATCAGGATTACTAGAAATGGCCCTAGATGTGAGACTATCAGGCTTAAGTGACTTACCAAGGTCACATAGCTAGTTAGTGTCAAGTGTCTGAGGCTGGATTTGGAGTCCTGTCCTGACTCCAAAGCCAGTGCTCTCTATCCACTGGGCCACCTTATTGACCTGGTCTGATGAAATAATGGATAAAAGAAAGCAGAGTGGCCCACATGGATTCAAATTCTTTGTCTTCTGTAGGACCTGGGAGGATGAAATTGTTGGGCCTTTTCTCAGTGAAAGGAGCCTTTGGGTGAACCCATTAGAGGCAGCTTCATTTTGCAGAAAGGGCCCTGGATTTGGAGTCAAAAGCTCCTTAGCGATCTTGAGCAAGTCACTTTATGTAACTGTAGTTTCTAAACTCTGCTTGTCTTTTCCTGAATTTGGTTGTATGTTCACCACCCTTGTCCTGCCTATCCTTTGAGACCCTTCTTTCACTCTTAGGAGATGAAATATTTTTTCTCCTACATTTTCCTCTTCCTCCATTTGCTCTGGCAGACAAACTCCCACTGTCCTAGTTGCTCCAAGCTTTTCCCATTGATCAGGCTTATAGTGTTTGCCCAAAGGAGAGGAAAATAGAATGGAAGATGGGAATGGCTCTGAAATTTGAGTCTGATCAGAAAGTTTAAGTGCCTTGGGGATGGAGGAACTTAACTGCTTCATCCCTGGGCAGGAAAGATAATTCTTCAGGATAATTCTGAAAATCATTTTGAAGAAGTAATCAAATCATGCTATTTGGAGAGAAAACAAGAAGTAGCTGGACTTTTGAAATGAGAGAATGAATCATTTTCAGGTTTGTCCCTGGCTAGTGCTAAGTAGAATATCACCTGCGGAGTACTTGAATAAAGCTTGCTGTATTAAGTTTCATCAAGGGCTACTTAAGTAATCCTTGAGACTGACTGTTTTTCAACCCAGTCTCTCTGCCCCCCTTCCCTCCCTCCTCACCAGCAATTAGCACATTATTGAGACAGTCACTCTAAATATGCACTTTTTGTTGTCTGTTTGGAAGCAGTGATAAAATTGGGTTGCGATGTTGATGATTGAGAGATCCACTGTCTTTATTTATGTTCAGTACCCTCTGATCATATGAAATGAGAGCATTGTGTGCCCTCTGAAGGCCCTTCCAGGATGATCCAGTGACCTCCTTAGTCTCTTCAGGATTTTAGAGGAGAAATGAACTGGTTCCTGCTCCCTGACTGTAAGCAAAGCAATATTTAAATTATTGAAAATTGTTTGCTATTTCCCCAACTCTCTCCTTCCTCCTTCCCCTTTCCCCTCTTTTCTTCCTCTCCCTTCTTCTCCCCCTCTTCTTCTTCCTTTTTCTTCTCCCCCTCCCCCCATGTCCTCTGGAGATTTGGATTTAAGATGTATGTGATCTATGTGTTTCCTTATTGAGAGTTTTCTATAACAGTGAGATCAGAAATTAAATTTAAAAACAAGTTATCCCCTTCCAACATGATATCATTTACAATCACTTCATTTGAGTTATTTATTTAATAATACCATGAAGAAGTGCCATCTGATAAAAGCTTTCTGGTTGAAGTATAGCAATCAATAAACATTTACCAAGTGTCTACTATGGACCAGTTATTGAGGAAAGCTAACTCTGAGGAAACAAGATGATCCTTGAAAATGTAGGAGAAAAAACATTTCAGGGGAGACAACATGTGAACAGCTATTATATAAACAAGACAGTGCATTATTAAGCTTTAAAATGACTCTCCAACCAGGTATAATGCCATCCATGATTCCCAAATTTCCAGCCAATCAAGCAACAAGTATTTATTGTGTTTATTATAGGCTAGGCACATATGAGATGGTTTCTTACAAAGACTCATCCTATTCGAGTTCCACCTCCAACATATACTGGCAGAGTGACCCTGGGCAAGTCATGTCCCTCCTTAGTACCCTAGACAAATTTCTAAGATATAAGTTACTGAAAGGAGTTCCCTAATATTCTGGGGGTTCCCTATGCCAACACCATCAAAATAAAATCAGAGACCCTTCTCTGCTTTCAAATTATGCCAGGTACTATACTATTTCCTGAGAACCAAAAACAAAAGTGGAACAATCCTTACCCTCAAGGAAGTTGCATTCTATTAGAATTTAGGTTTGCTTCAGTTTTCTCATCTGTAAGATGACCTTGAAAAGGAAATGGCAATAAATTTGTTCCAAGATTCCTTTCAGGTCTGACTGCTAGCTCTGTCTATAATATTCCAACTTCTGTGTCACATTAGTTCTCCCTTAAATAGGCTACAGTTTTCTCTTTTTCTTTTTTTTTGGGGGGGGGGGATGGGGAGGGAACACAAAGTATTTGTGATTTTATGTGCAGAGAATTTCTCCCATTGCAGAAATTTCCTCTGCACTGCATGTTGGTAACAGTTCCTCAATATATTTATAAAGAGTTGGCCTTCTCAAGGTCACAGTATGTGTCAGAAGCAGGACTTTCCCTTCCCTCAATTCATAAAGCCACAGCCTTGGTCTATTGACCTCAGGTCTCTCCACCTAAGCCAATTCATCCTCTTAGCTGCCAAATGATGGTTCTGGAGAGGTGGTCTGACCATGGAATCCCTCTCCACCTCCCATTCCCCTTTCACTGAGCTACAGAGGCTCCCTTAGATCCCCCAGGTCCTCTTTCTGGCATCATAATTTGGTCCATTCTGACCTTTTTTAACCACCTTTACAGCCATCTGTGTACTTTATGATTCAGGTTCACTGCTCTGTTTGGAGTGTTTAGAACAAAAACATTGTCTCCCACATTTATTCTGCATTGACTGATCTCTGTGCCTGGAATTCTCTATCTCCCCCCCGCCCCAACACATTTAGTTTTCTTGACTTCATTTAGGCTTCAGCTCAAGCCCACATAGTGCAAGAAAGTCCTAAGACCATCTTCTCTATGCTCTTGGTCTTGTTATGCACCAGTTTTTGACATGGTTTCTCCTCATTAGAATTCATGCTCCTTGAGAAAAAGGACTTTTTAATTTTTTTTTATTTTTGGCCTTTCTCCTCAACACATTGTTAGGCACATAATAAGCTCTTAATAAATGCTTGCTGACCTACAGACTTACTAACCCTAAAGTTAACTTTTTTTAACCATTATGACTGATATTTTTCTACTACAGTTTTCTTAAGGGCAGAGAGACCATTTATCTTCTACTTGTTCATTCTTTTTTGCCGTTATCATCTAGTTGTGCCAGACTCTTCTTGACCCCATTCAGGATTGTCTTTATAAAGACAACAGATTGGTTCACCATTCCTTCTCCAGCTCATTTGACAGATAAGGAAACTGAGGAAAACAGGTTTAAATGACTTGTCCAGGGTCACACAGCTAGTAAGTAATTGAAACTAAATTTTAATTCAGCTCTTCCTTATTCTACTTTTTCTATTCAGTATATCACCCAGCTGCCAAAAAATTATTTAGGAAGTAGATAATTCAATCAATAGGGCACAGTAGATAAAGTGCTTACCTTGGAGACAGGAGGACAGCTGACAGTTTGATTCCTGCCTCAGATGCTTGAGATTGGCTAGTTGTGTGACCTTGAGCAAGTCATTTGATCCTGATAGTCTCACATCCAGGGCTGTCTCCAGTTGTCCTGATTCACATCTGCCACTGGACCCAGATGTTCTGGAGGAGAAAGTGAGGCTGGTGACTTAGCACAGCTCCCCCTCACTCAAATCCAGTTCTCGTGCTTGTCATGGCATCTTATCACCTCCCTGATGTCCTGGTCTTCTCCAATAATGAAGGACAGACATCATCATTCAGTCAATACTTGTCTAAGATCTCTGTTGCCTTACTTCTCTTGATTGTCCCCATTTTATTGTTTGTATATAGTTGTTTTCATGCCATCTCCCCCTCTAGACTAAGACTTCCTTGAGGATAGGTCTTTATTATTCATATTCCTAGGGCTTTAGCACAGTACCTTAGTAGGTGTTGAAAGAAATGCTTGTTGAGAACGGGAATATTGACACAATCGGGGGAAAAAAAAAGACTAGATGTAGAGTCAAAGGTCCCAGGTTTGAATTTTACCTCCACCTTTGGCAAGGCCCTTAACCTCCCTGAGCCTCAAAATGAAGCAGGTTAGGGGTGGCTAGGTGGTGCAGTGGATAAAGCACCAGCCCTGGAGTCAGGAGTACCTGGGTTCAAATCCGGCCTCTGACACTAAATATTTACCTAGCTGTGTGGCCTTGGGCAAGCCACTTAACCCCATTTGCCTTGCAAAACCTAAAAAAAAAAAATGAAGCAGGTTAGACTAGATGAAGTCTAAGATTGTTTCTAGCTCTTTATCTACAGTCCTTTGAAATCTGATATTCTTCCCTTACTAAAGATTTACTTTTCAATCCTTTGCATTCTGGTAACCTGACCAGTCAATTCTAGATTATTTTAATGAACAGAATATTTTATTAGGGTTTGGTTGCTATTAACATAACAGGCTCTCTCCTGGTTGCCTAACAACTTGTCCTTTGCTGAACACCAGCTGAAATAAAATGTCTTTAAAATTAGACCAAAATACAGCAGAGAAATGCTTAACCTTTAGAAAAACTATTTGGGCTCATCCCGAAGGACCCAGTGATTAAAGATCAGGTGATCTATGCAGCACAGACCTCCTTTCTCTATCTAATGGCCAGTACAAACTAGATGGTTCCACTGTCCTAGTAAGCTGTGGGGTGAGGTATCCACTGCCAATCATAGTTAGATCATTGTTTATTTAATGGTAGATGCATTAGATGTTTCCTCATAAAACATTTTCGCAAGGATCCATGGCAAGTGTTTTCATTTGAGGCTTCAAGACAAATAGGTTAAGAAGCAGCAGAGTCAGCCTCAGGGGCAGGAAGACCTGTGGTCAAGTCTCCCAGGCCACTTTGATTCTGAGAAAGGGTGAATCTAAAGTGATAAAAGGCCTTTGCCAATAAACTCAGGAAATCAGACTCTAACATGCCTACTGTGGGTCCTGAAAGCATGTATGCCTGTATACACATACACACACACACACACACACACACACACACACACACTCCTTGCACTCAAGGAGCTCAGATTTTTTTTTTTTTTGCAAGGCAATGGGATTAAGTGGCTTGCCCAAGGCCACACAGCTAGGTAAATATTTAGTGTCAGAGGCTGGATATGAACCCAGGTATTCCTGACTCCAAGGCTGGTTCCCTATCCAAGGAGCTCAGATGCTAAGGGCGAGACAAAATGTAAACAAAAATAACAACAGCTAGTGCTAAAGCAGAGTATTAAGGTTGTAACGCACTTTAGAAATACCTCACAAGATGAACTGTATCTATTCTGGTTGCATATATACATATATAGAGAGATAATGTTATGACAGAGACAAAGAGAAACAGAGTGTGACAGAGACAGCAAGAGAGAGTGGGGGGAGGGCTGTACAAACAACCATGGATATCCAATACACCATGTAAGTGGAAGGTGGTGTCCAAGGGAAGTAGGAGCTGCTGATGAATTCTTAATAACAAGCTTACCAAGAGGAGTATATATGCCACGCTTTTAAGTTTCATCTCCATTATTAACATTTTTCTTTTTAGTTTTTGCAAGGCAGTGGGGTTAAGTGGCTTGCCCTAGGTCACACAGCTAGGCAATTATTAAGTGTCTGAGGCCGGATTTGAACTCAGGTACTCCTGATTCCAGGGCCCGTGCTCTATCCACTGTGCCACCTAGCCTTCCCCATTATTAACATTTTCTCCACACTTTCTTAATTCCATACAATCAACAAAACAATAAATCAAGCCTTGATTTGCAGCATTTTCAAGGTGAAGATTCTCTCACTGAAAATATAACAGTTGGAGCTGGTTGAACCGGCTCCATCCAGCACACCCTTCCAGAGCAGGTGCCAGTATTTGGGGAGGGTGGAACTGGGAAAGGCCTCTAGGAGAAGGTGAGACTGCAACAGAAGGAAGCCAGAAGCAAGAGGGTGTTCTTGGCTGGGGAACAGCTGTGAAAGAACAAACCCAAAACCCCTACCCCGAGATTGTAGGGCAGCTAGGAAGAGGACAGGAATAAAGTGTCTGGCTGGCAACATGGGAAGGGTCTAGGTTGTGAAAGACCTCAAAAACTAAACAGGATAGTAACTTTGATCCAGTTTAAATACTGGTGTTTATTGAGATGTGAATGGAGAGACACAGACCTTTGCTTTGGAAAAATCACTTTGGCAGCTGAAAACAATATATATTCACCTCCATGAATCTTTGCCTTCCCAAAACTAGACATTGCTCTCAGATAAAGATTCCACTGTGATGATTTCTTCTTGATACTCAATAAATTTACTTAACCTCTTGACTTAGGGGTTTTAATTGAATTCATTGTTTGAAGAGGGGATAACAATGGGGCAGAGTCCAATTTCTTTGCTGTGGAGAAGTTGGGTGGGGGATCCAAGGTATCCCTTAGGAATCAGTTGGAACTCTTCCCCCCTTACAAAAAAAATCTTTTCATTTCTTCTTATTGATGCCTTTCGCTTTCTTCTGAAGCATCCTCCTTTGAAGACGATTCCCTGCAAGGATTTCTCTGAGCTCTGCCTCCACAAAGCTCTTGGGTCTCCTGTGTCTTGAAGTAAGTGAAGGGTCAAAGAGAAGAGTTCTCCAGAGGCATTCTTCCTGTTCCTCTCTAATCTGCTTTGGAAGGAGACCAGCAAGATAACCTCTTGGGCTGCTACTAGGTAGCCAGGGGGTACAGTCATTGACTGTGGTCTTTTAGAACCTAAAAATTATGGAGGACTCCAAAGAACTCTGTGGAGGTTAGAGCTATTGATATTTACCACATTAGTCATTAAAACTGATAATATTTAGATGTTTATTCATTAAAAATAAAAATAAACCATTACATTTTAAGTAATATTTAATTTTTAACTTAAAAATCTATATTCCCTCCTAGATGATGAGGAGAGTAGAAATTTTTATTTACTTTTGCAAATCTCTTTAATATTGGCTTAGAAAGCAGCTGAATTCTCCTTGCTGCTTCTGCTGTGATATTTTGGTTGATTTTGGTTGTTTTTGTTGATGTATGTAAAGAAAATCTGTCCTGATGTAAATATGTAGTTGGAAAAGAAAGTAATATTTTAATAGACAAATAACATCTTAGATTTATTATGTAAATAGTTTTGACCTCAATTATCCCCTGAACTTTAGCTCACCATTCTCCCCTCACCTAGGAGTCCTAGGACTACACTTTGCGAACCATTAGTTTTAGGAAGACAAAATATAGCCCCAGGAAGCAGATGAATGAAGACATTGTCTGCTTAGACAAATCCACAATGATTTATTATGTGCTGGGGTATAGGTGGTGTTAAAAGAGCAGTAGCACCTCTGGTGAGAGGGCTTGTGGGCTCTTTTCAGGGCTTCCTTCTACCTTTGGTGTCTTCCTGGTGTTCAACTCTCACCTAGGGCTCCAAGAAGCTGTGGCATATGCAGCAGCCACACCCTGGTAATCCTTCTTGGCAGACAAGCTAAACCAGATCGAGGGTACCCAAGGGGCCTCAAACCCATGGGTACATTAGTGGGGTTTCTTCCCCAGGCACTCGAAGCCTTCTCCTGTGGAATGGGTGGATGAGAACAGTTTGTTCCAGCGGCCTTGAAGGCGGCTAAAGCAGGCACCAGAACAGAGCACTTCTAGCCTGGTCAGATATGAAAGAGCCAAGGTCATTCCCTGAACCCTGGGCAATCACTTTTTGTCCTGCAGCTTGACCTCATCGCCTCCAGAGGAGAGTGAGGCTGTCTGAGAATTTTGTGCTACTCTGCCTCATTTAAATCCAGTCCATCCCTCCCCTGCTCCATGTCTTTGGTCCTCTTTGAAAACAAAGGTCAGACAACTAAATTGGTCCTGTGCTAAACACTGAAGAAACAAAGAAAGGCAAAATGCTGAGGCCCCTGCAGAGACCTAGAACTGGAAAAGACATCTGGGGGTCATCTTGTTCAATTCCCTTGCTTTCCTCCAGAGGGGTAGTTAAGAGTAGTAAGAAGCATATTCTGTCAATAATGTCCTAATGCAAAACCCATTCATTAATCCGTGCCTTTGTGGAAAGGAATGAGAATTGAACAAAATGTCTGTAGGAGAGAGAAATTGAAATTGAATTGGAAAGAGGCTTCTACTTCCTTTTACACCAGAACTGATATAGCCCAACATGATACCTTTTGTTCATCCCACATGGATTCCCCTTCCCATTCAATCAATACTTTGGCTAATTGTACCACTATTCTCTTCAACCAGGACCCTAGGAGTTACAAGATTCTTCCCTCTTCTTCATCATATGGGACTTTTTCCCTGTTTTTGTTCTTCCTCGAGTGCTTGGATGAATTTATATCCATTTGTATCCCTTGTCCTTATCCTCACCCCCATCTGTATGTTTTTGTCATTTCATTCTCTCATTCCCAAATTATAGCTACTATTGATTATTACAAATTTGAACTTTCCTGTGTAGTTTTCAAGACTTGATCTCTTTTTCTCCCCTACATCTTCCATCTCTAATAGGTTCACATTTTAGGACCTCTGATAGTCTAGGTCAACATAAGCAAAAATTAACTGTCTGTATCTCCAGTCTCTGCTAGAATGACTGCTGTGATTGCATCATCTTATAAATCCCTAAGGTTTCATATTTCATTTTGTTCAGCTTTATAATTGTTGAGAAATTATTCAGGAAATATATGCCACTGATTTTTTTCTATTGTTCCTCATTTTGTCTATCATGAACAAGTGAAACAAGTCTGAACCCTCTTCTGTAGGATGGAGATCACACTCCTGCCTAATCATCTCCTCTCTAGTTTGATCATTCCTTAATCATACCACAGACCTACTTAGAACTAAGTGAATCACCCCTTCACTGGGCTTCTGGCTTGTTGATATCCTTCCTAACATACACTGATAAAAGTATTAGGGAATAAATTAATAAGCTGTCTAAAGGTTCAGTTAATCTTGGTTTTAGCTTTAGTTAATTTTTTTCTTTTTGTACCTATTGCTGATAACTGAAACACCCTATCTTATATATATTGCTTTGTTCGTTATTACAGAGGTCTGTGGTTGTGTCAGTAGACTTCTTGAGAGTTTTGTTTTTGTCTTTGTAATCTAGTGTCTAGTCATTCCAGTACCATATAGATAGTGTGGATAACTTTATTATTATTATTAGTAGTAGTAGTAGTAGTAGTAATAGTAGTAGTAGTAGTAGTAGTAGTAGTAGTAGTAGTAGTAGTAGTAGTATTGTTGTATAATAATGACAGAATATATTATAGATTTCTTAAAAGTGGGTGTTCTCCTGGTACCACCAAGCCTCAGTGACAATTTAGCCTGGATTGTCTTTGAAAACAAGTTAATAATTCTGGAACAACAAAGCAGCTCAGATTTTTGGGTTGGCATTTTAAAAATAATAAGCCTAGTGAGGGGGGTTGGGGTGGATTTTTTTCATTTTATTAATCCAGAAATTATTTAACTCAATATTGCTGTAAATAATTCCTTTGAGTCTTTGGATAGGAGTGATTTGCCAGCTTGCCTCCAATGAAGGAGCCATGAAATAATGGTAGATGATAAGTTGGGTTTGAAGTCAGGGAGAGGTGGATGCATGTATTTATTGCCCCTGACCATTGTTATCACTGGCTAAGTGGCCCTGTCCCTGGCCAAGTGTTGCTGGGTAGGGGATCAATTGCATATCTATAATGGAAGAGGCAGTTTGCACCCTGGGAATTCCTTACACAAATAAAATCACAGGTCCAGACTTTCCCTCCCCACCCTCCATAGGGTGTGTGTGTGTGTGTGTGTGTGTGCATGTGTGGACATATGCTGGCATTCTCAAGGGCATGAAGGCATGGGAGAGAGAAGGGAAGAAAGAGGGAAGGAAAGTCAAAGGGAAAAAGAAAGGGAGACAGAAAGGAAGACATACATCCTATGTAGGACAGAGGTGTCAAAGTTATGGACTGCAAGCTGCTAAAACTCCCTAGAAACCTGATCTAGATTAAAATGTAACTAGGAAATAGTAAACAAAATAAATTAGAATGCAGTACAACACAGATAATTTTTTTGTAGTTTTCTCATCTATAAATGCACTGTAGGGATCTGTTCCTGGTCAACTTGGACCCTGTTGGTGTTGTGTAGAGGAAGAGATGGGATCATAGATTTAGAGATTTAGTGTCTCTTAAATTTAGAGATTTGATCTCTCATTTAACCAATGAGGAGACTGAGACCCGGAGAGATTATGTAGCTTGTCCCAGATTATAAGCCTCGGAGATGGACTCTGAAATCAGGATGGCATGCTGTGCCAGTGTGTGACCTCTCTGGGATGGGACCTGTGGTTTTACATTAGTCTAGAAAACTCCCAGCTGCTACCAGAAAGCACAGGTCGACAACTTTGCTGCAACAGAGACTTCCAGAGTTGTGGGTCACACAGACGTGTGTTTGAGACCTAAGCCCTTCTGGCTTTGAGGCCTGCTCTCCACTTCTCTGGAACTGAATTATAATATGTGTTTGTTTCCCAAGAGATTTAATGGAGCCAATTCCATAGCTTTTTTTTTAAATACCCATTGTAAAGAGCAGGTAAAATATCAACTGCTCTTGTCCTGTTATTTTCCCACTCTTGCCTCCTTGTGAGTGATCCTGCTGAACTGTTCATTTTTAGTAGAAGAAGCAAGTCTCCAGCCCGCCTTGATTTCGGTCATCTGCCAACCAAGCAGCAGGGTGATGAAGCACAAGCCTGGGGCTTGAGAGTATTCTTTGCAGGCAAATTGAAAGAACAGTGAGCCCACGGTCTGCCCAGCGGCAGACAAAGGGGGCACTTTCAGCCTTCTGTCAATAGGCCATTGTACAGAGAAGGGAGTGGGAGGAGCAAAGGATGGCAGCCTCATGCCAGCTTGGCGCACTGTTCAGAGGGGAGGATTTCTTAATTTGTTGCCCTGCTCTGGGGAATGGTGCCACACTATTTATGTGTGTTTGGGATAAGTATTTAGTTACTTCAGTCTTCATGTATATAAGTATAATGAAGCTTGAAGATAGGGACCCAGTCTTCAGTCATATCTGTCTGTCTGTGAAGACTGAAATAGATAGCCCTCTATATTTATGCAAGCAGCCACAGGGGTCAGTTACACTTAGGGTATTCATTCTGTTGGCATCAAAAATTCCTCTATCAGTTAATCAATCTAAAATTTATTATGTGCCAAACACCAGGCTACATGATAGGGATACAAAAAGAGGTAGAAGCAGTCCAGGCCCTCAATGAGCTTACAGTTTAGTGAGAGGAGACAAAGATGTGTAAGGCAAACTATAAATAGAAAATAATGAACTGAGGGAAGGCACTGGAATTAAATCATTTAATTAAAGAGAAGTCTTCCTGTATGTAGAAAGTGAGATTTTAGGTAGACTTGACTGATCCAAGAAAAATGTTAAGACATTTTTATTTTTATATTTTATTTTTATTTTTTGGTTTCAGGATAGGGAGGGAGTGATCTGCTAGTCTAATTATGGTAGAGCATTTCCAGTAAAGTGGACCTAAAATTCCATTTTTGTTCCTTGGAGTGGAAGATAGGTGGGAGTTAAGCCCTTTCTCAGGGGTCCTAAGAGATTAATTCATTTGCTCAGGGTTGCAGTCAGTAGAGTCTGGATCTGAACCCAGATCTTCCTGGCTCTGAAACCTGCTCTATCTATTTCATGTTGTTGTTTGGACATTTTTCACTTGTATCTGACACTGTGGCCCCATTTGGGGTTTTCTTGACAAAGATACTAGTGTTGTTTTCCATTTCTTTCTCCAGCTCATTTTACAGATAAGGAAACTGAGACAAACAGGGTTAAGTGACTTGCCCAAGGCCACACAGATAGTAACTATCTGAGTTCAGTTTTGAATTCAGAAGAGGAATCTTCCCAACTCCAGACCAGGCACTCTGTCCATTCTCTACCCTTATTCATCCACTCCCCCTACCAGTTTGTGACTTTGAACTCTTCCCTTCTCTCTTTCTCCCCCACCTTTTCCCCTGCCATGGAGAAAAAACAAAGTACATTTTTCTGAAGTTTTGTCCATGGTAAGTTCACTTTGCCCTCCGTCTCTGGGAGAAAGGATAAAGCAGAGTTAGACTGTGGGTTTCCTTGAAGGAGCAGTGACTTCCTAGCAGCTGGATTGCAGAGTTTGGAAGGACTCAGGAATCTTTAGGGAGCGCCTCCTTAGCTTTTCAAGATCCCAGACATCCCACTCATTTCTCTAGGATCTTCAAACATGAATTTTTCTCCTTCCTCTCTGTGTTGTCTTCCCCCCCCCCCATCAGAATGTAAGCTCCCCAAGAGCAGAAGCTCTCTATAGAACTCCCATTAGTATTTCTAGGGCTTTAGTCCTGCCAAGTGCCTAGCTTTACAGATATCATCTCACAGTTTAGTTTAATCCTCACAATAACACTATTATTATTATTATTTATTATTATTATTATTATTATTCCATTTTTCCAGTTGAGAAAACTGAGGCAGACAGTTATGAACTTGCACAAGGTCACATGGCTATTTGACCTGTCTGAGGCTGAATTTGAACTTGGGTCTTCCTGATTCCAGGCTTTATGCTCCATGTCACCCCACTACCATATCTTAGTCCTCTTGGCAAACCTGTTACATTCCATGTACTTTCCTCACAGGGTTGGCATGTGACTGAAATAAGATAATTCAAGTAGGGAATTTTTCACAAATTTAAAGCACTATACAAATAATTACTAATATCAGTTTTTACAAATTAGGAAACTGCCTACAGTAATGCAACCAGGATGGAATCCAGTTCTCCTGAATCTGACCCTTTAATCCCACTACCTTTCTGTACAATAAATCTAATAGATTTGTCCATGCACATTTCTTTTTACTGAGTCATGTTTTTATTGCTTTCTCCTATTTCTGTGATGAATTCCTGCCCTGTCACTGTATTTTGTCCTTTCTTTGGATAAGAAGGAATAAAGAATCCAAAAGAAAAAAACTAAACTAAAGGAATCCAGTTGTAGGACTGGGGCAGGGGAGTAGGTGTGGGAAGGAGAAGCTGTCAGCCAGCCTGTACCCATGGAGCACACCACTGATAAGCCTTTAAGCTGATTGAATTATATTCTTAGTAAACGCCCAATGATTATGGGCTGAATTATAAACTTGCCAAGAGGCTGGTCCTCCAGTCCTTGCAGCCTTCCTTGAATGATGGGATAATCAAAGCGGACACTATTTCTGATAATAAATGATTAAAAGAGAGCCTCAACCCAGCTTGGGAATCTTCTAAGAAGGCCCAGAGGATGGTCCTGCATGTTCACTTCCTTTGAACTTAGAGGTCGTCCAAGGATTGCTGGGCTTTTGTGTCTGTCTAGCTCCTTCTGTAAACCTGGAAACTCTGGCATTGCATTGAATTTATGCCACTCCCAGACAGCTGAACTAATATTAGCTCTCTGCAATTCGGTAACATTGCAAAGTATCTTTTCCTTATTTGTTGGTTTCTTAGTTGTTTGTTTTCCTTGAACTATATAAAAAGCTCTTTCATTTCTTTTGAATGTATGTTGGTATTCTTTAAGGAGAGAAGGAACTATTGGGGCCAGTCTTAAATAAATATTTGTTCTGTGGAATTTGTCTGTGACCTCCTCCTTTGCCAGTGAATAGGTGTGAGTTAAAATAACTGGTGCAAATTGACTTTCTCATAGGCTAGAGCTGGGCATCGAGCTAGTCAGACTTCTGGCAGTGCAGATCAGGGAGCTGTGTTGGAAGGCAGGGTTTCTTCTAGTATTCTGAAAGTTTAAAGTGGTGTTGGTCATTATTAAAGGACGTGTTAACCTTTATGCTATGCTGTGCTCTAGGCTTGAGTTACTCTCATTACCCCAAAGGCTAAAAATAGAAATTTTGTGGTGTCTGATGAACTCATGACTGTTCATTTCAGGAGGAATGTAGGAAATAATTATGCAGCTTTGTTCTGGGGTTGTGATTTGGTTGAATAACCTAAATTCAAACAAGACATAGGATGTCTTTAGTAACTGATGTGTGCGTGTGTGTCTGTGTGTGTATGCCCACACCCCTTTATTTTGTTGTTGGTTTTTATTTTTATTTTTTGGTTTCAGGGTAGGGAGGGAGTGATCTGCTAGTCTATTCAAGTCTTTAGTGATTTCAGAGGAATGTTACCCGGGTAGTTGGGAGGAGTCAGATGGTGTAGGAATATGGAATGTTTGAGCTGGAAGAAAAAGCCCCTTTTAGAGATGGTCAAGTTTAAACTCTTTGATCCCAGTAAGTGGGAGAGTCTAGGTCTAGGTCTTCTAACTGTCCCAAGCAGGGCTCCCAGCTTCCTAGGTTGAGAACTGGAAGAAACTGTAGGAATTGGTCCAATACAAACTCCTCACTTTGTTACTGTTGCTATTTGCCCTTCATTCTCAAAGAGGATGAGGGAGGGGATGCCATGACAAGCACATGAATTGGATTTGAGTGAGGGGATGCTGTGTGCTAAGTCATCGGCCTCCCTTTCTCCTCCAGAGTCAACTGGACTAGTGGCCAGATATGGATCAGGATGACTGGATGTAGTGGGAGACCCTGACCCCTTTTTAAGGTAATGGGTCTCAATTTGACTAAGGCAGCCCCCATTCAGGCCACCTGAGTCATAAGCATCATTTGTAAGATTTTTACCCAGATTGTCTGACACTGGATACCGATCTTGCATTTCTTGCCCCTTACATGGTAAAGAGTCATAAATGAGGATGAAATGAATGGAGAATAGATGTCAATTCTTTTCAAGTAATTCAAAAATCACTTCTCAGCAGAGTTTGGTAGTATATTTATATCAAGGTCAATATATTTTGCAATCCTTGTAAGGAAAGGTGGCTTACCATCATCATTCCTTTTTAAATGCCTATTGTCATTCTCTTTTTTTTAAAGGAGGCTGAGCCAAAGGCAACCTGTTACAGTATCTCTCCCCCTCTGTGGGTGGGGCAGTGGAGTGATTTCGGCTTTACAGTGATTGGCTCATCCTTCCCTCCCTCTGAAAAGTCAAGTGTGGATTTTGCCTGCTAGTTACCTTTAGCCTAGTCGGCAGCTGCTCGAGGTTCTCCATGTGACTAATGCCCTGAGAGACCTTGGAGGTTCGGACAAGTACCAGCCAAGCTGAACCTCCACCCATCCTTCTGAGAACTCTCCCTGGCCATTGGCTGCTGGGGGCTAGACAGTTGAGGTAGTCTCTTAAGAGGCTTACCTGTGCCTTGTTTGTTATGGAAAAGCTCACCAATTTACCTGTTACACAACGATTATTGTAACAAAGGGGTTAAAGCAGGTGCTATTGAATGATATGAACTTTTCATTAACCAGGAGAGAGTTGAACTAATAAGCACGTGTTTGGAGATCACCAGGTTTTGGATTTACTTGTGGCAATCAGAAACTATTTGGGAGGAAAATGACTTTGTAAACCCTAGGTTTAAATAAAGTCAAGTCAATAAGTTTCTGTCCCAAGTTTATAAAGTTATCTTGTGATTTGACCATTAAAGAAAATCACCTAGTGCTAAAACATTGAAACTCTAAAGTGCTCTGCTTTCCATCTGTCAAAGTAAAATGCAGAGTTGGTTGTTGGGAAGAGAGAGGTGTCAGGAGCGAGAGAAGAACTTTTGCAATGCAAACTTATTAGCCTATTTTTAAACTTATTTTTATTTTTAGTGTATATTTTAATATCCATTCATTTCCAAATATTCCATTTCCCATCCTTTGTAACAAAGAATGATAAAGAAATGGGGTAGGAAGTGGAGCAGTTCAGCAAAACCAACAAGCGCATGAGTTGTGTGCTAATTAATTTTGGCCTTTTTCTGCTGGTACAGTAGACTGAGAGTTTGGGACCTAGCCCCATCAGGAATTCTCTAAATTACAAATGTGGGGTTTGTCAGCACTATACAATTAGCACCTTGTTATAGGCTCTGGTATTCTTTAATTGTATCTTACAACTTAGTATTATTGTAAATTGACTTGTTTGCTTATCCTGTGTTCTCTTAACATCTCAACCAGATTAGCATGATTTGTGGGCACATTGCACTCCCCAGTGGCCTAATTTCTTGGCCTGTTGATTAAAAATAGTAGGTCCCTTTGGTTCCCTGGACATTTGATAGATGCCATCTAAGATTAGGAAAGCATAAAAAAATGCCAAGGGTTGGCAGTTTACCAGCTTATATTCTATTTTCTTTATTCATTTCAAATCAATCTAATCACTTGTGAAGAACTTACTTCCCATCTTTATGACGCCCCAGTGCTAGGTACAAAAATTAAATAATTAATCAGTAGGTGTCCCTAGTACTAAATTCTGGGAATACAAAAACCAATGTAAAACAGTGAATGCTCTCAGCAAGCTCCTGGTCTCCTTGTGACATGTATAACTATTTACATAATAGTTTGGGGTGAGAGAGAGAAGAACTTCCTTTAGAAGGAAGTGATCGAGGAGACCAAGAGTGCTAGGCTTGGAGCATGGCCCATGCAAAGGCTGTGGAGATGAGGCATGTATGGGACAGGGAAGAGGCCAAGTTGGGGCTAGATTTCTAGAAGGTAGAAGAGTAGGAAGGGACTGACTGACTGTCAAGAGATGAGATATGAAGCAGAGGAAAGGCAAGGCTGACGTTTCTGAGTTTGGGTAGAAAGGAGGGAGGGTCATGGGAAAATAGAAAATGAGGACCCAAACTTCATAGAGAACCTCATAATTAAGAGCCAATGAAAAGTACAGATGAAGTCCAACTAGGAAATGTTGAAAGCTTTCCAGTTGGGAGAATCAAAGAGATAAAGCAGTAGAATTTGGTGTCTAGAACTGAGTCTTAGTTTGAATGTAGAAATAGTAAATACTGGAAGAATAACTGATTAGAAATAGTAAATACTGGAATGATAACTGAGGATGTTGTGTGTGTGGTTTTTTTTTAATTTCACTATTACTTGTCCTTCCTTTGATGGGTCTGCAGTCTAAACATCTTAATAGAAAGGAAATAGAAGCAATGTTTGCCTAAGCTTATGTGAGTGTGTGAAATTCAGATCAATTTATTTTGCTATTTGGTCAGCTTTATAAAAGATAAATGAAAGAAAAGTAGAGGCAAATTGGTGACTTAAGGTTGCTCTGTGGCTATTATTTGGCTATTCTGATATCAATATTGATTATTGAATTTGACTATCTCATGTTGGGTGAACAGAGATTAGTGAGAGTAATAGTAATACTAACTAATATAGTACTTTAAAGGTTTGCAAAGTGCTAAGCTACAACATCTCATTTTTCCTCACAACTCGATGAAGTAGAAAATATTATCACCCGCATTTTGCAAATGAGGAAAACAGAGATTGAGGGAAATCAAATTACTTAACAAAGATCATCTAGTTAATAACTAAGTCAAGATTCAAAAATAGAATACTTGTTTGAGCATGGTGTAAGAACTGTTCACTACTAAGTACAAAACTCCTTAATGGTCTTAAAAGGAATTTTATTCAAAAGGAAAGAAATTAATCAAAATTGTTTTTCTATATTTTGTAAACTTCCAAGTAGGAAAATTAAAGTTTATTTGGAAAACATTTGAATTATAGAATTTAAAGCAATTATTATGGAATAGGCCTGTCATTGATTAGATTTTGGTCTGGGAAGGGGTCTTTAGATTGTCTAGTCCAACGTTATAAATGGAAACTGGGGCTCACAGATGAAGTCATATTATGAAATATTGAATTTGTTCCTTCTTTTCCTGCAGAATCTGGCCTAACAGACAACCACAAGGACAATGCAGGCACACGAATTATTTCGATACTTACGGATGCCAGAGCTTATGGACTTGCGACAATATGTGCGCACTCTACCAACAAACACATTAATGGGCTTTGGCGCTTTTGCTGCACTCACAACATTCTGGTATGCTACGAGACCCAAGGCTCTGAAACCACCATGTGACCTTTCCATGCAATCAGTTGAAGTAGAGGTATGTTCTGGGACCTGCTGCCATCATCTGTCACATGGGGCTTGTACATCACAGGTTTCTCATTTAGTGAAAGTTGAGGTGTGTAAGACATCATCCTCTGGTAGCAGGGGCCAAAATATAGGCAAATCTCTCTATCATTTATCTAACTCCATCTATCTCTAGATCTCTAAATTTCTGTATTTCTTATCTGTGTATCTCTTTCACTATACTTCTATCTATATCTCTATTTTTACCAATCAATATTCATATATATATATATGTATCTTTATGTATCTCTAGCTTGTTATCTCTATTTCTACATATCTTTATATGTACATATCTATTCATAGCTATCTTTCTATTTTTATGTCTATCTTATCTATATATGTATATGTATATTTATATCTATATCTCTTTGTATATATTCATATTTATTTCTGTATATCTGTTTCTCTCTCTCTCTCTCTCTCTCTCTCTCTCTCTCTCTCTCTCTCTCTCCCTCTTTAGATAGCTCTATCCTACCTGTCTCCCTGTTTCAGTATCTCTGTGTCTTTGTCTGTTGAAGTCTGGTTCCTGGGACAAGGGTCCTGTTTGCAGGACTTGGGAAATCTTCCTAAGATCATAGATCTTGAGGGGCTGGCAGGGACCTGGATCCTTTTCTGGATCATCACTTACAGATGACACAAGGGTTAAGTGACTGAACCATTATAAAGGGAATAAGCATTTGTTGCTATTGCATGATAGGGCTCTTTAGAAATATGTTCTCATTAAATAAAAAAAATAAAAGAAACCAAAAAGACAGGAAAAAAAAGAAATATGTTCTTATTTTATCCTCACAATAGTCTTGGGAGGGAGGTGCTGCTATAATGCCTATTTTACAGTCCAGGTGTCTTGGGAGGCAGGTTGCTGCTATAATGCCTGTTTTACAGTCCAAGTAACTGAGCCTTAGGGAAGTTAAGTGATTTGAGCAGGATCTCACATCTAGTATCTGAGGCTAGACTTGAACTTGACTCTTCTTGGCATCAAGTCCTGCATTTTATCCACTGCACCACTTAGCAGTCTAAATAGGGAAGAATCAGTACTTGAAACCAGGTCCTTTTACTCTAAAGCCCAGGCCCTTTATACTGCATCACATGCTTCTCTTGGCCTTCATGGGCACCAGAGGCACTTATCTCCTTCCTGGGTTTTAGCTACAATAGAAGTAGATCTTGTTATGTTGCAGGCTTATCTGGCTTAAGCAGGATTTTTATTGATGTTGTGGATGCTTAGAAATACTGGTCCTCTCTCCTTCCCATGGAAGCTACCCTTTCATCAAACCTGGGACCTTGCTTATATCCTTTTCTGGCTCCCCTGTTGACAGGGTTCATTTCCAGGTCCCAGAGTCCAATGCTGAAGTCAGATCTCAGTGTATTGTACCTGTTATCTTCCTCCTTTCAAAGCTTCCCAAACACTGGGAGGGAAGAATGTTCTTGAAGTGTATCTTCTATTTGAGCTTCAGCGATGTATCCTGCATCCCACCTGTCTTCTCTTCATCTCTGCTTCAAGATTTAACACTATTTAACACTTGGATTGTTAGATTGAGATTGAATTCAAGCATAAGGGTTGAAACTGTTAGGATCAGCTGAGAACTGCTAAGATTGTGAAAACCCTTTGTACAAATGATAAAAGGACCCAGCCACTGTAGAGGGGGAAAATTGTTAATTTTCTGCCTCATGTGTCCCTCAAGCTAAGCAAAAGTTTAGTGAGTAAACAAGAGAAAAGCCTGTTCTGAAGAGAAGCTGTAGAGAAATAAATTCTTTTTTTTAAATTTAATTTATTTTATTCTGAACTTAAAAAATAAAACAAGCAGTTCCATAACATGGAAAAAATAGGAAAAAAATCCCTTAATTGTTAAAGTGAAACTTTAAAAATTTGTAAAGAACCATTTACTCTGACTCATTCAAAGAAGGGAAAGGACAGTAACTCCAGTCTTTTAGAGGAAGAGAGAAGGCGGAACATTTTTAATCTCACCAAATCACTTGCAAATGACTATGACTATAATGAGATTTTTTTTGCTGCAGAGGTAGTGAATAGTGTGGTTAGCAAATGCCTCCATTAAAAATTGTATAAATGCATTTATTTTAGAAAAGGAGGTTCTTAACCTAGGATCTATGAATACATATTTAAAAAAATTTTTGATAGCTGTATCCCATTATAATCAGCATTATTTGTAATTTTAATGTATTTTATACATTTAAAAAACATGATTTTGAGAAGGTACTGCAAAGGAGGCCCTTATGTAAAAAGTTTAAAATCTCTACTTTTGTCTTATTACCTGAATTGATCAGGAAGAATCTGTTAGGCACTGACTAGATTCAATGCTAGGGGTTGGCAATAGAAAGATACCTGCAGATAATATTGAGTTGTGATTTTTGGTTTTAGTGCTTCATAATGTATTTTTGTTAAGTTTGGGTATCAGAGGAGAGAAATTATTAAAAATTTTTATCAAGGATTAATTCACCTAGTTCATAACCTAGTTCAAACCTAGTTTACATATTTATATCTTATTTGCAAACAAATGGTAATAATGTAAACAATGTTCTATAACTTTTTTTTGTCAGTTGGGTAGTAGTCACATTAAGTTAATTTGCTTATTTTGCTTGATCACATTATTGCAAGACACTGACTATTTGCCAGAAATTTGGGGGAGGGTTATCATACTTAGGCACTTTTAAATCAAGTTTTTATTTAGCATCTGTACCTTCCAAGGTTTCTTGTTTCTGTTGCTTCCTTAGAGTCCCCAGGAGGATATCCGCACTGCTCTACAGTAAAGATGATGGGCACTAAATTTAGAGGGACTAAACTTAGACTTGGACTAAATAATGGTTAATCCTATTCACAGATATTTAATTTTTTGTTGAATTAGAATTAATATAATAATAATTGTTATTAGAATTGGTTGAATGATTCTTAAACCACAAAAGAAAACTGGAGTTTTCATAGCCACATTTGACCAAATAGCCAAATCCTCAATTTTATGTTATATTAAGGTACAATTATCATTAGACTTCTGCTGAGTTAGATGGTTAAGAAAATTGCTGAACCCACCCCAATGGTCCATAGGATTGATGTTCAGTACTATTAGAGGAATGTCCATCATGTCCGAATTCAGATTTAAAGGCTGTGAGATGAATGAGAACAGACCCAGGGAGCCTGGGAATGGCAGTGGAGGAAGACTCCATGCATCTGCCATGTTGCCGCTCTGAGCTGCACTTGGTGTAGGCCGTCTTTAACAGACACTTTTAGAACTCTGCCTTGTCTATGTTTTGCTAATATTGAGGTTTTATGGTTTATCAGGAAATAATTGTATAATCTTAACTCATACATGAGGAGGAGAAAGGCATTGGAACTGACCCTGAGAGTACAAATCAAAAAAAGTGGTGTTTTTTTGCGGGGGGCGGGATTGGGGGTAGTGATCAGTAAACTCTTTGTACTTCTCCAGAGGTTGCCCTCTGCATTCATTCAGGGGTGGTGTAGAAGGGAAAATCTTGTCAACATCGTTGAGAAATGTCACTGGTTCAGTTTGGACCTCAAGATCCAAGGGCATGTGTGGTATTTGGAACTCAAAACCTGGGGTAATGACCATGGGGCTATTGACTGGGGATTTCCATCTCTGCCAGCAACATCAAAAGAATGGGGCCCTGCCAGAGCTTCGAAAGGGAATGGTGGGAGCCAAACCAGCATGTTCTGGGGAGCAAGGAGGCTTTAGGGGTCTTAGGCTTGTTCAGAAGAGTCACTTCATGAGAAGTTCAGGGAGCCCTGCTGGTTAGCAGTGTGGTAAAACACCGGTGGCCATCAGGACCCCAACTCAAGTCAGTCTCTGAAAGGACAGATGGGAAAGGAATTCAGAAGTTCTCTTGTCTGTTCCCCTTGTAGTCACCTGCAGTTCTCTCACACAAAGGTTTCAAATTATCAAATGAGATGGAGTCCATCCACTTCTGAGGTAGCATGTATAAACTAACAGCAGCTTTCATCATTCAGAGTCAAACAATAAGAATTTATTATTTAATAAAAATTTATTAAGAACCTACTATGTGCTAATAAATACTGGCAAAGAGAAAGGCAAAAATATAATCCCTGCTTTCAAGGAGTTCACTATCTAATGAGGGATATAACAGGCAAAATGTCTTAAATATAACCAGGGTGTAACTATTGTGCCCATGAATAATAAATGCATGTGTTATATCTGTGTATACATGAATATAGAGTGCTATATATATATATATATATATATATATATATATATATATATATATATATACACACACACATGTACATACAGGCATACCTGATTTTATTATAATTTGCTTTATTGTGTTTCATAGCTATTACATTTTTTACAAATTGTAGGTTCAAGGCAACCCAGCTTCAAATGAGTCTGTGGGTGCCAATATTCCAACAGCTTGTGCTCATATCATGTCACTGTTTCATGTTTTGGCAATTCTTTCAATATTTCAAATTTTTTCATGGTGATCATATCTGTGATCAGTGATCTGTTATGTTAATATTGTGATTGTTTTGGGAGCCACAAATCATGCCCATGTAAGACAGGGAATTTAATCAATAAATGTTAGTTTGCTCTGATTGCTTCATCAGTTATCCATTCCTCATCTCTCCCTTTCCTCAGGTCTCCCTATTCCCCAAGACTCAACAATATTGAAATTAGGCCTATTAATAACTCTACAATAGCCTCTAAATATTCAAATTAAAGGAAGTGTCAATCCATGCAACAAATTTCATTGTTTCTTATTTTAAGAAATTACCAGTCACCCAGCCTTGATCAGTCAGCAGCCATCAACACAGAGACAACACCTTCCACTAGCGGAAAGAGTATAACTTAATGAAGGCTCAGATGATGGTTAGCTTTTTTTAGCAACAAAATATTTTAAATTAAGTTATATACATTACTCTTAGATATACTGTTACACACTTAATAGACTGCAGTATAATGTAAATACAATTTTTGTATGCACTGGGAAAATGGAAAATTTATGTGATTTACTTTCTTGTGATATCTATAATTGAATCTGTAATATCTCCAAAGTTTGTATATATGTGTATGTGCTTGTATCTCTTACGTACAAGGAATATTCTTGTTTTCTTTGGCCTCAGGGGGAAGAATCAGAGGAGCACTAAGGTAAAAGCTGCCAAGAGACTTGGTATCAAGAGAAACTTCCTTCTCTGATTCCCTTTCATCAACACAGTATGTGTATGTGTATGTGTATGTGTATATATATACATCCTCCACCATGTATGTATATATAAATATATAAAAAAAATAGGTGGATGTCCAGGAACCCTCCTAAATTTTCCTCTTGGCAACTTTTAGCCCATGCTCTCCGATTTTGCCCCTGGATTCAGAGATAGAAGAATGATCCTTCTTGCTACTCAAAGACAGTTATCCTGTTTTCCCT
Organism: Macrotis lagotis; assembly: GCF_037893015.1. Lineage (NCBI taxonomy): Eukaryota > Metazoa > Chordata > Mammalia > Peramelemorphia > Peramelidae > Macrotis > Macrotis lagotis. The sequence continues at coordinate 69,848,227 of NC_133660.1, forward strand.
GATTTTTCTCTAATGTCAGGATCACAAACCCTTGAACTGGCATCATCCGCCATGAAGTTAAGGTCTAGCTGGGCCATCTTGTAGTTCAGTCATTTTGGTCACATCTGGTTCTGTAGGACCCCTGCCTTTTTGTGGCACAAATCCTGGACTGGTTTGCCATTTTCTTCTTCAGCTCATTTTACAGATGAGGAAACTGAGGCAAACAGGATTAAGTAGTTTGCCCAGATCTGAACTCTGGAAGACATCTTCCTGACTCTAGTTCCAGCACCCTAACCACTTTGATACCTAGCTGCCTCCATCTCCTCGTCCTTCACAGCTGATCTTTGGATGGTCATTTCAGTACAACATTGTGGCTTATCAAGATCTATCTTGTAGACCATATCTTTATCCCCCCCCCATGATAATAGCATAAGAGGCTTTATGCTTTGCTAAAATGTAGGTCAGTCATTTCCACAGCATTTTCCTTATGTACCAATTAAGTAAACTTATCAAAAAAAGGGATAAAGTTAGTATGGAATGATTGTTCTTAGTGATGTCCTATTAGGTAGCTCTTTATAATCATCTTTCTTTTCTAAATGTTTACTAACCAGTATAACTTTTTAAAGCTCTTTTTTATCTATAGCATCTGTCACCAATTTCAAATCATTTTATTTTTTTATCAGTTTTTAATGGAACCATGGCCATACTTTTTTTTTATTTTAACATCAGTAGTTTCAGACACTATACCATTCTTCATTGAACTCTTCCTTATGACAAAAAAATCCAGCAATTAAACAAAAACATCCAATATAAATGACTCTATCTGAAAAATGTACACATGATAGTGAGCCCCCTGTCTGTTTGATATAAAAATCTTTTTACTATTTGTTCTCTTTGAATTTCATTGGGTTTTTTTTTTTTACGTTCTTAAAGTACAATTTCCTTTTAGTGATCTTTCATTTACATTGTTAGTTGTCCTGTTATACATTGTCCATTACATTTCATATACCATAGCTTTGACAAGCATTCCATATTTGATGAATACCCAATGCTTGGTTTTTAACTGTCTCAATAAATTTGATTTCCTTTGTAATCCTATGCATTTTATTTCAAGTAGTCAAAAACATGAGAGAGCCAAATGGACCCAGAACCCAAAGAAAGGTTGAACCCTTGTCTTAGAATTTCTTTTTTTGAGAGTTTCTCATCCCTCCATCTCTCCTAGACTGACTTCCCTGGGAGAATTTTAGTGCATGAGACTACAATCATCCTTCACATAAACCCATGAAATCTAATCTCCTAAAATCTAGGGTGCATGTTCGATTTTGCCCAGCTTCCCTCTCCATTGATGGAGGGGAATCTGTCCTTCCTTGTTGGTGAGAATAAGATCCAGAATGGAATTTTCCCTTAGTAGTTCTGAATCTTTTTTGCAAGTTAAAAATATCATAGTACGGGGTGGCTAGGTGGCACAGCGGATAAAGCATGGCCCTGGTGTCAGGAGTACCTGGGTTCAAATCCGGTCTCAGACAATAATTACTTAGCTGTGTGGCCTTGAGCAAGCCACTTAACCCCATTTGCCTTGCAAAAACCTAAAAAAAAGGCATTAAAGAGACATTTTCACATGATAGATATTTGAAGTAGAAAAGAAGGAAATTCATCTTAAAATAATTACAGGAGTTGTAAGGACTGGATTGGAAACCCATAATTATTTTAACCATCTTAGGCAAAGAGATGGCCAGATAGAAAATTTTTCTGGAAAGTTGATACTGGATAGCAATCAGGTTAAGTAAAGTTGTTTGCCCTCTGAGATGGTTGAGGAGGCTCAGGTTTAATGCCCCACCTCGTAACCTGAGACCAGGCCAGCTGATCCTATCTTGTACCTTTGTTCAGACTTGTGACTCAACCTTGTTTCTGTTATAAGCCCGTATTGTCCAATGCACAGAGCCAGTTCATGGGCCCAGCTCACTTTGCACAGCAGAGTTGTGTGACTTCCATGGCCGTGCAATCCTGGGGTTCATGTAAACTGCTGCAAGACAGAAAACTAAGAACTTCAGCTGGGGGACAAACATTGACAGTGGTTTGTTTCACCATCCAGACCCTTTACTCAAAAATGTGATTCTATTCAAAGTGTGGTACAGGCCCATGAAGAACACTGTCACCAGCCTTTAAGCTTGTGACAGGTGCACAACACACAGCTACACACAACTAGTCTTGTGATGTGTGTGTGGCTAGACAAAGATGGTCTGGAATTAGTTTAGTGACAGGACTTCAAGGTCAAGGGGAACACCATAGGTAGAGAAGGGAAGTAGTTTGGATTAAAATGGGAGGGGGCAGATTAAGACTGGTGACATCAAAAGAAAACTTAGAAATGTTTTATAGACCTCAATTCCTACATACTCTCAGATATAAATACTATGATTCTTATTTCATAATGTTATAGAACTAGAGCTTAGAAGGGAAGTAGGAGCCCATTGAGCCCAACCCTCTCATTTTACAGATGAAGAAACTGAGATTCAAAGAGGGTCCTGGCTAAGGACATAGTCAAAGAAGATCAAACCCTGGGTCTTCCTTACTCCCAAGTCCAATTCACTGTCTCTTTGTGCCATATTCCAGAAAAAGCACCATCCAACCTTAATTATTCATCTTCTCTTGGGCTAACTGCTGATATGGTAAGCAAGACTCTTCCCTCAAAGCCTTGTGCCATTATACTTAACTGTATATAGAATAGACCAGAAGACAATAAAGATATGAGAGCCCTAGGAACTCTGGCCCAGGTACATCCTAGGCACTAAGGAAAGGCTCGGGAAGTATTTACTGATCATGATCTTGTTATTGTTCCTGAACTTCTTTAGCAAAACTCTTTCTAGCATGGACCCCCAGGAAAAGCCCCCTAAGTAAGGTAACCAGCCTCCCTGGAGGGATCCTGTTCTTTCCTCCACTCTTTCCCTTGCACTCCCAGTAATGCAACAGGACAGCAGGAGGGCCAAATTTAGCTCCTATTTCTGGGCCAGTGTTTCTAGTCTGCTTTATATAGTTTGACTGCAAGCAGCCTTGGAATGAGAAAGAGGCCAATACCCTGTCCTGGCTGAAGTTCAAATAATAGGATCTAAAGCTAAATAAAAGGGACTTGGAAGATTCTCTAGTCCAGTGATTCTTTTTTTTTTTAAGGTTTTTTGCAAGGCAATGGGGTTAAGTGGTTTCCCCAAGGCCATACAGCTAAGTAATTATTAAGTGTCTGAGGTCAGATTTGAACTCAGGTACTTCTGACTCCAGGGCCAGTGCTCTATCTACTGCACCATCTAGCTACCCTAAGTCCAGTGATTCTTAACATTTCTTAGGTTCAGGTCTCCTTTGCCAGACTGATGAAGCCTATCCACCTTTTCTTAGAATTTGAAATACATAGTATTACAGAGGAAGTCAAAGGTTGATGAAAACAAACATGTAAATATTTCTCCATTCCAATTCATATAGATCCTCTTCTTTAAAATTTTACCCACTTATCCACTGCTCCAGGTCAGGTTTCTCAAGTGGAGAGACTTGCACAAGGTCAAATAACTTAGGAAGGTGAGAACCCAGATCTTCTGTCTGAAGAACCAGGTCTTTTCCCACTCACACTATGATGGCTCATTGGCAATAGTTTTATCTTCTCAGTCACTCCATATATCAATTGATCTGCCTTCCTGCTGGTGACAGCTAAAAAACACTGTTGAGAATAGTTCAGATACTAGGGACTTAGATTGGGGTAAGAATGAAAGGGAAGGGAGAGATAATGGAGAAAAAGTGTGCTAGGCCTCCCCTCTTCCTAGTGTCTCAATGTACTTAATAAATGTTAGGTATTTAATAAATATTGAATTGAATGAACACATTACTGAAGATCTTTTAAGGAAAGATAAATTAAACCATTGGAAGGAACAAGGAAGTTAGATTTAAACAGAATAGGAGCTATTTTTTTATTTTAAGGAAAAGTCTGGCAAGGGATCAACTTGTTTAAGATATATGTGTTTATAAATATTTATTATGATGTAAGGTTAAGTACTTTAGCCCATTTAGGAGAATGTTTAAAAGTTAATGAAAGAATTTCTTTGCAAGAGACTTCTTGACTATTTAAACTGGAAATCAGTGAAAATCTTTTAGAATTACTTTTTTAATGGTGGATTTTGAAACTTGTCTGTATAAGTATAGGATAAATGACAAATTTGATATTATTAGGCAAAGAAATACTTCTTTCCCTTAAAATTTAAGACTAACCCAAATGCAGACTTTGTGGTTTAGGAATCTGTAAAAACAGTAAATTAAAAGCTATTTGTTTGCATTACAGAAGGATTAACCTTAGAGGTCTATTTCAATAGTCAAAGTCAGAAAATAAATATTTCTAAATTCACTGTGTAAATTTAGGGGAGAGGTGAAGGTAAGAATTTAGACAGTTTAGTTGATGCAATTCTTCAGAAGCATGCTACTGTATACAAATACCAAATGCATCCTAGAATTATAGATTAAGAGCTGGAAGGATTATCTAATTTAACCCTCCCATTTTATAGATTAGGAAACTGAAGTGCTTGAAGGTTTAAAGAGTTGCCTAATGTCACATGGGAAGTAAAATCCAGAGATAGGATTTAAATCTAGGTCTTTCGACACTAGCACTGGTGTCCTTTCCACTCTACCATGCTAGCAGATGAATTACACTCTCTAAATTGGCTTTAGAAGACAGTCTCAACTAATATACAAAGTATAAAAATGATCAATTTAACAGCTTCTGCCCCTAAAGCAAATCTCAACCTTAGACCAATGCTGTGGGGAGGGGAGGAAGATTTACAGTTCCCACCCCATTATCAGGAGCTAGGATGCTCTGATCCTTGCTCTGGCATATGCAGAGTTCTCTCGGTCTTGTTGTCCTGAAACTCCATGAATGGGCTAGAGTATGGTTTGGGGTGCAGTGCCTTACCCTCATAGAGGGGTCTGTAGGGAGGAGGAAGAGCAGAGGCTTTATTAGAAATGCTTAATCTGTTACTTTTTTTTATTTTATTTAAGGCAGTGGGGTTAAGTGGCTTGCCCAAGGTCACACAGCTAGGTAATTATTAGGTGTCTGAGGCTGGATTTGAACTCAGGTACTCCTGACTCCAGGGCCGGTGCACCTAGCTGCCCGGATCTGTTACTTTTCAAAGCAAGTGCTTGACATATATGAATTGGGCTTTAGCATAACAGTTGGAAAGCAAATAGAGCTTCACAGACAATCAAGGCTGAGAGAGTTGGGAAACCAAAGATTAAAAGATTAAGTCCAGATCTATAAAGGCAGAAACCTACTCTTCCAAGATATTTAATATTTAAGGTCCTAAGTATGAGTTGTTGTTGGGGTTTTTTTCTTCGGATGCCTATAATGTAGAGAGGTATTTCTGGGTTCTCAGGCTGAGCAGCAAGATATGAACTGTGACATGTCTCACCAAGCTGTCTGTTAAGTCATGTTATCTGATCAGGATTTTCCTTTTTTGTTGTTGTTTTGTTTTATTGACTCTCTTTCTTCTCTAAGAAAATCATCATCGTCAGTTTCCAATTGTTCCTCCCCCCCATCCCCCCCACCACATTGAATGCTCCAAGGGAACAAATGAGTAGAGTCTGGCAAAAACAAGTCAACACCTTGATTTTGTTGACAGCTTTTCTTCCTTTCTTTCTCTGCCATATATGCAGAGTGATGGAATCATAAGTTACTTAGATTAAGAACAGCCTTAGAAATTTGAGTAAAGCAAATTTGAGAAAGCCCTCTGACTTTCTTGGATTCCAGGTACAAATAAACTGCCTTGAAGAGTGAATATGGTACTACATGTAATGGTTATGTCCTTCCCCTCCATACATCCTTTTCATTTCTTCTGATTTCCCTGGTAAGAAAATATGATATGGTCATAGGACTGGTCCAAAAATAGGAAAGAAAGGCTGAAAGCCAAATTTCAGGATTTTGGATGATCTGGTTTTTTTGTTTGTTGTGTTTTTTAGGTTTTTGCAAGGCAAATGGGGTTAAGTGGCTTTCCCCAGGCCACATAGCTAGGTAATTATTAAATGTCTGAGGTTGGATTTGAATTCGGGTACTCCTGACTTTAGAGCCAATGCTCTATCCACTGCTCCACCTAGTCACCCCAATGGCAAGGTTTAATAGCTGGGAGACCTTTAGCAAGTTCTGAAAGTTGTTGATCATCATTACATGAGAATGTTGCACCAGAAGATTTTCAAGATCTCTTTTCACCTCCCAGTCTTTGATTCTGTGATTCTAACCTTTGATTCTGCCAAATGTCTGTATTTTAAAAGTATTGTCACTGTCATCACCCAGGAAGAATTTCATTGAGAAATGATGATGTGCAGGATAAGTGAGAGAGATGAATGCAGGAGGCACCCAAGATAGACTCTTATGGTTGGTCATAGGGTGAATCTCCTAGGTTTGGAACTCCTATTCTCAAGGCACAATACTTATGTATTGTGAAGCAGACTTGGTAACCTTTAGGATATACAGAATGAAGGGCAGAGATGAGAGGTTATGTTGCTCACCCCTAGGACCCTATCTTGGTGTGCTGGAGGTGGGGGTGCTGTGACCCTTTGGGAAATGAAGTTCTCAAGGAGGAGGAGGGTGTTCATGAGATCTAGAGCTAAAAAGACCCTCAGAGATCATCTAGTCTGACCTCATTTTGAAGCTGAGGAAAATGAGACCCTGAGAGATGAAGTGATTTACCCAAAGCTTATTATGCAGGTTCCAATGTCCAGATTTTGAGTCAGAATTCTCTTAACTGCAAGCAATTGTGCCATGTGAAAGGAAGCTAAAGACAGCTGGGTATCATAGTGGGTAGAGCTGGATTTGGAATCAGGAGCTGAGTCTTGAGTGTGACCCCGGGCAAGTTACTTTTTCTTAGTTTTCTCATCTATAAAGTAGGTATATTGGTAGGTTCTACTAAAGATATCAAATGAGTTAGCTTATAGAAGCACATTTCAAACCTTAATATGCTTTCTAATGTTAGCTCATGTTAAAGAAATCCATTCTCATATGCTTTTATGACCAGCAAAAAAAAAGCTCTTGGTTATCTATGAAGGTGTCACTTATTTGCGTATATGTTATCCCTTAAGGACCATGGCATTGGTGAATGTGTCACATGAGAGGAGATAAAGTTGGGAGAGGTGTCCTGGCACAGGCCAGGGAACTCTTCCTGATTGCACTTTTCTACTGAAATCATTTAATCAGTTTGGAAGGGTGTGGGCATGAAAATAATACTATAAAATAAAATTAACCAAATACCCCTGACTAGCTCACTTCTGAGACCCATCATCGCTTTGTAACTAGATCTTCCAGTATCCTGTGCCACATATAAATATACTGTGACCTTTTAGACTTACCATACATTTAACTTTCTTTTTTAACCAATGTATTAACTTTTGTTCAAGGAGAGAGAGGTGACAATTGAATTTTATTGGGAATGGGAACTTGTAGTCACCTTTCGCAAGGGAACAAAATTTTCCAAGTATAAAGTGTGCTGCCTCCTGGCTTTTTTTGTTCTCTTTCTGGCACAGTTGAGATCACCTCATAGCAAATGACTCAAAGAAGCCTTTCACCCAGTTTCACCTATTCCCTTGAAGATCAGTTTCTTGGCAGAAAGAGTTTGCTTCTTCATCCAGAAACTTGCATATTGTTTTTGTCCCTTAAGTTGCTTTGCTAGGTGTTTTTAATGAACTTTTATAACTCCAAGTGCTTCAGAAATCAGTCTTTCTTTGATGTCTTTGTTCCCTTTACTCAACTTTTAAGATAATTTCAAGGAGAGGTTTGCCTGTAATCTGGTTCCTTCAGATTGCCCACATTTTAGGAGCCTGGCAGTTGCTAATAGTGACTCTAATAGTGAAGGCAAATGAGAAACCCTAATTGGATAGCCTTGCTCCAGAGCAACTTATTCTCAGATCTTTTGGGTCAGTGGAACATGGCAGTGGGGGAACAAAACTTGTCCCCATTTGCAACTCCAAAATTACTCTTCAAAATTAGCATAAAGGCTGCCACTGTTTTGCATTGTAAATACTGTCATAAAAAAAATTCACTTCTTAAGGTAGGGGATCCATGAACTTGAATGGAAAAAAATTTTCTCTATTTTCAACTTAATTAATTTCCTCTGTAATTCTCTATGTTTTGTGTTATGCATATGAAGTTTTATTCTGAGAAAGCTTCTTCAGGTGGTGGAAGGGATCCAGGATACAAACCAGGTTATGAGCTAGTATAATTTGGTCATAAGTATTAGGGAGAGACAGCAGGGTGTAGTGGCAAGGATACACCTGGGTTTGGACTTGACTCCCCTTCTTTACTTTTGTGACTGTAAACAAGTTATATAATCTGCTGGAGGCTCAGTTTCCTTATCTGTAAGACAGAGGTAGTAATATTTGCAGGACCCCCACCACACAAAGGTCTTGTGAATATCAAATGAAATCATATATGTAGATAGGGAACCTTGAAAACCTCAAAGAACTCTATAAATGGTATTGTTTTTATCAGTGATATGAGAACAAACTTCACAGGCTAGCTTAGAGGTGAACTTAGGTTCCTGGAGCAATTGTTGCTACTATCATATTCTCTTAATTTTCACTTTTAGGTTTTTCTTTTCTTCTATCTTTTCTTTTCATCTCCTCCCCTCTTTATTAAATCAAATTTTTATTTTTTCCTCCATCACACCTCCCCTTACTCCTGGAGAGAGAGATAGAGACAGAGACAGAGAGGCAAAGGGACAGAGAGATTAAGAGACGGAGACAGTGTCAGAGAGGGAGACAGAGGCAGAGAGGATGAGCAGTGTGGAGGAGTTCCTACATACCACCCATGCTCCTGCCCTATTACCTACTTTTTGCTAATAGGGCTGTCTTTCCCTTTGGCCTCAGAGCATGGAAAATGTCCTCTGGTTCTGGTCATTAACAGAATGTACTTTCCAGTCTCTTGACATGTATGATTCATTTTGAAACTGCATAGCAAGCCCTTCCAACATGATAAGTCCTCTTGCAAATAGTATCTCCTTGAATAAAATAGCATCCTGTTTCCTGCTCCCCTTTGAATAATTTTTCAAATGCATAAAATAAAATATGATTACAAAAGGAATCAATTATATTGAAATAGTTATTTTTTTTAAGTTTTAAAAGTTTTAAAAAACTCCTGTTCTAGGAATTCTAGAAATATTCCTCTTAAGGATTCTTTAGAATCAGTCCATTTCCAGACACAGATCCAGATGAGCATAGGATAAGCCTGAGTAGAGGGAAATAGCAGAACCTTTTCAAAAGTCAAGTCCAAGTTGAAAGCCTCAGCTCTAGGAGCTGACCCCGAATCCTAAAAGGTTCAGATCATGCAGCACAGGCAGGTGCCGGGAAGCTGCAGGTTTTGAACATGGGCTCAACAGTAATCAATTGTGCAAAGCCACCCAGGGGAATTTGGAGAGATTTGACCTTCTTGACTGGCGAAAGATGAATTTTTCCATGCTAGGAATCTGGGAGGGAGTGTAATACATATCAGAGGAAGAAGCACAGATTCTTGAAATCTGATGTATAGTCTAGTGGAAGAATACTGAATTAGACTTTTCAGCATATTGATGCTTTGTTTCTTGGGAGGGTCATTATATTCATTGTAAAATGAAGGGGATTGTACTAAATTATCATCTCTTCTAGTTCTAAATACTTTGATTCTAAATATAACTGACCTTAATGAATTAGAAGATAAAGATAACCTCAAAGATTTTAAGTTTTTTTTTATTTATTTAAGGCAATGGGGTTAAGTGGCTTGCCCAAGGTCACACAGCTAGGCAATTATTAAGTGTCTGAGGCTGGATTTGAACTCAGGTCCTCCTGACTCCAGGGCTGATGCTCTATCCACTGCGCCACCTAGCTGCCCAAAGATTTTTTTTTAATTTTTTCAATTAACAAATACTTATTCTCCAACTACCTACCCCCTTCAGAAACTTCTTAAAAGCAGTGGAATTGAAAGCAAAAATTGAGTTGAATTCATAGGATCATAGATTTAGGGCAGGAAGGACCCCTAAAATCCCTCCTTTAGTGAAGGGACCCTCTTTGGATTGTCCCAATCACCGAGGTAGAGGTGACAAGAGGCTCCAGATTGATTCAGAGCCAAGGGGTTCTTCCCTTCACACATTGCCTCTCTGTTGGCTCAGCTCTGCAATGCCAGGCGAACTTTCTACAATTTGAAAATTTGATTTAAAAGAAAAAAATCTGAGGAGGGAGGAAGATAGGAAAGCTATCTTACTGCTGAGATGAGAAAAGTGTCCTCTGTCTCTTTAAACATATGTACCTTTATCCTCAAGTGAGAAGGAAATATTAAAGGAATGTCCACCTGTTCTTCAAATATGTGAAAACTCATTCACCTACCCCCTTTTGAAATAAAACATAAGAAAAGTTTTAAAGATAGAATAATTTAAATTTGCCATATTCCACCTAAAGACATGGAAATTCTCTCTTTATATTCTTCAAGTGTTCAGGCTAGAGATTATCCAGGCTAATTTCATCCCTTGTCAGATGAGGAAAGAGACATATTGATGAAACTCTAGCTCTTTGTTTGACTTTATATAAAGTTTTAAAAAAAAGACTGAGTTCCTCCTGGAAACTTCATTCTGCCATTCAAAAAAATTGAGATTACAATTTAATAACTTCAGAGCTAGAACTCAATCTATCTCCCCTAATATCAAATAATAGGTCTTAAGGCAAGAATGTATAATTTCCAGCGGTCATATTGCTTGATCTTTACCTTCAAATCTTAAAGAATGAGGCAAAATTCCACTTAAATTGGGATGTGGAAGGGGACTATAAACTCATCCTAGGACTTGTGGAATAAAGCTCGTTGTCCAAACTCCTTTGGGGAAGGGATGAGCTAGGGAGATGTGAACCATAGTACTAAGCACTTAATAAGTATTGTCTCATTTGGTCCTCTCAACAATTCTGTGAGGTAAATGTTATACTTGTCCCCATTTTATAGAGGAGGAAACAGAATCAGAGGTTAAGTGACTTGACCAGGGTCATATACAAAGTAGTAAATTATATTTGAACTTAGTTCTTCTGACCTTATTAAAATAAGAAAATTGAAACTAGAAGTATTAAATGAGCTTTCCAAGGTTATACAAGTTGCAAATAATAAGAGTAGGATTTGAACCCAAGTGTTTTGACTCCAGATTCAATGATATTTTTTTCTATACCAATTTAAATTGAACTATGTGTCTCATTCTACAAGATTTGAAGGTACAGATCAGGCAATGTGACAGCTGGGAATCATACATTCTTGATGTAGGACCTCTCATTTGGTGTTAGGGGATAGATAGAACAGATAGACAGATATGTATCTCTTGTTAATATTAGGACTCAAGAATTTTTTCCAGCAAAAATAGTATGTCTGTGAATGGGGTTTGTCACATATTCAGGTAACACATCCTAGGCTCTTCAGGGATCTCTGTACTGTAATGACCAGTGATTTATGAATGTATTATTCTTCTAATTTATTTTAAGGTCCCCTCCAAAAAAATAAACCAAAACCAGTTGCTAATTTTAATGCTGGCTGTATGCCCTTTTAGTATTAAAGGAGGACTAATTCTATTAAAAGATATAGGTAGAATGACTAGAAAATCATCTCTACAATGTTCAGAAATTGTCCATCTTGTCACAGAGAAGACTCTCCTTAATAATTCTCAGAACTGTCATTGATGTACCACTTTAAGGTTTGCAAAGTTTCCTCTTACCTCTTTAAATCCTCAAAACAACTTCGTTAGGGAGGTGTCCTTATCAGACCTTGTTTCTCATATGCGGATGTTGAGACTCAAGAGGATTCAGTGACTACCAACAAGATTCAGACACATGGTGATTCGAACCCAAACCCCCCTAACCCTAATGCTAGCGGCTTCCCACTTGCCCATCCTGCTGCCCTTCTGAGTTGTGCCTGTGGAGTTGCACAGCTCTCACCAGTGGAGGGAGAGAGGTCCCTCTCTTGAGGGATGTTTCCTGTACCTGGTGGTTCTGGTGAGCTACTTACTAGTGAGCAAACGTTGTTAACTTCTGGGAAAAGTCACTAACTTTAATTAATAAAGAGAATCTTTAGTTTCTTTCCTTGAAGCAAATATTTATTAAGCACCTTCAAATAAGGTGGTCTGGAGATTTCTTTGTTAGTGTGTATATATATACATACATATTATATATATATTTCTCTTTTCCCCTCCACTCATTCACTTCTTCTGTTTTTTTTTTTAACCAGGGGACTGATGGTGCAAGAAGATCAACAATACTTGAAAGTGATGAGCCATTGTCGTTTTTCTATGATGATGTAACAACACTGTATGAAATCTTCCAGAGGGGAATGCAGATGTCAAGTAAGCAATTATGTGGAATTTGTAATTTGGAACAAATTTGGAATTGTAACAGATCCATGATGTCCTAAAACCTTTAGTGATGGATAGAAATCAACCCTAGTCTTTCCTTTGCCCCCCACCCCATGTACTCTGCTTGGACACTGGGAGGGTCCTGTGCCAAGGACCCTTCGATGACATCATAGTAGCAATGATGTTACAATGGAATTTTGTCCCCTCACTTCTGGCGAAGTCCCTCAGCTAATAAGCTCATATTTCATTTTGTTATTTCCTCTTCTATTTGATGAAATGAGATAACATATGTAAAACAATTTGCAAACTTCAAAGCAGTGTATAAATGTTAGCTGTCATTACTATTGTTATTGTTGTTCATGTTATTATTTTCCTTTGTACTTAAAGAGGGTAAATGATGTTATGTTCTTGAGTCAAGGTACAGCATGTACTTCTTTGGCTGAACAGTGCAAACTACCAAATATTCTTATTGAATATTTGAGAATGGATACCTTATTATTATAATTATAAAATATAATTATTATTTAATTTTTTCTCTTCCTCAAATATAATCTAATTGGGAGAGCAGAATTCATGTCATCTTTGAATTTCATGCTGTACTTTCATATAAAGAACCCAAATAAGATTTTAAAATTTTTTATAAGGTTTCTTGGTGCTCCACTGTCTCTTTTCCTTCCTAGAGAGAAAGTCTTGAGATATAGTATATCAGTTTATGCTCTTTATGTCCCTTTTTTCATAAAATGAAGAGCAATAAAAATAATAATGAACATTGATTTTTTACAATGTACTTTCCTCCACAATAACCCTGAGATAAGTGGTAAAAGTACTATTCCCATTTTATATTGCAGATATAATTGAGGTTTGTAGGGGATTATTTCAGGTCCCAAAACAACTAGTAAGTACTGGAGTTGCAATTCAAACTCAGATCTCCAGGCTCCAGTTTGAGGTCATTGCACCATACCTTGAACCTATATGGATAGCCCAGTGAAGAGGTAGACTACAAATAGACTCCCCCCAAAGATTTTTGTTTTCCCACCCTTTTCCTCTTTTCTTAACCTTTATATTTCTAAATTTACCAAATATTATTTTTATGGCTTCAAGCTAAGTTGTTTATCACCCATTTTTATGTTCCTGAGCTTTTGAACAGGGTGATTAAAAAATACAAATATTAAATATTTTTCATTTTTTCTTAAATGTCTTCTTGATACCTTTAAATCAAAAAAGGCAACAAATAACTTTAGAAATTATGATGTTTCTATATTTCTATTTGAAATCTTTTTAAGAAGAGAAAACAGCATAACTTGCATCTTTTCCTTAATAAAAAAAAGTTTCATCACATTTTGGAAGCTTGGGGTTCAGGAGATAAACTCTGAGGGCTAACACAGTCCTGAGATCAAAAATGCCACATGAATGTGAAAATGAAATACTCAACTCCATTTTATTTATGGACTTAGCACGTGAATAACTCCATTACTGGGAAAAGCAAATTTCCGGAGTTTGGGAGTATCACATGGCTCCAAAAGAAAAGCCTTTGGCTTAAGAAGATTTGTTCCCAGGATGTAGGAGTCTCTGAAACTATAACAAGAGGTGGTGATTGGGGTTCAGGCAGTGTGTATTCTAGCCATCTCTGCCAGGTTCTTCCCTGCAGAGGAACCCCTCCTAAGTCCAGACTTGACTGGAGTATTGAGGTACAATTGAACCTCAGTTATCTGGATGGATATAGGGGTATAGAAAGACCATGTTTTCTTGTAGCTAATTTTGCTTCCTAATTCTGCTTTTCATAGGCTAACATGTAAATTAATTTTCTCAAGCAAGCCCACAGTACTATTTCCTAGAGACAGACTGAACAAGAGGAAAAGCCATTCATTCGAGATACATTTGTAAGCACCTATGAAGGGCCAGGATCTATATTAGATGCTAGAAATATGAGGCAAAAGGAATTGGCTCCTGCCCTTACAAGTGTAGCCTTGAGGACACAGTGAGTCTGTTTCCTAGGCATTTCTTCTGCATAGAAGATTCCAGGATATTTCTCTTAAGGACAGCCAGCCTAGGAAAGTTTTTTATTACACAGTCAAGGCCTCATTGATGCTCTTGGATACATCCCCACTAGCTAAATAGAAATGCACACAGACCATCCAGCTGCCATCCACTACTGCAGATGTCGTGCTACAGCTTTTAGCTTCACTCTAGATGAGAAGGGGCCGGCAGAGCTGTGGAGAGTTGGTTGAATACAGGTCTGAGTTCATGGGATGGCACCATTCAGTGGATGGCACATTCAGAGCTGAAGGAGACTTTGCCATGATTATCATCTAAGCCAAACCCTTCAATCAGTCAGTAATATTAATATATTTATTAAGCAGCCACTAAGAGCCAGACATTGTGCAAAGTGCAAGGGACCTAGAAAGAAGGCAAAAGACAGTGAGAGCCTGCTCTCAAGAGGAAACCAAGACCCAGGAGGCATGAGGACTTAACCAAATTGCAAAAAATCCCTTAACATATAAATGGGCTATATTTAGTTACCTGAATGTGGAGCACATATTCAAAATTACATATATGCTTCAACTTTTCCCATTTCTGCAATTACTTCTTTGATCATCTGTTAGTGTGTTACAAGAGGAAAAAAAATCAAATTTATTAGCCTAATTGGCAAAAGTCACCACCATTTCAAAATCAAGTAGATACAGTTTTTGGATTTTCCATGTTATCACTCCTTTCCTTATTGTGACTTTGATCTGAATTTACTTCTTGTACCTACCAGCAGTCCCCAAAACCAACTTAAATATTTTTGTTCTCTTACCAGAGCTGGAAAGCCCAACCCAAGAGACCCAAAATCTCTTTGCCTTTGCTTCTATTTCCTTTGCCTAATTTCTTGTCTTTTCCCCTACTTCTGTGACCAAGGCTTTCTACTTTCAGTTAAAAACTTTAGCTCTTGGGACAACTAGGTGGTACAGTGGATACAGCACCAGTCCTGGAGTCAGGAGGACCTGAGTTCAAATCCGGCCTCAGACACGTAATATTTACTTAGCTGTGTGTTCTTGGGCAAGTCACTTGACCCTATTGTTTTTGCAAAATAAAAGCAAACAACCAAAAAAACCTTAGCTCTTGGCCAGTAGAATTTGCCAGAGACTTTTTTTTTCTCTCTCTCTCTGTTTTTATGAGCTTGAATAAATCATAAGACTAAGGAAATTACCCAAAGTAATCTCTACCTTTTCTGAATTTGCACTGAAATGCTGAATCAAAACCTAAATAACTAAACCAAGTAGAACTTAAAAATAATTTCAGTTATTTGTTGTTGCTGTTTGCTATAATAATGAAGCCCCTATCTAAACCAAATTACCATGTAATAATGTAAATCCAAGAATGATGGTTTGTTTTAAAATGTCTTCCTTTTTAAAAATTATTTTTAGATAATGGCCCTTGTTTAGGCTCTCGGAAACCTGATCAACCATATGAGTGGATCTCATATAAAGAGGTAAGAATCCATGTTTTCATACCTCATTTAACCTACACATCTGTCATTTAATATTGGACACAGTTTAAGACCTAGAAGGAATTAGGGATCACCAGTTTCCTTATTTTCCGGATGGAAAAACTAAGTTCTGTTGAGGTGAATGCTGCATCCAGAGTTCTACATTTCAAGCTGCTGCTTGAATTAGGCCTGGAGCCCGTGTCTCCTGGGCTGCTTGGCCAGAGGTTTCCCTGTTGTCTCTCTGTTCCCACCTCTCATATTTGAACTAGGCTTGGGAAATAGCACAGGTGCCTTAAGAACAAGCTTGGGAGGTGGAGTCTGGGGCCTGTAAGGGAGATATTAGCCCCCTGTTGCATTCTTGGATGGGGCTCCTGCTTTCAATAGTGCAGTATTGGTGAAGGGGGCTGTAACTCTTTAGAGGGGGCAGAGAAGTTTGTGGGGAAGTTGGGACAGAAGTTGTTTGGAAATGGAGATCTCTCTGCTTTTCCCCAGGCCAAAAAGTGCTCCAGGAACAACTGGAAATTTTGGCTTTGGGATGTTTTGTGCTTAAAATCCCAGAAAATTAAGTACCCCAGGAAACCCACAGCTGCCAAATACCCCTGGGTATTGACTGACAAGTGACTAGATGAATTGAAGAGCAGATGTGAAATATTTTATATTTGCAGTTGATGCAATAGCACCCCTTATCTCTTAATTTAAGCATGGTTTTGGGGTAGCTAAATGGTACAATGGACAGAGCACTGGCCCTGGAGTCAGAAGGCCCTGCCTTCAAATTTTACCTCATTCACTTGATATTTACTGTGTGACCTTGGGCAAGTCACTTCAACCCCATTGCCACATTAAAAAGGGGGAACAAAAAAGATGAATGTTGAAAACTATATTCGCATATAATTGGAAAATAAATAGATAGATAGATAAATATGAAAGCAATGCTGTTTCTTCCTGTATTTGCCCCCTCCCCCCAAAAAACCAAACTTAGACTGCCTTTGCAAAGCCAATATCGACAAATGTGAATGTGCTCCATATAACGGAGGAAACATGAAACACATAAATGAAAACTGATGGCTGGGGCACAGATTTCTTTATTAAAAAATTCAACCTGAGTCCCTTTAGTGAGGAGCTACTCTGGAGTTTCCAGATGAGATTTAATTTGTCCAGTGCAAAACTGTCAATCAAAGCTTACCTGAGGGGCAGCTAGGTGGCGCAGTGGATAGGGCACCGGCCCTGGAGTCAGTAGTACCTGGGTTCAAATCCGGTCTCAGACACTTAACAATGACCTAGCTGTGTGGCCTTGGGCAAGCCACTTAACCCCATTTGCCTTGCAAAAACCTTAAAAAAAAAAAAAAAGCTTACCTGCTTTAAGACTGTGAGTGTGATGTAGAGGTAAGAACCTAAGTCTGGGTTCTTACTGGTCCCAAACCTTGCTGTAATACTACAGGCAAGTGACTGCCTCCCTAAGGTACATTTTCTTTATCTCTATAAAGAAGATAAAAATAAACTTTCATAACATGTAATTGGAAAAATAAAATAAAAATCATTTGGAAAAAAGAAGATAAAAATACTCCATTCACTTTGCAGAACTGTTGTGAGAAACTCTGTGAACTACTTTGCCATCTCAGTGAGAGCTGCTGATCCCTCCAGCCTGTCTTTGTATCTAGGCTAGGCTGCATCATGAACCAGCCATTATGGAGCAGGAGTGCATTCGTCTGATTGCAGGGGCCTCCCGTGAGATTCTTCCCTTAACTCTCCTTTCGTTTCAGGTTGCAGACAAGGCCGAATGTGTGGGCTCAGCGCTGCTCCAGAAAGGTTACAAGGCATCACCAGATCAATATTTTGGCATCTTTGCTCAAAACAGGCCTGAGGTATTAATGATTTGGGATGGACTGTTTGACCACCTCGTCTTTTAGCCCTTTGGTTGGCCTTAATTCTTGATAATGCCTAAGAGCAGCTCACTATTAGACTTCTCAGCTGCTTCCCCCCCCCCCCCGACCTTGCTCTGCCTCTCCGAGGACCTGGCTTCATGTTTATGTGAAGCCCTAGCATTTCCAGGGGACACGAACCAACATTCTTTAGGTGACTGTCCTCCCTAATAACAATGCCTGATCTCATATTAAAACTTCAGAACATAGATTCAACAAAGAAGAAATTTTTTTTTGTTCAAGACCTTTAAGTAAAAAAAAAAAATAAAAATATTGTAACTTAGAAAACAGTAGAAACCGAGATAATTTTTTCCAATAAATGTCCTTATTTTTATTCTTGCAAAAGATACTTTCATTCTAGTAAGATCCTAAAAGTTAAAAATTAAATTCCTTGAAGATTGGCAATAGCACAAAAGAAAGTGCTTTAGGACTGGCCAGCCTGTATTGATTTTCACCTCACAACATTTTATGCCAGACAGTCACACAATATGCTGATTCAAACATGGAGAAAATCAGTTAGACACAAATTACAAATATTTGAGATTTAATAATGCAAAAACAGTCAGATTATTCTGCCACTAAGTCAGTCATCAGAGGAACAGTTCCTATTTAAGAAGTAATTCCACTAACCCATCTTAGCATCTTAATAGTATTCCTCTTAGTCATTTTTGACCATCTGGACTGGTTTCCTGTCATTTTACCATGTTATCTGTCATATACAAAAAAACAAAAAGTTTCAAGCAGAAATCTGTCTTTCCTTTTTAATTTTAAATTGTGGATTGTTTATATAGGAGACATACTCTAAGAGAATGAGTTAGCTAACTTATCAAAGGATGATTTTATAATAAAGCAAAAATGATGGTGGGTTGTTTATTTGATAAGGAAACAGTAGGCATATTTTTTTCTCTGTTACAGTCACATTTGCTTAAGAGATTAAATTGTCATCTTTTATGCTACATTAAAATATATTATGTTTCTGCCTTTGTGCAATGAGCCAACATGTTCTCTATTGAATACTTCTGTTTAATCAATCCATAATTTTGTCTCATTGTATGAAAGGAAGCAACAGACCAAGAGGGAGCGACACAGAGAGAGCAAGAGACAGAGACACAGAGATGGGGTTTGGGGGTGGGGGAAAAGAGTCAGGGGACACCCCAGAAGTTCCAATAGCTTTAAATTGCACTAAGATTTTGGGGACACCATATTTCTGCCTTTCTTAAAGCAGAGGAGTGTTTTTAACCTCTCAAACAACTTCCAAGGTTGGGCAGATGGAGTTTTGATCTAGTTCTCAATCTGAATTGACTGGCTTTAGTCTAGATGTGATGGCTGCATTTGGGTTTCTAGATACATGTTCCCTCTAAGTTGTGCAGATCCATGTGGATTGTAATTCTAAATAAGATACCCTCTTCAGGTATCAGGTGAAAGGGCAGACTAATTGGGATGTGAAGTAATCAGCCATCTAAGAAGTCAAGGTTGGTGGTTGAATGAATTTGCTCCTTGTGCTCCTTGTGTCCACAGAGTCTAGCTAGATGGTGGGAGTGGTTTTTGTAGTGGTTGTTTTTCTGCAAGGTTTTTTTGAAAGGGTGAAAAACCTGCCTGCATGTTGTGTTTCTCACTTCTTGCCAGAGAGCTTCATTAGGATGCCACTTCCGGGCTCTACACACCATTTGGGGAAACCTGTGCTTCCTCCTCCTAGAGTAGAATTAGTTTTGTGGAACTGGAATGCTTTTATTTCCAGGCATGTTCAAAACTTCCTTTTAGACTAAAACCTCACAATAGCTGAGAACAGCAGAAAGCACATTCCTATTCCACGAATCATTCTGTGCTCGTGCTTACTTATGGTACCTTTACATAAGCTACCTTATAGCAGAGATCTTTTATCCATCTGCTATTTTTTTCTGGGGTATGGGAGCTCCAGAAAATACAAATTAATAGACAATGGGTATATACCAAGTGATTATACAGTTTTTTGCTTGACCCATCCTTATACACTGTTGGAAAATAAATTATGTTCTCTTCTTAAGACATTTGCCCATCTGGTTGAAGAGGACAAAATCAGTCCTTCCAACCATAGCAGGTTTCTAAAGAGAGTGTTTATGGAGGGGCCTCATTTTCCCCTATTCCCCATTTTTTCCCCTCCTAATATTTCTTACATGTCTACAATGGACAGATGATATGAATATAATAGAAAGAATGGTTCTTTGAAGCACTAACTATGCAGGGAGGAAAAAAACTATTTTAGCTGCAAGATAAGTAGAGGTTAGTAAAATAGGGATATTCTACTTCTCATTCTTGAAGGTGAATCATGCCAGATTTTCCTTTATTATCTACATGATAGATCTTGAGTTGCCAAGCAAACAAAAAAGACCCCTAAAACTTTGTTGGTAGACCCATGGAGAGTGTGCTGGGCCTGGAGTCAGGAAGACCTGAGTTCAAATCTTCCCTCAGATACTTAGTAGTTGTGTGACTCTGGACATATCAATTAACCTGTTTGCCTTAATCTGCTGGAGAAGGAAATGGCAAAACACTCAAGTGTCTTTGCCAAGAAAACCCTATGGTATGGTCTACAGGGTTTCCCAATCTTATTTATTGAAACTTATTGAAACTGCTTACTTAAACTTTTCTGTTCCAGGTACCTTCTCCCCACTTTACCTGGTGATTTCCCTTCTCTGTGCCTGCCTTCTCTCAAACCTCCCTTCAGACTGGAATGTCCTTCACCTTTCTTTCTCCCTATCCTTTCAAGACCCTTCTTAAATGCTTTCTTCCTGTAAAACGTCTTAAGTAATCTCTCCTCCCTTGTTGTTTGGCTGTTCGGTCATGTCTGACTCTTTGTTACCCTATGGACCAAAGCACACCAGGCTCGTCTATTCTCACTCTATCCCAATGTCTGTCCAAGCTTCCATGATACTATCTATTCACCTCATCCTCTGTCATTTCCTTCTCCTTTTGCCTTCCATTTTCCCCAACAGTGGGGTCTTTCCAATGTGTTCTGTCTTCTCATTATGTAAACCAGGTATTTAAGCTTCAGTATTTAATCTTCCTATGAATAGTCTGAATTAATTTCTTTAAGTTTTGACTGATTTTATCTCCTTGTTATCCAAGAGAACTCTCAAAAGTCTATTCCAGCACCACAATTCAAAAGCTTTGAATCTGTAGCACTCAGCTTTCTTATAGTCCAGTTTCCATAGCCATACATTGCTACTGGAAAAAATCACAGCTTTAACTTGATGGACCTTTGTTGGAAAGGTAATGTCTCTGCTTTTTAGAATGCTGCTCTTCCAGTATGTCATAGCTTTCCTTCCAAGGAGCAAGTATCTTTTAACTTCAAGATTGAATTGCCATCTAGTGATCTTGGAGTCCTAGAATATAAAATCTGACATTGCTTCCAATTTTTTATATTAAACTTCAGACCAGCTTTTATACTCTCCTCTTTCATCCTCATCAAGAGGCTTCTTAATTATTCTTTATTTTCTGCTGGTCATAGTGGTATTATCTACATATCTGAAATTGTTGATATCTCTCTTGGCAAACTCCTTTTGATTTGTCCAGTCTCACATTTAACATTTCACATTCTGCACATGTTAAATAAGTGAACTACTTTTCCAATCTTAAATCAATCATTTGTTCCATGTTTAGCTATAACTGAACTGAACCACCTAAGGTTCCTCAAGAGACAAGTAAGATGAACTAGTACTCCCATATCTTTGAGGACTGGCCACCATTGCATTTTCCAAATTTGCTGACATATTTATCAGCATCATCTTTTTTTTAATTATAGTATTTTTTCCAATTACGTGAAGATAGTTCACAAATTCATTTCTACAAGATTTTAATTTCCAAAGTTTTTCTCCTTCCCTCCCCAAGACAGCAAATAATCTGATATAATTTATATATGTGGAATCATGTTAAACGTATTTCCATATGAATATGTTTTAACAGCATTATCTTTTAGGATTTTAAATAGCTCAATTGGAATTGCATCACTTCCACTAGCCTTATTGTTAGCAATGCTTCCTAAGGCCCACTTGACTTCATTCTGGCTCTAGATCAGCAACCAAACCATTGTGGTTATTGATTGTGATTGTCAACTCTTCTTAATCTCTTCTAATTCTCTTCAGTCCCTACATTTTTGTTTTTTTGTGAAGCACATTTTTACATGAAATGTTCTCTTTATATCTCTAATTTTATTTAAGAGAACTCTAGTCTTTTCTGTTCTATTGTTTACTTCTCTTTCTTTCCATTGTTCATTTAAGAAAGTCATCTTATCTTCCTTTGCTATTTTCTGGAATTGTGCTTTCAGCTGAGTCTATCTTTCACTTTCTCCTTTATTTTTCACTTTCCTTCTTTCACCAGCTATTTGTAAAGCCTCATCAGACAGCCATTTTACTTTCTTGTTCTTTTTCTTTGGACTGTTATTTGTTGCTTCTTCCTAAACATATTGCATCCTTCTCTCCATTGTTTTTTCAGGTACTCTATCTATCACTTCTAATCCCTTAAATCTAGTCCTCATTTCTACTTCATATTCATAAGGGATGTTGTTACTTATGGTTTTCCCTATTTTCTTCAATTTAAGTCTGAATTTTGAATTTTTGTAAGAAGCTCAGGATCTGAGCCATAATCAATTCCAGATCTTATTTTAACTGATTATATAGAGCTTCTCCATATTTGACTACAAAGAATATAATATATATATATGTGTATGTTTATTATATGTAATATATTATATATAATCAGTCTGATTTCAATATTGACCATCTGGTAATGTCCATGTGAAGAGTTGTCTTTGCTTTTTTTAATTATAGTAGAAAAGTGTGTTTGCTTTGACCAATGAGTTATCTTGACAGAACTGTATTAGTCTCTGCCCTGTTTCATTTTGTACTCAAAGGCCAAACTTGCCTGTTATCCATGTTATTTGATTTCATACTTTAGCATTCCAATCCCTTTTGATTGGATGTGACATCTTTTTTTATGCTATTTCTAGATGTCTTCATAGAACTGATCAGTTTTGGTCTCTTCAGCATCAGTATTGGAGCACAGACTTGCATTATTGTGATATTGAATGGTTTGCCTTGGATATGAATACGTATCCTTCTTTGCTCAGCATTTATTGCCTGTACCACTTATTATGTACTGCCTCCATAGAAGCTCAGTAAGAGCATCTTCAGTTGAAAGAGACTTCAAAGGCCATGTAATCCAAACCCCACCTGAGCAGGAGTCCTCCATCAATTGTCACCCTGCCTCTACTTGAATCCCTCCAGGGAAGGGATCTCTGTCCTGTATCAACCTCTGAAAACATTCTACTCTTGGCTACCTCTAATCTAATCAAAATATCTTTCTTTAGCTTCCATGTAGAAGTCTAAACTGCCTTTCATCAAATTGCTCTCTTCAAGTATTCATGAAGAATTCTCTTCTTAGCATTCCTATCGAGTCTTCCTTTTTCCAGGCTAAAAAGCCTCAGTTTCTTCAGACCTGATAAATGACATGAGCATGATGATCTCCAGGCTTCCTGCCATTCTAATTGCCTTCCTGGACTTACTTTCATTTCTCAGTATCCTTCTAGAAGCTGAACATAGTACTATAGATGTGGTCTGACCAGGTCAGAGGCCATCTAAGAGACATTTGGTTTTTGTTTTTCAGCTTTGTCATCCAGAATCCTTATATTATTTAAGTTCACACATACCTACTCACAAATATTTATGCTTTGTTTTCTTGAATGTAAGACCCCTAAAGACAGGAAATATATTTTCACTGCTTTATTTTCTGTACAATTCTTAGCATGGTGTCTGGCAAACAACCTTGTTAGGGAGCTCAGATGTTTTTAAGATGAACTTTTAGTATGTGATACTTCTATGACCTTTTTTTGTTTTTGTTTTGTTTTCTCTTCTTTCTCTCACTACATAGTGGGTGATTATTGAACAAGGTTGCTATGCATACTCAATGGTGGTGGTCCCTCTTTATGATACCCTTGGAAATGAAGCAATCACATACATAATTAACAAAGGTAATTTGTTCATGTTCTTTGAACTGGATGTTTACTTGAAATTTGATTAAACATTGTTCTTTTGAATTTTTCTCATGTTTAATTTCAGAGGAGATTTGTTTATATTGTGTTAGCTAATCTGCTTAAAATTTAAACATGTCTAATGCTGCTTTAATGTGAATATATGGTATCATGGTACTAAATAGTACTTAGGTCTTCAATAATACCAAGTTTAATATTAATTGTATCTTTTCTCTTCCAGCCGAACTGTCTTTGGTTTTTGTTGATAAACCAGAGAAAACCAACCTCATGTTAGAATCTGTAGAAAACAAACTAACCCCCATTCTTAAAATCATAGTCGTCATGGATCCCTTTGACATTGATCTCGTGGAACGAGGCAAGAAATGTGGGGTGGAAGTAATAAGCATGAAAGCATTTGAGGTAATTACACATGATGATTCTGCTGGCATGGGGAATGGTAGGGCTGGAAAGGACCTCAGGTAATATTATCCAATTCACTCACTTTTCAGATGGGGAAACTGAGGCCTAAAGAAATTAAATGACTTTTCAGAGATCATTCAACTATAAATGGCACTGTTATGACTAATATTTAGGTTCCCTAATTTCTAAATTCATTGCTTTCACCACTATATCACCTTGCTTTCTATGTGTAAATTTTTTACCAAGGGATTATTTGGCTCTTTGGTCTGAGTTTCATAGCCCAAGAAAGGCGAAGTCATGGATTTTAATCTTACTGTGCCAGTTGACTTCATCCTGTTACATGGCTATAGACAGGACTTCTAAAAGGTGGGTTGATCATTTTCCTGAGCCCAGTTATATAACTAAGAAAGTACAGATTCTTTTTCTCTGGACATACTGCTTATATGTGTCCAAAAGTAAACATATTGTAATGAATTTGGAAATAGCCAAATATTTAGGTATAGCATAATTATTGTGGTTCAACACCATGAGAAAAGTATATGTGGTTTGTAGATTGCTTGGAATCCTATTTCCTAAGGTAACCCAGACCTTCTCGACCTTTTCGGTTTTCAGGACCATTTATGGACCATAGCATGCCAGGTCCTTCTATCCTTTACTAGCTTCCCAAATCAGTCCAAGCATATGTTCATTGTTTCCATGTCACTATCTATTTTACTATCTTCCATCCCTTCTCCTTTTGTCTTTAATCTTTTTACCTCTGTGACCTTAAGAAAGTCAATCTCTCTCTAGGCCTCAATTTTCTCAACTATAAAGTGACTTACGTCCTATAAACTTTTGAATCTAGATAAGCCAGTTGACATATCTGAGTTTCCTTTTCCTTATGGAAGATAAAAATAAGAGCAACTATGTCACAAAGGGGTTGCGAGAACTAAAGGATATATTATGAACTAAACTATATTATGTTGGTCCAGCCTGAAGAATATTCTTTTAGGAGCATGTCTCCCCATATGTGTCCTCCTGTGAGCTTCCCTCTTATTAATTTTTCTTTCTAAAGGTGGCTAGGCTGCAGATATGGATTTCTAGATCCTCCCAGGTTTTTCATGACTAAAAAACTAGAGTTAGTTGGATATCTTCAGGAAGGATCTGTTGGTCTTAAGACTCTTGTAGAGAATCTGTTTCTATTTTTTTTTTTTGCCTTTTTTGATGACCTTAATGTATCCATTGAATTGCACTAGTTGGCATGATTTGTGTGTGTTTTTGTGGTCTCATATCCTTCTATTCACTCACACAAATTTTTAAAGAGTATACCTGGGTTCAAATCCGGTCTCAGACACTTAATAATTACCTAGCTGTGTGGCCTTGGGCAAGCCACTTAACCCCATTCGCCTTGCAAAAACCTAAAAAAACAAACAAAAAAAGTATATCTGCAAGTCATACCTTATAGGTGGAAAAATTGTCTCAAAAGACAATCAAAAGAAATTTATATTAAAACTAGGCAGAACCTTTACCATCTTCAAATAATATGGTTTGTTTCCAACACTTCTTACATGAAAACAGTGGACTGTTTGGAAAAGTGAAGTGTAGTCTTTAAATAGGTTCAATTTAGTTTAATACCAGTTACTATAGTTATTAGATTCAGGAAATTTTGCTTTCCTCATTTGGAAGTGCCTGGTTAGTATTTGCAGTTCTTTGTATCTGTCTTCTGTATTTTATTCCTGACTAGCATCAAAACAATACCAAAGGGAGCTTGTATCTTATTTTTCCCCTGTTTTCTGTTTCAGGACCTGGGTCGAGCTAACAGAAGGAAACCAAAGGTATGTATGTAAGGAAATATCCCATCAGAGTGGTGAGTGAATGTGTCTGAGGCTGTTGTCGTCTCAGAATGGCCTCTTTTCCATGGCATGAGAACAACCAAGTCATCTCAAGAACGCAGTAGAGTCCTTAGCCTACCTGGAATGTGTTATCCTTGACTGATTTCTTCAGGCTTATACTAAATTTGTTCCTAACCATTTTAGCCTCCATCGTCTGGTGACCTTGCCGTGATTTGTTTCACCAGTGGGACAACAGGTAAGTTTTGAAATGGGAGAATCTTTGCATAGTAACTGGAAGGTTGATGCTTCTTTCAGAAAAGGAAACCCCTCTCTCACCTTTGTTACTCATTGCAGTCTCAGTTGTAGTAGATAGGTTGGGATGGCTACTCAGTCTGCCCTGTAGTGTGTCTCCTCTGTGTTTTATGGAAAACTTTAAGTATCTAGTAGAGCAAAAGTGTCGAATTCAAATTAAAATGGCAGCCACTAATCTGTGCACCTGGATCTCTGTGGGCTGCACATTGACTTCAAATGTTTTTATCTGCCTTTTACTGTTGTTTTTATTTCGTTAAATATTTCCCAAATACATCTTAATCAGGTTCCAGCCCACTGAGAAATGCAAGTACAATCTCAAATAATTATTGATGAATGCATACATTTTCTAAGGCAGTCGATGTCTTAGGTGATTTTGAGGGTGTGAATTCCCAGTTTTCCCTTATTGCTTTCCACTATTCAAAATTGGGCCATATGTGTAATAATAAACAATTTACATAAGATAAAATATCCTCAGCCCAGCTTCTAGATTTTGGCAGAGGGATAGGTTAATAGTGGGTCATGATATGACAAGTATTGAAGGACTTGACTTATTGGACTTGTGTTTTCTAAACTGCTATCAGTCTGAAGAGGCAGTGAAGACATGCCTTGCCATAGAGCCATGAGTGGCTCAGGAGACAGGAGACTGGCCCTGTGGTCAAGGGCTCATCTTCCTGAGCTCAAATCCCTACTTGGACACTTACTAGCTGTGTGTTACTCTGGGCAAGAAGCTTAACCTTTTTCTGCCTCAGTTTTCCCAACTGCAAAATTGGGATCATAATTGTACCTCCCAGGATTGTTGTGATGATCAAATGAAATAATACTTGCAATTTCTGGCAGCTAGCAGATGCAGTATAATTGCTAACTATTATTGTTGTTGTCATTATCTTTCTTAAAATTTATTTCATCAGCTTTAACTCTTTTTCTGCTCTCCCTGTGTTCTGCAGGCAATCCCAAAGGCGCATTGATCACTCATCAAAATGTAGTGAGCGACTGTTCAGCTTTTGTGAAAGTGACAGAGGTAACCTTTGGAGACACTGGGATGACCATCTGGGTTAGGTGACAGGCAGCTGCGGGAATTTAAGTCTTTGTGAAGCCCACCATTCTTTGGTGATCCCATTGGAAGGATGGGAGACTCATTCATTTGTGGGTGGAGCAGACTGCTCAGGTCTCCTTAGATCTCATGACCCTGCATCCCAACTCCTGCCGCCACCGTGGAAGCATATTGGCTGGTGAAAGCTCTTAAAAGGTGGACAGGAAAATTGCATTTGGATGTTGCCATAGAGAATTTTTTAAGAAAAGAAAGGCATACAGAAGGTGGCTTAAATATGTTATATCTGCTTGAATGACATTTCAGCATACTTTGAGGATGCTAAATGATGTAGTTGGGCAACTTATTCTTGCTATTAGACATCCTAGTTTCCTAGGGCCTACCATCTTCCTGTGAAGGTGTTTTAATTTGTCATCCCAGCTGCCTTTAATATTTGCCTAATATGTTTATCATCTCACATCCAGTGGGACTCCCTTATTTGATGATAGTGGTGTCAAGACAATCAGTATCACTACTGTCCTGTAAAGAACATTATCTTTGCCCACTTTGAACTTTAAACTTCTGATTTTTGTAGTCAGTCCTCCTAGAAATGCTCAAGTCACCCTGTTTTTTTATGTCAAATATTCACACTCAACAGGTTCAGGATATGAAGTCCTGTTACTGACTAATAAAAGAATATAGATCCATTTGGAGGTCTTGCAGTTTTGTTGTTCAGACTCTTCCCTCAATCTCCCACCCCAAAGCATTTTATAAAATGTGTTCAGCATCTTATTTAAATGACATTTTTAATTGATATTCCTTCTTTTGAGAGAAAGAACTAATGGAAGTGTTAAGTTCGTGCAAGACTTTAAAAAAACCAATTATGAAAATGAAATGTGTTTTCAAATCTGCAGAAACTTTAAATCAGACTGATGGGGAATTGTTTCAGTTCAAAATCTGAGGGTGTGGAGACAGTACAAGTTAGACTCCTCCAAATGGTAGCCTCCAGTGCCATTGTCCTTTTGGATTGGCAGGTGGTTGGGATGCAGATTGACTGCATTGGTGCAGGTTGACTGGGTTGGGTTGGTGTATAACTGCAGTATAATGGGTAGGGAATTCCTTCTTGGTATTTATTCTGTAACAAGTTTGCTCAGGGTTGGCACTATGATTATGGTACTATGAATTTGTGACAAATTCTGGAGGGTGTGGGAGAGCAAAAATGAAAAGCAGAAATAGATAGATATACCCCTCTAATGGTAGCTCATCAGCCCCATTCACTGATAACTGTGGTTGATGATGACAGATGCCTCATTTGGGCCAGAATTCTGTTACAGGTTTACTACCACCCTCTGCAAACACTTAACATGCCTTGCTTGCATTTAAAGTCCAGTTAAACCCTGCTGGGGTTAGTTCAAATTTTGGCAGTAGGCACTGAGTATATTACTCAAAGGCATGCAGGGTGGAGACTTTATTTACAAAGCTCCATAGATCACTTTATGTTGACCTAAAAGTTTTATTTGAAATCAATGAAATATTTAAAATGAGAGATGAAATATTGTCTTAAATGAAGAATGTTGATAAGACTCCAGCTATTGAAATCGCTTTCAAGCTCCTGAATACAAGTATATCTGTGCTGGGTTCTTTTTCCTCTTGGTAAAGTTGTGGGAGTGCTTGTATTGGGATGTGATTTCTTGCAATCCTGACATAATGGTTGAAGCTGATCTTGCCGGGAAGGGAGGGAGTGGCTTCGGTGGGTTTTTAATTCTGAATAATTAGAGCACATAGTTCCTTGATATTCTGAGCAGGGGAATGGGTATGCATGGTGGTGGGGGGAGAATTGAACCACCTATGAAGCTTAAACCTTTTAGAAGAGAAATGGTAGCCCAAATATCAAATTACTCATTTAATACCATTCCTTGGCTGTTGCTGATTACTTCTTAGTAATAAATCCAATAAATTAGTAATAAATCCAGAAGAGGATTGATAAGGGAGCCAGCCTTGCCAGGAAGACCTTGGGCTTAAATCCTCTTTATGCCATCCACTGTTTAAATGAGCCAGGCCAAGAGATTTAATATCTCCTTGTCCCCAGGCAACTCTGAGACTCTTTAAGTTGCTAGTGCATCTGCACTGGTAAAGAGAGTTTTCCTTCCTCTAACAGTTTCCTACATACCCACTAAATCAAAGCCTCAGATACCCCAAAATAGTCTGTCCCCTCCCTCTATGAAGTTAAGGTAATATGTGCTCAAAATAGGAGGGTGGGCAATGAATGGAAATCTTAATGGTCTTGTGCTTCTCTGCCCTGCTGGTATCTTCGCTTGCAGAATGTGGTGTCTCCTTCTCCAGATGACATTTTGATATCTTTCTTGCCTCTTGCCCATATGTTTGAGAGAGTTGTGGAGGTAGGCACTGAGTTTATTTCAGTTGCTTTTTTTGGCATGTTTGTTCAGTTATTGTCTTTTCACAGAAAACACTTCATTTGAACTCGAGTGACACACACATTTCATATTTACCACTTGCTCACATGTATGAGCAGCTAATGATGGTAAGGAAATTGGGATACAATGTGGTATGGTGTTGTGGAGTAGTCTATTGCCTTGTATCATGTACAGGATCTGGATTATGGAGAGCAGTGTAGGCGCCACCCTCATTTTCCATTTATTCCCAGGTGCAAAGCTTAACACATACATATTAATAATTCACTGTCCCTCAATTTTTTGGTATTTTATAAAGGAAATTTGATCTTCTGGTCCAATCCTACCTGTTCTTTTGACCCAGAAGACTTGACCTTGGGTAGCATTTGAAACAACCAGATGGTATAAGTAGGTAGAATGAGTGTTAGATTTGAAGTCAGTAAGTCCTGAGTTCAAATCCTCCTTCAGGAACTTGCTAGTTGTGTGATCCCTGACAAGTCACTCATTTGTTAAATCTCAACTGTTAAATGGAGATAATAATAAAACCCATTCCCCAGGGTAGGTACGGGGATCAAATTAGATAATATGTATAAGGTGCTTAACAGTATTTAAAAAATGTTAGATACATGCTAGTTATTACTGGTCAAAAAAATGGACTTATTTTTATAACATATTCTGTTTTGATTTGAGAAAGAGGATAGTCCCTAAATAGGTAGATTTGGCAGGATTGCCTTGACATAATCGCATGACTCAAACCAAGAATGCCTTCTTGGCTTCCTCTTCAGCCTTATAAATCTGGGAGTAAGGGTTTGTGTTAGATGCAGAGAAAAGTTAAGAGAACAGAGTAACTCACTTCAGGGTTCACTGTGGCCCTGGTCACTCTGTAAAGTGGAGTCCTTTCATGCTAAGAGTCAGGCTGTCTTTAACCTGATCACCAGAAAGAGGTAAATCGGCCTGTGTTCCTTAAAAATACACCCATGGGGCAGCTAGGTGGACCCTTAATAACTGCCTAGCTATGTGACTTTGGCAAGTCACTTAACCCATTGCCTTAAATAAATAAAAAAAATTTAAAAATACACACACAAATATATATTTTGTGACTGTGTTTCAAACATAGTGTATGATGGTTCTTAAAGGGATATGCATGTGGAACTATAGATCTGGAAGACATCACAAAACTATTTTGTTGTTGTTCATGTTGTTCAATCATTGTTCATGGCCAACTCTTCGTGACCCCATTAGGGTTTTTCTTGGCAGAGATAGTGGAGTAGCTTGCCATTTCTTTCTTCAGTTCATTTTACAAATGAGGAAACTGAGGCAAACAGGGCTAAGTGACTTGCCCAGGGTCACACAGTTTAATAAGTGTCTGAGGCCAAATCTGAACTCAGGAAGATGAATCATCTGCTTCCAGGCACTATATCTACCATTTTGCTGCCCTAAACAACCTTGAATACAAACTGAATTGTTCCTGGAAGAGAAAACTAATTTAATTTGGGTATCCAGACTTAGTGAATATAAGGGAAAAATATGCAGATGGACTGAGATTGAAAGTCAAATAACCTTTTGATGACTTTTTAAAGAGTAAGCTTGTAAAATAAATTGTAAGAAACTTGGACTTTAAGCAGTAGTTGAAATTATTAGGGTGAAGCATTAGCATTGGGAATTAAAATTTACATTTGCTCCTTTCCACCCACCTTCACAGTCTATCATTTTAAGTATGTGACCCCAAATGGGATCTTGCCTATAATCTGGGCAAAATAAGGACCATCTGGAATTGTACCATAAGGTACAAATAATGGTATGCATCATATAGTATCTCTCTCTTTACCTTTATTTGAATGCAAATCAATGTAAAAATGGTCATTTTTATTGTCAATGATTTTTGCAAGTGTTTTTCAGTATATATCTATGTATATCTATGTATAGTTTTCCCCCTTCAAAGAAATCACATTTTTAGGAATGTGGATTACATGTGGAACTATTTTCTTTTTTTAACTGTTTTATAGAAGTTTTTTTTTTTCACTATATCACAGCTAAATCTTCCTCCTTTCTACCTTCCTCCTGCCCTCCCATTTTGAACCCATGACAAAAACAGTTCAGCAGAAATATTTGCTACATGGACTATACTTGAAACTCTATGCATTATTCTGTAATAATAGTCCCCCACTCCTCTACCCTAAAGGCACCACTACCAAGGCATAATATACTATTTTCAACTAAAACTAAGTATCCCTTCCTTTAATAAATAGAATAAAATGTGTCTTAGTCTTAATCATCCTCTGTCTTAAGGATTATATCATCATAAAATACATCATCAAATTCTAGAATGGCCTTGAGATTTAATCTAAAAATTCCTTTGAGGAACACCTTGCGTAATTTGTTTCTCCATTTATTTCATACTATTTTAAGCTTGTGCAGATACATAGATATGAGGATTCCCTTCATCACTGAAGACTATAAGTACTTGTTGCCTTTAGTAGATCATTTTCATTGACTGTAGCTGAGAGCATTTGTCACCTCGTAGCTACCTTCCTGATGATGAGTCTTTCTGGCCTTCACTAGACCAGATCTTGGACTCTACAACACAGATAGCCCTTTGCCAGGTGCTACAGAGCCCTTCAGAACCACCTACAACCATTCACACCACAATGAGATATCAAAGGTCTTCACTGGATGTTAATATTAACAATATTAAACTAATGTTCTGACTCATATTATTTGGCATGAGACCATAGAGACCATCTTATTTAAACCCCTCATTTTATAAATGAGGAAACTGAGGCCTAAAGAATTATCAGGCTTTAAGGCAAATATTATTGTACAGATAGTAAAATTAAAAAATTTTAGGGATTGGCTAGGTACCACAGTGGATAGAGCACCAGCCCTGGAGTCAGGAGTACCTGAGTTCAAATCCGGCCTCAGACACTTACTAATTACCTAGCTGTGTGGCCTTGGACAAGCCACTTAACCCCATTTACCTTGCAAAAACCTGTATAAAAGAAAAGTTATCCTATAACAAACTCTACTGTAATATCCTCCAGCAAGTTGTCCATAGATAACAAATTCCATATTAACTTCTTCCTGTCCCATTATTTCACCTAATTTTGTTTTTATAGAATACCATTGATCAATACTAGGTGGGATGTGTTAAATATAAATGAAGGTATTTGGGACTTGCCAACTTAAACCCAAACTTGAAGTGATCTCACCAGAAAGTGGACTGTGGTTTTAGCTAACAGCAAGAGGGCCTTGGTTCATGAATTCACACCTTCTTCTTCCACCTCCCCAGTGTGTAATGCTCTGTCATGGAGCTAAAATAGGATTCTTCCAAGGAGATATCCGTTTACTTATGGATGACCTCAAGATGCTGCAGCCCACCATCTTCCCTGTGGTTCCAAGACTGCTGAACCGGATGTTTGACAAAGTAAGCTTAAGCCTATTTAGGGGAGTTGGAATGGGGACATTCCATGAGTATTATTGCATGAATATTATTGAAGGACCCTGAAAGATGAACTTGGAAAAGCAAGAAGAGTTTATCAAATGCTTACTTTTACATTGTGCTAATCACTGGGATACCCGTCCCAGTAAAAAGAAAGCTATTTTCTGTCCTCAAGGAGCTTACATCCTAAGACAAAGATAGTGCATAAAAAGGAAGGGAAGAGGGACTTAATCCAAGGCATTCTTTTGAAGGCTGAAAAGTCAAGTCAGAAGCATAGTCTGGAGAAGAATGAAGGTTGAACAGCCTAGGTCGCTCCCCAAAATGAGGCCCCAATATAGGAGTAGCTCCCAATGGGAAAAGGGGACTTACATGGTACAGGAGGAACTCCCAGAGGGATAAAGGGGCTAACGTGGTCCAAGAGGTATCCCAAGGGGAGGGAGAAGTTCAGGATGTGCCAGCCATTGAGGAAGCATGGTAGAAAAGGTTGAACAGTGAGCAGCAGAGGCCAGAGGGGAATGAAGATATTCATATGATATGAATTGTATCTTCAATAGCTTTAATAGCAGGGTGGGGAATTATTGACGGTATTCATTGTAATTCAGTTTACTTCAATTCTATTTTTTTTAAATTAATTCAGTTATTCACATTATAATGCTGTACAAACTCTCTCAGACATGAGGGCAAGGCTTTGACCCATTCTTTGGAGAAACCTAGTTATCATTACTGGACTTGTTAGATTTTTGGACAGGCCAACACAACAATGAAGCGGTGGATCCTGGACTTTGCTTCCAAGAGGAAAGAGGCAGAACTCCGAAGTGGCATAATTAGAAACAACAGCCTATGGGATAAATTTATTTTCCACAAAATTCAGGTAATAATTGGATGTGTAACAATTTCTCTTTCTGCTTAAACTAGCCCAGGTCCAAATTTCTAAGAAGGTAGAAGATGGAGAGGATGTGTGGCGTGTGTGTATGTGTGTGTGTGTGTGTGTGTGTGTGTGTGTGTGTGTGTTTGTATAATTGTATATGTAAATCCTGAAATCCACTGGCATTGAACTAGAAGCCTTCTGGTTCAGACTCCTCATTTCACTGAGGCCCAGGGAAAAGGAGTCACTTGATCATATGGGTAGAAAGCATCAGAGGTAGACCTTAAACCAAGAAACTGTGATTCTCCTGCTACTATAGAAAGTAGTGGTAGGAGGTGCAGCAGCCCCCCGCCCCCCGACGTAGCAGTAGCAGCTCAGCAGCAGTGGTAGTTTCTTGACAGAGAAACTGGAGTGGTTTGTCATTTCCTTCTCCAGTTTATTTGACGGATGAAGAAGCTGAGGCAAACAGTTGCCCAGGGTCCCACAGCTAATGAGGGACCAGATTAGAACTCAGGAGTCTTCCTGACGCTTGGTTCAGACATTCTATCCACTGTGTCACCAAGCTGCCTCAAATCTTAAAGCCTGGGGGCATCCTACAATATACTCATTTTGCAGACAATTATTTAGTGTCGACCATTTACCTGACTATGCTGGGCCCAATGAAAAGCAGTCCCTGCCTTTGAGGTACTATCTCCATATGAAGAGTTAAAAGATATTTAATAATGGAATTGGTGATCCAGGAGCAAAACTTGAGGGTGTAGTCAAGATACACGGACCTGGGGTCATCTATATAGGGCGACTTCTGAGTCCCTGGCAGCTCCTGAGATCACCAGAGGTGGGGGGGTGGCCAACGGACAACCTGCCTGGAGGGGCAGAGGGTGGGGAAATCTGGCAGAGAAGCTGGGGAATGGTCGATCAGACCGGAGGGGGGAGAATAGGAGCCAGAGAGCCAGAAACCCCAGAGACGGCTCTCTGGGGCTCATGGTCAAGAGGGGAGGCCCAGCTTCACCTCCTCCTGGCCTCGGGGCTCAGCGTCCTCTCTGGGGCTTGGAAGTTGTAGCCTCAGCACGTAGTACAGTAGGGGTCTTCAGAGAGCAGGGTGGAGCCGGGGATAGGCTGGGGTGAGTTCCTGGTGAGGCTCGAGGCTTAGCAAAGGAAGCTCCTGAGAGCAATCTCCATTCTTTACCTGGCATCTCGCTTTGTTCCCTCGCTGTCTCTTGAAGGCCAGCCTTGGAGGGAAGGTCAGATTAATGATCACCGGAGCAGCTCCTGTGTCAGCCACTGTCCTGACTTTCCTGAGGGCAGCCCTGGGCTGTCAGGTGAGTTGTTCAAATTGTTTGGGGGCCGATCCTGACCAGCAATGGTCTTGGGGAAGTGTGTGTGTGTGTGTGTGTGTGTGTGTGTGTGTGTGTGTGTGTGTGTACACATGTGTCCGTGTGCTCATGCATGTACATGTGTCTTTGTGCCCATGTATATGTATGCTTGTGTGTGTATTCTATCCTTGCCTGTCTCAGGGGCAGCATTTTATCAGACAGTGTTGTGGCTGGAAGAAGAAAGGGCCAAATTGTGGCCCATGTGGGGAAGGGTCGCACATATTGTGGTTCCTCGGGGTCCCGTCTTTGCATCTTTTGCATGATGACATGAACTGCATGGGCCGTCATCTGCCCCAGTTTGGTGGCACAGACACTTTAGGCATAGTTGGGTGTAGCGCAGTCTTGAACCAGGGAACAGAGCCCCTTGTGTACCCTCTGTGTCCTCCTCTCCTTGGTACATCACTTATGAATAGGACATTCACATCAGCCTTATTGACCATTGATGGTCTTTGTTGTTTGTTCAGGAGCTGGGATTGTTGCACTTTGAAGTAAGGGAATTGTCCTTGCCTTTCATAATAATAGCAATGATAATTGGCACAGGTAATACTTTAAAGTTTACAAAGTACTTTTTATATGTTAACTCGGCTGATCCTCCCAGTACCCCTGTGAAATACATGATGTGTTATCCCCATTTTACAGATGGGGAAAATTGAGACATTAAAGGTGACTCAAAGCAAGTCAATGACCAGGGGAGTATTTGAATTCATAATTCCCTGACTCCAAGTGTAGCTGTCCACGTGCTGTGCCACCTGATTGCTGCCTGGTGCTGTGAATGCCAGGCCCCCTTTTTATAGAGCCTATGTGGCCAGGACCGAGATGGGGTGATGGTGCTCCCCTCAGAGATGCATGGGAAGGTCAGGAGGCATCACAACATTTCTCACAGACAGACCTGACTTTTGTTTCTTTATCAAGAAACCCTAAGATTTCATGTAACCTAAACTTCCAGAAACTATTTCTAGCTTTGACATCAAAATCTTCTCATTTCTTTCCCCTAAAACCCCTTTAGTAGGGCTCTCTGACACAGCATGTGTGAGTTTCCTACTCCACTGGTTGCAAACTAGAAACTGTAGAATCATTGCAGAAGAACTAAGAATGTATATGTGTCCATATATCGATAGATGGATGGAGAGAAGGGTGGAAGGATGGAGGGATGGAGGGATGGATGGATGAATAGATGCTAAATCTTGTCATGGAGCATCAGTATCTGATGAGGTGACTCAAACAATTTTTCTACAAGGAATATTTCTTACAGACTTTTAAGCTACAGAATCAGTCTTGCCACATTGAGCAAAACCACATGGAGCCTTGAGTTTTCTTGCTTTCCCAACAGGGACTTTTTCTTTCTTTTCTAACAGACACCTCAATTAAAGACTTTATCACAAGCCAATTTATGACCCAAGATAGAAAAGAAACATAGGCAACCCTGCCAGTTCCAGGGCTGTGAATCCAGCAGGTCATGGTGAGTTAGGGAGCCTTTGCCTGGACTCAGTGGTCACCATAAATTGCTGGGTACATATTGGAAGAAGAAACATGTAGCCTAACAGTATGTAACATACTTTCTTTTAAAAAAAGAAATTCTCACATATTTAACCTAATTTTATAAAAATTCATAGAAAATCAAAATTTTCAATTTAAAGTAGGGATTAATAACCTGGGGGTCTATTAACCTTTAAAAAGTATTTTATAGCTATTTCAGTATAACTGGTTTCCACAAAATCCTATTCATTGTATACATTTAAAAACATTATTCTGAGTTGAGATCTGAAGACTTTATCAAGTTGTTGGCAGGTTTGACTAGATGGGTACATCAGAGCAATGTTAGAGACAAAAACATACATATTTGTGTATATGTACATATGTTTTATGTATGTGTGTATATGTGTGTATGTATATACGTGTGTGTGTGTGTCTGTCTGTCTGTAATGGGATAGGCAGAAACTAGGCCTTAATTAAAGGCATGCTGAAGGATGACTTTTTTCATCCTCTTAACGACGAAATCAATTGACCTTTGCCACAGACAGCAGAACTGGTTTTGAGGAAGTATCAGGGTCACAGAGTCTAAAGCAGTTGTTCTCAGAAGAGTCAGTACATGACTCTGTCTTCTTGCAAATCCAAAGACTTCCTGTCATCTATCACTTGTTGAAAGGCTGTCTTCCTACAAATAGGAAGGATAAAAACCTGTGTCCTTGGTTAAATTCAGATCGAGCCTTGCCCCTTTTTTGTATAATCTCACCAAGCACATTTTAATAAAAGTCCATGAATCTTGTATTTCTCCTCCCAGAAGTCTCCTAACTAACCATGACCCGCTGGATTCACAACCCTGGAACTGGCAGGGCTGCCTTTGTTTCTTTCCTCTCTTGAGTCATGGATTGGCTTGTGATAAAGTCTTTAATGAAGTGCCTTTTGAAAAGAAAGAAAACACCCCTGTTGGGAGATCAAGAAGACTCAATGCTGAGGTCATTTCATTCTTGGGTAGCTGTGTGAGTGTGTGTGTGTTTGTACATATATATGTTTTATAAGGCACATTTCTCTGTATCTGATTGTATATCTTCAACCTGTCATCTTGTTAGACTCAGAAAGTCCCCAATTGAGAAGAGCCTCTGCCAGTACAGAAGCATGCAGAAGTGCAAATGTATGCAGTTGTACACAAACATACACATGGTGTAGATGTGTGTATGGGTTAGTTACATGTGTGTGTATTGTGTGTACATATATAAACGTGTGGGTGAACACATCTGTCATTTCTTTCCTCACAGTGATTAGATAGAAATTGGCTGACTGGACCAAATGAAGGCATGGTCACAGGAACTTGTGGGGTGGTTGAATGTGGCACTTTCAATAATGATATAGAGCTTTTGCCACCAACAAATCACTTGAATGTCTTTGCTCTTGTAGTTCTATGAAGGCTACGGACAAACAGAGTGCACAGCTGGGTGTTCCTTGACAGTTCCAGGAGACTGGACAGCTGGTATGGTTGGACCTCTTATGGCCCCTCTTCCTTGGTCTATCAAAGGTTTAGCTGGAGCTCCCCTGACTTCTGGGCCTATTGAGTCTTCAGTCCCTGAACTATCACAGGGCTGCTGTCATCTACCAGGATCTACCCCCAGGCTGGCTCCAAGAAGCCTTATTGTGGCCCTACCCTTGCAGGATATGCATAGGAACTTAAAGAAACTTTGAGGGACTGGTAGGTAGGGAATTTCCGAGTGAAGATTCAGTCACTTAGTAGAGCTAAGTCTTACTGAACTGCCTAAGGCTGTAAAGTTAAGTGATTTGCTCTAGATGGAAAATAAATCAAATGTCTGAGATAAGATTTGAAACTTTAAAGTTTTCTTGACTCAACTACTACAGCAGATCACTTCTCCTATATGCAGATATTATCTGTTTTTTGTAATACATAAATACATGTAGCATACATATACTATGGCTTGGTTATTGGCATTTGTGTACATTTAATGTTTATGTATGCACTTATGTATGCATAGGGAACATGGAATAAATGTGCTGAATATGGATGAATATAAAATATTCATTGTCTTATTGACCCTTTAAGAAAACTTCTCTAAAAACTAAATAAATGATCCAATAAGTTCTCTAAATTATAAAACACAAATTTAGGATTTTTTTCTTTTTAGGTTTTTGCAAGGCAAATGGGGTTAAGTGGCTTGCCCAAGGCCACACAGCTAGGTAATTATTAAGTGTCTGAGACTGGATTTGAATTCAGGTACTCCTGACTCCAAGGCTGGTGCTTTATCCACTGCGCCACCTAGGCACCCCTAGGATTTTTTTTTAACATGTTGTTTATTTAATTAGGTTTTTTTGGTCAAAAAAGCATTCTGAACATCCAGCCCAGGAAGCTTCAAAAAGGAGCTTCCAGCCCCTTTGGGAAACTCTTATAAAGATAAATATATACTTTGAACTGAAAGACCAGCTTCTAGCTTAGAGAGGATGTCAGTTCCTCCCTCCATGTTTTACAAATTAGTAACTGAGGCCAGAAGTAAAATGACTTGCCCAAGGTCACACAACTAGTATCTGGTCTTTCTGACATTGAGGTCAACATAGTCTCCATTATACCACAACAAAAAATACATAGAGACACACACATAGACATAATATTCATACATTGTGTACATGTATCTGTTGTGTATATATGTACATTTGTATATAAAAAAATCTATACACACTCTGTGATCTCCTAAATTTCAGGTTCCTTAGTGTTTAGCATAATGAATTATACTTTTTTCTTTTTTCAGCCCAGACATTTGACTTAATTGTTTAAGGGAACTCCCTGATATGAAAACTCCTCCTGTTAATGTTGATCAGCAATTCATAACTTAGAGTTACCTGGAAAAACCTATACAGTGATTTATCTATGATCATACACCGCATTTGGCAGCATTTGAAAAACCAGGGGTCCTTGAACTTTTACAAATAAATGAATGAATGAATAATATTTTATACATAAGTACATATAACAATTTCAGTATAATTAATCTCTTTTGTAAATATGTATGTACTTTGAGAAGGGGTCCAGAGGCTTTACCAGACTTCCAAAGGGGTGAATAACCCCCCAAAATGGAGAATTTCTGATCTAAGATCACATTCCCCTCCTAGTTTTACTGACTATATAAAATGGATCTTTAATAAATATATTGAGCAGTTAGGTGGCAAAGTGGATAGAATACTGGGCCTAGATACTTCCTAGCTATGTGATCTTGAATAAGTCACCTAACCCAGTTTACCTCAGTTTTCTCATCTGTCAAATGAGCTGGAGAAGAAATGGCAAAGTATTCCAATATCTCTGCCAAGAAAACCCCAATTGGGGTCACAAAAAGTTGGCCACAACTGAAAAACTAAGCAATAATGAGTGTCAGATGAATGTTATTGAATACAAGTACTTGAGCCAGGTGCCATGGGGAGGGTGGCCAGTTCCAGATGAGTGATCATTCTATTTCTTTTGATGTGTAGGCCACGTTGGTGCTCCAATGCCTTGCTGTCTTATAAAGCTTGTTGATGTAGAAGAGATGAATTATCTGGCTGCCAAGGGAGAAGGTGAGGTGAGTAAAATTGTACTCATTATTGAAGTTTCACCCCGTCTTTTTTTTGTCACCCCCTTACTTTCAAGAGAAGATAGCTGAGTATTAGGGTTTAATCTAACAGATGGTTCTAGAGAGAAACACTTAATTTTAAATGAGTAGAAGGATGACTGGGCAGAAAGCTCTTGCTGAAGTGACTGTTCTGTACCCAGGGAGCCCATAGACTAGAGGTCTTCACTGGCAGTTGTCCTTGAAGCTTAGGTCCTAATTGCCCTAGCTACCAATTAATGAATTTCTTACAGATTAAATAAAGAGATCCTAATGACCTAAAAGTAATTTCTTGGGAATTTGGAGCCAAGAGTCTTAGCCCTAAGCATTGTGACCAGAGCCTTTCCAATAGGCCATCTATCACTGCTTCAGGACAGGGCTTGAAACAGGGCAGATGGGGTGTTAGAGGTGAAGCCCAAGATCCTCGGTTGGTCCATTCTCCTTGTACTGAACAGAGAAAAATTTCCAGCTACTGGGAAAAAAGCCAAATTTTTCCCCCCTTTTCAGAAGTCTTACTAAATCTCATAGATTGAACTGTATCTCTGCTTTAACAATTTAGTTTGTAGCATTAATGATATGAAAATCCCCTTTTCTCAGATATGTGTGAAAGGGCCAAATGTATTTAAAGGCTATTTGAAGGACCCAGCAAAAACAGCAGAAGCTCTGGATAAAGATGGCTGGCTGCATACAGGAGATGTTGGGAAATGGTTACCTGTAAGTAAATTTTTCCTCTTTTCTCTAATATTTTACCCTGAAACAAGGTGGGGTGGAGCAGAATCTGCTGAGTAATCATCATTCCATATCACATTTCCCTTCTAACAAAGAAAAATCTTAAAACAAAAACAGCCAATATATCTAACAGTGTATAAAACTTTCTGGTCCTTTAGTCTCCCCTTCTCACATGTTTCATTGTCTGTTCTCCAGGACCAAATTAGTTATCACAATTGCCTGTCTTCTGTTTAGGATTTTTTTTAAATAACTTACATATTGAAACCATTTTCTAGTTCTCAGTTTTTTTCAGCTCCACTTCACATAAATCTCTGTCTTTTTCTCTGAATTCTTCATAGTCATCATTTCTTACAGTACAGTAATAGTCCATTACATTCATTTACCACAATATGTTCAGCTATTTCCTAATTGATGTATGTTCAGTTTGATCCCAGGCATCTGCTACCCCAAAAGGTACTGGTAGGAGTATTTTGGTATACGCTATAGTTTTTGTTCTATTTTGATCTTGGGGTATGTGCTCAGAAATAATAAAAATGATGATGATGATGATGATGATGATGATAGAATTTATTCACATTTATATGTGCCAGATACTTTTCCATATAATACTCATTTGATCATTACAACAATCCTGAGAGGTAGGTTGTATTTTTACACATTTTACAGATGAGGAAATTGAGACAAACAGTAGTGAGGATACTGAGCCAAAGAATATTTTTAAAAAACTTTTTTTAAAATTTAAGGCAGTGGGGTTAAGTGACTTGCCCAAGGTCACACAGCTAGGTAATTATTAAGTGTCTGAGGTTGGATTTGAACTGAGACCCTCCTGACTCCAAGGCTGGTACTCTATCTACTGCACCACCTAGCTGCCCCAGAGCCAAAAAATATTAAAGCTGAGTCACTTTTTTCCTTCTAAATTTCCAAATTGTGATCGGGGATGAAGGGCCAATCTACAATTCAGCTCTGGTTCACCAACACACTTGTGTATCCTCAAGCCCAACAGTGATGATTTTTGCTTTTTGATATCTTGGTTGATTTGCTAAGTTTGAGGCAAAACTTAAGGGTTGTTAGAATTTGCGTTACTCTTATTGGCAATTTGGAGTACTTTTTTTGATGGTTGTTGATAGTATGCAATTCTTTTGAAAACTCTTCACCCCCATGACCATTTTTTTTCTGTTGGGAAATAAATCGTAGTGGGGTGTGTGTTTGTGTGTGTGTGTGTGTGTGTGTGTGTGTGTATTTAATCTTAATATTTATTTAGGGAGAGAGAGTTTGGGCAAATAATTTCACTGATGTTGGGAACCCTCAATCAATAAACTCCCCATCAATGCAGATCCCTAAGCATTCTGCATCTTACAGTCTTAAGGGGGTTTCTTGGGGACACTGAGATTTATCCCAAGTCACACAGTGTTAGAAACAACTTTTCAGACTCTGAGCATCTGTCTCTTACTTTGCCACATGGCTTCTTACATCTTTGCATCAGTGGAGACAAAATGTATTTTTATTTGTTTGTTTATTTGTTTGTTTTTATTTATTTATTTAGCAAGGCAGTAGGGTTAAGTGGCTTGCCTAAGGCCACACGGCTAGGTAATTATTAAGTGTCAGGTCTGATTTGAACTCAGGTACTCTTGGCTGGTGCTCTATCCACTGCATCACCTAGCCACCCTAATGTATTTTTTATAGCAGGCTTGTTGTCCAGCTCTAACTATGATCTTGTGATCCTTCTTGACACCTAGGTTGAAGCTATCTAGGGGAAGAAATATTTTCTTAGAATGGCTGGAGGTTCCGGCAGCAAGAAATGAAGGTTACTCATCCCTTTAAAGGTAGCAAAGGTACTTCACAAAGCAGGGTAGTTTGACTTTCTCTAAGAAGTATTAGGTATAAACCACATTCTAGAAGACTAATGATGAAGCTATTTATCTTTTGGTAGAGAAATAACGGGTTAAAGATGCATAATGAGAAGTATGTTTTTAGACATAGTCAACATAGGAATTTGTTCTGTTTGACTATTCAGATTTGTTACAAGAGATTTGTTAGTAATCTTTTCTAATAGGACCTTGGAAGAAAGGGGAAAGTAGCAACAACTTAGAAAAAGAAAATAAAATAAAAAAGATCACTGAAACAACTTTTTTAAAAATGAGAGGGGAAAAAAATGAAGAAAGTCCAAAAAGAAATATAAACGGGATAGTTTCGAAAGCTACAGGCTTTCAAATTCAACTTATTTTATTCTTAGAAAATAATAATGACTTTATGGGAAAGTTATTAAAAGGAATTTGTAGAATACTCTGATCCAAATATAAAATGGATTAAGTTGTGAGTTCTGGTGGCTCTACTCCCAGTTATAGCTGCATGAGCACAGACAAGTCAAAGTCTTTAGATCTCATTTTTTCATCTGTACAATGAGGTAGAGGAACTAGGATTGAAGGGGGAGTTTGAAAGCTAGCACCTAGACTGAAGTGTCGAAACATTTGGCCATGGTACTTCTGAATGTGGTGTGAACTGGATTAAAATATAATTGGGAAGTGTTTACAGAATAAAAATACAATTAAATGTGGATAATTTTAGTTTTTGGATTTCTAAGTCTGTATATGATCCACAGGAATACCTATGTAGAGGTTAGTGGTTTCTATTTGAATTTGGTACTACTGGTATAGTAGACAGTAGGTTGGTCCTAGAGTCAGGAAGCCTAGGTTTGAATGCCACTTGACTCCTGCTGGTGATGCATGGTTGAGTCAGTCAGCCTCTCTGGCCTCAGTTTTCTCATCTGTAAAATGAAGGGATTGTTTTTAGATTGCTTCTAAGATCCTTTGGGATTCTAGAATTGTGATTCTCAAAGTTTCTTCCAATTC
Source organism: Macrotis lagotis (assembly GCF_037893015.1). Classification (NCBI taxonomy): domain Eukaryota; kingdom Metazoa; phylum Chordata; class Mammalia; order Peramelemorphia; family Peramelidae; genus Macrotis; species Macrotis lagotis. The sequence goes on from NC_133660.1 coordinate 69,892,271, forward strand.
TAAGATTATGTAACCGTTCTTTTTGATTTTTAAATTGTGCTTTTAGGGATGTAAGTGAGAGTAGCTTCAGGAAATGTAAAAAGAGGAGGCTCATCATTGGCCTCTTCATGGCTAGAATACTCAGAGCTCTTTATGTCTGATCCTAAAACCTTATGTACACATGTTAAATTGAATATGGAAATCCCATCTCTCCTCTCCCTCAGGTCCTGGAATCAGTTGGGTTAATACAGTTCTCAGTTCATGTTCCTTAAGTCATTGGTCATTTATTTGTCTTCCACCCGGAAGAGACTAGAGGATAATAGTGCCATTATTTTAATTAAATATAAATTGTGACAAAGATTTGGTGGTTTCCATGTCAGAGTTGTTTCTTTTATGGATATAAATACTCTTTTTTTCTTCTCTCCTATCCAGAATGGTACCTTGAAGATTATTGACAGGAAAAAACATATATTCAAACTGGCACAAGGGGAATACATAGCACCTGAAAAAATTGAAAATATCTACCAGAGAAGTGAGCCTGTTGCTCAGGTGTTTGTATATGGGGAAAGTTTACAGGTATGTTCACCAAGTTGGGTTTTAATGTCTACGGTTATGGAGCAGTGGATGCAAATAGCTATTAAGGGAACTTCAGTTACAGTTAACTTGTGGGGGAAAAAAAACGAACACTTGGATTATGTATTAAACCCAGGAATCTAAAATGCACCATACCAACCTTTGGCTGCCTGCTTCTTCCCAAGTGATTAATGGGCAGGTGGGGCAATGCCTCCTGAAAGTTGTTTCTATTTCAGTTAAATCCTTCACTAAGCAGAGGAATTGAAAGGGGAAGGTTAACCAGGTCAGAGCTTTTTATGAGAACGAGGGAGATGATTGACCACTGGGGCTTTGACTCTTCATTCACTGTCAGTATACATGTTAAAATCAATGCTTTCTCACAAAGATCTCACCCTACAGAAATTAAAATGGGGCTCTCCTTTAGATTCAAGTGAATTGAGCATTCTGTGAGCAAGTATGATTCAGGATCCTCCCAAAGATCCTGATGCTCAGGGATGTCCATCCTGGACCAGTGTAATTGTAACTGACCCACTGTTTTGTTGTGTTGAAGGCGTTCCTCATAGGTATAGTGGTACCAGATGTGGAAACACTGTCTCCCTGGGCCAAAAAGAAGGGCTTCAGTGGATCCATTACAGACTTGTGCAGAAATAAGGTAAGCATCTGATGATAATAATGACAACATTAATAATAGCTAACACATACAGTGTTCATTTTACAGTGTTCATTTACCCTGTAACATCACAGAATCCTTTGCTACCTCCCAACAAATTAGTTACCACCTTCCATGTAAGACAGAAATTCCTACTTCCAACAACCCTGAGAAGTAGACATTATTATTTTTCCCATTTTACAGTTCAGAAGACAGAGGTTAAGTAACTTCCAACTTGTAATCAGAATCAACTTGTGTCTGAATTTGAACTCAAGACTTCCTAACTCCTAAGACCAGCACTCTATCCTCTCTACCACCTAGCTGCCAGTAGTCCTGTAGAGTACCAACCTTCCTCCTCCATTTTGTTTTAGATATTCTTGCTTTTAAAATGCAGTTTTTATACTTTTCCTGTTCCTTTGTTGGGTTGGGGCTTCTTGCATGTGGAACATTACATGCAACCTCAGATTTTCTTTTTCTTTTTTTTTTTTTGGAGGTGCCCTTTGGTTTTACTGGCTTGATTCTCTCATATTCTTTTTTTTAATTTGTTTATGTAGGGATTTTTGTTTTATATAATACATATTACACATGTGTTTAATTTATTAATCATCAGCTATATGTCAGGCCCTGTGGACTTTACAAATATTTTCTCATTTGATCCTTACAACAATCCTTCAAAGAAGCTGCTATTGCTATCTGTTGTCCAGGGTCACAGGGTCACAGGCCTCATAAGCATCTGAGGCCAGATTTGAACTCAGGTCTTCCTGATTCCAGACCCAGAGCTCCATCCACTACACCAGCTAGCTGACAGGGATACAAGGGAAAATATAGGTGATGTAAGACAAGTGATATCATTAAAAATATTTTTAATGCTTTCTTTATTTCATTGTCTTAATAGGATGTTAAAAAAGCAATCCTAGAAGATATGGTGAGGCTTGGGAAAGAGGCCGGTTTGAAGACTTTTGAGCAGGTGAGGCTTGAATAAAGGTTGGTGAACCTCCACACAACCAGTTTCTTGCCTTTGGAGATTTCGTTCTAAATGCTTTTCCATGAGATTGAGTTTCTTAATGAGGTCACTATCGAATTTAATTCATAGCAAGTGGCTGTGAATTAATTTAACCTGTAACATCACAGAATCCTTTGGTATCTCCCAACAGATTAGTTAATACCCTCTGTATTAAGACAAAAATTCCTAACCTTTTTTTGTGTCCTGGACCCTTTTGGTAGCCCCATGAAGTCTTCAGAGAGTCATTTTTTCAAATGCACAGAATAAAATACACAGAATTGTGAAAGTAAATAAGTTGTCCAGAGTGTCCCCAAAGTCTTGATGCAATTTAAAACTCCTTTAGAAAGGTCTGTGATTTGATAGTTTTTAAACTGTACTCAGAATCAAAATGGGTCTCAGCTGAAGAATTCGTGGTCTAAGGCAGCCAGGCATAGCAGTCCCTGAAGGGAGAAGAATGGACTGCCCATCTCCCCTGGTAGCAGAGTGGCCAGTAAAGCCCTTCATTCAGTGAATTGTTGTGGTGATTGTTATGGGCTCTTCTTTGAACAAATGGCTTTGGCTACTCCCTTATTGCTTTTGTTTGTTCTTATTTCCAGGTCAAAGGTATTGCTCTCCACTCAGAATTATTTAGTGTGGAGAATGGCCTTCTGACTCCAACACTGAAGGCAAAGAGACCAGAGCTCCGGAAATATTTCAGGGCACAGATTGATGAACTCTATTCTACCATTAAGATTTAATCTTGAGGAAGATAGCTTGGGAAAAACAAAACCGCACACCTCTAAAAGATCTACTTCTACTGTTGGCCTTCATATTGGTAATTTTGACTACAGCAAACATAGGGAAGGAGACTTGTTTGGACGGAGTTCTTGCATAGGAATTTTGAAGGAAACAGAACACTGCCTTACTGTCACCTTATGTTGCTGACCATTTTGTGGTGATATACAATTTCCAAAATGAGCCTTAAATTGTAAAGGGCAACTGTATACCTGATAAGTTATTTGGGACTTCCTCAGCCCAAAGGTTGGTGTTGACTCTTTTCTCCTGATCCTAACCAAGGAACTAGGGCTTCCCTGTTTCTGAGAGATCAGGTGTTTGATATGTTCTCTGCAATTGTCTACTCCAAAGGGTACATAGTACACTGGAGGAAAACAATCCTTTTAAAAATGACACACAGACACACAGAGGAGTGGGGTATACCATAATTCATCCAAACATTAAACCCCCTTTTTCTCCCCCTTCTTTGAATGAGGATTGTGTAACTATCTCTCCTTTACGCCCCACCCCCAGGGTCACCCCAACCCAGAAAAGAAAGAGCTGAACTTTATTGTTTTAAACTTAAGGTTCACTGTAAATCAGGAAAAATACAACTGAACAGATTTGGAGTCACCTGTGAATATACTCCAGAGTGTGGACCCTAACTCTTGCAAAGCAGAATGCTACCCAGAGTGTTTTCCAGATCTCTCTCCTACCCATCCTTCCCTCCAGAAATAAATCTGCCTTAGCCTTGACCATGAGACAAGAATTTCACCATAACTAGCAGGATCAGCCAAGCTCATCTGTGATGACCTGATAACCTTACACCTTATCTCGACACTGCACTAGCCACTCTTTCTGTATAATGGCCAACGGGTTTTTAATGTAGTTTTCATATCAGAATACCATGCCATGATTAATGCTTTAATTGTTTCCCCGAAAATTGTCTCATACCAAACATATCACTTCAAAGTTTAGAGGGAGCAGGTACTTGAATACTTTTTTGTTGAAATAGAGGATAGTAACTGATAGGAATGAACCTATCTGAAGTCTACTTGTGATTTCTATAAAATGTATTCAACAAGCCAGAACAAATGCTAACTATTAGGGGGATATGTAAATCTGGGGAATCAATTTTTCCTAGGAGTAATTCCTGAGGGGCATTTAGTCTAATTAGGGAAATTGATAACATTTCAGTTATTACAGGTCTTGGCAATATTTGACTGAATTAAGTTGTCATTTAAAATGATTCTGTTTTTTGGATACATGGGGATATATGTAATATTCAAGCACAACAAGGTTTGCACTAAAGAGATGTCATTGTAATAACACTATTTGGTAGCCTAATTTCATAATGTGTGCTCTTAATTGCACAACTATCTAAGTCGGTAATTTGTCACATTGGAGTTTCGGATGTTTGCTTTCAGTGTTGGCTATTTCTATGTTTTATAAACCAAAACAGAATTTCCAAAAAATAACGAAGGAAACCAAAATAAATATTTCTGCATTTCATGTGAGAGTTGTGTCTTTTTTTTAATGTCAAATGTGATAGTTGCTCTGAAGTAGTGAGATGGGAAAGACTTACCCCCCCCCACTGCCTGCTCTAATTTTTTCCATTCTCATTGACTATTAACAGTTTTATGACATTTAGAATAACCGACCTTGACATCTGGTCAAAATGTCATTGGGAAAGATCTAACTTCTGTTGAAAAAAAAATAGCAAGTGTTATTCTGAAAAATGCCAAATATTTTATTATAATGTTGTTGATGTTTGTTGGAATTAGTTGCCAAAGCATATCTTTGACCTCTTGCTCTTTGAGGCTATCAGAATGGTAACAATTTATTTTCCCCTCCCCTTTTCCTTCAGTTACTTCTCATTTTTATGCTTTTGATTATGTTGGTTTATGTTGGTTCCTCTTCACAGCTTCTCCTCTTTTTTGTTATTTTTTACCTTTTTGAATGTTTGCTTTTGTTGGGCTGTGACACTCTCATTAATAATTACATGAGGGCCCAGGCTTTCCTGTGATGAAGTTGTTGGTAGGTGTTTTTAATTTCATAAGTCCTGAAGAGCTGGGCGGGAACTTGTGGTCATTCTCAGCAGCCGTGATCCCACTGCCATGCTCCTGGGCAATCAGTGTAAAGAAATGCCTTCCTGTATGACCTTTATTCTTTAGTTTGAATTTTAGAATTTGAATTAGTAGAACAGAAGCCAGCTCTAATTAAAAATCTTTCCTTCTGTCCCTCAAATACCTAAGAACCATGTCCTCCTGTTCTCTTAACTATTTCTGGGCTCAGATCGCTTTTCTGTCAACCACCTCTTATTTTCATTTCAGTGATTTTATATGAATGACCCTTGATAGCCTCTTGGAACAGGGTTTCTTAACTATGGCTCTGTGAACCTTTTTTGTTTTTTATTTTCAATGCTTGTACTTCAGTATAATTGGTATTCTTTGTAATTCTATGTATTTTATTCTATGCATTTTATAACATTATTCAGAGAAAAGATCCACATGTTTCACATGATTGCCAAAAAAAAAGATTCGCATTACACAAAAACTTCAAGAACTCCTGTGAAATGAAGGACATGCATGGTCCACTGTTAAGGGAATTGTCCTTTTAGTTGTTTCTGACTTTCCTTGATTCCATTTGGAGTTTTCTTGGCCAAGATACTGGAATGGTTCTCTGTTTCTTTCTCCAGCCCATTTACCAGATGAGGAAATGGAGACAGTGTTAAGGGTCTTTTCCGGGGTCCCACTCAGGAAGATGAGTCTTCCTGGCTGCTGGCCCAGCCTCCATCTGCTGTGTTACTTAGCTGTCCTAATGGAATTGTAGGATAGCAGCAACCCATGGGGAGGATCACAGATTTAAAGCTGATTTTTGGAACCATACCCAGAATGTTATCAAACTCTGCATATCCTTTAACTCTGCTATACTCTTAGACTCCCTCCAAAAAAAAAATAAGAAAGCATCTATATGTACAAAACATTTATAGTAATTTTTTTCATTGTAGCCAAAATTGGAAGCTATCAAAAAAATAGCTAAATGAATTGTGGTATATGCATGTAATAGAATGTTATAGTGCCATAAGGAATAATGAAAGGGAAGTTTCAGGGGAAATTATGAAGATCTTTATGGACTGATAGAATGTCAGATCGATAGTCAAGAAAATTTATCTTTGTAAGTTCAAATCTGGCTTTAGATACTAACTAGCTGAATGACCCAGAGCAAGTCACTTAACGCTGTTGGACTCAGTTGCCTCTTCTCTCAAATGAACTAGAGAATTGACAAACCAGTCCAGTATCTTTGCCAAGAAAACCCCAGATGGGGTCATGGAAATGACTTAACAACAAAAAAGTGAGCACAGCTAGAAGAACAATTTATACAATGACAACATTTTAGAGAAAAATAATTTTGAAACACTTTAGAGCTCAATACAGTGTTGAAATGAATCTAAAAGAATAAAATTGAATATAGCACTCATTTTTTTTGGCAAGACAGTGGGGTTAAATGACTTGCCTAAGGTCACACAGCTAGGTAATTATTAAATGTCTGAGCTGAATTTGAACCTGGGTCCTCCTGACTCCAGGGCCAGTGCCTATCCATTGTGCTACCCTAGCTGCCCCTAAATCACTCATCTTTTGCATTTTTAGACATGGCTAAGGGGATTTATTCTGCAGGACTACAAAACTTTGTATTGGGAGCTTTATTTTTGTAATGGATTTTTTTATTTGCTTAGGGTAGGAAGGGGCATTTAAAATACTTGCTAATTTAAATTTTTTAAATATTAAAAAAAAATTAATGCTGAAAGGTACCATAGAAGGCATTGAATCTAAGGAGGAACATTAAATGTTTACCATTTGATTGATTTGCCCAAGGGTCTAAGGATGGAGTTGAAATTGGTCAAAGCCCAACACTCTGTGCACCAAGGCTCCACCTAACATCTTCACTTGGTACTACTACATTTGCTTCTTCCATATTTGATTTCAAACAATGAATAACTTAGCTCAGAGCCAGTAAAAACTAGATTCAAGTCTTGAATCTGACAGATAATAACTACATGGCCCTAGGCAATTCACTTTTCTCTTGGAGGTCAGCTCCTTCAGATGTAAGTCACAGAGAAGGTATTGATCGACATAGACAGAGGGAATTTCCTCACCTGTATGTTCACTATGTCAGTAAAATCATCCATCCCTATTTTTTTTAGTTTTTTTTTCCAAGGCAAATGGGGTTAAGTGGCTTGCCCAAGGCCATACAGCTAAGTAATTATTAAGTGTCTGAGGCCACATTTGAACTCAGGTACTCCTGACTCCAGGGCCAGTGCTCTATCCACTGCACCACCTAGCTGCCCCATCCATATTTTTGAATAAGTTTTTTTCAAGCAAAAGGTAAGGCATTTCTATGGGGGAGAAAATCTAATGAACAAGATAGCAAAATTATTTGTTGAAGGTTTTCAAGGGAAGATTAATTAAACTTTCCAATTTGTTTCTGCTTGTTCTGCTTTTGCAGAGTAAATTTAGTATAATTGTATTTAAATTTGAGAGGATCTGACAAATGAACACTGTATATTTGAAACTAGTTTGATTACATTTTGGAGATTGATATTCTCTTCTGCTTTTGTAAGGGGATAATAGACAGAGTATGTGGCCATGAGGAGTTCATCCTGAGAGTCATTGAGACCTGGGACAACAGGAATGTCCATACCAGAGTGCCCTGAACTCAGGAAGGAGCTCTGGCCCTTCTCTCTCTATGTTCTCCTGCCTTCCATCCTTATCTTGTTGAATATTCTCAGGAAGGACCTTTTGTCCTTATCCCTCTGCCTTTCATCCTCATCTTGTTCAGGTGTCCCAGGAAGGAGTTCTGGTCCTTATCTCTCTACCTTTCCTCTTTATCTTGTTGAAGATTCCACATTTTTCCAGGATACAGACCTTTTGTGGCATACCCGTTATACTTCCACAGGCCTGGAGATGAGGGATGCTGATACAAGGGGACTAGGCTTATATATACCCTTATTTCAACTATGTGAGTCAGAGATGTAGCATATACCTGCAATAAACTCCTTGCTTATCTCTCATTGGCTGACTTTCATTATTGAACATGCGGGACATGTCCAGCGGAGCTCCCCAAAGAGTTGTGTGAATTAAACTGAGACCCGGCTGCCCAGAGTGGACTGCAACATGCTTTGATGTTCTTATTGTCTGCATCTCCTCCTGTCTTTTCTCTTAAACTCCTATCTTTGGGGAAAAACCTGGTTTGACTGAGGGATTCTCTGTAGCTCCATCTAATCCCAAGAAAGGAAAGTGTTGATAATAAATCAAAAAGCATTTATGCAGAAGATAAGCTGAGCAACTTTGATTACATAAAATTAAAAAAAAAACTTTTGCACAAACAAAACCTGTGCAGTAAAAATTAGAGGAGGAGTAGTTAGCTAGGGAAAAATTTTGCAATACATTTGTCCAAGAAAGGTCTATCATCCAAGCTAAGGAACTGATTCAAATAAATAAGAACAAGATCTATTCTTTATAGACAATATGGTCAAACATTATTTAGACAATTTTAAAAGGAAGGAATCTAAGCTATCCGTAACTATATGAATATGAAAAATCCAAATCACTCATAAAGGTCCAAATCCCACATTTGAGATTCTCCCTGATGCCCTTTGGATTGGTGAAGATGACAAAAAGGGGAAAGGACATTTGCAGAGGGGTTTTGAGAAACCACAAACAATTATAATATACTATTGGTGGAATTGTGAATTGGTCCAGCCATTCTGGAAAGCAATTTGGAACTTTGCCCCAAAAGTCACTAAACTGGACATAGTCTCTGATCCAGAGATACCTTTCTCTATCCTAAAGAGATCAAAGAAAGAGGAAAATTACTCATAGGTACAAGAATGATGTTGCAAAGACCTAGAAACTAAAGAAAAGCCTATCAACTGGCAAATGGCTGAATTGTAGGATATAAATGAAATGGAATATTGGTGCAGAAATACCAAAAGGGATGGTGTTTTGTTTTGTTTTGCAAGGCAAATGGGGTTAAGTAGCTTGCCCGAGGCCATTCAGCTAGGTAATTATTAAGTGTCTGAGACCGGATTTAAACTTAGGTAGTCCTGACTCCAGGGCCAGTGCTCTATCCACTGTGCCACCTAGCCGTCCCCGAAAGGGATGGTTTTCAAAGAAACTTAGGAAGATTTGTTATTACTGGTTTTTACCCTTTGTTCTTGAAGAAAACCATGACATCAGGGAAGTGATGCTATACATGAAGACTTGTATAAAATGATGATGAGTGCAGCAAGAAGAACCAGGAGAACATATTTATACAATAGCAACATTGTTAAGAAAAATAACTTTGAAAGTCTGAAGAATTGTTCAATCATGATTCCAGAGAAGCAATGATGAAACATATTACCTGTGACCATAAGGTGATAGATTCAAGGTGCAAAAACCTTTCATAGACACAGACAATATGGGAATTTATTTTGCTTGCAAAAGCTTATTAACTGCAAGAGTTTTGCTTCTTCTCCCCTTCTTTTTCAGTGAGGTTGGGGAAAGCAGGGTGAGAAAGATTGACAATGGGGCTCCTCCAAAAAAAGAGAGTGGATAGAGCACTGGCACTGGAGTCAGGAGTACTTAGGTTCAAATCCGGTCTCAGACACTTAATAATTACCTAGCTGTGTGGCCTTGGGCAAGCCATTTAACCCCATTTGCCTTACAAAAACCTAAAAAAAAAATATGCCTTGGAGGGGTGGAGCCAAGATGTCAACAGGAAAAGAGTCCCTCTTAGGTGCTCTCACCGCACTATTTCAAAAATCATAAAATAATGATTCTAACTAAATTTTTGAGAGACAGAACCCACAGAGGGATCCAGTGAGGCAATTCGCCAGCCCAAGGTAACCTGGAAAATAGTGGAAAGGCTCTGCTCCTTGGGGTTAGAGGGGTGGCCACCAGAGTGAAGGAACTTCAGCCTCCCGGAGGCAGCCCAAGGGTTCCTGGGAGCTGCGGCTCATGGCAGTGAGGGCAGTTTCCTGACCTACACCCCAGGGAATACCAGGCACAACTTGGAAGATCAGCAGGGGGCCCTCTGCCAGAGCAAGCACATGAAGCGCAGCCTCAGGGCACTTAGTGAGCAGCATGGCTGAGGCAGCCCAGATCCAGGAAACAGAAGCAGGTGGAGCTGGTAAGCCCGAGCCCCCAGACAACTGAGCCTTGAGTATTCAGCTTACCAAAGAGAGGGGAGTGGAGAGAGACAAACAAGATTTGTCCTCTGTTGGGGTGGCTAGGTGGCGCAGTGAATAGAGCACCAGCCTTGGAGTCAGGAGTACCTGGGTTCAAATCCAACATCAGATGCTTAATAATTACCTAAGCAATTTGGCCTTGGGCAAGCCACTTAACCCCATTGCCTTGAAAAAAAAAATTTAAAAAAGATTTGTCCTCTGTCCCTGGAACAGGACTCTGGGGCTCTGACCACATTAAGATCCTGATCAGTCTAGGCCCCCCATAGAAGAGCATGGCCTCCCCACCTCAACCCTGTGGCAGAGGGGTGCACTTGTGACCATTCACAGACCAGGAGGGAAGACAGAGCTTCATACACTGAGATCCTTGGGGGTGGGTGTCCCAGTAATACTCAAAAGCTCAGGAAGCACCCCAAAACCAGGCACAGGCTGGGGAAATGAGTAAACAGAGAAAAAAGGAACACCATTGAGAAATAACCTTGGCTATGATCCTAAAAAGGATCAAATTACTCAGTCTGAAGATGAGGAAGTACAAGCTCCTGCATCTAAAGACTGCAAGAAAAACAGAAATTAGGCTCAGGCTATGACAGAGCTCAAAAAAGATTTTGAAAATCAAATGAAGGAGATAGAAGAAAAATTGGGAAAAGAAATGAGAGATATGCAGGAAAAACATGAAAAATAAGTTAGCTGCTTAGTCAAGGAGATTCAAAAAATGCTGAAGAAAATAACATGTTAAAAACCAGCATAGGTCAAATGGATAAAACAGTACAAAAAGCTATTGAAGAGAAGGATGCTTTAAAAAGCAGAATTAGCCAGATGGAAAAAGAGATAAGAAAGCTCTCTGAGTAAAACAAATCCTTCAGAAGTAGAATTGAACTAAAGGAAGCTGCTAACTTTACAAGAAGTCAAAACACAATACTTCAAAACTAAAAGAATGAAAAATTATAAGAAAATGTGTAACATCTCATTGAAAAAAACAACTGATCTAGAAAACAGATTCAGGAAAGATAATTTAAAAATTATTGGAATACCTGAAAGTCATGATCAGGAAAAGAGCCTTGACATCATTTTTAAAAGAATTCCTACAGGAAAATTGCCCAGATATCCTAGAAGCAGAGGGCAAAATAGAAATTGAGAGAACCCACCGATCTCCCCTGGAAAGAGATCCAAAAAAAAACAGCCCCCAGGAATATTATAGCCAAGTTCCAGAACTTCCAAGTCAAAGAGAAAATATTCCAAGCAGCCAGAAGGACACATTTAAAATATCATGGAGCTGCAGCCAGGATCACACAGGACTTAGCACCATTAAAGGCTTGTAGGGCTTGGAATATAACATTCTGGAAGGCAAAAGAGCTCGGAATGCAACCGAGAATCAACTACCCAGTAAAACTGAACATCCTCTTCCAGGGAAAAAGATGGACTGTCAATGAACCAGGGGAATTTCAAATGTTCCTGTTAAAATGACCAGAGCTGAACAGAAAGTTTGATCTTCAGATACAGGACTCAGGTGAAGCATAGAGAGTGGAGGAGAAGGGTAAAATATGAGGGACTTAATGATGACGAACTACATGTATTCCTGCATAGAAAAATGATACTGATAATATTCATACTCCTCATTTAATAAAGCAAGTAGAAGGAACTTTTATAGATGAAGCACAGGAGAGAGCTGAATTTGAAGATATAATATATTGTAAAAATGGAGTCAATGGCTAAAAGGGAAATGTAATGGGAGTAAGAGAAAGGAGAGGTGGAATAGGCCAAGATATTTCATATAATAAGATTTTTTATTACAATGATCTATTGCAAGGATATGGAAGGGGGGAAGGTGAGGGGGAATGAGGGAACCTTCATTCTCATCAGAGGTAGCTCGGAGAGGAAACAGCATATATACTCAATGGGGTATAGACATCTAGAGTAAGAAGGAGAGAAGGGGGATGAAGGAAGCAGGGGGATGTGAGTGATGGAGGAGAGGATGGACCATGGGGGAGAGTGGTCAGATATAACACATTTTCTTTTTTACTTCTTGCAAGGGACAAAGATTGGATGGCCTGTTGCTGGACCTTAGGGGTGGTATGTGGGCTCGGGGAACTCTTGGCCCCAAGGCCAGTGATCAGTCTGCTGCACCACTTAGCTATCCTACAGCACATTTAAGAAGAGGCACAGAGTGAAAGGAGAGAAAAAATATAGTATATGGTAGTGGGGAAGTACGAATAGAGGGAGTTGTGATCAGCAATGGCACCGGTGGAAAAATATGGAAGTAGGTTTTGTGATGGACATATCATAAAGAATGTGATCCACCCATGACAGAGCTGGAACAAAGACTGAAGCACATTATTATTATTATTATTATTATTATTATTATTATTATTATTATTATTATTATTAGGGTTGTAGGGCAAATTGGGTTGGGTGGCTTGTTGCCCGGGGCCACACAGTTGGGTGATTGTTGGATGCTCCTGGCTCCAGGGCTGGTGCTCTGTCCACTGTGCCACCTAGCCACTCCTATTATTATTATTATTATTATTATTTGTTTTTGCAGGGCAATGGGGTTGGGGTGGCTTGCCCTGGGTCACACAGCTGGGTGATTGTTGGGTGTCTATGGCTGGATTTGGACTCAAGTGCTCCTGACTGCAGGGCCAGTGCTCTGTCCACTGCGCCACCTGGCTTCCACTATTATTATTATTTTTTTTAATTTTAGTTTTAATTTTTTTCTCTTTATTGCTCATGAGGGTCTATATTTGGGGGGGTAGGAATATTATATTTACTCTTAAACAATATTTTAGTAATGTATAAAAAATCATTTGTACAAAATAAAAATAAAAAAATGCCTCGGTCTGTATTCAGAATCTATTCAGACTGCTAAGAAGAGTTGTCATTCCCAGTTGACCATCTTACAAAATTGCTGTTACTATGTACTAATTTCACTTTGCATCAGTTCATGAAGATCCAGGGTTTTTCTGAGAGTAACTTGTTCATCATTTCTTATAGTACAATAGTATTTCAGCATAATCATATACCACAACTTATTTGGTCGTTTTCCAATTGGAATGTATCTACTTTAAAGGAAAATCAAACTATATAATAGAAATTCAACCTCATGTACAAACCTTCATGTACAGAGCCTGGTTCTACCTTGGATATAAGAATACTAATCCATTTGGTGGCTAAATCTTGAAAGAAAAAAACAAAATATAATTTATTTTAAATAAACAAAAATATTCACATTCTGTGCCAGGCTCTTTGCCATTTGCTGCAGATACAGAGACAAGACTATGACTTTTGAGGCAATGAGAGCTAGAATAATAATAAGAATCTGTGCTGCTTCCCTTCCATCCTTTTTAGGAAAGAAAAATATTGATAAATGATCATTTGCTCATGGAGTTCCAGGTCAGGAATAAGAGCTGGAAGTGAGTTCCCATCTAACTCTTGTTGCAGACATTCCAGAGAGCAATGAAGACTTTGCTTTTCCTCTAAACCCCTCATGAAAAAAATTCCCTGGAGTTGGAGAATCCCATACCACAGAAGTTCACACAACCCAGGCCTGCCTTTTATGTACTAACCAGACACAGGATCTTTGACTCTGTCTTTCATCAAGCTGCTTTGGCTTATTTCTGTAACTCATGTAGGAAAACAAGTCTTGTTACTCTATATAATAAATATAACATAGAACTTAAGCCAGGAAAGATGCCTTCCCTCCTTCCTCTGCTTCATCAAATCCATCTCTTAAATGCTCAGTTCTAACTCCTGTGTGAAGCCTTCTCTGATCCCCCAGCTCCTTGTATGTATGTATGTATGTGTGTGTGTGTGTGTGTGTATACACATACATACATATATAAATAAATTATTTACATATGTACATATAGACATATAATAAAACAAAGAAAAAATATATAATAAATTTTAAAATAATAAATATATAATAAAATGTATATGTATATGTATAGGTAATTGCCCCTAATAGAATAGAAACTTGACAGTGAAGACTGTTTTTAAAGTACCTGGCATGTAGCAAGCCCTGAATAAATGCTTGTTGGTTAGGTGAAACTCTTACTTTATAGATGAAGAAATAAACTTTGGGAGAGGGGAGAGAACAGTCATTGACTCAGTGAATGACAAACCTGGGATTTCTCATCAGGACCCTTTTCATTCTGCCCTGCTGCCTCTTGATGGGGCTCTGTCTCCTTCTGCACTTCCTAACCTATATCTCAGCTTCCTTTTCTGCAAAATAGATGATAATGCATATTGTCTCATCAAGTAGATATTAGGAATGCAACTTGTAAAAGCAATGCTATATATGTATGTGAGTTATTATGGTAGGGTTAGAACTGGAAGAGACCTTAGGGATCATCCATGTGGTCTAACCTTGGAATGGAGTCTTAGAGAGGCCTCCGAACCCAGATCCTCTGACTTTAAATCTTTTCTAAACTTTGCTCCTTCTTCCTCTCCCCTAAGGCAGAAATTGATACTATCATTTCAAGAAGTGAGAATGACAGAGTAAGCCAGGGCATAGGACAGGAGCAGTTAGGTGGAACCTTGGACAGAATGTGGAACTTAGATCCCAAGTGTCCCAGAGCATGGTGAAGATAATGAGGACCACAACATCAGCACATGAATTGGATTTGAATGAGGGGGTGCTGTGCTAAGTCACCAGCCTCACTTTCTCCTCTGGAGCCATTCAAGTCCAGTGACCAGATATGGATCAGGGTGACTGGAGATGGTCCTGGATGTGAGGCAGTCAGGGTTGAGTGACTTTCTCTGAGGCTGGATTTGAACTCATGATTGAAATCCTGACTCAAGGGCTGGTGCTTTATCCCAGAACATGGAAGATTTTCAAGGAGAATGGAACACTGCCACCGGAAAATTGGATCTTTTCATTCTCTTCACATGATACAGTCATCTGAGAAAATAGACACAGACTGTTGTCATTTTTTATGACTGGCCTATCTTTTTTTTTAATCACATATTCTCTCACATCCTTTTTACCACTATAATGTGATTCAATACAAAATAACACTCATAGAAGGAATTCTTAACTTGGGATCCATAATATGGATCATAGAAAGATTTTAGAGGATCCATGAACATGAATGGGAAAAAATCAGAGAAGGAATACATAGGCTGCCCAAGGGGTCTATTACCTTGCTAACAGTTAAGAACTTCTCTTCTTAGAGGAACTGTATGAAATGGATCAATTGAATGGATTACAGAAATATATAATTTATTAGGGTAGGAAAGATAAGGAAAAGAGTCAAGAAATAACAGGAATAAATAAAATAACCAACTTTACCAAGCCATTGTTTGAAATTACAGATTAGAACAATTCCCTAATTTATTTCACTTTTTCCTCTTCTCTGGTGGAGAAAAAAATTGAGCAGTACAATACTTGGAAAAGTGAAGAGTTCAAGGGAGCAAATGGGGCAGGCATTATAAGGACCTATAAAATAAATCTGGGTAACCTTAACTGAGATAACAGAATATTGGCTAAGTTAAGTAGTAATAAAGTATAGAATGGAAATATCATCCCTAGGATATACTTTTTTCCCTTGAAAGCTCAATCTTTAGAAGAGATCACCCTCTAGCTAGATTTTTTTCTGCTCACAGTAAACCACCCTTACTCTCATCATGACCCATCACGGTTCCTTGACTTATCTCTAGTCTACTTCTCTGATTGCTTGCCTTTATGTTCAGATTTTTCTGTCTGGTTTGTCATTTTAATGTTTCACTCATCCTGTTTGTCCCCTAAACTTCCATAGTTTTCTATTTATGATTGTGAACCCCCACCATCTTATTTGTCTGATTCTATGATTTTCTCCAGTGACATTCAATAGTTATAGGACAGAAGTGAACTAATTTGGGCAAATCATATAACCTTTGCCCACTTGTTTCCTCATGCAAAAATGAAGGTAATAAAAGCACTTCCCTGTTTTCTTGGTAAAAATACTGGAGTGGATTGCCATTTTCTTTTCTAGTTCATTTGACACATGAAAAAACTGAGGAAAACAGGGTAAAGTGACCTGCCCCAGGTTATAAGACCTAGGTCATATTTGAACTTAACTCCTCACTTTCTACACTGTGACACCTAGCTGCCCATGATCTTGTGCAAAACACTTAACCCTTCTAAGTCTCATTTTCCCAATTTCTAAAATGAGACAGTTGAAGATGAAGAAGTACAAGCTCCTGCATCTAAAGACTGCAAGAAAAACAGAAATTAGGCTCAGGCTATGACAGAGCTCAAAAAAGATTTTGAAAATCAAATGAGGGAGATAGAAGAAAAATTGGGAAAAGAAATGAGAGAGATGCAGGAAAAACATGAAAAAGAAGTTAGCTGCTTAGTCAAGGAGATTCAAAAAAATGCTGAAGAAAATAACATATTAAAAACCAGCATAGGTCAAATGGATAAAACAGTACAAAAAGCTATTGAGGAGAAGGATGCTTTAAAAAGCAGAATTGGCCAGATGGAAAAAGAGATAAAAAAGCTGAGTAAAACAAATCCTTCAAAAGTAGAATTGAACTAAAGGAAGCAATTGATGTTTGTCCAGTTATGTAAATCTGATTTAATTTGTGTGAGAAGTTTTTTATAATTGTTTTCAAAAAGTTCTGCCTTGACAAATAGACTCTCAGGTGTTTTATATTGTCTGAGGTTACTTTGAATGGGATTTCTCTTTCTATCTCTTCCTGCTTTATCTTGCTAGTCATATATAGAAAAATTGAGGATTTATGAGGGTTTGTTTTATATCCTGGAACTCTGCTAAAATTGCTAATTGTTTCCAGTAGGTTTTGGATGATTTCTTGGGATTCTCTAGGTATACCATCATGTCATCAGCAAAGAGTGAGAGATAAACACACTTAAACATCATTATTAGCTTTTTGACTATCACATTCTTGAGTTAACAAAACCACAAACCAAACTACAATTTGTTGTGTTTTCCAATTTCCAAAATGAAAACAGACTTTTACACTGAAAATTTGATCACTGGTAAACTAGTGGTGACTGGCTCTAGCACATCACTACCTATTAGGATATAAGCTGCTTGAGGGCAAAGAACATTGTACTTTTTCTATTTTTATCCTTAGTGATTAATACAATGCATTCTAGGCAGTGAATACTTACTTTTTCCTCCAATGTCCTGACTGGATAAGTTTATTCAGTTGAGAATTTTCATTTAAGACCACAAGGTGGCAGACAAAATATTGATCCAAACCATTTGAGTTTCAAAACTAATATTTGAATTTGAAATTATAATGACTAAGCTAGACTCCAAAGAAAAAACATGAGTAAACTTCTTTTCACTCCACTTCCTGCCTTCTTACAGAGATGGGGACTGTGGAAATGAAGTACTACATAAATTTCAAGTTTTTTCTGCGTGTTGGTTTGTTTTGCTCTATTTTTTCCCTCTGTTCTTTCTTGGAAAGCATTGCTCTCTAGATGGGAAATGTAAATATAGACAAAAGGTGTTTATTTTCTTACATTTCCTTGCAGAAGCCAATCAGCTTTATTGCTCACACAACTCATCTCTGTAGGTGGTGCTTGAAAGTCCTAGTGAAGGAGAGGAGTGAGTGTCTCATCTCTCACTTGGATGCTTTCTCCAAGTGATACTGCCCTCTTCCCCAGTGAATTGTAACTGTCTATGCAACCCGAGGATAAGGATGCCCACGGTCATGGCATTGGCACAATCTTAGTCATTCTATGAGCAGAGAGGTTGAAACCTGGAACCAGATGTTTACAGAAATAACTTGATTTCTCTCCTCTATTTCTAACTTACTATGGCTGAGGTGAGAAGAACCCATTTTAGAAGGGACAAATTGAGCATTGTTTGGTTGAAGATAGGTTTATTTCATCAAATAGAACATTCACAGTACCTTTAGATGCCAAATGATCTAAAGACTTGAAGCTTTTGAGCAACTGAACTTTTGGGGCAGAAAAAAAAATTCTAATCCAGGCTATAGCTGTGATTAGTGATTGATTTAAATAGGAAATGCTAAGGGTCAGAGTGGTAAGAAGAGAACCAAATCTTGCCTAAAATATTTTTATTTGCATTTCAATAATTGAAAAGCCACTTTCTTAGCACCAGAACAAAATTGTACTTTGTAAGGGTACTTTAGTCAATTTAAGTCTGCATTGATGAATTAGAAAGTCTCCAATGTATCAGTTGTTTGGGAGTAACTGAAGAGTGTTTCTGCAAAATGCTTTACAAAGTGAAGCATAAGATACATGAGACAAAGTATGGTTCTTTGGTTAATCTTTAAAGGGATATTACTTTTTTCCCATAACATGATGTCAAAGGGAAATTTGAACTAGTAGCTATTGTGAAAGTTAAATTATATTTTACAACATATATATGTATATGTATGTATGTATATAAACTTTCCCAACCCAAATATCAATTTAGATTAACCCATAACTAGCCTTAAGTGCTCCAACAACCACATTGTCAAAAAATAGCTTTTGTTTAAAAAAATTCCACACCTCTCCATTCATTTATTTTTATTTGTTTTTTAAATAATAATCTATTTTTAAAATATCTGTGGAAAGTTCTTGGGACCATTAGACTATATTTTGGACCCCACTGTAGTAAATTCCTATTCGGAAATAATCTCTCAAATGTGTTTTTTAAATAAAAAATAATTTTTTTCCAGTTTTTAGAAATTATTTAGAAGGGGGCATTTAGGTGTTGAAGAGGTTAGAGCACTGAACCTGGAGTCAAGATAACTTGAATTCAATTCTAGCCTCAGACACAATTATCTGTGTGATCCTGGGCAAGTCACTTAACCCCAATGCCTCCCCACCCCCAAAACAATTTTAAAGAAAGAGGTACATTTTCTTGAAACCCAAAAGTCATACTATTTAGCAAGTAGAAGATAAATATACTAATTTGCTTTTCTTCCCATAATGCCTGTCCTTCCATCAGTGCTGTGCATCACACCTAGAATACATTCATTCACTTCTTCAGAGACCTTAGTTCTTTTAAGACAAACTTGAAGCCAAGGGGAGGAGAGTAGGAAGAAAGAGTAGTAGAAAAATACGTAACTTATAAAGATACAAGTGGATGAATGTTGAAAAACTTCCATAACACGTAATTAGATATAAAATATTTTTTTAAAAAAGATCCACTTCAAGTAATAGAAGACCTTTCCTGCTTCTGGGAGCACAAATGTCTTCCTCCTACAATCACCAGATTTGTATTTTGCATAAACCTCCTGTTATCTCCCTTGAAGATCCTTGAGTTAGGGACTGGTTTTTTTTTCTGTTTTTGTTTCTCCAAGGTTTCATACAGGGCCTGGCATATTAGTCATTTAATGAATGCCTATTGATTGATTGATTGGCTCCTAATTTTATGCAACTGAATATCTGTCTGTCTAGTTCCTCTTTAGCAAAGAACCATTATGTACTTACCTCAAAGTGTGTTCATCACAAATATGTATTGTGCCTTGAAAAATACAAAGTATACAAACATACACCATTATTATCAGGGAATATTTGGGGGTTTCTCTGTAAGATGTTCCCTTCATTTGAGTGAGCTGTTCAGAAAGAAAAGAATGTTTCAATCACAGTTAAGAATGTTTTTCCAAGTGCATGTGATCTTAAAATAAATACAGATAGGGAAAACCAGAAAGTATTGTTACACCTACAGATGGGAATATAATTCAGATTAAAAAAACAAAACAGCCTTCGGTAAGGTCCTAAGTGAAAACTAGAACATCTGTTTCCTCTTGAGGCAAGTAATGACTTGTCTAGGATTCACTGTTAGCTGACAAGAGAAATTCCACATCCTACAGGAAACTAGCCTTGGCTCAGACAGAAAAGTGACTTGTTCATATCCAAGGTCTTTCCCCAGCATGAACTGGAGGAGGAATCCAAGAAGATAGAAAAGAATTCCCAGAGCCAGAATTCACAAGATACATCTGTAGGGAAATAGGTATGCCTTAAGTTTGAGCCCATTCTCTCCAATGATTATATATATATATATATGTATATATATATACATATATATATATATATACACACACATAGAGAGTAGAGAATATGTCCCTGTATACAATTTAGAAAATTTAATTTTGTAAAAGCTTTTAAAAAATGATTCAGAAATAGATCTTAAAGTAAGCATAGATGTCCTAGAGTATTACAAAACATTCAAACAGTGGATCAGTTGGCGATGATATTTGAGGGTTTTTTCCTTCCTTTTTAAAATGTATTTTGCACTGGACCTGTGATTCTTATTGGTATAGGAAACTCCCAGGGTTATCCAGTCAATCAATGAAGGATTTAAACTCAAGTCTTTGAACTTGGAGAGTCCATTCTCTATCCACCATACCAGGCTCCAACTTGATTTGTATTCATTTTTAGAAAAGCAAACTTGTATGATTTTAGTGCAAAAGGTTAGATTATGCTGGTAATTACTAGTATTCTCAACTACTACTACTTCATATTCTCCCCTTGTTTAGTACAATCTGTAAATTTGGCTTTAATGTCTCTCCAGTAACTAATGATGCTGTTTACAAGAACTTAGTGTTAGCTTATCCTATTGTTCTTTATAATAATATTTAGTTATTAAATGTTAATGAGAAATTGGGGGTAGCTAAGTGGATAATCTAATGGATAGAGCACCTGCCCTGGAGTCAGGAAGACCTGAGTTCAAATTCAGTCTCAAACACTTAATTCTTATTTAGCCAAGTGACCTTGGGTAAGTAACTTAACCCCACTGTCTTGTAAAAAAAAAACCCTCAAAAAACAAGAAACTGGTGCGGGTGGCTGGTAGAGCTGGTAACAGTGCTCCTTTGGGGGCTGCACCTCAATTGCATTGAGATTCAGGAGATTAAGAATATTCTGAGAAGAGATGAGAACAAAATAATCTAAGAAGTCACTAAAGGGGAATGAAGATTGGCTTAATAAATATTTAGACAAGGAATAAGGTAAGGGTCTCCACGGAACTCTGCTGTGATAACATAACTGCATCATCTATAACCTCATTTGTGTGATAGCCCTGCACCCAACCTTCTTCTTCTTTTTTTATTTTAGGTTTTTGCAAGGCAAATGGGGTTAAGTGGCTTGCCCAAGGCCACACAGCTAGGTCATTATTAAGTGTCTGAGACCGGATTTGAACCCAGGTACTCCGGACTCCAGGGCCGGTGCTTTATCCACTACGCCACCTAGCCGCCCCCACCATTTCTCTTTGATGGGGTACTAGAATTGCTGGCTATAGCGTTTCTAGGAAGAAAAAAGTACAGGAATAAACATAGGTAAAGAAAAAAACAACATCATTTACTATAAATGATGATTGGGATAAAGAATTCATTAGTTGACTCAATTAAAATTTTCAGCAATATTAAAGGATAAAAACAAATCCACATAATTGGTATTTCTTATAATTTTAATTGGGATAAGGGAGAGTATTAGGCAGAAATGCACACACACACACAAGTAGCGAGACACATATATTCTGCGGGAGTTTCCACAAAACCAGGTGTAAGCGCCCGGGGGCGCTATCTGCCCGTCGCATCTTCATCTCCCTCCCAGCTACGCCGGGGCCGGAGACCCCCCAGGGGCTTTCAGTCTGACCGAGGCCGGCCCGGGGCTCCGGGCTTCCTCGCTCGGCCGCCCCCCTGCATTCGAGGGGGGCCGCTTGTTTCCTCGGAGCCGACGCGCCCCGCTTGGTGAGCTCCAGGACTCGGCGACCCCCGGGTCTCTTACCGGGGCGCTCCCCGCGGACGCGCACAGGCAGCGGGGACGCGCGGAGCCGCTCCCCGCCGGGCCGGGCCCCCCGGGGCCGGACCCCCCGGGGCCGGACGGACCGCGCGCGGGGCCGCGCATGCGCCCGCGCTCCCCTGGTTCCAGGAGCGGCGCACGTGACTGCGGGGCGGGGCGGGGGGGGAGGGGACGCAGCCCCGCGAATTGGAGAGTTCGGGCGGGAAGGCCGGCCCGGATTTCTTGGGCAGCCCCGGCTCAGCCCGCGCGGAGCCCCCCGCCCGCCCCGTGGGCGCCAGGCATGGACCGGCGGCGCAGCTCGCGGAGGAGCTCGGGCGCCAGGTAAGCGCTCGCTGCCCGGGCCGGCCCCTCCCCCCGGGGGGCTCCGTGCCCGGCTGGCACGCCGCCCTCCCGAGGCCCCTGCGGCCCGGCCCCACTCCCAGCCGCGAGACCTCGCCGCCGGGGCGGGCGGCCAGGCCAGCGGCGGAGGTGCGGCGCGCCGGGCCCCCGGCTCGTTGGCGGGGCGCTGGGCTGGAGCCTTTTGGGGTGACCCCCGCCCTCCGGCCCATTGGGCGGCTCCCCGGGCCGGCACGCCCCCGACACGCCCCGGGACTCTGCGGTCCTGCTTGGTTTTAGGGGTTTCGCCAGGCCCGCAGCTGGGCAGTTGTAGTGTCTGAGGCCGGACTTGCACTCCAGCCCTTCCGACTCCACCTAGCCGCCCCACTGCTGTTGTCTTTATGGAAAAGTCCATGTTTCTTAAATTCAGAATATTTGAAATCGGCTTTTCCCCCCCAAATTGGGGTGGACATGCGTGTCGCTCTGCCTCGCCTACTGTGTTCCAAGTATTTTGCCAGACACTTGCACCATTCGCTATTTTGTTCTGTTTTGAACTAGACCTGTAACTTCACTGGTTAGGAAACTCCAGGAGGAAACCCTGTACCGGCGTGCTCCGCGTGTGCAGGTTGAGAGAGCTGCTAGGGTGCTGAGAGGCTGAAGGATCTCCCAAAGCTCTCAGACCCTCCGACTAGAGGCCAGCCCTCTATCGTGCCAGACTGCACCTGTTGCCTGTTGAATGAAGCGCATTCTTTCTTTAAATTTTGTTTATTTAAGGCAGTGGGGTTAAGTGGCTTGCCCAAGGTCACACAGCTAGGCAATTAAGTGTCTGAGGTCGGATTTGAATTCAGGTCCTCCTGACTCCAGGGCTGGTGCTCTATCCACCTAAGCTGCCCCTGGTGCTAGAAGCCCTTTTTTGTATCATGAACCCCTTTGGCAGTCTGGTGAAATTATGGACCCTTTTTCAGAATTGTGCTTTGTAAATGCAAGAGGTAAAACACATAGACTTGCAAAGGAAACCAACATTTAATGAAATAAGGACTATTTGAACCATCTCAGTTCATGGATCAGTTGAAATCTATGCTTAGATCCCTCAATCCAATCGGGCACAATGATGACTTCAGTTCAAATTGACTAAATATCTGTTCTGTATATTGTGGTGTGCTAGGTATGCAAAGATGAAAAGGGATAGTTGATTTATAGGAGAGAATGTGAAGAGATAAAGGAGACATCCAGACAAAATGTTTCAGGAAAAATTTCAGGAGGAAGTGCTCTCTTTAAGTATACGGAGGAGGTGGTGCTTGTTGGACTTTGAAGAAGAGTAAGGATTTCGGTCAGTGAAGATGGGCTATGTTTCAGACAGTAGTGAAATAAGACTTGAAAGACTTTAAGCCAAATTGTTAATGATTTAAAGCATCAAGTTAAGAAGTTTGTACTTAATTCTTTCAGCAACAGGCAGAGATCTATTGCTGACTATTTGAGGAGAGCCAGAGTGATTTGAGGCCTGTAAACCCCTCTCTTGCCAGGTTTGGGCAGTGTATCCAGGAGACCCTACTTAGGGTTGACTTGGCAGAGATACTGGAGTGGTTTGCCATTTACTTTTTTTTTAATCCATATGCATAAGTATATTTTTAATTTACAAAATTTCCTTCCACCCTCCCTTCCCACCCCTCCCTTCAGTGGTGAACAGTTAGGTTAACACTGTGCTAATATATTTTCAATAAACATGTTTACAGATAAGGCATATTTGGTATAAGGAATTAGGATTAAGGGGAAGAGATACATAAGAGATAATTTGTATAGTGTTCATCAAATTCCAAAGGGGTTTTTTTCTGCTTTGTTTTGATTCTCTTCTTCTGGATGGGGATTGCATTGTCTATATTCAGTCTAATACAGTTGTCCTAGCTCTCTGAACTGCTGAGAGAAGCTGCTTTCATCAAGGTTGATCAACTCAACTCACAATTGATGAGAAGCAATTTCCTTTTAATGAGGAAACTGAGACAATCAGTAACAGTTAAATGATTTGCCCAAGGTCACATAGCTAGTAGCAATCTGAGACTAGATTTGAACACAGATTTTCCTGACTCCAGACCTTTTGCTTTAACCACTGAACCACCTATTATCCCTCACCATGTTTATACTAACATGAATGTTTTTCTTTGTCGAGGTGTACATTCAATTTAATTTTTTTTTTTTTTAGTTTTTGCAAGGCAATGGGGTTAAGTGGCTTGCCCAAGGCCATACAGCTAGGTAATTATTAAATGTCTGAGGCCAGATTTGAACTCAGGTATTCCTGATTCCAAGGCCAGTGCTCTATCCACTGCGCCACCTAGTCGCCCTCAATTTAATTTCAAATAAAGATTTTAA
The DNA here is from genome assembly GCF_037893015.1 of Macrotis lagotis. Lineage (NCBI taxonomy): Eukaryota > Metazoa > Chordata > Mammalia > Peramelemorphia > Peramelidae > Macrotis > Macrotis lagotis. The sequence goes on from NC_133660.1 coordinate 69,916,839, forward strand.
AGTTCTTTTTTCCTGGTACCCATTCTTTCATTTCACCCTAAATCTCCCTTTTTATGCCTTGTTTATGTTGCCAACATTGCTAAATGTGCTTCAAAAACAAACAGAATTTGGGGGCAGGGAGGAGGGAAAGGAAGGAGAAAAAAATTGTAAACCTCAAAACCTTACCAGTCCCATAAAGGACTATTTAAAATGCCATTTGTTTTTCATGTGGGCATCTTCTGCAGGCATCCATGAAGTCTTTCATGGAACCTTCCTCACAAAGGAAAGAATTCAAATTTACTGGGAGCAAAACAGTCTCTCTTCTCTCTCTCTCTCTCTCTCTCTCTCTCTCTCTCTCTCTCTCTCTCTCTCTCTCCCTCTCTCTCCTCCCACCTAACCTCAAGTTCTACCCAGTATACCTGATTCATAAAATAGAGATAACTTATGATTTTTTCCTACATATCATAGATCCCTTCCATCCTAGGTCCTTCTCCCCCTCCTCATCTCTGTCTGGAAATAGTTCCTTCTCTTTGTTCTCCTTCAGTATAATACCTCTAGAACTTTCAGCCTCCTCCAACTCAGGAGACATTTTCTGAGATTGCTGTTTACTCTCTCCCTTAGTAAGGCCCATTTCTGCATTTAGATATTCTTCTCAGGTTCCCTTCTGTATCTCCAACTGGTTCCAGTTCTTTCACATGAATAAGGGGAGCATAGACCTCTCTCCAGGGCAAGCCAACTGTGTATATTCACTTTTTAAAGAACTAGCTAGAAGTTGAGTCAGTAACAGAACAAACCCCTTATTAGCAGGTGAGAATGGGCATAAGACCAGAGGAAGTTATGGTTTGTTTAGGGAATGTATAATTTATCCTGGAAACACAAGAAGGTAGGGGAATTTTCTCTGGGAAATGGAAATAGATAATCATTAGAGGAGGAGGTTGTGTTCGGGGGAAGCAGAGGAAAGGGAAGTGATAGTGAGACAAAAAAAGGAAAAGGATATTAATGAAACACCTTTTTAAAACTACATAGAAATCTAAAGAAAGTTCAGAAGGGGACACAGACAAGAGCATTTCTGGCACTACCCCATTAAATGATGTGTACTAAAAAACAAGCTGTTCATGGTAGATTTATGGTTTCACATCTCTTATTCCATCCTTTGTAAATAGAAATGTCCATTTGTAATACTTTCTAAGTTCATAATAAAATTATTATTAAAAAACCAAAAAGCCTTACCAAAAAAAAAATGAATGCTAGAACCATACCATTGTATGTAATTGGAAAACAAATATTTATAGAATAGAAAAGTAATAGACCCCCTCCTTTTACAATAAATGTTTATTAAAATAAATTGGTAAAACCTCCAAGAATATTGAAAAAAAACAACCCCATAATTCAGGCCTCTATAGAAGTAGAAGCTGGATGGCTAAGGGGCTGATTTGGAAGGAAGAAAGATGGAAGTTTAGAGAATAGAATATGCTTTTTTTTGAAAGCTGATACAGAAGACAAAAATAGTGATTATTTTGTTTTAGCCTCACAACAATCCTAGGAGATAGGTGCTATTATTCCCATTTTACAGATGTGGAAACTGAGACAGATTGGTTAAATGACTTACCCAAGCTCACATAGCTAGTAAGTGTTGAGTTTTTAGAACTTTAATTTTATAGAAGGGAATAGTAGTAATATAAATAATATAAAGGAGAAATTTGAAAAGTAAGTAGTTGAGGAACATTAGATAAACCACTGGCCCTGGAGTCAGGAGGACCCAAGTTCAAAATATTACCTCAGACATTTGATACCTCATAGCTATGTGACTCTTGGGCAATTTACTTAACCCTCATTGCCTCCGAAAGAAAGTAGAAAAATAAGTGGTTGGAAAGAAATTTGCAGTGTTTTCCCAATGTAAATGTTGACTTTTTTTAATTCTTTGTTTCTTTAGTACTAAGAAAGAGTCAAAGAAGAAAACAGGGAGACAAAGTCATAGGAAAGAGGTACGTTATTTTTTTATATTTTAGTACAGTTCAAGCCAAACAACACAAAATAAATATGTTTTCTTCAAGATGTCTAGTTCTGTTTCTCAGAGGTCGATAAGTCTCCACAGTGTTGACACCTTTGATGCTGTAATCGATGTGACCACACTGATGTGATTCCCTGCATTTAAGTAAAGCTGGATTCAGTTACAATGAACCATGATATATTTTGGGGACTTGTTATCCAAATTCTCCCAGGATGTGGTTGACTCAGGAGTCAGGAAGACCTGAGTTCAAATTCTACTTCAGTGGTGACTGAAAAGTCACTTAAGCTCTCCAGGCCTTAGTTTCCTTATCTGTTAAAATGAAATATGATGGACTCAGTGGCTTCTAAGATCCCTTCCAGCTCTCTCTGTGATGCTGTGATCCATAAGTTTTCTCCATAAAGGATTTACCCAGTTTCTGCAGCTTTTTCCATTTCTTTATTTCATGAGGCCTGGGTCAGTTCCCAGGTTCTCCATCTGTGGTTCCTCTAGAGTGGATAGAAATTCTGAGACAAAGTTCTGAGACAAATGATCCTTTATGAGCAAAGCTATTGTGGTTGTTGTTTAGTTATTCTTTGGTTTTCTTGGCAAACATACTAGAGTGGTTTGCCATGTTTTTCTTCAACTTTTAACAGGTGAGGAAACTGAATTAAATGGGATTATATGACTTGCCCAACTAAAGTCACAAGTTGAGGCCAGATTTGAATTTAGGAAGATGCATCTTCCTGGCTATAGGCCCTATGCTCTGAGGACACCGAATGCACTGACCCACTTAGATGCCTCTATGCCCATGTAAGGACAAATGGCATCAATACAATATTATTTTTATATTTAATGTTAAATTTATGCTAGCTTGAGCATGTCTTAACAAAATTGGGGCAGGGGGGGGATTCCCACTCTTTTCATGACCAGTCTCTCCTTCATACATTTCCTTGACAATCCTCCCATACTTCTTTCACTCAAGTCATCTTTGGAAATATGTATAACCTGCCTCCATCGTGTACTTCTCTGTTGAAACATTAGATTTAACTTCATACACTTTGATTCTTACACTGTTCCAAAATTTGCAATATATAATATTCCTAGGAGAATATTTACATTTAAAAAGTATAGATGTTTGTGTTGGAGGGTAGTCTGGATCATTAAGCACAGAGCAGTTTCCCAAATGCAACTCAGTCTTCACTTTTCCTTCTCTTTCATTTTGGGCCCAACTCATTATCCTAAGCCTTGTTTTCCATCTAATTACTAATTTACTGTCTCAGTGGACTAGTCTTCCAACTATATTTCATAGTCTGGAGAGTATGCATTCTCCATCCATTGAGTTTTTCCTGCATAACAATCGTTAGGCTAGTATTTTTGAAGAGTAGTAATAGATCTTATTGAAAAGACTAATGTTCTGGCGTTTCATACAGTCAGCATGCTATCATTCTAGGCAGAAGCAAAATGGAATTGTTCTTCTCCATCTAGGTAGCAAGGGTTTTTTTTTTAAATATAAATTTATTTTTCCAACTACATGCAAACATTTTGTAAGATTTTGAGTTCTGCATTTTTCTCCCTACTTCCTGTTCCTCCCCTCTCCCCTTGATAAGTAAGGTTATGTATGTACGACTGTTAAGTAAGAAAAAAAGAATCAGAATAAAAAAGAAAAACATGAGGGGGGGAAACCATAAAACATAAAGCAAATATTAAAAATTTAAAATACTATGTTTTGGTCTATATTTAGACCACATAGTTCTTTCTCTGGAATGTGGATAGTAATCACAAGTCCTTTAGACTTAGTCGTTGATCATTACACTGCTAAGGAAAGCTAAGTTCCTTATAGTTGATCATCACACAATGTTACTATTAATGTGTACAACATTCTTCTGGTTCTGCTTACTTCGCTCAGTATCAGTTCATGCAAATCTTTCCAGGCTTTTCTGAAGTCTACCTGCTCAAGATTCCTTCCAGAACAATAGTGTTCCATCACATTCAAAGACCACAATTTGTTCAGGCATTCCCCAGCTGACAGGCATCCCCTTAATTTCTAATTCTTTGCCAACACAGAAACTGCTCTGAATATTCTTGCTTATTTGAGTCTTTTCCCTTTTTCATGATTTCTTTGGGATAAAGAACTAGTAGTTTTATTGCTGGATCAAAGGGTATAAATAGTTTTACTGCCCTTTGAGCATAGTTCCAGATTATAAGCAAAGGTTCTTAACGTTGGATCTGTAAATTTGAATGAGGAAAAAATATACATCTTTATTTTCACTAACCTCTAAAATTTCCTTAAGTTATGAATTAAAAATTATTCTTTGAAAGGGTTCCTAGGTTTGCCAGATTGCCAAGGGGTGGCCCATGACACATACAGAGGTACAGCCACTGGGGAATCCTTGCATTTTGATCCTAAATTCTCCATGACAGTGATGAGTGCCCTTAGTAAGTGGATGAATATCCCTGGTTTATTGCCTCACAGTGTCTCTAAAGAGATACTGAACTGAGCTGTCTCACTTGTAACATTCATAAAGGACCACGTCGCCTAACATTTGTGTGAGAGGTTCCTTATTGAGGAGAGCTGCCAGAAGGACATTATGTTCTACAGAATCAAAGGAGAATCAACCAACAGTAACCACAGTGGAAATCTTGTATTCTTAGAACCTTTTGCTCAATTGCATGAATGTAAATATATGATCTGCTTTAGAAAATTCTTTGCCAAAACCTGATTCTTTCCTATTTTTGGCAAGGATTCCTGGATTAGAGGGTCTTAACCTTTCTTTTCCCATAGACTATCTGGAGATGCCAGTGGTTACCACCTCAGAACAGTGGGGTTTTTTTTAAGCCAGGATTTTTTTTTAATTTTACAATTTCTCCCCTAATCTCACTTCCCTTCCCCCCCACCCCCCACAGAAGGCAATCTAATAGTCTTTACATTCTTTCCTTGCTATACATTGATCAAAATTGAGATGTGTTGAGAGAGAAATCATATCCTTAAGGAAAAAATAAGATAACTTTTTAAAAAATTAAGTCTTTGTCTAAACTCCACAATTCTTTGAATACAGATAGTATTCTTTATCGCAGATACCCTAAAATTGTCCCTGATTGTTGCACCGACGGAACAAGCAAGTCCATCAAGGTTGATTGATCATCACTCCTACATTGCTCTTAGGGTGTGCAGTGTTCTTCTGTTTCTGCTCATCTCTTTCAACATCAGTTCATGCAAATCCTTCCAGGCTTCTCTGAATTCCCATCCTTCCTGGTTTCTAAGAGAACAATAGTGTTCCATAACTTACATATTCCACAATTTGTTCCCCGATTGATGTACATTCACTCAATTTCTAATTTTTTTTGCCACCACAAACAGGGCTATGAATATTTTTGTAAAAGTGACATTTTTACCCTTTTTCATCATCTCTTCAGGGTATAGACCCAATAGTGGTATTGCTGGATCAAAGGGTATGCATATTTTTGTTGCCCTTTGGATGTAATTCCAAATTTCTCTCCAGAAAGGTAGGATGAGTTCACAGCTCCACCAACAGTGTATTAGTATCCCAGATTTCCCTCATCCTTTCCAACATTGATCATTGTCCTTTCTGGTCATATTGGCCAGTCTGGGAGGTGTGAGGTGGTCCCTCAGAGAAGTTTAATTTGCATTTCTCTAATCAGTAAAGATTTAGAGCAATATTTCATATGACTGGATTGCTTTGATTTCCTAATCTGTAAATTGCTTCTGCATATCCTTTGACCATTTGTCAATTGGGGAATAGCTTGTTTTTTAAAAAATTTGACTCAGTTCTCTGTATATTTTAGAAATGAGTCCTTTGTCAAAAATACTAGTTATTTTGTTTCCCAATTTACTGTATTTCTTTTGATGTTGGTGGTTTTGTCTGTACAAAAGCTTTTTAATTTAATGTAACCAAAATTAACTAGTTTATTTTTTAGGTGTTTTTTTTTTTTTTGCAAGGCAAATGGGATTAAGTGGCTTGCCCAAGGCCATACAGCTAGGTAATTATTCAGTGTCTGAGACCAGATTTGAACCCAGGTACTCCTGACTGCAGGGCTGGTGCTTATCCACTGCACCACCTAGCCACCCCTAACTAGTTTATTTTTAATGATGTTCTTCATCTCTTCCTTGGTCATAAACAGTTTCCCTTTCCATAGATCTGACAGGTAAACTATTCCTTGATCTCCCAATTTACTTATAATATTGTTTTTTTATGTCTAAATATTCTATCCACTTGGATGTTATCTTGGTATAGGGTTTGAGGTGTTGGTCTAATCCAAGTTTCTTCCATATTAACTTCCAATTTTCCCAGCAGTTTTTATCAAAGAGAGAGTTTTTATCCCAATAGCTGGACTCTTTGGGGTTATCAAACAGCAGATTACTATAATCATTCCTCCCTGCTATCTCTTTTGCACCTAGTCTATTCCACTGATCTACCACTTTATTTCTTAGCCAATACCAGACAGTTTTGATGACTGATGTGTTATAATTTTAGATCTGATAGGGCTGAGCCACCTTCTTTTGTACTTTTTTTTTATTAAATCCCTGGAAATTCTTGACTTTTTATTTTTTCCTATGAATTTACTTATAATTTTTTCTAACTCATTAATTTTTTGGAATTTTGATTGGTGGGAATAAAGCAGTTTAATTTAGGTAGAATTGTCATTTTTTTATTATAATAGCTCAACCTATCCATGAGCAGTTGATATTTGCCCAGTTATTTAAATCTGATTTTATTTGTAAAGGATGTGTTTTGTAGTTTTCAAGGCATTTCTGAGTCTGCCTTGGCAGGTAGACTCTCAAGTATTTTATATTGTCTGAAGTAATTTTGAATGGGATTTCTCTTTCTCACTCTTGCTACTGTACCTGGCTAGTAATATTCAGAAATGCTGAATATTTATGAGGGTTTATTTTATATCCTACAACTTTGCTAAAGTTGCTATTTGTTTCTAGTAGTTTTTTAGATGATTTTTTGGGATTCTCTAGGTATACCATCATGTCATCTGCAAAGAGTGAGAGTTTTGTTTCTTCCTTCCCTATTCTAATTCCTTCAATTTCTTTTTCTTCTCATTGCTGAAGCTAACATTTCTAACACAATATTGAATGTAGTAGTTATAACAGGCATCCTTGTTTCACCCCTGATCTTATTGGGAATGCTTCTAGCTTTCCCCATTGCATGTAATGCTTGTTGATGATTTCAGATAGATACTGCTTATCATTCTAAGGAACAATTCATTTATTCCTATGCTAGTGTTTTTAGTAGGAATGGGTGTATATTTTGTCAAAGGCTTTTTCAGCATCTATTTATAAAATCATATGATTTCTGATAGGTTTGTTATTGATATAGTCAATTATACATACAGGTTTCCTAACATTGGACCAATCCTGCATTCCTGGAATAAATCCTACTTGGTCATAGTGTATTATCCTAGGGATAACTTGCTATAATTGCTTTGGTAAGAATTTATTTTAAGATTTTTGCATCTATATTCATTAGAGATAGGTCTCCAATTTTCTTTCTCTGTTTTTGACTCTTCCTGGTTTAGGTATCAGCTTTATATTGGTGTCATAGTTAGGCAGAGTTCCAACTTCACCTATTTTTCCAAAGTCTATATAGAATTGGAACCAATTGTTCCTTAAATGTTTGCTAGAATTCACTTGTGAAACTATCTGGCCCTGGAGATTTTTTCTCAGGGAGTTCAATAAATGACTTGTTGAATTTCTTTTTTCTGAGATAGGGTTATTTAGGTATTTAATTTCCTCTTCATTTTACCTGGGCAGCTTATATTTTTAGTAAATATTCATCCATTTCACTTAGATTATAAAATTTATTGGCATAGAGTTGGGCAAAATAATTCCAAATTATTACTTTAATTTCTTCCTCATTGGTGGTAAGTTCACCTTTTTCATGTATGATACTAGCAATTTCATTTTCTTCTTTCTTTTTTTAATCAAATTAACCAGAGGTTTATCAATTTTATCTGTTTTTTTTTCATAAAACCAACTCTTGGTTTCATTTATTAGTTGAATAATTTTTTGCCTTTGATTTTATTAATTTCTTCTTTAATTTTTAGAATTTCTAATTGGTTTCAATTTGTCCTTTCTCTAATTTATTCATGTAAGCATTTAAAGATATATATCCCCTACCTTGGCTGTATCCCATAAGTTTTGGTATGCTGTCTTGTTATTGTCATTATCTAGGATGAAGTCATTCTTTCTATAATTTGATCCTCTCATTCTTTAAAATGAGGTTATTCAGTTTCCAATTAGTTTTAGGCTTAGCTCTCCCTGGCCCATTATTGCATGTAATTTTTATTGCATTATGATCTGAGAAGGATGTAGTCACTATTTCTGCCTTTCTGTATTTGATTATTAGGTTTTTATGCCCTAGTATATGGTCAATTTTTGTGTAAAGTGCCATGTACTGCAGGAAAAAAGTATAATCCTTTCTATCCCCATTCAATTTTCTCCAAAGGTCTATCATATCTAGGTTTTCTAACAATCTATTTACCCCCTTACTTTCCATCTTGTTTATTTTATGGTTAGATTTATATAAATCTGAGAGTAGGAGGTTGAGGTCTCCCACCAGTAGAGTTTTGCTGTCATGACTTCCTATAACTCTTTCAGCTTCTCCTCTAAAAGTTTAGATGCTGTACTACTTGGTACATACATATTTACTATTGAAATTGCTTCATTGTAACAGCTAGGTGGCACAGTGAAGAGAGCACCGACCCTGGAGTTGGAGTACTTGAGTTCAAATCCAGCCTCAGACACCTAATAATTACCTAGCTGTGTGTCCTTGGGCAAGCCACTTAACCCCATTGCCTTGCAAGAAAAACCTTAACAAAAAGAAATTGCTTGTCTGTGGTACCTTTTAGGAGGATATAGTTTCCTTCTTTATCTCTTTTAATGATATCTATTTTTGCAGCTGCTTTGAGATAAGAATTGCTATCTCTGCCTTTTTTCACTTCAACTGAAGCAAAATATATTTTGCTCCAAACTTTTACCTTTACTCTGTATACATCTCTTTGCTTCAAATGAGTTTCTTGTAAGCAGCATATTGTAGGATTCTGGTTTTTAATCCAGTCTCCTATTTGCTTAAGTTTTATGGGAGAGTTCATCCCATTCACATTCAAAGTTATAATTACTCTTTATTGCCCTCCATGCTATCTTCCCTCTGTTTATATTTTCACTTTTTTCACTTTAACTATATTCTCCAGTATTTTGTTTCTGAATACCACCACTTTTAGTGTGTTTGCCTTCTTCTATCTAACCATCCTCCCCTTTCCCCTTTTCTTTTGCCCCTTCTTCCTTCCCTTCTTTTAGTCCTTTTCTTCCCCCCCTTCCCCCTTTTTAAACTTATTTTTTATTTATTTAAGGCAATGGGATTAAGTGACTTGCCCAAGGTCACATAGCTATTTGGACTCAGATACTCCTGACTCCAGGGCAGGTGCTCTATCCACAGTGCCACCTAGCTGCCCCCCCCTTCCCCCTTTTAATACTTGAAAGGTAAATAAGTTTCTTAACTGAGTGTGTTTATATTAACTTTAAGCCAAGTCTGTTGAAGAGTAAGATTCAGGTGTTTCTCACCTCCTCCCTTCTTTCCCTCTATTGAAATATGTCCTGTGTACCTCTTCATGTAATTGATTTACCCCATTCAATCTCCATTCTCCTGTCTCTTTACTGTCTTCCTTTTTAAGGAGATATTGTTTTTAAATCATTTTATCAGTCATGGATATGTCATAAATGTCCATTACTTCTGGCTAAGCATATAGAGAGTTACAGTTCTTGAGAGTTATGAGAATATTTCTCCCAAATGGGGATATAGCAGGTTTTTTTCCTTTAGAATGTGTTTTCAAAGCACAAAATAAAATAGATTTGGTTATACAAAGGAAGCCAATTATAGGGAAACATAGTTAAGAATTAAAAAGAAACACATTTGTAGAGCCCAAATTAAGAACCCCTCCTGACCTCCAGCCCATCCTCTCCATAACTGCCAAAACATCTACCTAAAGCACATGTTTTTGAAGGACTTTAAATGCCAGTGGGGAGTTTTATTTTCTCTTGGCAGCAATGGGGTGCCCTGATGATTCACTCTTATTTCATGTTACTCCCATCACACCCACTCTTTTTTCAACCAAACTGGCCTACCTGATGTTCCTTGAATCAAACTGGGCCTTTCATCCTTCCATCTTCTCTTCTGAGCCTTACCTTTCTTCTAAGCTTAGCTCGCAGGTCACTTCCTCCAAGAAGCCTTTCCCAATTCCTCTAGTACTCGTAAGTTCTTAAATTTTTTTTGTCATGGACCCCTTTGGCCATCTGGTGAATCCTGGTGAATGTTTTGGAATATATTAAATTACATGAGGGGGCAGTGAATGGAGGGGCCTGAAATCAACTCATCTTCTGAGTTCAAATTCAGCTTCAGGCATTTCCTAGCTGTGTGATCCTGGGCAAGTCACTTAATCCTTTTTGCCTCAGTTTTCTCATCTGTAAAATGAACTGGGAAAAGGAAATGGCAAATCAAAAGGGGTCAGGAAGAGTCAGACAGAATTGAACACTAATTTGAAATATAGTCGTCGAAGTATTTTTGAAAAATAAAAGTTCACATATGAGAACCCCTGCTTTGATTTCTGGTGGTTTTACCCTAATCCAAGTATTTTGAATTTACTTAAATTTGCTGAAATATTACTTAAAAAGTCTTTAGTGACTTACTGTTGCCTATCAAATACATTCTTGTTCCTGGGCAGAACCCTCAGCATCCAGCTCAGGCTTAACTCTCCAAAGTTATCTTGCACTTTATAGTCCGCAGTCCATCCAAATTGTACTACTCTCCATCCTCTATTTTCATTCTTTCCTCTCCCACATCTAAGTTATTTTTTTGATCCCCTTTGCTTAGAATGACCTACTGTCTAGAAAACTGAGAGGCTAAATCTACTCAAACCCATAACTAAAGTTTCATTAAGATTTAAGTCTATTTCAGGGCAACTGGGTGGCGTAGTGGATAGAGCACTGGCCCTGGAGTCAGTTCAGTCAGTCAGTACCTGAGTTCAAATGTGGCCTCAGACAATAATTACCTAGCTGTGTGGACTTGGGCAAGTCACTTAACCCCACTGCCTTGCAAAAACCTAAAAAGAAAGATTTAATCTATTTCTTTCCCCCTTTTTTAGGGGTTTGGCACTTTGACTTATGACTCTTGAAGAAAGTGTATATTTACTTCTGTGATACTTATGACAGAGAGGAAGAAAGCATCTCATCTTTCATTTCTAAAACCTAAAGCATATTTCCCAAAATGTTTTTTTTGTTTTTTTGTTAGGCAGTGGGATTAAATGACTTGCCCAAGGTCACACAGCTAGCAAATATCAAGTGTCTGAGGCAGGATTTGAACTCTGATCCTCTGGACTCCAGGACCTGTGTTCTATACACTGTACCACCTAATTCTCCTCCAAATGCCTTTTATTATCCTCCTTTTTGTCCATGTTGGAAGAGATAACATTAGACTTAACTTAGACATTGTGAACCTTAAAAACAAAACCTTAAAAATATAGGATTAAAAAAAATGACAGAAAATAATAGGTTAGATATTCTCTGGGATTTACCATTAGCCTATAGGTGGAAGCCTGGTAATGACTACCCCAAGGGTGAAGGAGATCGGAAAATTCATAGAGCAGCAAGAGATGGGGAACAGAATATACATAACTAGAGTAGACAAAACCTTAAACTTCCCTGGACACCATTCTATTATTTGATATCTAGGAGAATTATTCTTCTACAATGCTATCTTGCCTGAAGGAAGTCACATTGTTTTATGATTTAAGTATCTGGAGAGCAGGACTAGTTTTCCTTTCCAAGGCTAAAGGAGGACACATTTCATTCCTCACAAAATCTAAAAAAATAAATCAACCTTTGACAAGAATATAGTTGTAAAAATTTATAGTAGTTATTATTTTTTTATTATAACACTTTGACAATCTCTAAGGGACAGACCTTAAAAGAAGGGAAATGGCACAAAATAGGGCACAAAATGATCAGAAGCTTAAAGATGGATAAGGAAGGGATGAGATCACCTCTATATGAATTTGGACAAACCCTTTTGGGCCTTAGGCTCCTTGTCTGAAAGATAGGAATTGAAGATAATAATATTTGTAGTACTAACCATAGCAGGTTGTTGAGATGACTTTGGAGTTCATATGTAGTATTTTAGATTTAGAACTGAATTGGATTTCAAGAGTTAATGGTACCCAACCTCCTCATTTTATAGATGAGAAAGTGAAGTGACTTGCTCAGAGCTACACAGCTGGTAGGTGTCACCCGAGCCAAGAATGGAATACAGCTTATTTGAGACCCAGTCCATGCTGTTAGGAACAAGTCTAGGAATATATATATATATATATATGTATATATCACTGAAGGAAGAGGTGTATTGGAGGTAAGAGGAATGAAAGCAAGCAGCTGGTTATTTCTGATGCAATTCTGGATTATTTAGTGTGAAATGAGATTTTAGCTATGGCATCTCCCTCATTTTACAGATGAGGAAATGTCAGGTGAAGTCTGAGCTTAATTGTTTGTTTGTTTTTTGTCACAAGGTATCTTTCAGGGGGAGTTGAAATAACTTGTGTAAGAACAAAACACATTTTTTCTTTTTTAGAAAAAAAAAAAGAAAATTTACTTCCAGCAATTAAGACAAGCAAAACTAGTATAAGGCTTCTCACAGTGCAGAGAAAGGCCTTAGGACATGGTAACTTTATGACCATTTTAAAGTATTCATTTCTTTGGCTTTTAAGAAGTATGTTCTGGAGGAAGTGACTCAATGGATGTAGGCATCTGCTCCCAAAGGTTACAAGAGGGGGAAGCAGGCTGTGACTCCAAATCTGCTGCTCTGTTCAGGGTGTCTGTCACTTCATCCATTTGGTTTTTCCTGTGTGGATGGCAAAGTCTGGTAGTGAACATCTGTAGGCAGTAGCAGCTAGAGGAAAGGTCTCTTCCCATCTGGACATACAGAACTCTTGACCAAGTGGCAATCATATTTTGGTGAGTCAATAAGCAGTCATTAAATGCTTGCTGTGTGCAGGATACCATATTCACAGTATCATACCCTCACCTGTAGGTCAGCACTCTGTTGAAAGAAATGTAATTTTTGGTTTCTGAAACCTGGAAAAATAGCTTTGGGCTTAGTTAAGATTTCTTTCTTAAGGATCATACTGTAAGCCTAAAATCACTTTGGCTCTCATTGATTGGTCCCGGGCCAATCCCACTTGGTCATTATTTGGGTTTTGATCAGCTCAGAATGAGTGTAACTAGCAATTATTATATTGAGTTCTTAAAAATTAAGAAATTAGAATTTTTTTCTTCCCTATGGTTGATCACTGAATGAGTAGAGCCTCCCTCAGTCAGGCGAGACCTGTTAAAGGCCTTAGTTGAAAACGGCCAAGTGCTCCCACACACAGTGTTCAGGGCCATCTGCCACGATAACGTTGGTCCTACATTTTCGAAGGCCAGGCCACCAGGGAGGTGATGCCATGCAAGTCAGGGCCCGGCTGAGGGACTTGCCCGAGAGGGCACAGCTTCTAAGTGGCAAGTGTCTGACCCCGGATTCGAACTCCTGGCCCTTCCGAAGCCAAGGCCGCAGCTATCCGCTGCGCCACCCAGGCCCTTTGGGATCCGGACCGGACCGCTGGACCCAGAATGCAACCAAGAAGTGATCTTCGCTAAAGTCCAATTTACCTGCGTGTCGCGACCCTCCCAGAGCCTCCCCTGCCCGCTCCGGGCCCGCGGCGGACCTCGGAGTCGCAGCGGATGCTTCGGTCATGAACCAGGCCCTCGGCCCTGCCCCTGGACGGGCCCGACCCGCGGCGGCCGCTCTCGCCTCCCGCCCCGGTGCCCGCGGCCGGCGGTGCCCCGCCCCGTGTCGTCTGGCCTCCGTGGGAATCGGGGGCCTCGGCGCCCGCTGGTCCCGCCCGGCTGCGCGCGCAGCCGCCGCTGGCCCGTCCTCCGCCGGCTCCGCCCCTGATTGAGGTGGGGCTGACGCGCGTGCGCGGCGCTGGCCCCGCCCCCGCCCTTCCCCTGTGCCTCCTCCGGCTGCGGCCCCCTCCCCTTCCCGGGCGGGCCGCGGCGTCGTCACGCCGGCGCGCCGAGCACGTCCTAACGGGAGTGGGACCCAAACAAACGAGCCTGGCTGCGCGGGCTGGGCGGCCGCGGCGGACCGGGCCCGGACCGGGCAGGGCGGGCTCCCGGACCTGCCGCCCGCGCCGGCCCCGCCGGGCGCCGCCGAGGGGCCTCCCTGCGCGGGGGGCGCCGGCTGCCCGGCTGCCCCGGGCCGGCCATGGAGAAACACCTCTTCAACCTCAAATTTGCCGCCAAGGAGCTCAGCCGGAGCGCTAAGAAGTGCGAGAAGGAGGAGAAGGCCGAGAAGGCCAAGATCAAGAAGGCCATCCAGAAGGGCAGCACGGAGGTGGCGCGCATCCACGCCGAGAACGCCATCCGCCAGAAGAACCAGGGCGTCAACTTCCTGAGGCTGAGCGCCCGGGTGGACGCCGTGGCGGCCCGGGTGCAGACGGCCGTGACCATGGGCAGAGTCACCAAATCCCTGGCCGGCGTCGTCAAGTCCATGGACGCGGCGCTGAGGAGCATGAACCTGGAGAAGATCTCGGCCCTCACGGACAAATTCGAGCACCAGTTCGAGACCCTGGACGTGCAGACGCAGCAGATGGAGGACACGATGAGCAGCACGGCCACCCTGACCACGCCGCAGGGCCAAGTGGACCTGCTGCTCCAGGAGATGGCGGACGAGGCCGGCCTGGACCTCAACCTGGAGTTGCCCCAGGGGCAGACGGGCTCGGTGGCCAGCGTGGCCTCGGCCGAGCAGGACGAGCTGGCCCAGAGACTCGCCCGCCTGCGCGACCAGGTGTGAGGGCGGCGGCCCCGGGCCCCGGGAGCCCCGGGCCGTGCAGCAAGCATCCGGCGGTCCGCGTGGAGGCTGGAAGACTGGGGGGTGCTTTTGCAGGTGGCTTTTTAGCAGAACTAACGCGTAAATGGTCGCTCCTCATATTTGGTTTAAAATACCGCCAAAGCCTTCTCTTGGGAGACTTTGAGCTTAATTCCCACTCCCAAACTTCTGTCCACCAGCCTCCCTCCAAACAGGGATTGAAAGATTTAATGGGAGCAGTTGGAATGTGTCTTTAGTTTCTATATGGCAAAAAAAAAAAATCAGTTTGGGATGTTTGTGTTAATATTAAATAAAGGCTACTGTTGGCTTTTATTCTCTTTTTGTTAGATTTGCTTTTAATTAGCAATATTCTGACTATTATTTTGATGCTGTCAATTGTTTTTAATCCAAAAAAAAGTTGCCATGTCACTTCATTTATTATTTGTGGTTTTGTTCATGAACTTACAGCTATATTTCAACTTTAATTGGCTCAGATAATGTTGAAATATTACAATTTATAATGATTCCATAACCAGCTAGTTCTTTTTCGACTATTTTTAAAATATGTTCATTTATACATAAGTCTGTTAATATTCTCAGATCCTGGCCTGCGTGTAAAACAGAAATGTTAAGATAATGAAATGACATTGATTCCAAATTTAAAACTATCTTTTAAATTCCTGTCTAAATAATCTAATTCCTTTTTGTTTTAAAGCAGCCTCTCTTTAATAATTGGCAAAACCAAAAAAAACCCATGAGATTTTTTTAATGGAGCCATAGCCAATTTAAATAATTTTTATTTAGCTGAAAATTGCGAGTTATTTGTTTTTTGAAAATTGCCTGGTTTGAGTGAGTTATGTGAAATTGGAAAGCAGGAACAGCTGTTAAAGACTAGAGCCCCAAAAGAAAGCAGTTTGGTACCCAGGTGTACTTTATTTTGGCCAGTTTACCTTAAATGAAATGGGTAAGTTAAAATATAGCTGTGACTTTCTAAGTTAATATGTAATGAATGGACAGAGACTCAGCAAAATAGGAAGATGTGTGTAGGGTCTAGGTTAAGGAAGTATACTTTTTCACCTTGATGGAAAATGTCTCTATAAAAGAATTCCAGTGTTTTTTCAAGAAAAGAAGTTCTAATGCAGATCAAATTGCTGTAGGAAATCTTCCTATTTTGAGTCATTAAGGCATCCAAAGTGCAATTATGGAGTTGTAATACAATTCTTAGCCAGGTGTTTGTCATTTACAGCAATTACTGTTGTTATTAACTTCCTAACAATTATTATTTATGAGAAATGTGAATTGAGATAATGTTTGAATACAACTAAATGTAGTTAGACATTAAAGTTTTGTTTGTTTGTGACCGACAGTGTTTTCATACAGGATCCTTAACTGCATGATGTTTCTTTTCCATGTGGAAGTATTGTTTCTAATTCAAGTAGTCTGGAGATATATAGAAGAGATTACTACAAACCAGAGAGAATGTAATTTCTTTGTTTTCCATAGCAAGTAATCATAAATAAAAATGTGAGTTATTGCACAGCTTGATTAGAAGACACTCAGAAAGGTGGAAAGAACAAAATTCATACATATTCAATCAGAATATTGATTTTTTTTTTCTTTTTGAGGGGAAAACTAGACAGTTTTCTTACAAGGAAAAGGGTATTTTGACTATAATCATTAGATTACTCCCTTCTATCAAGAAGGGGCAGAATTAGGGGTAAGAGTAGAATTTAGAGATTTAGGTTTAAAGATATCCAAAAATGAAAAATGCAACTTCAGGAGTTAAATGGGTAGGTATGTTGGAAAGGATTCTTGTTCGGGCATCTTTTGGATTAGATAGTGTCTTTAAGGCCCTTCCAACTGGTAATTATTTAACTGAGTTTGATTAACTAGAAATAATAAATGATGAATATTGAAGAGACCTGGGAAAACTCAAGTCAAATGGAGATTTTAAATTAAAGCTGTAAAGAAGAGAAAAATGTTGATATTTTCTTTCAGAAGTGCTAAGGAATTAGATTATTTTGGGGGGGGAAGAAACATTTCTGGGGGGTGGAGCTTGATAATCATATTGGGGATATTGCCAATATCTTTGTGCTTTATTTTTCTAATTAGAAAAAAGTTTTTTTTTTTAGGTTTTTGCAAGGCAAATGGGGTTAAGTGGCTTGCCCAAGGCCACACATCTAGATAATTATTAAGTGTCTAAGATCGGATTTGAACCCAGGTACTCCTGACTCCAAGGCCAGTGCTTTATCCACTATGCCACCTAGCCGCCCAAAAAAAGTTTTTCAATGAACGTTTTCTCCCATCTACCTCTCCTTCAAAGAAGAGAAAAAAAATAAAACCCTTGTATCAAGTATGCATAGTTAAAACAAAAAGTAACCATATTGACCATGTCTAAAAATGTCCTACGTGTTTACCATTTTGTCAAGAAATAATAAGGAGCAATCTTCATCATTGGTCCTTTGGAGTCATACGAAGTTTGTTGTGTTCTTAAGTCTTAAAATTCTGGAACAGTTCATAAACTTCATGTTATCTTTCCTTGGGGACCATAGTAGTCTATTGTTCCAATTTTAGTATATGTGCTGCTGAAGTGAACATAATAATCCTTGTGCTTTAAAAAAATCAAAACGTTGGGAGTCTCTTCCCTTAGTATGACACACACTTCTTGGAAGTGATTATTTTAAGTGATTGAATTATCTTTGAAGTCTCATGTTTTTATGTTTTACATTATTATTACCTTTGCTGTTTGTGATGGTATTAAAAATTGGTAAACATTTATTAAATGTTTTCTATGTCCATTGTATCTCCACCATATGTTGTGGATTAGTTTCCTGAAAATGCAATTTAAACAACAACTTTCTAGGGAATTTGTTTCAATGGAAACAACTTATAAATGAGTAGTTGATCAAAATGTTTCATAGTAGTTCCATTACATGAGGTGGGAATGTATTATATATTCATGGCATTATTTAAGACAACGTTCAGGTGGAACTCTGGGCTCTGTCCATATAAATGGGAGTAATAAGTAAAAATATAAAGGTGCTGTTAAAGTCCATTTTCCTTTCATTCCTCTTCAAAACATCCAAAATAGCAAGATTATCTTTATTAAGTAAATGCAATTAAATTTTTAGTGGCAGAGAAATTCAGTCATTTGGCTTTTTTTTTTTTCATTTTTAGTTAAACAAAAAACCAGCGCATCTTTCTGGTAAATTATCTTTCCTTGAAGACTTGGATCTCTCAATTATTGGGAAGGTGAAAGAAACTGAGCAAGATGAAGAATTGGGTGATTCCTTTGGTTAGTATGCAAATTTTTTAAAAGTTGATTTTAAAATATAGTGTGCTGCTAGATATTAATCCTAAAATGTAGAAATGTCTTTATTATAAGATTTATTAGTATTACCTGTATCTAAAAATTTTACTATAAGAAGTGCAGGTTGATTTGAATTAATTTTCCTCATTTTTAGGTGAATTGAAGCTGGGTTTCTGGCATCGATAAGAACATTTACAATTGTAGGATTCTTGATATTTACAAAGCAATTTTTAAGTTTATTTTTGTACCAGTGTGCATTGCTATGTAGTACAAAAAGGGTTAGCACACAAATAATTCCAGTGAATGGGTCAGAATTACCTAGGATGCACAGTTCTGACAGGTCTGAGTCTAACTTAATATTAACTTTTCTTCAAATAGCAAGTATTTAAGGACTTATCTCTGCCCTTGCTAAGCATGGGATGAAAAGAGGCAGAAGATGGTCATTTCCCTTAAGGATCTCAAAACCAAGGCACTTCCACTTGCAATTCTGCTACATTCCCCTTGTTTCTAGAACCCACTGGAGGGTGATGTATCTTGGTTTTCATCTCAGTCATGACCTTTACCATTTTATTCCCCTGACTGTCTCCAACCACACCCATCTAATGACTACTAATTCTGATCTCCCTTTTTACTGTGACTTTAGTTTTATGATTAATCCAGGAGCTTCCTTCCATTTGTAAAACAAATCTATTCCCTCAAAGCCCTTAGAGACCTAGGCTCTGAGAGAATTTGTAAAGCTTATCAGACTATTATCTAGGTCTTTTTCCAAAAAGTTTTCTATAAAAGGGGGGGAAGGGCAAATTAAGGTTTTCTTTAGATATTGGGCTTTGTCAACCATTATGATAAGAAACCAGTTTCTGTTGTCCATCATTTTGATCCTCTGGACCTGTTGGTTATGGTGAGCCATGTTAGTGATTAGCACAGGTAGCATGTCTGAGGGAGGGCCTTTTCCTGGGTCAAGAAGGGCAGAGCTTTGGCAGCAAACGAGAAGCTAATTGGGTTAGGATCCACAATTTCATGTGAGTGCCAATGCAATGGATCTGAGAAAAAGGAAGCTTAGGAGCTGGAAAAGTGTTTCAGGCCAGGGAAATCTGTATGGTGATCAGAAGGCTCACTTCTCCAGCTGCATCTTGTTTTAAATTGGTTATTCACATTCTGTCTTTTCAATAGGGCAATTAGTGTTTCTCAATCTGCCATATACTGTTAGGAGACCTTTAAGATCCCCAGAATATGGTAGCACCCAGACTTATGCTTCTGGTGCAGTGAATCTCTGGAATGGATTTTGATTGATAATACAAGGAATAAGGACTTGAAAGAAATTCTATTATGTACTTGTGTTAATAATATTTTATTTGTGATCTATCTTTTCCTTCCTATTTTTGTTAAGACCCAACTCCTAAAAAGTCAGAGCACAAGCTGGGTTGGGTAGGATCTTCTAGGAAACCAGTCTGGGCAAGCCCTTATCCTAACCTCTCCTGAAGGAGAAAACTAGCCAGAGTTCTGAATGGAAATGGCTTTCCCAGTCCAGATACCTTGGGGTTGCTGGGCCCTCACAATCCAGCCACATTCTCTCTGTAGGAGGAGTTGGAGTCTTTTAGGTCACCTTCTCATTATAATAGCCTCCAATCAGGGAGTTCCCTGTCAGAAGATCTGATTTGAGGTGTTTGTTTTAGTTTCCTCTAAAGTCTGGTTCCTGAAAGAAAACACTGACCAACAATTTATTGATTATTAGTTAGCCTAGTTAATAAATTGATTATTCATTGCTTGGTAACTGTTTCTCAGAGATTTTTGTCACAGAGTAGATCTGTGATGTATTTCATTGATAGGTGGTTGAAATAATTTTAGTGGCTAACTTCTCCTGTGCCAGAACACCCCCCCACCCCAATCACCACAAAAGTGACTCAGGGATTCCTATAAGGAATGGAGATTTTCAGGTAGTCTTGGACCAAGAACCTTAATTTTAATTTACATGACCTTCTTGGACTGTCCCGTTTACCACATTGCAAGTATTTGCTTGCCTTTTCTTTATTTAACACTGTACCAGTCACTTCCTAATGCAGGACTTCAGTGGTGACATCTTATACATCTTATACAACCTATGTATTATTTCCTAACGTTGAGTTTTGTTAAGATAATTTCTACTAATTCATTTTTTGAAAACTATTTCTGGTTTTTCCTAACCCCTTTGACCATTATTGATATTTGGGAGAACTTGCTCTGTCCAAGCTAACCTGAAGATAACCCTAGAGGCCACTAAAATTCACCAAGTACTGGGGGCTGAGAGGTGCTTGAAGCCAGAAAAACTTTGGTAGGGATGGAACTAAGCCTGGCTATCTCCAGGTAGCCATATAAACTTCCCATCAACAGATGGTCCTTTGCCCTCAGCTAGCCTTCCAGTTTCATTGGGCATTATTCCCCCCTTCCACACTCCAATTCAACCAAATTGACTTTCTTTTTGTTCCTCATGGACCATGTTCATTGGTCTCCCATACCCGGAATGCATTCTCAAATTCCCTCAACATTAGAGTCCTCATCCTTTAAAAGGTGCATCTCAACCATCATCACTATCTTTTTTTTTTAAATCAAAGAAAAACTTTATCACAATCATTTTTTGCAAGGTTTTGAATTTCACATTTTTCTCCTTCCCCCGATAGGAAGCAAACTAATATTGGTTATACATGTATTAGTATGTTAAATATAAATCCATATTAATCATGTTGTGAAAGAAGAATCAAATTGAAACCATAAAAAAATTAATTTCATCTTTCTTAATAGAAGGCTTGATGTTTTAACTAATGAAAGATAAGAATAACAGTCAAAATACAGGTCATGTTCTTTAAACAAAGCATTCTCCTTGTCTCAAGAAAAAAAACTAAAAACAAGGAAACTATATTATGTGAGGAGCAGAAAGTGTTTTATAAGAGAAATGATTATTAATAACCAATGATTTGGGGAGATCCAGAGTATTTTTTTGGTTTTTGCAAGACAGTGGGGTTAAGTGACTTGCCCAAGATCACACAGCTAGATAATTATTAAGTGTCTGAGGCTGGATTTGAACTCAGGTCCTCCTGACTGCAGGGCTGGTACTCTATCAACTGTGCTACCTAGCTACCCCTAGAGTGTCCTTACTAAAAGACTTGGTTTCAAAAGTTCAATCTCTTGAAGGACTTCACTGATAATGTGATTGGATTAATTTTTTTTTATAAATTTATTTAATTTATTTCAACTACATGCAAAGATTAGCTTTTCAACAATCTTTTGCCCCTAAGATTTTGAGTTCCATATTTTTCTTCTTCCCTTCCCTCCCTCCTCCCCTTAACAATGAGTAATCTGTTGTAGCTGTGCACTTATAACTTTGTTAATTGTTTTCCATAAGAGTCATACTGTGGAAAAAAGTCACAACAAATGGGGGAAAAAATAAAGCAATAAAACATTTTAAAAATTGAAAATGGGGCAGCTAGGTGGCACAGTGGGGTGTCTAGGTGGCATAGTGGATAGAGCACCTGCCCTGAAGTCAAGAGTACCTGAGTTCAAATCCGGCCTCAGACACTTAACAATTACTTAGCTGTGTGGCCTTGGGCAAGTCACTTTAACCCCACTGCCTTGCAAAAACCTAAAAAAAAAATCATCCAAGGCTGGGGGTGGTTCTGATTTAGGGATAGTCTCTCTCTTTGACTTGATAACACTCTAAGCCCTTTATTATAATATTCATTTTCTCATCAATTGTTAATCAGTTGGTTACTACCGCCAGGGACACCCCTCTTCCAAAGGTCATATAAGCTGTGAAACCTCCCTTGCTGCCATGATTACCTTGAAATAAATATAGTCAAGCAAAACATTCCTACATTGATCATGTTCAAAATTAAATGTCTTATTTTGTGTCTTCCATGTCAGGAGGTAAGTAGCACAGTTCATCTGTTCTCCAGAATCATGGTTGGTTATTGCACTGACTGGAGTTCTTAAGTCTTTCAAAGTTGTTTGTTTTTACAATTTTTTACTGTAGAAATTGTTCTGCAGGTCTTGTCACTTAGTACTTTGCATCAGTTTAAATAAGGCTTCTCAGATTTCTCTGCAGATTTCCCTTTGTTAATTTTTTTATGGCACAATAATATTCCATTGTCATGTATAGTAATTTATTCAGCTATTTCCAAATTAATGGGCACTTCTTCTAGTTTTTAGTTCTTTGCCACTATAAAGATGCTATAAACCAATCTATATAATTTAGTTAATTTTCTTTACCGTATATCATTTGTGGGTTCTTTTATTCTTATCTCTTGGTAGCAGCAGAGGATGTGGAAACTTTCCTGGTGGGGGGGGGGGGGAGTGAATCCTAGCACCATTAAAATTAACTAGTTGGTCTTTTATGAAACATTTATTTGTTTTCCAGGGGTTGCCATTAGTTTTGGAAGAATTCACATTAAGTCTACAGGTGGACTAAATAATTTGGCTGTTTTCTTTGCCATTAAAAAAAAAAAGATGAATAGAAATTTCCCTCAGAAGTGAGTTTCTTGTTTTGACCCATTGGTTTTTGGGAGCAAGTATAGGTTTCAGCTCATTGTCCTTCTTATTTTTTATATAGTTACTCCTTTACACAGTACTGCCTTGTATTTAGAAGCTGAAGAAAGCTGCAGACCTAGTGAGACCCAGATTCCATTAGTTGTTTCCCCTCCACCTGGAAAAAAGGCCAGAACCAGGTATGTTGAGCACAATTTTTTTTTTTTTTAGATTTTTGTGAGGCAAATGGGGTTAAGTGGCTTACCCAAGGCCACACAGCTAGGTAATTATTAAGTGTCTGAGACCGGATTTGAACCCAGGTACTCCTGACTTCAAGGTTGGTGCTTTATCCACCTAGCCACCCTGTTGAGCACAATTCCAATGGGATTGTTGAAGAACTCATTACAAGAATTACTTGTTAAAACCTCTAGAGGGCATCTTCAGACGATGGCCTTGGGGTAGGTTCCATCTTTGCACAGGAGCTGGGTCACACTGGATTGGTCACTTCCTAACTTTTCAGAGTCCTGAGCAATTCTAAGACTTAGATCATGGTAAAGCAGCCCATTGAAATTGGTGGAGGCAAGGGGCAGCTAGGTGGCACAGTGGATAGAGCACCTGGAGTTAGTAGCACCTGAGTTCAAATCCGGCCTCAGACACTTAATAATTACCTAGCTGTGTGGCCTTGGGCAAGCCCTTTAACCCCATTTGCCTTGCAAAAAAAAAACTAAAAAGAAATTGGTGGGGGCAGCTTCCTTAAACCAATGACATCATAGATGTAAGACAAACTAAGGTATTTTCAAATGTGAATATAATTCAGATCCTGATTTTTTTCCTCTTATCAAAAAAATTTTGGATTGAAAACTTCATTTTTTAATGTTAATTTATTGCTCTAGTCTAAGCAGAATATTCCAGAAACAGGGAGATAGAGGAATTTAGTTTTAATTAATCTATATGGTTTAACTTGAAATAAGCTGAATTTTCTTTCAACCTTTTTTGGTTTTGGATGTTAGCTTTTTTTGTGACTTAATAGGCCTTAGAATCAGGAAGACTTGGGTTCAAATCCTATCTTTGAAACCTCCTAGTTGTGTGACTTTAGGTAATTGGTCACTTCTCAGTGCCTCCAGGCTACTCTCTTAAGAGTGTTTAACTTGCTGAGAAGATGCTGATTTGATAAGGTTAATCTGCTAGAAGTTTTTCACTGTTCATTCTGCATATTGAAATAACCAATCTATACAAATAGCACCACCAGAACTTGTTTTAAGAAGTGATTTTAAAAAAAACATGTGGAATTCCTAGCACCCTCTTGCCTCACTGCCAGCATTGCTGGTGAGGGTGACTCTGTAGGATTGTGGGCTATTTTGTATTTTAACATTTTTCCTGGGTCTTCAGTGCCAAAGACATCATCATTACCTAGTCCTCAGCTTTCTGTTGCTGGTCTGCTCTTTACTTCACATTATAGTCTGTCCCTTAGACCATAGTTGAAGACATTCTAGCTTATTAGAACCTCCTAGACTTTGTGCTGCCCTGGCATCACCTCTGAGAAACCTTTGATTTATCTCTTCTTCAATGCAGCCTTTCCAGTGTTGTCAGACCCACTGGGACTGGGGCCTTAATGGCAAACAACCTGCCAGATGACTTACAGGACTCATTTGAAAGTATTGTTACAGGATATTAGAAAGTTCCGAATTAGACTAATCATTGACCAATTTAATGCTTGCTTATTAGATAAATATGGACTTAAAACCAACATTTCTGTTGCTTGAGGTTCTGCAGAGAGTTCCATGGAACTCTTGTTTATAATATTTACTACTTAAAATGAATAATGTTAAGGCAAAATTCTGTGTAGTTCCTACCCCATGAGAATTCACGAAATTCAAAATAATGAGTTTTTTTTTTAATTCAAGAGGACTTGCCTTTTAGAGAGAAAATTTACCTAGTTTCAAGAAACATAGAGCATAATGCCTTAGATTTAGATGGTGGGGGGGGGGGGTCTAATTCAACCTTCTCAATATATAATTGAATAAAATAAGGTCCTCTGACTCCCAAACCAGTACACTTTTCTCCTCTGGTTGGATTTATCATTATTTGTTTTTGAGTTTTTGAATGTCTTTTGAAAGATTTAGAGCAAAATCCTTTTTATTGAAAAAGAGAATTCCTTTGGTGGGTGAGACAAGTACTTCCATGTTCATTCTGGAGAGGTTTGGTCCCAGTCTCAAGGAGGGATTGTGTGTGTATATCCATTTTTCAGCCTCATCATTAGGTTGGCCAACAAGAGATGACATTTGTGAACCACAGCATGACTTTTTTCAGGCAGTTTAAACAAGGTCCCCAGTCTGCCTTGGTGTTGAGTGTGCATGATGAGAATTTCATGGATCCCTCAGTATGACAAAGATTTCATGCTTGATTACTGACATTTTCCCTTTGTTAGTCTGACTTAGGGATATATTACAAGATTTTATGTACAATGTCTTGATTTTAAGTGACATGTATAAGAGCTACATGGATAAAAGTTTGGTTAAAGTTTATATTGCTTATTGTTTGGTGCAGTGTGGAACTGACTGAAAATCAATCTGAGGAAGAGGAGAATTTTCTAATAAGGAGAACAAAAAAGGTAAGAATGTTTGCCTGCTTCACATGTTTCAGATACTGTTTAGATGATGGTTATAGATAAAAACTTAGTTTGATAGCAGCAGCTTTGTGGTGAAAAGGAATTTCTGCTTGAGACATAGAAGAGCTTTTCTATCAAAAGTATATTTAGGTACCAGTACTTTCCATCTATTGTCTCATTTAGTTCTCCTAATTCAGTCTGTGCAGATGTTATTTTCATTTTGCAGAAAAGGAAATTGAGGCAGAAGCTAATCTTTAAATTGGTAGAGCAGCTCACAAGTAAGTCATACTTGTCATGCATCATTAGGTCTTTGCAAGTGAATAAAAATAAGTTCTGAAAACTGGGTCAGGACTCATGAAATCACATTGAATTGTTGGTACAATTGTGTAGAACTCATACTTAACCATTAGTGTACATTGTCAACTTCTTAGAAATTTTAGTTTTTAATCATTTTATATTATGTTCATAGACAGTGTTACTATTGATTTTTTATTTAGGTATCAGGAAAATCTAAGCCTGTTATTGATGATTCTGAATCGGAAAGCACTTCAGACAGAATAACAAGTATTGTAAAGCAGATGAGAGAGCAGACAATTCAAGCTTCCTCCACTGTGTGTTCTGCAAACCTTCCAGGGAAATCTGTGGACTCAGTATTTTCTAATGAAGGCTTCCTGGTTGCTGAGAAAGCATCACTAGTCACCAAGAGTGAACCGGTAAGAGATTTTTCTGCTCTTTGGCCATTACTCCTTGTGTTGACTCCCTTATTCAAGTGTAAGTTCTGAACAAGAAGGCCACTGGAAGGGAGAGAGTTGACCCACTTCCCATGCTACCACTCCAGCAAAAACTGGAAATGTTCCCCAGTCTAAATAGCTATCAAGAAAGTCAGTGAGAAGCAACAGAAAGTATTTTCATCCCAGAAATTCAGAATAACCCAGAATTTTTACAGGTAAGTAGACATGAGAACCTGCCAGAAACAACAGTGATAGTGAAGTCAAACAAAACAGAAGTATCCTAGTAAGATCAAACACACCTGTAATTTGTAAGGCTCTGTATCTAAGGGCAGGAACAACAGAAGACCACTACCAGAAATCCAAGGACATCAGTCAGCTGGGACCAGAAGAGACCATTATGGGTCTCAGACTGGCAGTCTTAGACTGGGACTTTCCAGGTCCAGGGGCATTGAGATCTGTAGTACTCTGCCCCATAGTACCAGAAAGCTTAAAACCTAATGTATTCTTTTAATAGCTACATCCAGTAAGTAGAGGTCAGAGGAAGAACCTAGGTGACCCTGGTTGAGACCAAGCAAGGCCAACTACTCCACCTGAAAGAGCAGCAGATGTTGGTGCCCAGCTTGATTCTCCTAACTCAGTCTGTGCACATGTTAATACATTTTGATATAGAGGAAACTGAGGCAGAAGCTAATCTTTAAATTGGTGGAGCAGAGGCTTTGCAAGTGATTAAAAAATAAATTCTGAAAACAGGACCCATGAAATCACATTGAAACTATAGGTATAATTGTGTAGGACTCACATGTAACCATTAGTTCTACTGACTAAGAACTTCCACAGATCCAGAAATACCTAAAAACTTAACTTAGAAAAAAGAGAAATTCTGTAACAGCTGCAAGAAGAAAGGAAAATTGGATTTTCCATAGGAACTACATGAATACATGAAAAAATGAAAAGATTAAAAGTTGGATAAAAGTTCTAGAAGAAAAAAGCAGAAGAATAAAGTTTAGAAGAAAAAAATGGTAAGCCTTACCCAAATAATGGGCTACTTGAAAATTTAAACAGAAGTCAGTGACTGTGTCAAACTATAAGAAATATTAGAATGAAATCAAAAGATTAAAAAAATAAAAGAAAATATAAGGTATATGCTATCAAAAACAGAGATAATCATTGAATTTTCATTTAAAAAAACATCCTGAATGTTATATTAAAGAAATTTAATTGAAAACTGGTCAGAGTATCAGAGGGTAAAGTAAGAATGAGAAGAATCCACTAATCTAAAAAGGACCAGAGGAAAGGTGTCAGGAATCTCAGAGTCAAAATCCAGAGCTTCCATGTCAATAAAAAAAAATATTTCAAGCCACCCAGAATAATTCAGGTATGAAGGAATATCAATTAGGATCACACAAGGACAGGCAGTGTCTTCTTTAAATGAGAGATCTTGGAATGCAACATTGAAAAGGTGAAATATAAACTCACATTCAGGAATAATTTACCCTGTAAAGCTAAGTATAATTCTACACAGAAAAGAGGACCTTTAATGGAATATGTTGTTCATTCATTTCAGTTATGCCTACTCTTTGTGATCCCATTTGGGGTTTTTGTGGCAGAGATACATACCACATTTCCTTCTCTAGCTCATCTTACAGATGAAAAGATGAAGCAAACAGGGTGAAGTGACTCTCCCCGCCCCCCCTGGGGGGGGGGTTATAGAGTTAGTAAATATCTGAAGCCACATTTGAACTTGGGTCTTCCTGACTGCAAGTTCAGAGCTTGATCCACTGAGGAAACTTCCACAGTTACAGCTTTGAAATGTAAACAAAAGACTTAAAGGAAACCTAGAAAGAAAAGTTTTTTGAGTGACTAAAAGAATTTACTATGGTGACATGTTAATTTTTTTTTTAATTTTTTTTTGCAAGGCAAATGGAGTTAAGTGGCTTGCCCAAGGGTACACAGCTAGGCAATTATTAAGTGTCTGAGACCGGATTTGAACCCAGGTACTCCTGACTCCAAGGCCGGTGCTTTATCCACTATGCCACCTTGCCGCCCCAACATGTTAATATTTTAAAGAGGGAAAAGAAACATGGCTTCCAAATTTTAACATCTTCAGAGGACATTGAGGGGAAAGTTTATTAAGATCAAGAGCTGGGATTGATTTAATTCTGTTCAGATTATTATAAGAAGGGAAAGAAAAACAATGAAAAGGGGGTGGCTATGTGACATAGTGGTTAAAGAACCGGCCTTGGAGTCAGGAGTACCTGGGTTCAAATCCGGTCTCAGACACTTAGTAATTGCCTAGCTGTGTGGCCTTGGGCAAGCCATTTAACCCCATTTGCCTTGCAAAAACCTAAAAAAAAACAAAATGAAAAGGAGGAATACAGTGGTGTAGAAAAGAAAAGGGGGTAGAAATATGTAAAAATGGGCAAAGAAAGGGTGAGTGGAGGCAGACATCAGAAGCCTCATTTTTTAAATGTATTTTCTTTTTTAATTAATTTTTTATTATTTTATTTTTCAATTACATGAAAAATAATTTTCAACATTCATCTTTTTGTAAGCTTTTAGTTCTGAATTTTTCTATCATCCAACATCCCTTCCCTCCCTTCTTCCATGACAGATAGTAATCTGATATGGGTTATATATGTACAGTTATGTTTAACATATTTCCATATTAGTCATGTTGTGAAAGAAAAATAAGAACTAATGGGGGAAAAATCTATGAGGAAGAAGAAAAAACATGTTTTAAAAAGTGAAAATGGTATGCTTTGGTCTGCATTCAACCTTCATAATTTTTTCTCTGGATGTGGATGACATTTTGCATCACAAATCTTTTAGAATTGTCCTTTGTCATTGAACTGCTATGAAAGGAGCTAAATCCATCATAGTTGATCATCTCACAATGTGACTCTTCATGTGCATAATGTTCTCCTTCTGCTCACTTCATGTAGTATCAGTTCATGCAAGTCTTTCCAGGCTTTTCTGAAGTCTGACCACATATAGTTTCTTACAGAAAGTAGTATTCCATCACATTCATATACCATGATGTTCAGCCATTCCCCAATTGATGGGCATTCCCTCAATTTCCAATTCCTTGCCACTATAAAAAGGAACTGGTATAGATATTTTTGTGCATGATTTATTTTTATTTTTATTTTTTTTAAATTTATTTTTATTAAAGATATTTTTTGAGTTTTACAATTTGACCCCCAATCTTACTTCCCTCCCCCCACCTCCACCATGGAAAGCACTCTGTCAGTCTTTACTTTGTTTCCATGTTGTACCTTGATCCAAATTGGGTGTGATGAGAGAGAAATCACATCCTTAAAGAAGAGAAGAGAAGTCTAAGAGGTAACAAGATCAGACAATAAAATATCTGTTTTTTTCTAAATTAAAGGGAATAGTCCTTGCACTTTGTTCAAACTCCACAGCTCCTTATCTGGATACAGATGATACTCTCCTTTGCAGACAGCCCAAAATTGTTCCCGATTGTTGCACTGATGGAATGAGCAAGTCTTCTTCAAGGTTGAACATCACTCCCATGTTGCTGTTAGGGTGTACAGTGTTTTTCTGGTTCTGCTCATCTCACTCAGCATCAGTTCATGCAAAGCCCTCCAGGCTTCCCTGAAATCCCATCCCTCCTGGTTTCTAATGGAACAATAGTGTTATGACATACATACACCACAGTTTTCTAAGCCATTCTCCAATTGAAGGACATTTACTTGATTTCCAATTCTTTGCCACCACAAACAGGGCTGCTATAAATATTTTTGTACAAGTAATGTTTTTACCCTTTTTCCTCATCTCTTCAGGGTATAGACCCAGTAGTGGTATTGCTGGATCAAAGGGTATGCACGTTTTTTGTTGCCCTTTGGGCATAGTTCCAAATAGCTCTCCAGAAGGGTTGGATGAGTTCACAGCTCCACCAACAGTGTAATAGTGTCCCAGATTTCCCACAACCCTTCCAACAATGATCATTATCCTTCCTGGTCATATTGGCCAATCTGAGAGGTGTGAGGTGGTACCTCAGAGAAGCAGCTTTAATTTGCATTTCTCTAATAATTAATGATTTAGAGCATTTTTTCATATGGCTATGGATTGCTTTGATCTCCTCATCTGTAAATTGCCTTTGCATATCCTTTGACCATTTGTCAATTGGGGAATGGCTTTTTGTTTTAAAAATATGACTCAGTTCTCTATATATTTTAGAAATGAGTCCTTTGTCAGAATCATTAGTTGTAAAGATTGTTTCCCAATTTACTACATTTCTTTTGATCTTGGTTACAGTGGTTTTATCTGTGCAAAAGCTTTTTAATTGAATGTAATCAAAATCATCTAATTGGTTTTTGGTGATGTTCTCCAACTCTTCCTTAGTCATAAACTGCTCCCCTTTCCATAGATCTGACAGGTAAACTAGTCCTTGATCTTCTGATTTGCTTATAGTATTGTTTTTTATGTCTATGTCCTGTAACCATTTGGATCTTATCTTGGTAAAGGGTGTGAGGTGTTGGTCTAATCTAAGTTTCTTACATATTAACTTCTAACCCAGCAGTTTTTATCAAAGAGGGAGTTTTTATCCCAATGACTGGACTCTTTGGGTTTATTAAACAGCATATTACTGTAATCATATCTGCTTTTGCACCTACCTAGTCTATTCCACTGGTCCACCACTATTTCTTAGCCAATACCAAACAGTTTTGATGATTGATGCTTAATAATATAATTTTAGATCAGGTAGAGCTAAGCCACCTTCTTTTGCACTTTTTTTTTCCATTAAGCTCCTGGCAGTTCTTGACTTTTTATTTCTCCATATGAATTTACTTACATTTTTTTCTAACTCGAATTTTGATTGGTAGGGCACTAAACAGATAGTTTAGTTTTGGTAGAATTATCATTTTTTATTATATTAGCTCTGCCTATCCATGAGCAGTTGATATTTGCCCTGTTATTTAAATCTGATTTAATTTATGTGAAAAGTGTTTTATAATTGTTTTCAAAAAAGATTCTGTGCATGATTTTTTATGATCTCTGGAATACAGACTTAGGAATGGTATGACTGGATCAAAGGGTATGCACAGATTGATTGCAGTTTGGGGGTGGAGGAATCTCTTTGATCTGAAATGAACAAAGGAAGAATACACACAAGGAGTTTGGCGTAGAAATACATCAGACTCAATAGGGCAAAAAGCAACGATGGGGGGGGAGTTAGAGAGGGAGTCATGAGTAAGTGTAGGAGAATCTCTAATGTTCTCCCATCTGTTGCTTTTTTTTTTACTTACATGTTTTTCAGTGGTGATGTTCATTTCTCAAATTATGTTGTGTTCTTTATAATAGAAGACTCTTAGGAGGAAAGGGACCTCTCCTGGAAAGAAGGAGAAGCCTCCAAGATCGCCATTAAACACAGGTAACAAATAATGACTAATGTGATTTTATTATTGTAATTTGGGAATTCTGTTCTAGGAAAAAATATAAATATTTTATTTATGGATGGTTTTATTGGTGTAGAAGCCTCCAGGGCTGCAGTTCCTCCCACTCCCATTAATTGTACTAATAATGTTAAGACTCAGTTTCCCAGGAGCTACTTTTCTCTTTTCCTGGAGGGAGAATATTCTCTGATACTTGGTTATTCCTGCTCTTCCTTCCTCTCCTTTTCATAATTGAGACTTTTGGGTTGAACCCTGTATGTGGAGTCCTAGGACCTGGATCCAAAACCTGTATTTCCATTTACATTCTGGGTGAATCATTTAACCTCATCTGTGAAATGAGGGGATAGGATGAGATGGGCTCTCCAGGAAGCCCCTATGCTTCTTTTTAAAAATTTTTTTATTTATTTAAGTCAATGGGGTTAAGTGACTTGCCTGAGGTCACACAGCTAGGCAATTATTAAGTGTCTGAGGCCGGATTTGAACTCAGATCCTCTTGACTCCAAGGCGAGTGCTCTATCCACTGTGCCACCTAGTTGCCCCCTCCCTTACCCCCTCTTGCCGTGCTTCTGGCAGAGTTTCTCATCAAGTTTGTGAATGCCTCCTCCCTCGATTCCCCTACCAAGTGTATTATCTTAGGAGAGAAGTCTTAAAATGATATTCCTTTCTCTTGCTTCAAAGACAATATAATGAGCCTCACCTTCCCCATCTGCAAAATGGGTTTAAGAAGACTTGAACTCCCTGTCTCACAAAGTTGCTCTAATGAAAATGCCTTGTAAATCTCAAAACACTTTATGAATGGTCACATTGAATGAATTAAAAACAATTGTATTGTTAGCTGCCTTTTAGAATATCCTTCCAACTGTGACCAAGAAAATTCAGCTCAGTGTGCTCAGCTGCCTCTAATTTTAACCATGATGAAGACCTGAGGTAAAAAGCAGTCTTTTCATATGGGAACAAAACCAGAAAAATGGCGACTGCATGAACATGTTGGCAGATCACAATTCTAAGAAGGAGAGTAGGGCTTTGCAGTCAGGAAGATGTGGCCTCACTGGACTAGCAACTGCTTGTCCCAAGCAACTGCCCTTGTTGCTGCTGCTCACCATTGGTTATCTGGCTTCACCTTATTGCTGAGCTCTGGACTTTGAGGTCACTGTCAACAAGAGAGAGCATTAGATAGGGTTTCAGAAAACCAAGTCTCATTCTGGCTGGCACTCTTATGAGGCTGTGACTAAAGCCACCCTCAGGCTGGAGTTTCCTTATCTGTAAAAGAAGGAAAAAAAAGGGGGGGATGACAACAGTATTAACTTTAAAAAATAGTTTTGTAATTGCCTTTTGTTTTTATAGTACAATAATTTACCCTTAACTACATTCTCCCTGCTCGAAACCAGGTCTATCTGTATAACCAAAAAAAACCCCAAAGTATTTAAACCAAAGCCAATTGATAAGATATATTGCATGTAGTTGCACATTGCACCTGTCTACTGAGAAGTCAAGGGTAAGTTTCTTATCTGTTTTCCAGGACTGAGTGTGTTGTTTTACATTATTGTACTGTAATGTTAGAATATCTCAGTCCCTTGGCCTGCTTTCTTTACTCAGTTTCATTTCATACAACTCCTTCCATATTCCTCTGTATTTAAGCTTTCAACACAGAAAAGATAAAAGAATAAAAGAAAGCAGTGTCTAACTGATAGTTCTATGAGTAATCGGAAGGTAGGACAGGACATTGGATTTTTTCCGCTGTTTTCCAGCATTTTACTTCTAGATTTTTCCACAATTTTTAAAATCAAGACTCCTTAAGATTCAGCTGCAGTCTTCCCTAGCTCCCTCAGTTGTTACTTACTCTCCCTCTAGAATTCCCTTTGGGTTAAAGAGTACAATTTATTGAATTTTCATACCTAATTACAAATTGCTTGCCAGAATTATTGGACCAATTCCACCAGCTGTGTAGTAGTATACTTACTTTCCTATAGCTCCGTCAATATTGATCATATCTATTTTTATCATCTTTAATGAGGAACAGGTAAAACTTCAGAGTTGAGTTTTATTGTTTTTTAATATATTCTTTCATATATTTTATCAAGTGATTTGACTCAAATCTCCTTATGGTTGAATGTTTGATTATCTTTTTTTGAAAACCATTCATTATGTATTGGGAAATGACACATTTGTGACAATTCCTTATATATTGTAAACACCAGAGTTTTATCAGAGCTATTTAAATACAAAAATTTTTTAATGTGACTTCCTCTTAGTTTAGTGATTTTGATTTTGTGCAAAAGTTTATTTTTGTGCTACTGAAGTGGTCTACACTTCTTGTAATATCTGGAGTTTTCTTTTGCTGTCATTTTCTATAGTTATGAAAAATGACTTTTTTTAAATAATGTGATTTTTCATATATAGGGTCTGTATCATGTAGAATTTAATGTGATATATGGTGTAAGGAACTTGTTTAACTTTTTTTTTCTGCCAAATTGCCTTTTATTTTTCCTAGCAAATTTTATTCATTTGGAGGGGTCTTTCCCAGTGGTTTGCATTTTTGAGCTTTTTGAAAATGGGACCCTTCTTTGTTTACATTCTTTTAAAAAAATTTTTAGTTATTTTATTTAAATTTTTTTTTCTCTCAGCTACATGCCAAAGGAAGTTTCAACATTTACTTCCAAAACTTTGTCTTTCAAATCCCAGGACTTGACAATAGTGACTGATACACAATAAAAGTTTAAGGGTTTTAAAATCTGGAGTGAATTATAAAGGAAAGTTTTATGGATAACCCATTCTTGGCCCATTATCATCAGAATTTTAAAAAAATGTAAGTATGCAGAAAAAAATCAAAATATATACCAAGTTAGAAGACTAAAGATGAGAAGATGGTATGGTGTTCAATAAAGCATAGTAAGGTTTAGTAATGTTTAAGATGAAGATACATGCTTCTTGGGAGTCATAGTTCTAGATTAAGATAATGTACAGTTAAAGGGATTTAGAGCTAGAAAGGACCTTATCAGATATCTGGTCCAATGTCTAGTTTTCCTTTTAAATAAATCAAAGCCCAGGGGAAATTAACTTGCCCAAGGTCACACAGGTCATCAGGAACAGAATTGGCATTTGACTCCAAATTCAGTGCAATGTATGTCATGAGAGGAAGGCGTGGCTTTTTTTTAACTTCATAATAGTACTGAAACATCATCCTTTTTAGATCTTAGTGATTTCTTAGATTCTCTGTGTATTTGGTTTTCAGAGAAGAAGAAAAGGTCTCCCAGAGATACAGCAAAGTCTCATCTCATTTTATCTCCATTTGAGGATGCTCTGGTAGAGTACAAGTAAGTCTCCGATTTTTTTCCTTATACATTAAAACAGTGATATTGTCTTCAATAAAAAAGCATTCTCAATTCACCAAATTCACTTGTTACCGACTTAGAGTCAAAGATTAACCCTGTTTCCATGATGTGTATAGGTTGTGCTTCTAAATATGTGATAGTGGAAGGCACAAGAATAGATGACACCATCCAGGTGAGAATGTGTGGAAAGAAGAAACAGCTGGGGACAGAACTTTGGGAAACCCCCACCTTAAGGTCTAGAGAAGAGTATGAAGAATCATCTGACAGGGTGAAGGGAGAGAGAGAGATTTCTCATACCAAGAGTTGGGTTAACAGTGTCAAATGATGCAGAAATCAAATCCAAGAGGTCCCTTCCTAATGATTCTCTGAAGGAAACATCATTATACTATAGGAAGTTTGAGGAGAGACCCTGGTGAAGTAGGCATGACTTTTTAAAAAGAGTTTTGGTCTGATAGGAGAGGTGATATGGGGCAGTAGTTTGAATTATATAGAAAGATCACAAGAGACCCAAATGGAGAATTAATGATGAAATTTTGAATGATCGGTGAGTCAAAGAATGAATCATAGAAACATCTATTAATTATAGAAAGAAAAAATAATGATGAAACAATCAGAATTTCTAGGATGTAGCTAAAGCAGTTCTGGAGGAGAGGGAGCCACAAAAATACACATGTATATATACATATAAACAAAAATATTTTCTAATAAGAAGAGGATTGATGAACTGAATGTGTGTTTTAAAAAAATTAGAAAGCCAACAAAATAAACACAACAGAGGGGATGCAAATTAAATTTAGATTAAATTAAAAAAAACTGGATGTTAAAAAAATACCTAAAAGCTGATTCTTCCAAAAGATCAACAAGACTGATAAACATGTAGCCAATTTGATTAAGAAGAGGGAAGAAAGGTAATGAGAAGATTTTGGTCTGGGGGAGGAGTGGAATTGGTGATAGATGGGCATATTTTTTAGGCAGATGAGAAAGAATCTGGTGAAGGGTCAAATATGGTGAACAGGTCAAAAATGCATAAAAGTGGGAGAGAGTTTGGAGTTATCAGAAGAGAGGGTCAAGAGTATAAGTAGAGGAGCAGCTTGGTGGTGCAGTGATTAGGCCATTGGCCCTGGAGTCAAGAGGACTTGAGTTCAAATCTGACCTCAGACACTTAATAATTATCTAGCTGTGTGACCTTGGGCAAGTCACTTAAACCCATTGCCTTGCAAAAACTTAAAAAAAAGTACAAGTAGAGGGATTAACCTTCTTGATGAGTTATAATTACTTTTTCTCTGATATGAGAAAGAAAAAATGGAAAGTGATATTGAGAAGTCAAGTTGAGGGATTTCCATAGATCAAGTGTTCCGCTTTCTCAGTGTAGACTGATCATGGGAGTCATCAGATAGATGGTAGTCACTATCACCTGTGGTAGTGGAAACCCTTGGAGTAGATGGAATCTGCAAGAGAAAAGATTTACAAGGAGAGGAAGGCTGGAGGAATTGGGAAGAGTTAGGAACTTTTGGAGGAGTGGATTAAGAGAGAGGAAGAGAACTGGTATGAAGTGACTTCTCTGAAGGGAGAGAATATCCAGATTGAAAATAGCAGAAAGTTTGAATAAACTACTGATGAGATGGATAGTTTGAGGAGTCAGTAAAAGTAGAGGAGTGAGAGCCTAGCCCCCAGGCCAGAAATCTGAAATCAATCCATTTTCATGGCTTTTTGTAAAATGTTTGAGTTTTAGCCTCTGGAGTCTGTTTACACAATTGGTGATGTCAGCTACTATGTCTTCCCCTATTACATACTTTTAAGCCTCATGGGGGCAGCAAGGTGGCAAAGTGGATAGAGCACCAGCCCTGGAGTCAGGAGGACTTAACTGTGTGACCCTGAGGAGGTCACTTAACCCATCGGATTGCCTCACATCCAAGGCCATATTCAGTCATCCTGATTCATAATCTGACTCCTAGACCCAGATGACTCTGGAGGGTAAAGTGAGGCTGGTGACAATAACACCATTTTATTCTTAACTGCCCTCAAATAATCATGCAAGACTGTATTGTATATAGGAGAAAGTAAAGGCTTGTGACTTTATCTTTCATTATGTGTTATTAAGCTCAGTATGTAATCCTGTGTTAATTTTAAAAACTAAGATTCAGAACAAGTTGGAAGATTTGATAATTTTCTTCTCCCCCCCCCACTTCCTTTATTACTTTAATAATATGGGTTTCATGAAGGATATGTACAACTTTTATCAGACTGTTCACTTCCATGGGGAGAAGGGAGGGAAGTGATAGTGGTAGAAAAATATTGAACTCATAAGTTTGCAAATGTATAAATATTGAAAAACTGCCATTGCATGTAATTGATAAAATTTTAATAAAATAATTTTAAAAAGAAATTAAAGCTATATAAAGTCATAAAAATTAAAGAATACGAGTTTCATTTATGTTGATAAAATTCTACTGAGCCATTGTTGTTGCGCTAACATTAGTTTTATTGACAGTTTATCCATTAATGTGTTTACCCCCTCAGAGAATTCAAGAAATAGAAAGTCAGCAGAAATTTGTTGACAGCTTAAAATTTGCAAAGATCCCACTTAGAGCATTTCTAAACTGTGTTTGATAATCTGTCTCTAGGCATTAGTATTTTGGTGTTGAGGGCATTTTGTTATCTGACAAAATGGACTAACAAGAAATAGTATTTCAAACTTTTGAAAATCATTTTATTAGTGAACACACTAGGAAAGTCTCAAGTAAATAGATTTACATGGCACTAGAACCTGGAAAAAAACAACGGGCTTCCATCATCACTGGAGTCAAAAAAGGCCATGAAGACCATTTCCACAGTGTATATATTCATATTCATCACCCATTTATATAAAACCAACTTCTAAAATAGACATTCATCGTTCTTGTAAAGAGATAGAAGTTAATTTCAACATATAGCTTATTGTGGGTATACACATAAATTCCTATTTCTTGTCCTTACAGGCAGCAAGTGGATTCTGAAATTTGTCGGAGAGCAATTGACAGTTTTTATTCTATTTTTAAGGAACAGCTTATTAAAATTGTAAGTTTTATTGATGTGAAACCACCATTTCAGAATGTTGAGTTGTTGAAATATATAAACATCTTGTTTGTTTGTTTGTTTGTTTTTTTTACCAGGGCTAGGCTCTCCCTGCTTTCAAACATGCCTATGGCCAGTCACACTGGTCATTGTGCATGCATGGCTGGGCCTGCCCTGTCTGTTGAAATAACAGTAGACCCACAGACTTGTCTGGTTCTGAACATTGAATGTAATTGTGATTTGTCTTGTGTACAGTTTTCAGAAGTCCAGAAACTGAAAAACTTGAAAAGGAAGAATGCCAGGGTAGGTCACTTGTGATTAATAATATAAATTATAAACTAATGTGAATAGTAGTAGTATTTGACTTAAGGCAGAATTGGAACTTGGGTCTTCCTGACTCCTAGTCCAAACTATTCATTGCATCACCTGGCTGCCTGATTACTCCACACAATCTTGTAGTGTTTGTGTTAATCTTAAAGAGGAAGAAACCTTTAGATTGTGAACCCAGAGATAGAAAGTGGGTCTGATTTTGTGCTCTCCTACTTAAGCGGTTGTATTATTGTTCAGTTGGTTTCAGTCGTGTCCGATTCTTAAGAGTTTTCATGGCAAAGATACTGGAGTGGTTTGCCATTTTCTTCTGAGCCTCTTTTTACAGATAAGAAACTGAGGCAGGTGTGACTAAGTGACTTGCCTAGAGTCATGCAGCTAGTGAGCTTCTGAGGCCAGGTTTGAACTTATGAAGATGGGTCTTCTGAATCTTGGCCCAGGGCCCTGCCCTCCTAGGTGTGTGACTTTAGACAAATCCTTTTCCCTATCTGTATATTTGCACTATGCAGCAATTAAGTTTCCAAGACCAACTCCTATGCATCTGAATCAGGAGGCTCCAGCTGTCTTGAGTCATGTAGGCTCATAGATTCCCACCTGGAAGGCACTTGAGGCTATTGTTTTATTGATGAAAACCAGAGAGGCCACTCCTGTGTACTAAGTGAGGGCACTTCAGTACTTCTACAATACGGCCAGATTTGTTTTCTTGGTTTATCTCTCTACATTTTTTCTGCAGACTCCTTATAACCTGAGGCAGTGTGTTACAATGGAAAGAGCCCTGCTTCTGGAGTCAGACATCCTGGATTCAAATTCTGTTTTTGATGTTTACTCCTTGTGTGAATTGTCAACATGCAATCACAAAACCATGAGACTTATGTGAAAACTAGATTTATTTTGAGATAAATGTACATGCATGTGGAACCCAAAGAATTTACAATTCTTACAGAAATTTGCCATTTTTAAGACAACAAAATGAAGAGGAAACACTTATTCCCCCCTTAAGGGATACAGAGGAAAAGTACAATAAAGGAGGGAAGATACTAAAACTTCTCCTGAAAGGGAGGAACAAGATGATGGCAAAAGCTACTATCTTATTCCTTAGGAACTACTATGAAGCTAGGAGGTCTGCTCATCTGCAAAGGGACCATCCAAGCTGCAGAAGCATATTCTCTGACTGGCTGGCACCAGTCTTGTCTTCCAAGGATATGCAGGAAATCTATCTTGGGGTGTGAGCAGCACATTTGGGAGTGGGGGAGGGTCATTTCTTGATATATTTAGGGCCTCCTGTGTGTTCTGGGTGTCTGGAAAATGTGGCCATTCCAAAAGAAAAGTTAATCA
Organism: Macrotis lagotis; assembly: GCF_037893015.1. NCBI lineage: Eukaryota > Metazoa > Chordata > Mammalia > Peramelemorphia > Peramelidae > Macrotis > Macrotis lagotis. Next base: position 69,956,336 of record NC_133660.1, read on the forward strand.
AATTTACATGAGCCACATAACCTTATGGGAAGAGTTCAGGTTAGAAGGTCCCTCCACCTCCTATGATGGTGATGTTGATAGGCAGGCACAACTAACTTACTTGGCCCCTATTCCCCTCAGTTTCCTCTTCTGTAAAATGGGGATAGTGACAGCACCCACCCTTGAGGGCTCCTCTAAGAAACTAATAAGATGGATATTGCTTAGCTATGTTGGACACATGGTGAACTCTATTTGAGTTTTGGTAATTCTAATGACCTCATGTTTTTGACTTCAAGCTATAGATAAATGTAATCAGTAAAGGTGGTGGTAATGATCACTCTATTATTTAGGTGGTCACAGATATCAATAAGAAAAGGAAGTACTTGTTTGAAGTCCAAGATCAACTAATTAGGTAAGTGATTCAAAGGATTTTTAAGACTGCAAGGTCTGGCCCAGGGTTGTCTAACCTTCTTTTACATGTTTTTATTGAAACAGTAGTCACCGTATTTTGATTTGCCATTTTGGTGAGAGCTCTGCGGTAGCATTTAGGAAACCCACAGTGGGCTGCATGGACAGCCCTAGTCTAGACTAACCCTTCTGCTTAGAGTCCCACCAGAGACACATGGTTCTAAGACCCACCTTTATAGAGTTAATCGAGAAGACCTGATGATGTCCAGCCTTGGTCAGTCTTGAGGCTTTTCACTGACTCAGAAGCCCAAGGGAAGCCCGGGATCCTTCTTGGCCCTGTGGCTAAGGGGCACCACCCCCCCATCAGCTTCAGGGCTCTCATCTGTAAGAAAGAAGGGGAAGCCCCTGTGGCTCTGATGGGGAGGGGCCTGAATTGGGCCTGCTCTGTCAGCCAGCAGACTTTGGGCATTTCTTTAACTCACGTGGAATTTGGGCATCTCTATGATTGGACTCTGGGGCTCTAAAAAGAGTGGAGAGGAGTTTAGATTTCATCTCTTGATTCCTTCCTCTCTGCCCAGTCCAGCTGCACTGGGTCACAGCTGTAATCCTCCCTCCTTTTGGGGTCTGTGCTTCCCCAAAGCCTGGTTGCTCGTCACATGTATCTCCTGGTTTCCTTCAGGCTCAGCACAAACCCTGCTTCCTCAGGGGCCTTCTGCCCCTAAGATCATCTCTCATCAAGGAGTTATCTTATGAGTGTGGTTATCTAGGTTGTCTCCCCTATTCAACAGTGAACTCCTTGGGGCAGGAACAGGTGGTTCTTTGTAGTGCTTCTTAGCATGGTGCTTGCATAGATGCATTTTGATTCGCTAATCTATTTTAGAACCATATTACAAGGAGAAAAAGGAATAGAACTGTGGATGGCACCTGGTAAAATAGCATTTTATTGTCGTCCAGGATGATTTACATGCTCACCCCAAGGATGCAGAGTCAAGATTCTGGTCTCCTGACTCCTAATTTTGGGTCTCTCTTTCTCCAGGGGAAGGAAAGCTAGGCCCTTTGTAGGACTTCACTTGGGGAATCTCATCAGCTCTCACTGCCTTTCAGATAATCTCAAACTTAAAAACTCAGTCTGTCTAAATTATTTTTCCCTGAAACCTCCTTACAATGCCATCTTCCCTAGTCCTTTGAAAGGAACACTATCCTTGGGCCCTCACACCCAACAGCCAAGAGCCATCCCAACCCCATATCTCTTTTGTTTGCTCCACTCATTTTTTTGAGTGACAATTTGGTTTATTTTATGTTATTACAATAATGTTTTGTGAAAATAAACATAAGCCCCCCTCCCCCCCCAAAAAGATAGAGAAACCTCAAGAATATTGGGGGGGGCGGAATATTTCAGTCTGTGTTCAGATTCCAATGGCTCTGTCTCTGGGATGAGTTGCCTTCTTTATCATAAGTTACCAGTGAAGTTGCTTCAATATTTTTCCCACAGTTGATATTACAAGCTGTATTATCTTTCCACTCTATTCCTCCTCATTCTCATCTATTCCATTCTCTCTCCTTTCACCCTATCCCTGCTCAGAAATATATTGTATCTGAATACCCTCTCACACGATCTTCCCTCTCTTCTATCACCTACTCCTCCCTTCCCTCCCCGATTTCCCCTTATCCCTCATTTTTCTCTAGGTTAAGATAGATTTCCTCACCCTATTAAGTGTGTATGTTATTTCCTCTCTGAGCCATTTCTGATGAGAATGAAGGCTCACTCATTCCCCCTCACTTTCCCCTATTCCACTCCATTGAAAAAAGCTTTTTCTTGATTCTTAAGTGAAATATCTTAGCCCCTTCATCTCCTTTCTCTTCCTCCCAGTACTTTCCTTTATCACCCATTGACTCCCATCTTTTTACTATATTATACCATTATATTCAGCTCCTTCCTGTGCCTTGTCTATATAGGCTCCTTCTAACTGCTCTATGAATTCATGTGAGTTATCAGTATCTTCTTGCTATGCAGGAATCCAAACAGTTCAACATCATTATGTTCTCATAATTAGTCTTTCTCATCCACTCCCTCTATGGTTCACCTAAGTCCTGTACTTGGAGATCAAACTTTTTGTTCAGCTCTGGTCATTTCAGTAGGAAAGCTTGAAAATTCCCTGTTTCATTGAAAGTCCATCTTTTCCCCTGAAAGAGGATGTTCAGTTTTGCTGGGTAGTTGATTCTCAGTTGTAAACCAAGCTCTTTTGCCTTCTAGAATATCATATTCCAAGCTCTATGAGCCCTTAATGTAGATACTGCCAGATCCTGTGTAATCCTGATCACAGAGCCACGGTGGTTGAATTGTTTCTTTCTGGAAGCTTTTAGTATTTTCTCTTTGACTTGTGAGTTTGGGAATTTGGCTATAATATTCCTGGGAGTTTTTCTTTTATGATCTCTTTTAGGAAGTGATCAGTAAATTGCCTCAATTTCTATTTTACCCTCAGCTTCTAGGATCTTAGGGCAATATTGCTGCATTATTTCTTGAAAAATGGAAGTCTAGGCTCTTTTCCTGGTCTTGACTTTCAGGTAGTCCAATAATTTTTAAATTCTCTCTCCTGGATCTGGTTTTTGAGGTCAGTTGTTTTTCAATATTATACATTTTCTTCTAATTTGGGGTTCTTATGGTACTGTTTTATTTTTTCCTTGATTTCTCACAAAGTCATCAGCTTCCTTTAGTTCCATTCTACATTTGAAAGAGTTATCTTCTTCAGGGAACTTTTAAAATTTCCTTTTCCAAGGGGTGGCTAGGTGGCGTAGTGGATAGAGCACCACCCCTGGAGTCAGGAGTCCCTGAGTTCAAATCCTGCCTCAGACACTTACTGATTACCTAGCTGTGTGGCCTTGGGCAAGCCACTTAACCCCATTTTGTCTTGCAAAAAAAAAAATTCCTTTTCCAGCTGGCTAATTCTGCTATTTAAGGCATTCTGCTCCTCATTTGCCTTTTGGGTTTTTTTTTCCATTTGGCCTAAACTGGCTTTTAACATGTCATTTTCCTTCAATATTTTTTGGTATTTCCTTTCACCAAGCTGCTGATTTGGTTTTCTGATTTATATGCATTCTTTCATTTCTCTTTCCAATTTTTCCTCTACCTCCCTTATTTGTTTTTCAAAGTCTTTTTTGAGCCCTTCTATTGCCTGAGCCCATTTCCTATTTCTCTTGGAGGCTTTGGATACAGAAATTTCGACTTTGTCATCTTCTGAGTGTGTATTTTGATCCTCCTGGGGATCAAAGTAATTTTGTACAGTCAGAATCTTCTTTTTTCTGTGGTTTGCTCATTTTGTCAGCCTGTGACTGATTTACTTCCAAGGCTTTGGGGATTTGGGGGACCTCCTCACAGGGACTTTAATTCCTACAAGGTCTTATGAGAGGCTCTGAGTGCTCTAGTGCCTGTTTTTTGGTCTGTGGATGACCACAGGCCCTCCCCTTTTCCCTGGAGCTGTGAGGAGGTTCCCTGCTCTACTATGGTGGTATGGGGGCCCAGACTGCAACCTAGATCTTAGTGTGGGCAAACAGCAGAGTGTGCAGTCTCCCCCTACCCCCTTACCATCTGTGGGTTGAGTGCTCCAGAAGTACTGAGTGGCTCTGCTGATTCCACTGCAATTTCTCACCACAGGGCTGAAGTTCTTTGCTCACTCTGCAGAGTTCCCTCACTGACCCTTCAAGCTGTCCCCAGTGATCCCTGGGCCAAGAGGTCTGGAAACAGCCCCCTTTACCACAGACTCAGGCACCCTGAAGACTGTTCCTAGAAGACTGGAGCAGGTGTCCTCCAGCCTGGCTGTGCTACAACTCTTTCCAACCCCCGGTCCTGGTGAAACAAACCTTCCCTTTGGAACTTATAAGTTGTTTTGGACTGGGAAACTGTATTATTCAGTTTTTTTTCAAGAAATTTTTATTTTTAGCCAAGAAATCTTTTTTTTTTTAATTTTATAATTTCTTCCCTAATCTTGTTTCCTTCCCCACCCCCATAGAAGGCAGTCTGATAGTCTTTACATTGTTTCCATGCTATACATTAATCAAAATTGAATGTGTTGAGAAATCATATCCTTAAGGAAAAAATAAAATATAAGAGATAGCAAAATTACAATGAGATAACTTATTAAAAAATTAAAGGTAATGGTCTCTTTATTCAAACTCCACAATTCTTTCTGAGGATACATACAGATGGTATTCTCCATCATAGATACCCCAAAATTGTCCCTGATTGTTACACTGATGGAATGAGCAAGTCCATTAAGATTGATCATCAACTCCATGTAGCTATTAGGGTATGTAATGTTCTTCTGTTTCTGTTCACCTTGCTCAGCATCAGTTCATGCAAATCCTTCCAGGCTTCTCTGAATTCCCATTCCTCCTGTTTTCTAATAGAATAGTAGTGTTCCATAACTTACATATTCCACAATTTGTTCAACTATTCTCCAATTGATGGACACTCAATTTCCAATTCTTTGCCACCACAAACAGGGTTGCTATGAATATTTTTGTACAAGTGATGTGTTTACCCTATTTTATGATCTCTTTAGGGTATAGAACCAGTAGTAGTATTGCTGGATCAAAAGATATGCACATTTTTATTGCTCTTTGGGCATAATTCTAAATTGCTCTCCTGAAAGGTTGGGTGAAGTCATAGCTCCACCAACAATGTATTAATGTCCCAGATATCCCCCCATCCCTCCCAACATTGATCATTGTCCTTTCTAGTCAGTCATATTGGTCAGTTGGAGAAGTGTGAAGTGGTACCTCAGATGCTTTCTTTGTATTTCTCTAATCAGTAAAGATTTAGAGCAATATTCCACATGACTGGATTGCTTTGATTTCCTCATCTGTAAATTGCTTCTGCCTATCCTTTGACCATTTGTTAATTGGGGAATGATTTTTTTTTATAAATTTACTCAGTTCTCTCTATATATTTCAGAAATGAGTCCTTTGTCAGAAATACCATTGTAAAAATTGTTTCCCAATTTATTACATTTCTTTTGATCTTGGTTACAGTGGTTTTGTCTGTGCAAAAGCTTTTTAATTTAATGTAATCAAAATTATCTAGTTTGTTTTTAGTGATGTTCTCCATCTCTTCCTTGGTCATAAACTGCTTCCCTTTCCATAGATCTGACAGGTAAACTATTTCTTGATCTTCTAGTTTGCTTATAACATTGTTTTTTATGTCTAAATCCTGTATCCATTTAAATCTTACCTTGGTATAGGCTGTGAGGGGTTGGTCTAATCCAAGTTTCTTCCATACAAACTTCCAATTTTCCCAGGTGTTCTTAATTGAAGAGGGAATTTTTATCCCAATAGCCAGACTCTTTGGGTTTATCAAACAGCAGATTACTATCATCATTTCTTGCTATTACAGCTAGTCTATTCAACTGGTCCACCACTATTTTTTTTTAAGTTTTTTATAAGGCAAATGGGGTTAAGTGGCTTGCCCAAGGCCACAAAGCTAGGTAATTATTAAGTGTCTGAGACTGGATTTGAACCCAGGTACTCCTGACTCCAGGGCTGGTGCTTTATCCACTATGCCACCTAGCTACCCCCACCACTCTATTTCTTAGCCAATACCAAACAGTTTTGATGACTGATGCTTTATAATTTTAGATCTGGTAAGGCTAAGCTACCTTCTTTTGCAGTTTTTTCATTGAATCCCTGGAAATTCTTGACTTTTTATTTCTCCATATGAATTTACTTATAAATTTGTTTTAGGTCATTAATTTTTTGGAATTTTGTTTGGTAGGGCATTAAATAGTTTAATTTGGGTAGAATTGTTATTTTTATTGACTTGGCCTATCCATGAGCAGTTGATATTTGCCCAGTTATTCAAATCTTATTTCAATCTTTCTGGGGGTTCTGCCCCTTCTAAATTTTGGCTAGTCATAATTTGACAGCTTTTTAAGTCTTGGGGAACATATTTCCAGGAATTCCTGCCATCTTGGTTCCCCCTACCCACCCAATGCTTGAATACACCTTATTCCCCGACTTTGCCACCACTCTGAGGTGAGCTTTTATCACCCAATGCCTGTTCTGTTGGAATAACCACTGAGGAATCTGCTTGCCTCAGGTCTCTCCACACTAAAGTGATTTTCCTAAGGCCCCAAGTCACTCCCCTATGCAATAAACTCTAGTGGCTCCCTGTTACCACCAGGAGCAAATCTAAAATGTCTGGCATTCAAAGTCCTTCCCAACCTGGCCCCCTTATTCCCTAGAAGTCATCATTGAGTCCTCTGATCTAGGGAGGCTGGCCTCTTGGCTGTCCACTGACTTTGGGCATCTTCATGTGCCCAGAATGCTCTATCCTCTCTTTTCCAAGAAACCTTTCTTTTCTATTTATCACATTCTATAATTAACATATTCGTTGTAATTAATATGTTTGCATGTTGTCACCCTCATTTGGTTGCAAGTTTCTTGAAAGGAGGGGGCCTCTCTTTTGGATTGACATTGTATCAGCACAGTGCGCAGCACATGTTTATTGAAGTGTGATTGATTTGCCTAAGACCACATACCCAGTAAAATCAGGTTGTAAAATCATAGAACTTTAGCAGTGTTGTGACATCATTTTCATTTTCATTTTCATTTCTTTTCAAGCTCTATGCTTGAAAGACTGGCCTCTTTCAGTCTAGGAGAGGACAGGAGGGAAGGGGAAGAGAACCATCAAAGGTCTTGAGTTGTCATTCTTATATAAAAGCATTTATTTCAGGACTGAACCACAGCTGAAACATCTACAAATAAAATATGAGAAACTTAAAGAAAGAAAACTGTCCCTCACAGAAGCAACATGGTTTTTATCCAATTTAAAGCAGCTTCACCAGGATTATGAAACTCTTAATAGAAAAACCCCAACTGAAAGAGAACAGGTGAGTGTCACACAACTATATTTTGGTCTTTTCATTATACCATCCCTTTTTATGTGTTTGTGACATATTCTGATTAATCAGTTGCATCAAGATCATGTGCTCCTTGCAGACCAGTGATTCCTTATCATTAACATAAACCAGCACTTATGTGCAAACTTTCAAAGTGCTCTACAAATGTTACTGGAATTTTACAGAAATCCTATAGAATTGGTGCTTACAGATGAGGAAACTGAGGCAGACAGCTGTGAATAACGTGAGTCTCACAATTATTATGTGTGGTGTTCTGTATATGTAAGCATCACTGAGGTATCACCAGAGGTATCTTCATTCATTACACCTTTAAGTGACTTAAAGTATTTAAAGGAAGATAAAATTTCAAGTCATGTTTTATTTGAAGCTAAAGGGTTACTTTATTGCAGTTTTTTATCCAAAAAATCAATTGACTCTACTTGTTGTCACTTGTTACCAGAGGATTCTAGTCAGCAAGCATTATGAATGGAGTCAGAAAGACCCGAGTCAGAAAGTTCATATCTGACCCTTGGTATCATTGGTTTGCCTCAGTCTCCTTATTTGTAAAATGGGGATCACAATAGTTGTGAAGATCATTATATGTATTTAGGATAGTGGTAGTGATGGTGATGATGCCAGGCACTAGAGGTCCAGATATGTCTGAAACTAAGAACACACAGAGAACATGCAAAGTAATTAAAATTAGCTGAAGGGAACCTCTGGACCAAACAATCTCAACAGGATTTCACTTTTCTCTGACCCATATTGGTAGAAAAGTGAATGTTTCCTAGTGGTGGGAACAAGCAATCGACTAGAAAGAGAGCAAGGTGGGCTTGTGGCATCTTAATTACATCTGTTTTCTAGAGTATCTAATCATTTTTAAGACTCCTTGAAAGACTTTCCATCCTCAGGACTTCACTTCCTTGTTATGCATTGAACAAGTGCTTGAACAAGTACTATAAAGAGAAACAAACAATTCCAGGAGTCCAGAAACATGTCTACAAGCAGCATCATTTTTAAGTCATTTGTGAAAAATTACTTGGGTCATTTAATGGTTGTACATGTTAGGACCATGATACCCAAAAGACATCTTAAGTCCCCATGTAGGCAGTTAGAGCCATCTTGGGATTATGAAGATATTTCTAAATTCATAATTTCATAATAACTTGGACATTGTTTTATGGGAATTGTGATAACATTCTGAAAGTTACAGTATGGAAGAAGTTTTACTTTATATTTTAGGAAACTTTTCAGAAGCTAAAGAATTAATGCTTTTATGGGGGTGGCTAGGTGGTGCAGTGGCTAGAGCACCGGCCTTGGAGTCAGGAGTACCTGGGTTCAAATCCAGCCTCAGACACTTAATTACCTAGCCGTGTGGCCTTGGGCAAGCCACTTAACCCCATTGCCTTGAAAAAACCTAAAAAAAAGGCTTTTAAAAGATGAACTTGAACTCTGTCAATCTACTCTGTAATTAGAACAAGTATGACTAGAGGGAAACTAGTAACATCCTGATCAGCACAAATCACAGGGAGGATAGCAGGAAATGCAGTGATTATCTCAGTGGTCACCACCACTTCAATAAAGTGTCCCCCTTCCCTTTCTAACATTTCCCTTGGCTACTTAATTTTTTTTTTGCAAGGCCAAGGTCACAGGTAAAATCTGGCCTAAGCCACATTTAAACTCAGGTCCTTGTGACTCCAGTAGCCACCTATTGGCTACTTTTAATTGTAAATTTCCTTCTGTCTTTATAGAGGTTATGTCATAACTGTTACAACTAGTAGTCTGAATTTATCTGCTCGATGCCAGGATGGACTCCTTTTGCTCTTGAGGGTCAAGAATCTCCTAGCTTGAGAGCTTGTCTCAGCCCCTTTCAGAACTGTGGCTCAATTTATGACCCTGCCTAATCCCAGAGTCCCTGCTGACAGTGACACTGAATCAGTAGGTTGTTGCACTTATCTTTATCGTTCTGACTCCTTCAACAGTATGATGTGTCCAGTCTGCCGGCTCTGCTGTTTGAAGCCAGAGGCATTTCAGGAGCAGCACAACACCTGAAGAAGATCAACTGTCAGCTTCAGCAGCTCATTGACCACAATGAGAGGGAACCTGCCTTGGAATAAACTTTTTCTTACAGATAATTAAATTAACATAATTTATTAATTGCTATTATTTTAAAAACTCTGCTTTATTGAAGTCCTGGTTAGTGAAGGTCTGTAATTTTGTAAAGAAAGATGTTAGTAAAAAAAACTTGTGGATTTAAACTTGGAGTTGAACATTGTTTGATAATATGTGTAAATATTTTTATAATACTGACCAAAGTAATTTGGGATTTAACACAGATTTATGATACCCTTCATTTCTGAATAATACAGTAATGTGACATTTGCAAAATTAGATTATATAATATACATAATAGGATAATAGTCATTTCTGGTTATTTTTGCAGTTCAACTAATTAAATATCTTAAAATCTCATTAAAGCCTCATTTCCCTGAGCCACATGGTATTTTTTCTTAACTTTATTTAAAAGATGTAAGAGAAGTTCATATTTTTCAATAAAGTTGGAATTCTTCTGGTGACAAGTTGTAGTTGAGTTTTGTTTTGGTTCTTATTGAATTTTCCTGGTTTAACATCGGTTATAAGTTTATATATTTTTGTGAATCCTTCCTATATTTCTTATGCTTTTCTTCCTCAATTATTCAGTTCTAACTGCTGGAGGCCTTTCTTGATCTTTTCTCCCCTCTGTTTCCAGTCTACAGATCTTGACTTTTTTGCTTGTTGCCTCCCATTTGAATCTAAATTTGTCAAAGGTCATGTTTTTATTCTGTCTCCAGTGCTTTTTTTTTGGCAGTTTGTTTTGTTTTTGTTATTGCAAGGCCACACAGCTAGGTAATTATCCTGAGGCCAGATTTTAACTCTGGTCCTCCTGACTCCACGGCCAGTGCCATGACCAACACTACCTACTTAAGAAACCAGTTGCATTCTTGGGTATACTTATTTGAGGCAGCAGTATCAAGCTGACTCCAAAAGAGCCTAATTTCTGAAGTTTCAGTAATATTTGACCAGTGTTCTTGCTTCTCAGGTGTGCAGGGGAGTAGTCTATTTCTTAGCTTTGTTTTCAGATCCCATTGTAATTGGCTGAGGGGGTGGTGTCTGACTTCATGGGCCTAGGGCTCAGGGATTTCTCATTATTGGCATGCTTTACACAGGTTGGGTTTTTTTTTTTGTTTAGTCAATATTTCGTGTATTGGAGGCATTTGTACCTGTGATGTAGAATGACACTCAAGGGTCTAGAACATATTGTATATATTCTGATTATTAATTAGGACCATTACAAGAATCAGCATTTAATAGAATTTAATTTAATATACAAAAGGAAAAAATCAATAGTATAATAATTTCCAGATTAGATTAACAGGCTTAAATAATTATCAAGTGAGGTCAGCAACTCCTCTGCAACTGGGTGTCCTGTTCTAGTTACCATCATACCATTACAACTCACAACAAACTATGAATTCAGTGAGGCCAACATTTTCCTTTAGCCACTAGTTGATGTCAAATTATACTTCTATTTGTTTTCTGTTCCTCTAACACTTCTATGAGAAGTGCATCAGGAATCTCATCCTCTATGACTTGTAACTGGCCACTCTTCTCTGCAGCTTCAGCAAACTCAGCGTCTTCAACTGCTTCCAAAAAACAGGTGTCATCAATTCCATTATCCCAATCTGCATCTGAAGGCATCTCTCTAGTACTAGAAGATAATTCTTGAGAACCTGAGGATTTTTGTTTAGTTCCAATGTTCCAAGTTTTAGTTTCATTCAAAATGTGGTCTTCATCATCCTAAAAAAAATAATTCGAACAAATTCACAGACCAGAGACTTATAACCAAGATCACCCTAAACTGGGGAAGGAAGTCCAGCTCCCACAATTGCTAAAAATCAAACCAGACCAAATTATCCTATCCTAGGACTGCACAAAAAGTCTACCAGGAACCTGTGGGCCTGGGAAGGCAGGCTGCCAACAAAGGCAAATGTAATTTTGTAAAGAAAGATGTTAGTAAGGCCAGCAGTGAGACATACAAACCTCTGTCTCTGGAGACAAGACCAAGCACACCACTGAGAAAATCCAGCCAGGTGAGCTATGGCATAAACCTGGGAAGTGCTCAGACCAGAACATGCTAGGAAAGGCCCCAAATTCCAGCACTCTGAACCTGAAAGCCTAGCAGGACTTTGGTCCAGGAGGTGGAGGTCAGCTCAAGAAACCAGGTGGGAAGAGATGAGGAAGAAGGGTTAAAATTTTTTAAATGAATGTTAAAACTTGTTTTTTACATGTAACCAGGGAAAAATAAAGAGGAAGACCAATCAGGATCACCCACCTCACCCAAAGTGCATCAGAGACTTGACTAAAGCTTAATAAATGAGTAAACCTAATAAACAGTAAAGAATCATTTATAATTTTGCAAATAATCATCTATCCCTTTTCCTTAAGATTTCAGATATATCAGCATATAGCTGTGTATATTTGCTGATGAAACTCTTAATCTGTATTTGTTATGGTTTCTCCTTTGTTGTCTTTCTTAATTGTGATTTGCTAGTAAATAATGTCAACTTTATTGATCTTTCAGTTGATTTTCACTTTCTATTTTAAATCTTTTTCATTTGAACTATTACTTGTTTTCTAAAATCTTTGGGTATAAACTTGTTTTATTCTGTAAGAACAAAAGTATTTCCTTTTGTCCCTTTCTCCATAAAAGTAAACTCTTCTTTTGACCTTAGAGCAAGGAATCTTCAACTTTCCTTACTCATTCTACACTGCAGAAATTTTTTCATATCCCCATAAAATACACTTATATATCCTAAATTAGGTTCTAGCTCCTTCATATTGGGTATATAATTTCTACTATGATGGGAAAAAATTTAACTTAAAAAGTTTATAACTAATAATAATTGAGTCAGCTGTTCAAATTGTTGCAGTAAGCTCTGCATGGTTTGATATATCTGAGAAGGCTTGGCCAGAGTATGAGTGAAATTCCAAAAATGAACACAAAAGAGAATAATAGCAGCAATCCTTATCCTTAAAGTCATGGTAATATTTGAGAAAAGGGAGGGGGGATAGGAACCTATTTTCTTAAGTTTTTGATTTTAATATTCATAAACAATGTATTACTTTGAAAAGTTAGCTATTATAAAATAAAAAATAGCACATACCTCTTTGAACAGATAAAAGAGACACACTTCAGTTGGTAATGGGAAACCTAAATTGGAGAAATTTTGATTTGTTGCTTAAATAAGTTTTTTTAATTTCTGGAGAAAAAAAGCTGCCTTAAAATCAGTAACTCACAATCAGATTTGAAGTTTTCTGCTCTACAGACAGGGTCATGACATTTCTGATACCAAACCTCATTTTTCAGATCCACCAGAATCCTTCAAAAATAAACATAAACAAACATTAAGTCTCCTAATCCTTTAGCGCATTATTTTTAAAAAATATTGTCAGCATTATTTTTATAATCACTTTCAATCTTTCCTCCTCCCCTATCATAAACAGCAAAGGCAGTTGGGCAAGATCGTCTGATTCTGACAATGTATAAGCAATATTCTACATCCCTATTGTTGCACCTCTACAAAGAAGAGAAGGAAGTACATTTTCTCAGCTTTTCTTCTGGACCAAGCATACTGATGGTTTTAATGAATATAGGTTGTTTTCATGCTTTTCATTTACATTATGAATTATTTTCCTGGTTCTTATTTTATTCTGAATCCATCAACTCCAATAACCTTTTGTGGTTCAAAGGAAAGAGCACTGAACCTTCCTGGATCTCAGATTATTCATGTGTGGAAAGGCTGTGGGGGAAGGGTTGGACCAGATGATCCCTATGATCCCATTTATGTAGCCATTACTATCTGGTGGGTCTCCATTTCCAATTCTTTCCTACTAAAAGTGCCACTAAGTATTTCAGAATTCATGGTTCATGGAGTAGGATGCTTAGCTGCAGGCTTTTTGGATCAAAGGGTATGGACATCTTCATAATTTTTAAAGCATAATTCTAGATCAATTAATACTTATTTTTACTGATTTATTTAAGACTACCTTCATTTCTCAATACCTCTTAATCTCTCAATTTCTATTCCCCTCTCCAAAAAGTCCCTTATATTGGAAAATTTTTTGAAAAATGCTGCAAAACCAAGTCATAAAAAAAAGCCATAATGGCTCTGATAGATTAAGCAACATTTCTCACCCATAGTTTCCCCAAACTCTGTTACTGAAGAAAGGAGACACACTTTTTCACTTCTCAGGGGTCAGGCTGGGACCTTTAGAATTTTCCAATGCAAAATATTCGATAATAAAGACTAAGCATTATTTCTACATAATTTGCAGATCTCCTACTGTCTGCCATCAATGAGTACTTTTTTTTTTCTTTTTAGTTTTTGCAAGGCATTGGGGGTTAAGTGATTTGTCCAAGATCACACAGTAAATAAATATCAAGTGTCTGAGGTCACATTTGAACTCAGGTCCTCCTGATGTCAGGGCCGGTGCTCTATCCACTGTACCACCTAGCTGCCTCCAATCAATATATAACCACTTATTATATGTTTAAGGCACCATGCCATGGGTTATACAAAGAAGGATAAAAAAAGGTCCTTTTCTTCAGGGAGCTAATGATCAACTTGAGGAAACATAAGATAGGTGAAAAGATAGCAATGACTGGATGTAAATCCCGACCCAGCAAAACTCAGGGTGACCTGCAATGATGCAAGAAAGCTTCTTGGAACAGCTGGTCTTGAAATAGGGTTGTGGGATTTCAATTAATTCAAAGAACCCTATGTTAACCCTATGTTAAGTGAAAAATAAAAAAAAAAAAAAACATAGAAAACAAAAACCCAAGCAGTGTTTTGGGCCTGATGAGAAGGGCTCATGGTAGGGAGGCAGGGGGGGTGCTGTGGAGAGAGCAGTATTTAGGAGTCTAGACTGAGATCCTGGCTAGACATTTGTCCTCACTGGGCCTCAGTTTCCTCAATGATAAAATGAAAGGAATCACAAAAAAATATATTTGGAGCTGGAATGGTTCTTAAAGGTTTCAACCCTCTTATTTTATGGATGAGGAAACTGAGGCCCAGAGAGTTAACTGATTTGACTCCAGGTTACAGCTGGGAAGTGTCAAAATTCATATCTAGGCTTCAATGTACCACACTGCCTTGCAATGTGGAGAATGGTTTTAGACATAGAACATAGGAATCAGAGCCAGGAGAGCTCATTTTATGTATAATAACTTTTGGCCCCAGATAATCTGTACTGCACCCAACGTCCCAAAGTTAGTAAAGCTTGTGTTTAACCTAAAGCAACTAGAAATGTTCACCAACCAGGAACACCAGAGACCTTGAAGAGACTCTGATGAAACTATAAGTTTAGGAGTCATCCACATGACATACAGAAGAGAAGAGAACTTGTGACACATAAGAGGCAGAAGAAGAGATACCAGCAAATGAGACACAAAAGGGAAGCTGTGTCTGTGCCTTTGCATCTCAGTGATTGTTACATTTGAAAGTAAGTAAACTAAGAGACAATGACCTGAGCACAATCAATTTATTAGCTAGGTCGATGGCTTTTTCAATGGCCACAAGATCCCAGGGAGGGCTAACAGGGTCTTTTAAACCTGGGTGTGTCTTCCTCCTGATCAGCCTGACAAGAACATCATTTGGATTAGCCCTGGAAAAGGTAGGACATTATACTGAGAAAGCACAGTGTGCCTGAAAATTAGAAGGGTGATACAATAATAAGAGCAATGTGTATATATAAAAAGGTAAGACAAACTTTTAAGAAACAATAACATACAGTTCTAGAAAATGAAACTGTATGTTGTATACATGAGTATCTTGACAAACATACTGAAATGATTTGCCTTTTTCTCCTGCAGCGTGTCCCCATTTTACAGATGAGGAACTGAGGCAAAAAGGAGTCAAGTAACTTACCCAAGGTCATACGAGCCTGATTTGAACTCAGCTCTTAGTGCTCTATCCATTACATGTTAGATAAGAGAATTAGGCTGGAGATAAAACTAGCAGTCTGCAGTAGCATTGTTTGATTCAATGGGCAGCAAGGTGGTGCAGTAATCCTGAATCAGGAGGACCTCAATTCAAATCTATCTAATAATACTTGCCACTTACTAGCTGTGTGGCACTGGACAAGCCATTTAACGCTGATTTAACTTGCATTCAGGGCCATCTCCAGTTGTCCTGATTCAAATTTGATCATCTACAGAGGAGAAAGTGAGGCTGGTGATTTGGCACAGCACCCTTCACTCAAATCCAATTCATGTCCTTGTCATGGCATCACCTCTCTGATGTTGTGGTCTTCGAGAAGGACAAAAACATCACAGTGTTTGATTCAACTTGAATTTGAATTAAATGAGTGGTGGGTAAAGTTACACAGGTAAAAAACAGGTCTTGGGGCAGCTACGTGGTGCAGTAGATAGAGCACCGGCCCTGGAGTCAGGAGTACCTGAGTTCAAATCCGGCCTCAGACACTCAACACCTAGCTGTGTGGCTTCAGGCAAGCCACTTAACCCCAGGTCTACTCCTCTCCCTTTTCCTGGTTCCAAATATACTCTAAGCTTACCCTCTGTGGGATTACATTCCCAAATCAACAGGTCTCCTTAGCATAAAACTTAGACTAAGTCAAGTAAAATAATTATCAAGTAAAGCATAAATAAAAATCAAATGTAGTAGATACAGATAATTAGAAAAAAGTTTTAACTATGAATTTAAATAATTTTGTGCAAAAACCCAATCCAAAATAGCAAAAAATTTATAAAAATGTGTAAAACTCTTCTTTAAAACATTAAGCATTTACTTACATTATGTTATTACTCTTGTGGGCCCTTTTAATATTTCCACACCAGCGATAGTTAGAAATATCATAAACAAGCAATTCTTGTGGGAAAAAGTAATTCCAACAACGAATTCCTGAAATATTAACAAAATTTGTAAATTTAACAGAACTACATCTAAGCAATATTTAATAAACTACAAAGATATTTACCTCCTTTAACACCATTTTTATTCACCAAAGAAAGAACAAAGTTATCAATTTCAGGATATGGTGAACACTGGGAGCCTTCAATAACACCTACTGTAACAACAGAAAGGGAATGTGTAAACTACTCAAGAGCTAAAAGATATACAGTTAAATTGTACTTATTCAGGGATTGTAGATTTTTTTCAACCCAGGAACCCACATTTTCCAGTTTTTGTTTTGTTTTTCCTCCCCTTATATTTCCTTTTGTCAATGAGAGAGTAGCTCAGGAAAGAATGACAGTGAAACTCCATCAGGACAGTTTTGCTACTCCGTGTATACTTTTACACTTTATAAAATAAGAACTCTATAAGAAGAGCAATGTGCACATAAAAGGTTTTATTTAATTTTAAGATTTAAACTTTTACAGAACAATAAATATATAAAACATTTTAAATAATTTACCTTTAGTACAGGTATTGTGAAAACATTCAGTCCTTTTTGGTTTACTTAGGGATACATCACAGGTAAGGATTCGTAAAGTGTCTGAAAATCTGAGAATATAAACAGAAAATTAAAATGCCATTATGCTAGTCTTAAAAAACAAAATGCCATGGAAATTAAGTTCTAAGCATTAGAACATTTAAAAATTTTTTATCCTACATCCATATGTATTGTAGCCCATAGCTACTGGACAAATGACTCCTTCTTGATGACAAGGTGAGGGAGCATTGCTGCACAAGTGGCACAGTGTTGCCTGAAAATTAGAAGGGTGATGCAGTAAACTAGACTAGTCTCTAGTGAGCCCAGCTTCTAATATCACAATCACATTTACAAAGCCAACATCAGAAGGTTCACAAAGTACTCTCTAACACCTACCAACAGGTCAGGCCAGTGGAAAGGCAAGGACTGGGCATTTATACATCGCCAACCAGAAGTCAGGCCCTGGCTAAGAACTTAATAATAGCTCATGGGATCTTCACAACACCCTGAGGGGAGGTGCTCTGATTATCCCCCATTTTATAGATAAGGCAATTGCCAAAGACAGAGGTGAAGTGACTTGCCCAGTTTCTAGTCATCTTGCAGATAAAGAAGCTGGAGCACATAACAGAACAAATTCTGGGTCCTATCAGTCCCAACCCCTGAGGGGCTTAGAAGATAGGGTAGATGGAGGAAGGGAGAGATGGAAAGAGGAAAAAAGTCCTTACTCTCTAGTACTCTTGCTCATTTCAATTATTTGAATGTATAGATTTCTATATTACAAGGTTCAGAAATCCTATACATGGATTAGGAAGGCCCCTGATATCAGACTGACAAAGACATTAAGAACCAAATAGATGCAAGACATCTTCTGAATCAAATGCAGAACAATGATGCAACCTCCTCTTTCTTTGCAATTCTCTTTTGAGAGTCTTCTCCTGACCCAGAGAGGCATTAATGTCCAGTATCAGAGGTGATGACTCTAGAGAACCCAGAGGTCTTAAAAGATCCCCTTGAAATCATCAGATATACTTTTGAGAAAAGTTACCAGTTATCACAAATAAAAGAACAACTTAATTCTAGTACTGCATACCTGATGTTGGTGACCAATGAAGAAAGGAAAAATTGGTTTTCTTCAGAAACAGTCTTTGATGGTTTTGGAAAAAATTTGTTATCTTCAGCTATTTCCAAAGGCACACATTTACCCAATTTTGATGATTTGTACAGCCGCAAGTTTCTATTTCTTGTATAAACACCTATTTAATATATTCATGTAAAAAAAAACAAATAAAAAGTTAAGATTTTGAGAAATCACTAATTTTTCAATGAAAAAAGTTCTGAGTAGAAGATCTGAATTTAAGTGTCTGAACTCTTATTAGACTACATCTCAGTGGACAATTCATTTAACCTAAGACACAGTTCCCTTATCTGAAGAAAGGTTTGGAATATTTACAGTCAATTTTAAACATTTTATAAACCTTAAAGTATTATTGCTACATGAGCTATTATATAATCTTTAAATAATACTTTGCATAACCATAAATCTTACTTCATTGCTATAATCTACTTTAGACATGTAAGGGAAAAAATTAGTTTTTTATCCAAAACTATAAAAGAAAAATTTCCTTTAAAAGGAAATTCACATCTTCTCTGAAATTATCAAGGAACAATTTAAGAACTCTATTATTACATAAATGAAAGTAGATGTAAAGTTGACCTAATATCCCTAGGCAAATCATTATTAAAATGTTCATATTAGGCCTGTAAGTAGACTCTGAGGCAGCTGGTGCTCAGTGAATAGAGCAATGGGCCTGGAGTCAGGAAGAACAGAAATTCTAATCTGACCTCACATAATTACTACCTGTGTGACCCTGGGCAAGTCATTTAACCTGTTTGCCTGTTTCCTTCATTCAATGATGTGGACAAATGAAATAAGATGTGTAAAAATTATTTAGCAGAGTAGCTACTGTATAAAGGCTCATTCCCTGACCTCTGCACATATGTCCTATGTGACATTATTTTGTCCACCAGTAACTAGCCTGCCTGGAGTTGTATATTATTCTAAGTTATGATGACTCTGTTCCCAGCTCTGCTTGTCAGTGTTGGGAGAGGCAACAAAGTCTAGGCTCTTTCTATGACCTGCTCTTTGTCACATAACGACCTACAAATGGCCATGCACTTACTATCTTGGGGAGGAACTTAGATGCAAGGACTCAATCCTTTTTGCTGAGATGGGTCTATCCAAATTGTCTTTAAAGTTACCAATAAAATCCAGCCCTACCTTGAAGCCATCACTGGTCTTCGGTGATCACCCTATCAGTTGCCACCTTGAAGGATTTAGAATAAACTCCTTTTAATTGTTTTCTTCCTAAATTTTGCCTTATTAATTGGGATGAAAACCCAAATAAAGAATTTTCCTTTCAATAATTCTATTTTTTCATCAACCCTCCAAAACCCATTTATCTCAATTTCCTTTGGGGCTAGTCCAAAACTATATATGGATAGAAAAACAAATCCAACAGTTATGAGTTTACATATGCATTCACTAAACTTTACATACCCACATCCACAAAAAGCTGATCATCTCCTCCTTTATTCTTCACAATTAAAAAAGAAAGATCTGGCCCACTTTGCTTAGATGTCCTCATGGCTTCTATCCTACTTGAATTAAGGGGTCGACTGTTTTCAGTATTTTTATCTTCAGATACATTTTCCAAAGAAGTTTCTGATTTCATTATTGTTTTCAAAGTTGAGGAAAATGTGTGTCCTGGTACTTCTGGTTTCTTATTAATTTTATTGACTTCTAATGCAATCACAGGCTGCAAAATTTTTTTAACAAAATTACCTTATAGAAAGAAAGCAAACAGATACTATTAATTGCAGCAATTGTTTTAATCAATGTAAAACCTCTAGTGTTAATATTTACCTAAGGGCAAGTGTTCCACCCCTTCAGAGTAAGTCAATATTTTCCCTTCTACTCTGGACATATTACATAAAGAAATAAGGAAAAGGACTAAGTGACCAAATAACCTAATAATGGGGTTTGAATGACAGCTCTGAATTTATGGCTGATGCCCAAGAAATTTGCTTCCATTCAGTGAAAGGGTCTCATTAGCTGATTCTCTATTCCTCTAACCCCTAGCTATGCTAGCTCCACCATCCCAAGCACTTTTACTACTCCACATCTAGAAGATGACACTATGCCATGGGCACTACATTTTAAGAAGGCATTGAGTAGGGACATATCCAAAGGAAGGTAATAGGGACAGTGAGATGCCATGAGGATCAATTGAACTAGGGAAACTAGCCAGCATCTTCAAGCATCTGATGGGGCTGGCATGAAACAGAAGGATCAGACATGTTCTTGACTTCAGGGGATAGTCTAGGAGCAATGGGTTCAAGCTATAAAGAAGGGGATTTCAAGTTAGCATAAGAAAACAACCTCCCAAGATGGAAGGGGCTGTTTCAGGAGGCCTTAGTTTCTCTCTCATTGCCAGGCTTTAGAACCAAGGTGGGGTTTCTGAACAGCTTGCTGCCCTCAGAGAATGAAATACTCTGACTTTGAAGGTCTACTCAGAGGTCCTCTCTGTTCTCAGTCCCAGGACCTTAATAAAGTCACTGAAAGGGAGATTGGAACAGGGCAGGAAAGATGATCTGGAATAGAAAAGTAAGGGCAAATGGCTGAAGGGTGAGCTAGTAATTAGAGACAAGTCTGATTTACTGGATGAAACCAATCATTGATCCAGGTGAACAAAGAAAAATCCTTCTGATTTCCTGTAAGAAATACATTTATAATTATTATAGAGAAATTAAATCTGCTTTATTACAGAATTTGGTTATTTTAACTATTTCTAAAAATAAATTATATTTGTTTATTTATACTTGGCATTTTGATCAAGTCCCCCTAACCCCTTAGTTATTTTCAGAAAACTATAAACATCAGAAGTATTGCCTATAGTTAGTTCATTAGTCTGTAAATTCCTCAGATTTTTTAACATTTGCATAATATAATGTTAACTAACAAGTAGTGGCTACATTAATATTGCTAAGAGGATTTAAAAGGCAAATCATGGGGCTGTGGATAGATCCTCCCTCTGACACTCTCAGACTACATAGCAAGAAGCAAATTCCTTAATCTCTGAGTGCCTCAGGAAGCTCTCTCAGATCATAGAGTGTTGGCAGAACAGTTCCTGATTGGCATGAGCAAAGGGAGGTCCTTTACCAGGAGTTTTTAAAGCCAATGAAACCACAGGTCTGAACAAAAATAAGGTTAAGAAAAAATGTTGACTATTACAATTTAAAAAATTAGAACAAATGTACTTCTAACATAAAACACTTTAATCCCTAATTTATAAGATTTATTCACAATATGAACACTCCTGAAATTATATAAAATTACCAAATTAACTGCCACTGTAAATTCGTTATCTTTCCTCATACTAAACTCTCACTCTATCTAAAAAAAGACTATTTCCCCCTTCAATCTTCATTTTGTTGTTACAACATTCCTAAAACAGGACCAAACTACTATCAGTCTTACAGAATACTTAGTCACTTTACTTGCCAGTCAGTGTATTCTATTTCAGGTCTAATTGTAAGAAGAAGCAAAAGCATAATCATTGTTTTTTTTGTGCAAGTAACATGCAACTGCTTCAAGAATAAGGTGAATGACCCATACACCAAGATGTAAAACGGAGCAGAAGGTACTCCAAATAGAAAATATTATGTTTCTTGATTACTAGTCTGGTTCAGTAAAAATAAATCATGAGGTTTAAGCTGACAGTAGATAAATTTGGATTATATGGGAAATGAAAGCCATCTAAATTTTACCAGATTTCTCTGAAAGCTCCCTTTTGTATCATTTCTTACTGCTACCTTCCAGCTCCAAATCTCTGAGTAGAGAAGAAAGATTCTTTAAAGCACAGAAGTTGTGATCCTGAATTATTGGGATAACAAAGGTGCCAATAATAAAGGAAAGTTCAAAAGAAGCAAAATTTATAGGTATTTCAAAGCAGGGGAGATAGGAAAACAAAGATGAGTTTTACATCTGGCACTTTAGGTTTGAGATTCAGGTATAGATGCCCAGTAAGCAACCAAAAATATGAGACTGGAATTTAGGGGAAACAATAAAGATGAGTCACTAGAACAGAGACTATAATTAAAGCCCAAAAAGTGGTTGAAATTGCTAAAAGAGAAAAAAAGAGACAAGTTTTCACAACAGAGAATAAGGAGTCTTGAGAAGGGAGAAAAATTAATAGAAGCTGAATAGTAGTCAGAGAGGTAGGAGAGACAATGGAAAAAGTAAAATCCACAGACCAAGGTGGGAAAACTATCTCAATAAATCACTAGCTTTGTGAATATATGTAAATCACTTAATCTCTGAAAACTTCAGTTTCCAGCTATGAAAAGAGGTAATTTCTCACCAGGGTGTTGTGATCTCACTGATTTAAGAGTTCCCTTCGAGGCTGTAGATTGTAACTCCACCAAATCTGCCCATCCCATACATTTCTTGTCTCTGTCCTTCCATAGGTAGACCGCAGGGTCACCCAGAATTCTGATGACCTGTTTCATTTTTCCTGATGTTGTCAGGGTACCAGAGAAGCAATACTTTTTCATCTGTCATCTTTCATTTCTTGTCCAACCATCAGGTCTTCCTTCTCTTCCTATCAGACAATCCGTGCTAGTGTTTTTTACCACTGTTACTTGGAGTTCCTTACTGGTTCCATGCTGCAGCCTGCATATTCCCACCCACATGTCTTCTCCATCTGTATGATATTGATTTTTAGTTCTTCAGAAAGTGGTTGTGCTCCATGACTGGTTGGCATATACCAGTAATCAGCAGAATACCAGTAGAATACCAGGAAAAGATGGGCTTTTGTTTTCATAAAAAGCTGAAGTAAGCAAAGGAGTGTTGCAATTTCCCAAAAGCATTCCTTTGCAAACTTTAAGTACCATATAAATACAAGCAACTATTATTCTTAGGGCCTTCTGTGCCCAAGTAGGCTCAGTTCTTTCCCAGATTCTGTTGCCAATATAAGAGGTGGATCTAGAAACTCTATGTTAAATAACTTACTGGCTCAGCATCAATTAAGATGGTCTTGCTGCTGGTCCTATTATGACCTAGACAGGAACCAGTGACTGGGTATCATTCAGCCCAGTCCCTTCCCTACACATGTGCCCTGCCTTTTTGTTTAGACTAGCTTTGCAAATTTTTCCCTATGTTCCTATCCACTATAGTTTTCTTTTGACTGAGTATGCCTAGATTTTGACCCACTGAAGTCTAAGGGTCAGTTCTGAAAGATACATTTGGGAGATCAAGAAATGGCTTTAAAAAAAAAAGAATACGCATTAAAGGATGAGAGAAGTCAAAAATCAGATTCCATAAAAATAAGGAGACCTTAAATTGGGGTCATTTCTGCTGAAATAGGGAAATCTTGTTGGGGAAGGGTAAATGCTTCACATAGCCAAGTGAGAGTTTTGCAGGTAAGACTCAGTCAGTGGATGAGTTATAAACTGATGACAGCAGAGAATGTGATACCAGAGTTAAAGACAGATCCTCAATCTACTAATACACAGTCAGTATCTGGGATTACTGCTGAGGAAAACTTGAGACCCTGAGAAATTAAGTGACATTGCCCAAGGCTGCACAGGTTGAAAGTGGCAGTCAGAATTTAAACCCAAGTCCTCTGATTCCAAATGTAGCCCCCCCCCCCCACTTTTTTACTGTATTGAGCTTAATCTCACATCTGTGAAGTTTAATATCTACTTTTAACACATTATGATATGGGTAAAAAAAAAATCAATATCCAATGCAATGGTTTAAAAAAGCTAAGTATACTAAATTTAGAAATAAACAAAGCACTTACCAACATGGATATTATTTTTAAATGCAACGTTATGGATCTGAAATATTAAATGTCGGCTAAATTTTTCATCCGTGCTAGAATCCAAATTGAGAACATCCTCTTCTGAACAATTAACACTGAATGATTCTTGAAGGGCTGTACAAACGTGCTAGAAAATTTAAGAATATAAGAAGTTTGAATCTTTAATTTTTCTTAAAATATATTAGGGAATTTAGATGCCAACAAAAATCTATCTAGTGATATGCTTTTATCTGAATCAAACTATAAACTAAAATATTTCTCAAATATATTTAAACACAAACATATTTACATGATTAAGCCCAAAAGTTACATGTAATGTTGTACCAAAACTGAAAAATTAAGTTGCTAAAAAAAGCAAAATTTAGCATTAAAGATAATATTACTCAGTTTGATTCCTTGAATAATTTTATCTTTAATACTAAATATTAGTAGACTTAAAAAACTAAATTATCAGTTTTGTCATGATAGGCAAAATAATGCAATGACTTTTTGGATCATTATGCAATTTAAGGAATTTAATTGCTACTCCTTAGATACTTCTATGGATCTGTGATTACTGTTCATACAATACCAAAAAATTCTCTGTATATATGTATTTGAACACATATTTTACATGTACACACAATGAGAAATATGAAAGGGTTATTTATGAGGGTCATACCTAGATGAAATCATAAATCAATGAAATCATAAAACCATTGAAATTAAGATTCATTTTAAGTGTCGACACATCATGCCATTAAAAACACCTCCAATCCAAGTCATTTTATACCAGTTGTTATTTCTGGGATAATTTGGAGGCAGGGTGGGATAGTAGAAAGATTGCATGATTTAGAGTCAGGGAAAATCGGTTTAAATCCTGGTTCTATCAATTTCCTCTGTGACTCTGAATGAGTCAAATCTCCCCGGTCTTAGTTTCCTTAAATCTAAAATGAGGGGTTAAATAAGATGAACTTTAAATTCCCTTTCATCTCTAAATCTACTATAAAATGAATAGAAACATTTATTCTACCACTAGTTCCCACATAAGTTAAGCAAAGCAAATAATCACAAAAATGAAGTCAAAAGAATTTGAAGTTGCTTACTTGGGACTTCTGACTCAAGCTAAAAAATGGGACAGCCAAGAGCAACACTGGCTTAGAATAGGGGACTTCTGCATTCTCTTCATCATGGAGGAGAATGTCAGCAGATTATGAACTAAAGAATCTTATAAAACCTAGAAAAGCAGTAAAGAGGAAGACAATCTACAGAAAGCTTGATGTGAGACCCAGCTAAGACAGATCATCTTAAGGGCATGTAAACATGAATGAAGGAGACAACATTAAGGAAAAAGCATACCAAAAAAATCAAGGCAGGTTTGCCAACATTTGTGAATAGCAATCTATTTTACTCATTGATGACAAAGAACTCAGAACCACTTCAGAACTTGATATGAGAAAATGGAAATGGCACTCAGTCAGAAAGAATGGATAAATCTGACCAAACACACAGAGAAGAAAAACATCAGCATGTTTTAAAAAAAAAATCAAGAGATTAATTTTTAAGGCATATCAAAGAGAGAACAAGTGTGAAAGAATAGAAAAGATCAGATGTTATTAACTTCATATGACAGAGAAGACAACAGCCACCCCATATATCTGTTTTGCAATTGCTATACTACCTTTAGGATAATAATAATAATCTAAAAATGCTTTATGGGGCTTATTATTTATGATGAAACTATGAAAGGGAAACAGATTTCTAAACTTTTTTGCCCAGTAGACTTCTTCATGTCAAACAAGTGTTTACAAGAGCCCATTCCAATTCTGAATTAATCTCATCAACAACTGCCTTTCCTCTTATTAAGCAATTGCTTCAAAATACAGCTGCAAGAAGTCACACAACTGTGCTCACTAGATCCTCATTTCAACAAAGTATCTGGATAATCTCCCTAATAACTTCTCTAGTCCACTTAACACAACTGTTCCAAATCTCCTCTCCTCTTCTCAGGTCCTTTTACCCTCTCACCCAAGGGGCTTGTACATTATACTTTGACTAAGAAAAATCATGACCTTTAGTCAAGAGCTCCCTCTTCTCCCTTTCTATCTCTTTACAACATCCCTAGTGTCTCCTTCTTTATTCCAGTCTCTGATGAAGAGGAAACCCTTTGGTCAACCTTTCTATATAGACTTTTAATCCCTTTCCCTCTTATCTTTAATAGATTGTCTGTCTGTCTGTCTGTCTCTGTCCCCCCCCACCCACCCTTTTACTCTACTCTTTAACCTCTCCTTTTCAGCTGGTTCCTTCTCTGCTTTCTAAAAATATTCCAAAGTCTCCCTCATCTTTAAAAAATCCTCACTAGTTTCTATTAGTCCCTGCTAGCCATCATTCTATATCTCTCTGTTTATATTCCATACTGCCTTAAAAAGTTGTTTATATTTGTTGCCTCTATTTCCTCTCTTCTCATTCTGATAAACCCCTTACAATCTAGATTATTTTATCATTTAACTGAAACTACTCTTGGAAGCTACCAGTGATCTCTTCAAACAAAAGTCTTTTCTTAGTTCTCAATTTCTCTGTATCATCTGATACTGTTGAACACCTTCTCCTCTTGGACTCTCTTGTGACATTTCCCTCTTTTGATCCTTTCTCCTATTTTACTGCTCCTTCTTAGTTTTCGTTGCTAAATCATCAGGCACATTTCATCCCTTAATTCTATCTTGGGACCTTTTCTCCTCTCTCTCTCTCTCTCTCTCTCTATATCTATATATATATATATATACATATACATATACATATATATATGTATATACACTCTGTCATTTCACATCCCTGGTTCTCATGGATTCAAATTATCATCTTTATGCAAATGATTACCAGAAGCATAATGGCTTTGCTCAGATTCAGTTTCACCATCACCAAATGCCTACTGGATATTTCAGAGTATGTAATGTAATACCAAACTCACAATATCCAAAATGGAGCTTTTCTCAAAAATCTATTCCTCTTCCACTGTTTATTGAGATATTCTTTCCTTCACTCAGGCTTTAATTTTTAATGTCATCCTTAACTTCTCATTCCACATATCCAAACATTTGTCCAGTCCTGTCTATTCTTAGAATTCTTGCATCTGTCTCCTTCTCTAAATCTAAGGAGTATCTCTCCAGTTCAGGCATTCATCATCTCTCAGCTTGCTTCAAAGGCCCCTTCTTCTCCAATTGATGCTCCACACAGTTGTCAAAGTGATATTCCTCCAGAACAAATACAGAGTTCAAAATAACTCTAGAAGACCTCTATTATTTCTAGGATTCAATACAAACTCCTCAGTTCAGTATTTAAAGTTCTTCACCAGCTGACTCACATTTATCTTTCAAGTCTTATATATTATTCCCCTTCAAGAAATCTATGGTCTAGCTAAACCAGTCTTTTAACTGTTCTTTGCATCTGACATTCAACCTGTTGTCTCTACATCTTCACAGGTTGTCCCCAATGTCCAGGTGCTTTCTTTTTTTTTTTTAGATTTTTTTCAAGGCAATGGGGTTAAGTGGTTTGCCCAAGGCCACACAGCTAGGTAATTATTAGGTGTCTGAGGTCACATTTGAACCCAGGGCCTCTTGACTCCAAGACCAGTACTCTATTCACTGTGCCACCTAGCCACCCCTAGGTGCTCTCTTTCTACACCTTTTTCTTGGAATGCCTAATTTCTTATAATTTCTTTCCAATACCACCTCCTGTGTGAGGCTTTCCCTGATCCTTGTCTTCTAGCTCCTCCCTTGCAAAATTGCCTTGTACCTACTTTGCATCTACTCTTATGTGTGTAAGTTGTTTCTCTTAAGAGAATATCAACTGCTCAATGGGAGCAACTGTTTCAGCTTTGTCTAAATCCCAGCACCTGACCCAGAATAAACTCTTCATAAAAACTTGCTAATTGACTGAAGAGTCAGAGAACTTCTTCCTAATCGTTTCACCTTTCAGTGCCTCAGAGGGAGGTGGACTGGAATAATTAATTCTTGGTCACTTACAACTTTAAATCTGTGATCTCCTTTCCTTTATTAAGGAGTTATACATACATTACAGCCCCTTTTAAAATGGGAAGAATTAAAGTCAAACTTAACAGAACTTCATAGGGACTTAAAAAGAAACCCAATGACCAAAAGTATTTACAGCTCATTTGTTAATTTCTTTAGCTCTACCTTGGTAAATGTTAAAGAATCATTTTATAGAAAATTTTCCTCCTTATTTTGTTTGCTTGGTTATCCATTTTTATCAATGATTAAGTTTAAAATAAAACAAATTTAAATATACTAGATGACATCTTACCCAACCTGCCATTCTGTTGATTGATTGTGTGGTCCAAGATGGAAATCAAAGAGGGAAAAGTCAAAAGGTTGGTGACAGGAGGAAGAAAAAGAGCAAATAAGCAGTTTATACATGTCATAAATTGCATAAATTTCTTTTGAATAAGAATGGAATATAATTCAATACATTAAGAATAATTTAGGTCTACTGCTAGGCTGTTACCTCAATTAATAGTGCAACCATTTCTTTTCCATCTGCTCCTGGATTGGCAGGTTTACTAAACTCCAAATCAAAATAAAGTTTGCAAACAGCATTTTCAGGAATAACTTCATAGCAGTGCATGAGATTCTTCCTGAGGTAAAAAATTCAAATTTCTATTTCAGGTCATAGTTACTTTTGTGCAGACCAGTTGCTAAATTGTATTCTGCCTATTACTAATAAACAAATTAGATGATTGCTGTTTGGTCATTCAACTCTCCATGAACCTATTTGGGGTTTTCTTTGACAAAGATAGTGGTGTGATTTACTATTTCCTTCTCCACCTCATTTGACAGATGAGGAATTTCGGCAAACAGGATTAAGTGGTCTGCCAAGGATCATAAGCTACAAGTGTCTGAGGCCAGATTTGATGTCAGAGAGCTGAATCTTCCTGACTTCAGGCCTGGCAATCAATCCATGGAGCCATCTAGGTACCCCAGTGTAGCCAACAATATAATGTAAAAAGGTACTGGATCTGCAGTTCACTGTAGACTTTTTCCCTTTGACAAATCATTTAAGTCTCAGTTGTCCAATCTATAAAATGAAGACAACATTTGTCTTTTTCAACCCTAAGACCTAGTTTGATCCTTCACTTTCTAGAACTGTCATGATGATCTGAGCTTTTTCTCAGGTCAAGCCTGGTAAGATTTGGGATGACTGGAATTTGGGAAAGGGAGTTACCACTTTCTCAGACATATCTACCAATATGGGAAGGTGTTCTCAGACAGGCTCAGCCATAGACCAGATTTGCTAAGATCTTCAAGGCTAAAAGGAGATGTTCAAAGAAGCCATCATCAGGTGCTTAAATTTTTTTTTTGGCCACAGAGTGGAAGAATTGCCAGCTGGGCCAGTAGGACTACTTAAACTTTTACTAAAACTTAGGGGTTTTGGGGAGTATTGAAGCAATAATTTGTATTATCCATTTCACAGAGTGGAAATATCAGATAGTGTTTTTGAAGTGCTTTGTTAAAATTAAATAAATGCAATTATTACAAGATTTTTGATAAAATTAACAATTAAAACACATTTATGGATCACATTGAAGATTTTCACATTCTATAATATGTAAGTGAACAATCTTTGTTCAATGGTATAAATTTGCTACATGATAAATTTTTTAAAATATTTTTCTGTGAAAGGGTCATTCCATGAGCCTAAGTCATATAATTGAATTTTTTTCTAATATCTGACAAAAAAATTTATAAAGGATCATTTAAAATGATTCTTGCTTCAGAATTAGATTTCTAAAGTAGCTGTAAATCACAATTATGAAATACAATTCTGATTATATTAATCTTACAAAGAAAGGAAAAAGAAATACATGAATTTGGGCCCATGTATAAAGTTTTCATAGGATACTTACCGGGACTTATAGTAAAACCAAAGTTGAGAATAAGTTGTTACAAGGTATACACGTTGTCCATCACCCACTTTATGTTCCAAAGCAAATACATGTACTTCCTTTATAAAGACAAAAATAACACACCAAAGTGTTCATATAATTCTTTTTTAAACTCCTGAAAGCTAACTTGCAAATTATTCACTGTTTTGGCTAAAAATTCATGTTATCAATCATCAGTAATTTTTCTCTATAAATTTGGAACTGTATTTATCAAGAAAAAAACAATCTTTAGGATTTCTTATATCAAAGTTAAGTGTCTTAGTTTGACCACTTGGTAGTCTATAATCATGTATACGATTGTTTACAGATCAGCTATTTTTTTTTTTTTGTTTAGCTAATCTCTGAAACCATTTTCAGGAAGATAAAAACAGTTGACTAGTATAAACAGAACAGCTGTGGTGCTCTCTCCTTGGGGGAAGGGAGGCAGAGTTGTTAGAATCTCAAAGTAGATATACATTGTGGATCAGTGAAATTCTAGTTCCCTAATAGGAGTTTGTTTGTTTTGATAGGAGTTCCTGAGTTGGTCCTCTGGCAGAATTTTCATTTTCTTTTTTCTTCAGTTCTCTTGAGTTCCCCTCCTCCAGCTAACCAATCATTTCCCCATAGGAGTAGCCTTATGTTTCTATTACTTCTCTTCTTCCTAATTATTACAGAATGGACCCTATATTTGGGTTTGTATATAAATAGAAACAGAGAGGAAAGGAGCAGAATGAGAACAATTCATATTATAACACTTCATATTACAAACATTTTCAAGAACTTTTACAAACTCATGATAAAATGAAAAGAACCAGGCTAACAATACAGTGATCAAGCTGTCAGAACTCCAATTTGTAAGCAATAAAAAGTTGTTTCCAAACCTACACCTTATCATGAGTCAGACAAGGTCAGGGATCATTGAAAGCAATGAATAGGTTGAGTTCCCACAACTGTCTGGTGAGAATCATCTATTCATGACTGAGACAAGGTCAGGGTGATGAAAGAGTTAACTTTTCCCTAACTGCTTGGAGAGTCATTTAATCAAGATTAAATAAACAATGTCAAATAAAGAAGTTAAGCTTGTACTTAGAAAAGAATGAACAAAGATAGCAAAAAAGGTGTGTGTGTGTGGGGGGGCAGAATAAAGGGGTAACTAGACCTAATTTAGCAATGACCTAAGAACTGCATCTGCTTATTTAAGTTTTATACATCTATCTTTACACACCCCTTGTAAAATTATGCTTCACTTACATAACATGGGATGCATGAAGAGGAGAAAGGAATGTTAAAGAAAGGTTATTAGCAAGGTGTAACCTGGAAGAGAGTTAAATCAATCTAACTCTTGGGAGGGAGGGACTAAAGAAATTGTATCATAATCCCATAAAAGCCTTCTCATTTCTGTACCAGTGCTCTTGAACCAATCCCTGGGGAGGAACTGAGCCTGCTTATGGCCAGAATTATAGGATTTCTTCAAGTTCTTGCTGCAATAAACTGCCGACACTTAATTGTGTCAAGTGTGTTTCTAACAAATCAATGCAATGACACCACAGGATTTCAGAGAGCCAAGGAAGAAGCAGGTTCCCCATGACAGAGGCAAGATGAATTACAAGGGTCAGAGAAGTATTTAATTCTTGTACACAGCCAGTGACAGGAATTTTCTTTCTTTTCCTTTTTTCTTTTCTGCAACAGGGTGGTGCTTTCTGTTCATTTTTTTTTTAAAAAAACAGAAGTTTGAGTGGGAGATATAAAGTATCCTGTGCATCTGTTATTGGTTCTACTTAACTGTTTTTTTTAAACATTTTAACATTGTTTTCCAATTATATACAATAGTAATATGTACCCATCATTTTTTGCAAGACTGAATTCTACAATTCTCCCCCCACAGAAGGCTGTCTGACAGTCTCTATGTTGTTTCCATACCATACATTGATGTAAATTGAATGTTATAAGAGTAAACATAACCCCCCCCCCCCAGAGGATGAGAAACCTCAAGATTAGAGAGAGGAAAAAAAATGTAATTCAGTCTGTGTTCAGATTTCAATGGCTCTGTCTCTGAAGTGAGTTGCTTTCTTTATCATAAGTCCATCAGAGAAGTTGCTTCAATATTTTTCGCGTCAGTTGCTATTACTAGCTGTGCCTCCACTCTATCCCTCCCCATTCTCATTTGTTCTATTCTCTCTCCTTTCATCCTGGCCCTGTCCAAAAGTATGTTGCATCTGAGTCCCCTCTCCCTCGATCTTCCCTCTTTTCTATCACCTATTCCCCCTTCTCTCCCCCAATTCCCCCTCATCCCATCCCTTTCCTCCCATCCTTCTCCAGGGCAAGATAGATTTCCTCACCCTATATGTTTGTGTGTGTGTGTGTGTGTGTGTGTGTGTGTGTGTCATTTCTGATGAGCATGAAGGCTCACTCATTCCCCCTTGCCTTCCCCACCCCTCCCCTTCATGGAAAAAGCTTTTTCTTGACTCTTACGTGAAATCTCTCAGCTTCTTCTTCATCTCCTTTTCCTTCCTCCCAGTACTTTCCCCCATTGCCCATTGACTCCAGCCCTTTACCATGCCATACCATTATATTCCACTCCTTATGTCCTGTCTATATATGCTCCTTCTAAACTGCTCTTATGAGAAAGTTCATATGAGTTATCAATATCTTCTTCCCATGCAGGAATACAAACAGTTCAGCATCATCAAGTTCCTCACAGTTAATTCCTCTCTTCCACTCTCTCTATGGTTCACCAGCATCCTGTAGTTGGAGATCAAACTTTTTGTTCAGTTCTGGTGGTCTTGATAAGAAAGTTTGAAAGTACCCTGTTTCATTGAAAATCCATCCATTCATTTTTGCTGGGTAGCTGATTCTCAGTTGTAAACCAAGATCTTTTGCCTTCCAGAATATCATATTCCAATCCCTACGAGCCCTTAATGTAGATGCTGCCAGATCCTGTGTAATCCTGACTATGGAGCCTCGGTAGCTGAATTGTCTTGTTTCTGGCTTTCAGAATTTTCTCTTTTACCCTCTGCTTCTAGGATCTCAGGGCAATTTTGCTGTATTATTTCTTGAAAAATGAAATCTAGGTTCTTTTCCTGGTGGTGACTTTCAGGTAGCCTAATAATTTTTAAATTTTTCTTCTGGATCTGTTTTTGAGGTTGGTTGTTTTTCCAATGAGATATTTCACATTTTCTTCTAATTTTTGGCTTTTTTGGAAGTTTTATTTCTTCCTGATTTCTTGCTAAGTCATCAGCTTCCTTTAATGCCATTTTGCATTTGAAGGAGTTATTTTCTTCAGAGAGATCTTTTTATCTCCTTTTCCAGCTGGCCAATTCGGCTTCTTAAGGTGTTTTGTTTTGCTTTTTCCATTAGGCCTAAAC
Organism: Macrotis lagotis; assembly: GCF_037893015.1. NCBI lineage: Eukaryota > Metazoa > Chordata > Mammalia > Peramelemorphia > Peramelidae > Macrotis > Macrotis lagotis. Next base: position 69,989,274 of record NC_133660.1, read on the forward strand.
TAGTTATCAACATATTTTCTTCAGTATGTTTTTGTATTTCTTTCACCAAGATTTTGATTTGATTTTCATGATTTTTCTCCATCTCTCTCATTTCTCCTCCCAATTTTTCCTCTACCTCCCTTAACTGCTTCTCAAAGTCTTTTTTGAGCTCATCCATAGTCTGAGCCCATTTTCTATTTCTCTTGAAGGTTTTGGATATGGAAGCTTCGATTTTGTCATCATCTGAGTATGTGTTTTGATCTTCCATGGGACTAAAGTAATTTTCTATGGTTAGATCCTTTTTCTGTTGTTTACTCATTTACTCAACCCAAGACTAATTTACAACACTTCCAAGGCTTTGGGATTGGGGTTTTTTTTGGGGGGGGAACACCCTACTGGGACCTTTATTCCTGTAAGGTCTTATGCTCTCTAGCCTGTGCTTTGATATGTAGATGGCCCAGTACTTCCCTCTGCCCTGGAGCTATAAGGTAGGACCCAGCTATCTTTGTATGGAAGCCCAAAGGGCAAAGTATGAGTGTAGGCAAACAGCAGAGTCCTACCCTGAGGAAGCACAGAGAAATCTCTGCAGACTTCCCTTACCTCTCTGGGGGGACAGGCTGCTTTCTCCTGATTCTCTGCAGGTTCTGCAGCCCTGCTCATCAGGTGCAGCAGAGTTCTCTCCCTGCCCCCTCAAGCTGTTGCCTGTGTTATCTGGGCTGGGCTGGGCGCGGCTTTTTCCCCAACCCCAGGTCCTGGTGAAGCACACCTTCTAAGTTATCTTAGACTGGGAAAATGTATCACTCAGTCTTTCTGTGGGTTCTGCCCCGCTAAATTTTGGCTAGAGCCATCCTTTGTATTGGGGGGCGGGTTGGGGAATCTGAGTGCTCTGGAGATGCTGCCTTCACATAACCATCTTGGCTCCACCTCTACTTAACTGTTTTAAAACTATTTTCCAGTTTTCCCCAAAATTTAGATGAAATAATTAATTCTTATCCCCCAAACTTAAGTCTTTACACTTGTCAAATACAAGTCTGCTATAAAATTTATGTCTACTCTATATTAACATTTGACCTTTCTATTTCTTAACCAGTACCAGATAGTTTTCATAATAACTGATTAAACTTTATGTAGTTTAAGATCTGGTCTTGCTCAACCTTCCTTTAAATTTTTTCATTAGTTCCTTTGATAATCTTGACTTTTTATAGCTCAAAATGGAATATTTTTCCTAATTCAATATTTTTTAGAGACTTTAATTGGGATGAAATTGCATATGTAAATTATATATAAAAGATATTTATTAAAAGAAAATATTTTTAAACAATGCAGTGTATTTTTAAATTTTTTTTAGGTTTTTTTTTTTTGCAAGGCAAGGCCACACAGCTAGGTAATTCTTAAGTGTCTGAGACCGGATTTGAACCCAGGTACTCCTGACTCCAGGGCCGGTGCTTTATCCACTACGCCACCTAGCTGCCCCAAATGCAGTGTATTTTGAAAGTGGCTGTTTATAATTTCTGTCTCTAAAATGCTGGTTAAAATGCTAATTAATAATTTAATTTCATATTATTAAAAAAATATATATATAGCTCCATTCTCACCACCATATTTTTCTTTTTTTTTGGCTTGAAACTTCCCCTCATGGCTTCTTTGCTAAGTAAATTCTTGATACAAAAGGATGCTGTAAAAGTCAAATTGTGCCAGTTACTTTTAAGTTTACTGTGGAGGGCACAGCAAGATATTGTAGAATAAGAGAAGGGAACTCTCATTCTTTGTATTTATCCCTAGGCTAAAAACAGTACCTGGCATATGATAAGTGCTTAATCAATGATCATTGACTTGACTTGTTGCCTAAATGACTCCTAGAGTTTAATAAATACTTACTGATTAAAAAAAAAAACATGAAAAAGACCACTTGAACTTGTATTCAAATCTGGGCTTTGCCATTTTATTAGCATTGGTCAATTTGACAAAGGCTAGTTCAAATTTTTCTGTTTTTCAATCTATAAAATTATGTCAACTCATCTTATTATACATTGTGTAAATTAGCACAGATTATATAAATATCTTCCTCATCATCATTCCCCTTCAATATCTATCTTCCCCTGATAATGGGAGGCAGAGAAAATATGGGACCCAGTGAAGAAGAGTGACATAATGACCCAACGACAAATCTCCCTACAAAGTTACATTAGGGTAAAACAGAGAATCGGGGTCCAAATAATCCAAGTCTCTGTTCAGGCCAAAATGAAGCCTAAATAAACCAGGATGCTTGTTTAGTGGGAGGCAATGATGGGGCTGAGGGTGAGGATTATGGCTACATTGAGTAAGTCCATTACACTTAAAACCTTTTCTGTTTCTTAAGAGTATAGACACAATTGGAAAACACAGATGATCAGAATCTTTCTCCTCTTCTTATAGGGCCTGAAATATTAAGGAAACAGAGCTTGAAGAACTTCAATCTGGAAAAAGGAACACCTTGCCAGAGAATTGTTAGAGAATAGGCTTTCCAGAAGATTGCCAATCCAAGAGGTTTAAAGAGAAGGCAGTAGGCCTTCCCTCTTCAGGAGAGGAGAGGATCTTTCTTACACTGGCCAGAAGGGTTATTCATGAATTGTCACAGTAAAATTTTAAGAGCCTGCATACCCTAGTCCCTGCATCATCTTTGATATTACATCCAAGAAGCTACATACATAATGTTGAGTTAGTGGATGACTTGATCCCATGACTAAGAGAAGGGGGGAAGGGAAGGGAAGGGAATAAGCATTCATGTAGCACCCACTAGGTGTCAGGGACTCTGCTAAGCACTTTACCAGCATCACTTCACTTGATCTCATCTGAGGCAGCAGAGGTTCTTACTGGATCTAACTAACTGATCAAAGAGAGGGGACTGTTTTTCTCTTTCAGAAGAGCTGGTATATTCAGACTGTCAATGGAGTATAAGGGCCCAGGCACCCCAGGACACCCCAACCCCAACAGAAACCTCCCTACTTTTCCAAACTCTTGGCTACTTCAGTTAATGATGTGACCCTAAGAGGATGAGACTTCTCTAGGGGTCTTTGGGCATGAGAAACCTTCAATATCAGGGCAGACAGCTCTTTATCAGTGGCACCCAAGCAAACTTCAACTTTAGATATTCGGGTACTTACACTGACTAGATATCAGTTACTACAATTGTTTTCATATAGTAAATGCAAAGCAAGTTATTAGGCAGTACCTGCATAATATTTTCAAGCTAGATCATGTTGTGATATTCCTGATATAACCTAGGCGACACCAAAGGTTCAGTAAAAACCACACAAACACTCAAGTAATAAAACATTTTAAAAACAAAGACCAAGAGAAGTCATCTTACCTCTTTGCAGGTTCTGACAAAGTTAAAAGCTTGAGCTTGGCGATGAAACAGTTTCCATATAGACGACGGGTCCTCTGGCTGTGACAGCCGGGGCCTATAGACTGAGACCAGTGGTCTCCTTTCATACTGGGATGCTCTTTCTCCAATCTTTTTCAATTTTTCTTCCCATTTTCTTTTCATTGGTTCAGAAACCACAGAAATACAAATCCTAATATATGACAATTCTGGAAATCCTCAACTGATACATAATTTCTGTTTTGATAAAGAAAATGAATAAAAGTTAAATGTCTATTTTTTCCTCCAGTAGAAAATTTTAAATTGACTTTCAATATATCAGTTCAATATGTTTTCATCTGCTTCCTCTGAAAATGAGACGATGGATTTGATAATCTCTAAGGCAGCTTCCATTTCTAAATCCTATGAACACTTGTTAAGATGAAAGAAAAGTGTAAGAAAGTGTTAAAAAAAAGTTTTGGTATTGCTGGAGAATGTGAATGTATAGGTTTCAGGTTTCACTTTAACAGTAATAATTGCTAATATTTATATAGCGCTTATTATGCGACAACAATGCAACACAAGTGTTATTAATACCATTTTACAGATGAGGAATTTTACAGATGAGGAAACTGAAGCAAACAGAAACTAAGGGACCCACAGGGAGAGCTAGCAAATGTCTGAGGCTACATTTGAACATAGGTATTACTGACTTGAGGCCCAAAAGATCTCTACTGTGACACAAAGTTATCCCTTTAACCATTATTATATATTTAAGAAAGGTTACCTTAAAGCCATTCCCTCTCCCCTGGTGAAAATCATCAACTATATCTTCCTAGGCATAGCCAAGATGGTTCTAGAGAAGCTAAGAAGCTCCTGGAACTTTTCCCAGTTGCCCTCTGAAACAACTTTAAATGAGGCTTCCAAACAGACTCTAAAGTGAAGAACTCACAAAAAGAAAAAATGAAACAACTCTTCAGCTCAAGATATCCTGGAGGGACTTCAGGAAAGGTTTGTCTTATATGGGTAAAAGAGAAGTGCAAAAAAAATAAATAAATAAATAAATAAATAAAGCAAAAAATAAAACCAAAAAAGAAGAGTGCAGCCCACCATAGGCTCAGGAACTGGGAAGCCTGTGAGAGGCACTTAGACAAAGTACATTCAGTAACCAAGGCACCTTGGTCTTAGCTCAAGCAGGCCTCAGCGAGGACCCCAGTACCAGACCCAGTACAGAAGGCATACTTGGAGCCCCAGAACATCAGTGCAACAGATAGGACTGGATTGGGCCATCACCTGAGTCCCCAGTGCAGAAATTCAGAGACCAGACTTCTGCCCTTCCACCATAAACAGTACCCTCTATGCCTCAAAAGCAGAGTTCAACTTTTAACATGATCAAAGAATCTATACATGAGACTGCTATCTAATGGGATATAACTGGATTTAACCCCAACTGGGAGAAATACTCTAATAACTCTCAAGAATTTTAACTCTATTAGATAGAACATACTTAGCTAGAAGTGACAGATACTCAGAATTTTCTATGACTCAGACAGAATGATCTAAAAACACTACCTCCTTAAAAAGGGGGACAGGAAAGAGATGGGAGGAGGAGGGCATTGAATGGGGTAAATCTCATTACACTAAGAGGTACAAAAAACCTATGGTAATAGAGGGGAAGAAGGGAGGAGATGAGAAACACCTGAATCTTCTCATCAGACTTGGCTTAAAGTCAACTTACACATACTTAGTTAACTTATAAAATATATAACCTTTAGGAAAAGGGAAAGGGAAAGGGAAAAAGGGAATGGGGAAAGAAAGGGGAAAGGGTGATACAGGAGGGCAAACACATTGAAGGGGGTGGTATTCAAAAACAAAACACTGGGGAATATGGATAAGGGGGGAGGGGGGAAAATATAAACAGAGGGAAGATAGCATGGAGGGCAATAAAGAATTAGTAATCATAACCTTGAATGTGAATGGGATGAACTCTCCCTTAAAATGGAAGCAAATAGCAGAGTAGATTAAAAACCAGAATCCTACAATATGCTGCTTAGAAGAAACTCATTTGAAGCAGAGAGATACATATAGAGTAAAGGTAAAAAGGTTGGAGCAAAATATATTTTGCTTCAGCTGAAGTAAAAAAATCAGGGGTAGCAATCCTTATCTCAGACAAAGCAGCAACAAAAATAGATAGCTTTAAAAGAGATAAGGAAGGAAACTTTATCCATCTAAAAGGTACCATAAACAATAAAGTCATTTCAATATTGAATATATATATATATATATATATATATATGTATATGCACCCAGTGGGACAGCACCCAAATTCTTAGAGGAGAAGGTGAAAGAACTACAGGAAGACATAGACAGCAAAACTCTACTAGTGGGAGACCTCAACCTCCCACTATCAGATCTAGATAAATCAAATCATAAAAAAAAAAACAAGAAAGAAGTTAAGGAGGTAAATAGGTTAGAAAAACTAGATATGATAGACTTATGGAGGAAATTGAATGGGGATAGAAAGGAATATACTTTTTTCTCTGCAGTACATGGAACTTATACAAAAATTGACCATGTACTAGGACATAAAAACCCAATGATCAACTACAGAAAGGCAGAAATAATGAATACATCTTTCTCAGATCACAATGCAATAAAAGTCATATGTAATATTGGGCCAAGGAGATATAGACCCAGAACAAATTGGAAACTGAATAAACTCATTTTAAAAAATGAGTGGGAGGCAGAGCCAAGATGGTGACAAGAGCAGACCATGTCTTAGGCACTCTCTCATAAATCTTCAAAACTAAGGACTCTTACTAAATTTCCGAGAGACAGAACCCAGAGAGACCCAGGGAGGCAGTTCTCCTACTCAAGGTAACCTGGAAAAGAGCAGAAAGGCTCTGCTCCCCAGGGTTGGAGGGGTGGCCAGCCAGATGGGTGGCCTGCCAGAGTAAAAGAAGTTCAGCCTCCTGGAGGCTGCCCCAGGGCGTTAGGAACCGGGCCTCACAGCAGCGGGGGAGTTTCCTGAGCTACCCCCTGAGGAGCACTGGGCACAAATTGGGGGAATAGCGGGGGGTCTCTGCCAGAGCGAGCACATGAAGCCCAGCCCTCAGGGCACACAGCAAGCAGCATGGCCACCACAGCTCAGATCCAAGAAACAGAAGCAGGCAGAGCTGGTAAGCAGGAGCCCCCAGGGCATGAGTGCTGAGCCTAAGGAAGGAAGTGAAGAGAGAGACAGAGAGACAGACAGACTGCAGAGCTCTGTCCTCTGCCCCTGGAACAGGACTCTGGGGCTCTGAACACATTCAGATCCTGATCGCAGTCTAGGCCCCCCCATAGAACAGCAGGGCCAACCCCCACCTCAGCCCCGTGGCAGAGGGGGGCACTTATGGTCATTCACAGACCAGGAGGGAGGACAGAGCCTCACACACTGAGACCCTTGTGGGAGTGTCCCAAAAGCTCAGGAAGCACCCCAAAACCAGGCTCAGGCTGGGAAAATGAGCAAGCAGAGAAACAAGAGGAACACCATTGAGAAATATTTTGCATGTGAGCCCAAGAAGGATTAAAATACTCAGTCTGAAGATGAGGAAGCACAAGCTCCTGCATCTAAAGACTCCAACAAAAACAGAAATTGGGCTCAGGCTATGACAGAGATGAAAAAAGACTTTGAAAATCAAATGAGGGAGTTAGAAGAAAAACTGGAAAAAGAAAGGAGAGAGATGCAGGAAAAACATGAAAATGAAGTCAGCAGTCTAGTCAAGGAAATAAAAAAAAATGCTTTAGAAAATAGCATGCTAAAAACCAGCTTAGGTCAAATGGATAAAACAGTTCAAAAAATTATTGAGGAGAAGAATGCTTTAAAAAGCAAAATTGGCCTGATGGAAAAAGAGATAAGAAAACTCTCTGAGGAGAACAAATCCTTCAGACAAAGAATGGAACTCAGGGAGATTGATGAATTTACAAGAAACCAGGATTCATTACTTCAAAACCAAAAAAATGAAAAATTAGAAGAAAATGTGAAACATCTCATTGAAAAAACAACTGATATGGAAAACAGACTTAGGAAAGATAATATAAAAATTATTGGAATACCTGAAAGTCATGATCAGAAAAAGAGCCTTGACATCATTTTCAAAGAATTACTACAGGAAAATTGCCCTGATATTCTAGAAGCAGAGGGCAAAATAGAAATGGAGAGAATCCACCGATCCCCCTAAGAAAGAGATCCTAAAAAACCAACCCCTAGGAATATTATAGCCACTAGGATTCCCAAGTCAAAGAGAAAATATTATAAGCAGCCAGAAGGACACAGCTCAAATATCGTGGAGCTACAATCAGGATCACACAGGACTTAGCAGCAACTACATTGGAAGCGCGTAGGGCTTGGAATATAATATACCGGAAGGCAAAAGAGCTTAGAATGCAACCAAGAATCAACTACCCAGCAAGGCTGAATGTCCTCTTCCAGGGAAAAAGATGGACTTTCAATGAACCAGGGGGATTTCAAATGTTCCTGTTGGAATGGCCAGAGCTGAATAGAAGATCTGATCTTTAGATACAGTACTCAGGTGAAGCATGGAGATTGAAGGAGAGGGGGAAAATATGAGGGACTTAATGATGATGAACTGCATGTATTCCTGCATAGAAAAGATGACACTGATAATACTCATATGAACCTTCTCAGTTAACAGAGCAGGTAGAGGGAACTTTTATAGTTAAAGCACAGGAGAAAGCTGAATTCGAAGATAAAATATGGTGTAAAAATGGAGTCAATAAAAAAAAGGGAAATGTGATGGAAGAAAGAAAAAGGAGAGGGGGAATAGGCCAAGATATCTCATATAATAAGTTTTTTTTTAATTACAATGAGCTATTGCAATGATATGGAAGGGAGGAAGGCAAGGGGGATATGGGAATCTTCGCTCTCATCAGAGGTGGCTAGGAGAGGAAACAGCATATATACACAATGGGGTATAGACATCTGGAGTAAGAAGGGGGGGGACAGGGGGAAGAGGGGGATGTGAGTGATGGAGGAGAGCATGGACCATGGGGGGAGAGTGGTCAGATATAACACATTTTCTTTTTTACTTCTTGCAAGGGGCTGGGATTGGATGGCCTGTCTGGGACCATAGGGCCAGGTGGATGCTGGGCCTAAGGAGTGGTAGGGGGGCTTGGGGCCTCTTGGCCCCAGGGCCAGGGATATGTCTGCTGGGCCACTCAGTTATCTTACAGCCCTACCTGATCTAAAATTATACTATAAAGCATCAGTCATCAAAACTGTTTGGTATTGGCTAAGAAATAGAGTGGTGGACCAGTGGTATAGACTAGGTGCAAAAGCAGGAGATGATTATAGTAATCTGCTGTTTGATAAACCCAAAGAGTCCAGCTATTGGAATAAAAACTCTCTCTCTGATAAAAACTGCTGGGAAAATTGGAAGTTAGTATGGAAGAAACTTAGATTAGACCAACACCTAATACCCTTTACCAAGATAAAATACAAATGGTTACAGGATTTGGACATAAAAAATACTATAAGCAAATTAGAAGATCAAGGACTAGTTTACCTGCCAGATCTATGGAAAAGGAGCAGTTTATGACTAAGGAACAGTTGGAGAACATCACTAAAAACCAATTAGATGATTTCGATTACATTAAATTAAAAAGCTTTTGCACAGATAAAACCACTGTAACCAAGATCAAAAGAAATGTAGTAAACAATCTTGACACCTAATGATTCTGACAAAGGACTCATTTCTAAAATATACAGAGAACTGAGTCATATTTTTAAAACAAAAAGCCATTCCCCAATCAACAAATGGTCAAAGGATATGCAAAGGCAATTTACGGATGAGATCAAAGCAATCCATAGCCATATGAAAAACTGCTCTAAATCATTAATTATTAGAGAATTGCAAATTAAAGCTTCTCTGAGGTACCACCTCACACCTCTCAGATTGGCCAATATGACCAGGAAGGATAATGATCATTGTTGGAAGGGCTGTGGGAAATCTGGGACATTATTACACCGTTGGTGGAGGTGTGAACTCATCCAACCTTTCTGGAGAGAAATTTGGAACTAAGCCCAAAGGGCAACAAAAATGAGCATACCCTTTGGCCCAGCAATACCACTATGGGGTCTATACCCTGAAGAGATCATGAAAAAGGGTAAAAACATCACTTGTACAAAAATATTTATAGTGGTCCTGTTTGTGGTGGCAAAGAATTGGAAATCAAGTAAATGTCCTTCAATTGGGGAATGGCTTAGCAAACTGTGGTATATGTATGTCATGGAACACTATTGTTCTATTAGAAACCAGGAGGGATGGGATTTCAGGGAAGCCTGGAGGGATTTGCATGAATTGATGCTGAGTGAGATGAGCAGAACCAGAAAAACATTGTACACCCTAACAGCAACATGGGGGTGAGTGATGTTCAACCTTGAAGGACTTGCTCATTCCATCTGTGCAACAATAAGGAACAATTTTGGGCTGTCTGCAAAGGAGAGTGCCATCTGTATCCAGATAAAGAGCCATGGAGTTTGAACAAAGTTCAAGGACTATTCCCTTTAACTTAGAAAAAAAAAGATAACTTATTGTTGGATCTTGTTTTTTCCTTAGACTTTTTGTCTCTTCCTTAAGCATATGATTTCTCTCTCATCACACTGAATTTGGATCAATGTACAACATGGAAACAAAGTAAAGACTGACAGATAGCTTTCAGTGGGGGGGGGGGGGGAAGTAAGATGGGGGGGAACTGTAAAACTCAAATAATATCTTTAATAAAAATAAATGAAAAAAAACCATGATGAAAAAAGTGAAAAGATCCCTTACCATTGAATGCTACTATATTGACAGGAAAGATCAAAACACATCATTTCAGACGAAGAAAGCAGTGACAAAATGCCTGCATGTGAAGCCTCAAAGGGGATTATGAATTGGTCTCAAGTCCAGAAAGTCCTATTAAAGAAGTGCAAAAAGGATTTGCAAAATCAAAGAAGACAGGAAGAAAAAAATTGGGAAAAAATGAGTTGTGAAAGAATAACTGGAATATGAAAAACTGAAACAAGAAGCACATAATTTGACTGAAGAAAACAATACCTTTAAAAGTAAAATTGGGCAAATGGAATTCAAAAAGCAACTCTTTTAAAAACAGAATTGGCCATCTGGAAAAGGAGATACAAAAACTAATTGAAAAAAAATCTTGAAAATTAGAACTAGGCAAGTGGAAAACAAAACCAAAAGTCTGGGAAAATATAAGAAAATGCCAATGATTCATAAATTATCTCTCCTGGATCTATTTTTTAGGTCAGTCATTTTTCCTAATTATTGGTCTATCTGAAAGCCTCAATCAAAAAAAAAAGTCTAGATATTATCTTTTAGGAAATTGTCAAGGAAAACTGCCTTAATATCCTAGAACAAGAGGATAAAGTAGTCCTTGAAAGTCACCTCCAGAAAGATATCCCAAAATAAAAACTCCAAGGAATATTGTAGTCAAATTTCAGAATTATCAGCTAAAGAAAATATTATAAGCAGATAAAATGAACCAAATACCAAGGAGTCACAGTAAGTATTATGCAGGACTGAACAGCTTCAACATTAAAGGACAAAGGAGTTTGGATAACAATCAAAAATCAACTACCTTGCAAAATTCAGCATATTCTTTCAGAGGAAAAGATGGATTTTCAATAAAATAGGTACTTTCAAACTTGCCTGATAAAAAGACCAAAACTAAACTGAAAATTCAACTCAGGAAATGCATAAAATGATAAATGAAATGAAAAAATATTACTCAATAAGATTATAAACTATTTACATACCTACATGGGAGGATAATATTTCTTAACTCTTAAATGTATTTCTATTAGGTCAGTTTAAAGAAGCATACTTAAGAGTTTGGGTATAAATTGATTATAATGTGATGATACTTGTAACTCTGGAGAATTGTATTCCTATTAGGATAAGTTGAAAGAGGTAACTACTTAGAGAGTGTGGATATAAAGTATAAAATAAATAAGCTATGGAAAAAAAGGATTCTAGGAAGGGGGCCAGAAGAGGGTAAATTCCTAGTAGAGGGAAAGAAGGAAGGGTGTGAGCATTAAGTAAATCTTATTCTCAATAGATTTGGCTCAAAGAGAAAATCCCATACATTACCAATTTGGTTTAGACTATTATCTCACCCCACAAGGAAGTAGAAGGGGAAAGGAGAAAGAAAAGGGGGTAGACTGACAGAAGTGAGGGCAAAAGCAAAATACTAGTGAGGAGGGATAGGGTAAAAAAGTAATCAGTAATTATAACTGTGAAGCTGATTAAACTCTCCTATGAAATGAAGGCTGAGATCAGAGTGGACTTAAAAACCAGAATCCTAAAAGAAACACATCTGAAGCAGAGATGCACAGGGAGTAAAGGTAAAAGGCTCACATAGAATATATTGTTCTTCAGCTGAATTAAAAAAGAAAGCAGGAGTAGCAATCCTTATCTCAGAGAAAGCAAAGCAAAAATAGACCTAATTAAAGGAAGGAAATGACATCTTGGAAAAGGCACTATAGACAATGAAGTAATATCAATACAAAATATGCATGCACCAAGTGGTATAGCATCCAATTCTTAGAGAAGTGAGTTAAAGGGAGAAACAGGTAGTGAAAGCAGTAGTATTAGGGGACCTCAAGCTCCCTCTCTCAGAATAAGATAAATCAAACCACAAAAAGAACAAGAAATGAAGAAGGTGAACAAAATCTTGGCAAACTTAAGATATGAGGCATGTCTGAAAAAAATTTTTAATGTAGATAGGAAAAATATATATTTTTTTCTTCAGCAATCCATGACACCTATAAAAACTGACTATGTATTAGAGCACAAAAACCTCACAATAAAATGCAGAAAAGCAGAAACATTATATGAATCTTTCTCAGATCATGATGCCATAAAAATTACATTTAACAAAGGGTCATGGAAAGATAGACTAAAAGTGGGCCAAACAACAAATCACAGAAACAATTAATAATTTCATCCATGAGAATGACACTAATGAGACAAGATACCAAACTTACAGGATGCAGTCAAAGCAGTTCTTAGGGGAAAATTTATATCTCTAAATGCATACAGGGATAAATTATAGAAAGAGATCAATGAATTGGACATGCAACTAAAAAAATTCTAGAAAAAAGAACCAATTAAGAATCCTCAGTTAAATACCAAATTATACAGAAATCCTAAATATCAAAGGAGAAATTAATAAAATTGAAAGGAAACTGAATTAGTAAATGAAGCTAGTTGGTTTTATTAAAAAAAAAACAAAATAGATAAACCTTTGAAAGAAGAGAACCAAATAAACACTATCAAAGAATGAAAAGTTTGCCTGTTCTCTCTATTATTCAATACTGTACTAGAAATGTTAGTGTAACTGAAATGGAAATATGTGGAAACTATATAAGATTACTTGTTATCCTAAGGTGGGAGGAGGAAAGAATGGGATGGAGAAAACTTTCCAAAAATGAATATTGAGGGGAGGCTAGGTGGCGTAGTGGATAAAGCACCGGCCTTGGAGTCAGGAGTACCTGGGTTCAAATTCGGTCTCAGACACTTAATAATTACCTAGCTGTGTGGCCTTGGGCAAGCCACTTAACCCCATTTGCCTTGCAAAAAAAAATGAATATTGAAAACTATCTTTAAATATAGTTGAAAAAAAAATGCTATTCACCTCCAAAGAAAGAACTTCAAGGAAAAATTATATGTTGTCCATTTGGGCTGTGGAGTCTGCAAACTGAAGCACATCATTTTTCAATTTTTTTTTATTGGATTGGGGGTTTCTTGGTCCATGTTTTCTTTCACAATATCATTAATTTGGAAAAATGTTTTCCATGATTGCACATGTATAACCTTTACTGAACCGTTTACCATCTGGGGAGGGGGGAGAGGGAAGGAGAAAGATAATTTGGAACTCAAAATGTAATTTTACAAATGTTAAAAATGGTTTGCACATGTAATTGGGAAAAAATACAATACTATTCAAGGAAAAAATAAGCTATAAATCAAGAAAAATGTCCACAATTTTAAGAAAAATAATGCCTTGGAATAAAGTTAATAACAGTCTTGTCAGAAGCAGAAAGTTCTAAACATTTACCCTGATAACCACTTTGCCCAACAGCCCTGGGTGTGGAAAAGAAGGAACCGGAAGAACCTGAAGAAATTTGCAGAATGGATGGTTAGAGATAGAAGGCACCAGAGTCCAGTTGAGCAGTTTGACAGGCTGGGATATGGAGAACTACTAACCCAAACCCATTCTTTATGAAGAATGAATCTAATATCAAGTCAACTTTTGCCTATAATACATATAAATTAAACAATAAAAACAAGAAATTAAACAATGAAACAAAGTTCAGCCACAAGGAGAAATCTATGAAACTAGTTAAACTCACTTTACTGCATACTTCATGGAGTTGTCATGACCAAAGTACTTTTAAAACTATTAAAACATAACACATGATAAGAGTAGCAGCAGTAGAATTCTGCTCCAAATATATTTTCACCTGTTAAGAGATGTCAAATCTTAAAAATTTCAGCTTCACCCTGTGTTGTCCAATATGAACAGTGGGTGGAAAGAGGGTAGATGACAAAGGACAAGAAAATGAGGAGCATGGAATGATCATAACTTTTAGGTCTCTATCATTTTTTCACCATTACAACCTGGAAAAATCTAGAATTTTTAGAAAGTTCTTTAATTCTTGGGAAGGGGGCAGAACAATTTTTGACATACAATGTTAAGGTTCTGTTGTCCATTTGGGCTATGCATTCAACATTCTCCATGACAATAGAAAATACATCTGACATTTGTTTTATGCCTCACCTATTAATAAAAAAAAATGACAAAGTTATCTATAGTGTGTCTATCAAGTAAATTTTCTATTCCCATAACCTATGAATAAAAGAGTCCTTAATGTGGCATTTTGTTCTACAGTTACTGACTCTTAGTCAATAAACTTTTTCGTTCATCAGGTGATAGCAAAGACGCCCCTCTCACATTTTCATTAGAAATATTGTCAGGACCTGCTTAGATGATTCTCATCAAGACTGTCTATGGGTCCATGGCTTTTGATGTATGAAACATTTTTTTCCTAACACTTACGCAATTCATCATTTTTTTCAAGTTTTTTGTGAATCTTAGCAATCTTTGCCTCTTTTTCCATAATTCTCAATGTTCCTAGAAAGAAAAAGGTGCAACACAGGAGCTATTTCGGAGCTTTGTTCGTAGGTGGCTACACCAGAAGCAGTGACCAGCCTGCTGAGACACTGGCCCTTGGGCCTGGGGCAGAGCGGGCTGCCCTGGACACCCTGGGCACCCGGGGCGGGGTGGCGACCATGGCCTCCTTCCCTCGCGCTGCGCAGCCCGGCCCCCGCCACCGCAGCCACGGCCTCGGCTTCCTCCGGCGGCCCGGACCCCCTCCTTCTTGCCATCTCTTTTTTCCCGGGGAAGCGCGAGGCTGACGGCCGCTCGCCCTCATTTTACCTGAGGAAATGGGGGGCTTCCCGGAGAGGTGCGCGGAAGGCGCGCGCCGGGCCGGAAAGCGCGGGAACGCCGTCTGCAGTCAAACTGGCCGCCCGAGCGGCCCCGCCCACCGCGCGGCGGCACCAAGGCGCGTGCGTAAGGCGGGGCGACGGAGGCCCGCAAGGGCTGAGGCGGGACTGTCTCCGAGGAGGCCATTGGCTGGTCGGGGCCGCGGGGAGGCGGGGCTTCTCCGGCCTCCCGGGGAATGGGCGGTCTTAGTCGGCTTGTCATTCACTGCAGAGGGGGCGGGACTTCGGCCGTCTCGGGAGGGAAGAGTGGCGGAGCCGGCGGGGAGGCGGGGCTCCCTCGAATCCAACCGGAGCAGGGGAACCCGCCCTCCTCCGAGGCTGGGGGCCGCGGCGCTGCGGGCTCCCAGCCCCTCCGGAGCCGCCTGTGTGCTGCAGGGCGGGCTTCCCCCGGCCGCGTGCGGAGCTGCGGTAAGTGTGGGGCTCGGCCCCGCCCCGGGCCCCCGCGGGCCTGCCCCGGCCGCGTCTCCCTTTTCTCTCCCCCTTTTCCCTCCCGCCTGTTTACGCCCGACCCGGGGGGTGGGGAGCGGAGCGGCCGGGGAAGGAGCCCCGGGGCGCCGCGGGGCCCTGCCTTTGTCTGCCCCCGGGCCTGGTTCCCTAGAGGATGGTGCGGGCGGAGGCCCGGGGCTTCCGGGGGCCCCCGGAGCGCCCCCTTTGTGCTCTTAGACCGTGCCCAGGGCCCTGACCGCCGAGGGCCACCCGGACGGCGCTGTGCCGGGCCTGCCCGGGCCCACGAGGACCCGCCGGCCCGCAGTGCAGCCGCGGCCCGCAGGCAGGGGCTCGTGCTTGTGCCGCATCCTCGAGCCCGAAAAGCCTCCGAATCAAGCGTGGGGTGCTGTATGTGTGTCTGTCTGTGTATGTCTGTCTGTAGCTGTGTCTGTATGTCTCAGTATCCATGTCTGTGTGTCTGTAATGGGTCTGTCTGTCTGTCTATCTGTATATCTGTATGTATGTCTGTGTGTCTATGTGTCTGTCTTTGTGTGTCTGTCTGTATCTATGTCTGTATGTGTGTATCAGTGTCTGTGTATCTGTGTATGCCTATGTCTGTATCTGTGTCTGTATGTCTCTGTATCCATGTCTGTGTGTCTGTAATGTGTCTGTGTCTGTCTGTCTATCTGTATATCTGTATGTATGTCTGTGTGTCTATGTGTCTGTCTTTGTGTGTCTGTGTCTGTATGTCTGTCTGAATGTGTGTCTATCTGTGTCTGTATCTGTATGTCTATGTCTGTATCTGTATGTCTGTGTGTCTGTAATATGTCTGTGTCTGTCTATCTGTACGTCTATATGTATGTCTGTGTCTGTGTGTCTATGTGTCTCTCTTTGTGTGTCCTTCTGTGTCTGTATGCCTGTCTGTATGTATGTCTATCTGTGTCTATGTCTGTGTCTATGTATCTGTGTATGTCTACATCTGTATCTGTGTCTATATGTCTCTGTATCCATGTCTGTGTGTCTGTAATATGTCTATGTCTGTGTGTCTGTATCTGTATGTCTGTATGTATGTCTGTGTCTGTATCTGTATGTCTGTATGTATGTCTGTGTCTGTGTGTCTATGTGTCTGTCTCTTTGTCTGTATCTGTCTGTATCTGTCTGTCTGTATGTATGTCTGTGTCTGTCTTTGTGTGTCTGTGTCTGTCTGTATCTGTATATCTGTATGTATGTCTGTGTCTGTGTCATCCTTCCAAATGCGGATTCACTGGAAAAAGCTCATGGCCTTTGAAGTCAGAGGATTTCTCTTTAAATCCTGCCTGTGCCTGATCTCTAGGAAGCCTCCCTCCTCCCCTCCCTGAAAGGGCTCTGTTCCATACCTGCCAAGACCCCTCCCGACTCTCCAGGATCTTCTCCTACCGCTCAGCTCCCCAGTCATCCCCCCCCCCCCCAGCCATGTCCTCCACCGGGTTACTCCTCTATTTCCTCTTCAACTTCAAGTCTTGTCCCCTCCCTCTAGGATATTCTTTCCTTACTCCATTGCCTACACTTACTTAATAATTGACACTAATTATTTAATTATTGCATCTAATCTGAAAGAGATTCCGTAGGAAATTATAGTTAGAAAGTATCAGAGAGGATCTCTAATAGAATTGAATTCAGAGGGTTAATCTAAAAATGAAACTAAGGTTTGTTCATCAGTCAGCGGTTTTAAGCCAAGGGCATGGTCAAAGCATTAAAAGTACTATCTATGCAAAAGCAAGAATAAATATATTACCTAGCTTGGGATCTGGTTTTGGTTTTGGTTTTCCCTCGGTTATACATGATACTTGAGGAAGTGAAAACAATTCTGAGCATGTTGTAAGAGCATAGCATCTTGGAGCTCTCAGTCCTATATAAAGTAAACATTTTTTAACAGATTGAGTTATAGGATGAAGAAAGACTTCATTAGTTCTAAGTTTTTGCAATTTTGAAATCCAAGAAGAGAAGTTATGGTGAATTTTGAAACAATTTTGCTTTTAAACCCAATTCAATCACAACCATTAATTTAAGACATTTACATTGTTTCACATTTCCATAGTAGTAAATTGTTTTTCCCAGGACCACTTTGAAATCCCCCTATTTATTTTTCTAAGTCTCACTCCAAAAAAATCTAAACAGACAGAAATTAATTAAAATAGGATTCTTTTTTTTTTAAGAAATTGCATGGGGCACCTAAGGTGCACAGTGGTTAGAGCACCAGCCCTGGAGTCAGGGGTACCTGAGTTCAAATCTGACCTCAGACATTTAATAATTACCTAGCTGTGTGGCCTCGGGCAAGCCACTTAACCCCATTGCCTTGCAAAAAAAAAAAGTGGCATAACATTTTCCTTAATATTGTGAATTGATTAGGTTATTGTTAGGTTAACCAAAGAATCCTGGACAAAAGATGCCAGGTAAATAAATATATAATATTCTCAACTATGATAAAGAACATAAGTGTTAATATTAGTAGGGGCAAAATGGTACATGATGGACTTTTAAGTCAGAGGACCAGAATTGAAAGTCTAGTTTCCCTTAACTGTATCTGAGGGATCTTGAGCTTTTCCTTCTTGGACTGCTGTTTCCTTAACTACAAACTGAATGGTTAGAATCTCCGTCCCTTCCAATTTTAAAACAAATGATATAAATATTATCACCATTTTGTAGAGGTGCTTAGAAAAATTAAGTGATTTAACTCAGGTCTCAATACTAGTAAATTTTGTAATCAGGTGTTGTTGTTGTTTGATCTGGGGTCCAGAGCTCCTTTTCCTTTGCTGTGGTGCTGCTTCCTAGCCTAAAGTAATACTTTTTTTCAGTTCTGTACTCCCTTGATGTATATTGTGATATGAACAGCATGAGAGTGGCTAATAATGGTACTTTCTTCAGGATGAAAACTGAGTAAGATACAAACTTGAGTTGATAATCATCAATGTTCAACTATTTTTATAATAATAGAAAGATGTTAGTTGCCTATTAAAATACTCATTCTCAATATTACTTTGAAACATTGGTCAAAATGACACAGCTTCTGACCAGTTAGTCTTAAAGGATGCATTTGTCCCTCAGAGCCCCACAGTGGTTCAGAATGAATTAAAGCAATGACCAAAAAAAAATTACGAAATGTCAACAGTAAAGCTAAACAGTTATAGAAGCTGAGTTGCAAACAACACTGGAGGGCAAAGAAAAGAACTAATATTAAGGATTCAGCTGGGACTTAGCCCAGAATTTTTAAACTCCCAGAATTAAAAAAAGAGGCCTCACAGCAGTCTAATCTGAATTCTTCAATGATGTCCCTGACACCTGGTCATTTACTTTATTCTTAAAGACTTCTTATGATAGAACCTCATTTTGATATTTTTGTATTCTTCTGAATGTCCAAGATCAGGCCCTTGATGCAGATGCCTTTTCATTGTTTTTGTTTTCACCTATAAATTTGAATTGTCCTTTTGTACCCTGTACCTCTAAACCCAGACTTGTTAGAGCTTTGCATTAATTTTACCATGATAGGTCCTGTTCCTTATTGGAATACAGACTATTTGAGGGAAGGACCAACTCTTATCTTCATATTTTCCTCTTCTCTCTCCCCTTGTAGAATTTGGAAAATATTTTGGAATTGATAAAATGAATACTCTTACTACACATTGCCATACCTTTAGTTGTCATGTTATGCTGCTTGTAGGTCTTTGAAACTCTTAGAGGATGGGTAATTTCTTTGCTCAGTATTTACCAAGTATTCTCTTAGCCAAAAATGACAGAGTAGATCAGGTTATATAGTAGGCAGGTAGTGCTGCGGTTAGAGATCTTGCTGAGTTCTAATATGACCTAAGACATCAGCTTGCAAATTCTCAGCAAGTCACTTAACCCTGTTTACTTTAGTTTTCTCATCTGTAAAACAAGCTGGAAAAAGAAATGGCAAATAACTTCTTGCCAAGAATCTCCCCCCCCCCCCAGTGGAATCAGAGTCTGACATGACTGAAACCTTTGTCAACAAATATTGTATGTATTCAAAAAATGTTAAATGGATTACTAAAATAGAATTGTACCATATATGTGATGCACTTTGTGAATCATAAAATGTTATATAAATGCTTGCTATTATTATCATAATGGCAATATTCTTGAAAACCTCTAATTCCCATTGTTCCTCAGATGACCAATATGACTTATAAATAATTTACACTATTAACTCAGATATTTTCAATTGTTGATCATTCAGAGCTGACATAGAAGTGTTAAAATAGAAGTAACCTTTTAATCATTTGCCTTATTTCTGTTTATTATTCTCATATATGTAATCTTTTTGAAAAATAGCAAATGTTTATAATGGGAAACTTTTCCCTCTAGCCTTTCATGATGAGATCACTTTTCCTAAATAAATGCATATTCAATTAAGTAGATGAGCAAGTCATTTCCTTAGGGACTATATGGATGAGGTAATGCTTATGCTTAGTATTATTCACCCATGCTCTTCTATCTAGGGAGAAAAAAGAGTGGCCTTTATAGAAAAATACTTAGAGCTGTTTCTTTAAAATATTAATAGATAAGGGATTTAATTTAAAGAATTTTGGGGAGGACCTAAGATTTAACTGATAGCAAGCATCTCCTGATAAGGAGGTCCACTCTACTGATGCAAGTTGGCACATAAACTTATCCCTTTCAGTTGTCTGGGACAATGAAAAGTCTCATTGCCAGTGTGTTCTCTATAGCTGTAATCTCTGTACACTAAGTGCTGCTAATATAGCTTAAAACAGTATGCCTATAGAAATGCTTTACAGGTTCTTAACCTCATAGCATCTTTTCTATGAGGGAAAGTCAGTGAGGTGAACTTTAAAATGCATTTTCTTATGATTTATATATTATATTTTTTTATTATTATTAAACTGAGTTTCTGCCATATATCATTGATACCTTTTTCATTTCTGAAAAGTTATTTTGAAGCTAGCCTTCAGTTCACCAGAACTTTTGAATCCCTTTCCAACTCCCCCTACAATTTGACTATTTGAAACAAAAACAAGCTTTAATTTTGCATGACCTTTATGCTAGAATCTTCTTAGTATTGTGAAACGCAAGATCTGTTGAAGTTGGGAAAAATAAAGAACATAAAGCTAAAAGAGTATTTACATACTAAAAAAAAAGATGTTTGACTAACTTTTGTTTTTTTGTGTGTGTATTCTAGTCAGTAATTGAAGCAACATGGCAAATACTGAAATTACGGTAGATTCAAAATCCATCAAAAGTTCAGGAGTGTAAGTATTTCCATAAAAATTCTGTATCTTCTTGAAAAAACTTATTAACTAGCATTGAACATAATTAAAACATTTTTTAAACTTTCCACAGGTGATGCCAATGTGATCTTTTAATTTGACAAGAAAAGTCCCTGTTACTACCTTGAGTTGACAGGACTCTGACTTTGGTGCTTTTCCTAGGGAGCTCTTCACTCCTTCCTTGATAACTCTGTTTCCACGGCTTCAGTCACCATGAAAACAGTTCTCATATGGAAAACTCCAGTCTCAGTCTCTTCCCAGTCAGTGTTCTAGTCCTTGTTTTTCTTTTTCTTGTTTTTTTTTTACAAGGCACTGGGGTTAAGTGACTTGCCCAAGATCACACAGATAGGTAATTATTAAATGTCTGAGGCAGAATTTGAACTCGAGTCCTCCTGACTCTAGGGCTGGTCCTTTGTCCACTGCACCACCAAGCTGCCCCTTAGTCCTTGTTTTTCTAACTGGCTGCTCTTTATCCCTCTGACACCTCTAACTCAACATGTGGGCCTCAGCTGTCTCTCTGTAAAACAAGGGAGCTGCATTTATTGGTCTCTAAAGTCACAGTCAGCTCTAAATCTGTGACTGGTTCTTAAACAGCATAGTACTGTCTTACCTACTAATGCAGAAGATAGCAAATAAACGACGTGGCGGGGGGGGGGGGTCACCCTTTTGTGACTCAGCACTTTTGTGCACCTCAGATATCTATACAAATTCTAACATAAATTAAGTTAACCAGCATTTTTTTTGGGGGGGGGGGACTCATTATGAGCCAGGCAGTTTATAAATACTGGAAGTACAAAGAAAAACAAAAAGTCATCACTGCTGTTAAGGAGCTCAGTCTAATGGGAGAGACACCAACTGACAAAAGTGTATATACAAATGATATATATAGAGAGAATAAAGGGGTCCCAGCTTTAAGAGGAATGTTACTAGAGTTGACATTTTACCTAAGGCATGAATGAAGCTAGGAAAGCTAAGAGGCCAAGCTGAGGAGGGAAAAAGTTCTAGACATGGGAGATAGCCAGTAAAAATGCACAGTTAGGCAGCAGGGCAGGATGGTCTCTGTTACTGGGAGGCTGGGATCCCACACCTCTTGATTTAAAAAATTCTGAGCTGATAATAGGACTAGAGCCAATCAGGTGCCTATACTAAGTCTTGGCACCAATATGGAGAACCCCTGGGAATAGAATATCTCTTGTTTGCCTGAGGAGGAGTGAACCAGCCCAACAGGGAAATGCAACAGGTCAGAGTTTCTGTGGGATCCACAGTGGGTCTGTCAAATCTGGGTGAGATAGAGACCCAGTCTTAAAATAAAGCAGTTGAAAGAAACTGTTAAGATTGCCTTTCTGATCCTGTAGATAATAATACGCTGCCAAAGTTTGTTGGGAAGGGGTAACATGTCCAGACCTGCATTTTATGAAGCTCACTGATACTGAGTGGAGGATGAACTGAAGTGGGGAGAGACTTAAGGACAGAAGATCAAACAAGAGGCTATTTCAGTAATGCAGGTCTGAGGTGATATACAAGACTGGTGGCACTAACAGGAGGGGAGAGGACTTGTATGTGTGTTGTGACAAAAAGAAAGAAAAGGTGAGGGTTGGGGGTAAGGTAATATAATGTGCTTTGTCTTGGGCATGTTGAGTTTATGCCATCATTCAGTTTGAGATGTTCAGGAGGTTGGTAAAGATGCAAGACTGGTCAGGAGATAGATGAGATTTGGAGATGAAGGTCTGGAAATATCTTGTATAGAAATGATGACTGAAATCATGGAACTTATGAGATCACCAAATTAAAGTAGTATAGAGGGGGAGGAGTATTGGGGGATTCCCAGGTCTTTAGCAAATGGGACCTGGATGAAGATTCAATCAAAGAGATTGAAAGGAATAGCAGACAAGTAGGAGGAGATCCAGGAGAGAGCACTACCCTGAAAAACTAGGAGAGGGGGGTAACTGAAGATGTTGAAGGATGCAGAGTAGGGAAGAAGGATGAAGATTTTTTAAAAGTTTCTTAGGTTTAGTAATTAAGAAATTATTAATAAGTTAGAGCTGATTCTTTTGATTATTGGGACTAGAGAGTTAAGAGAGAGGAAGGGAAGTATAGACTGCCTTTGAGTTTAGCCATGAATGGAGGAGACATGTAGGCTGCTAACTAGTAGGGATGGACTGATCAAGGGAGGGGTGTTTTTGTGGATGGAGGATAGATCTAGATAAGGAGAGTCTGAAAATTAGTGAAGTCATGTGACCTCAGATACTAAACATTGAATGTTCACATATTGCTACTTCTTGGATTCAAGATTTTTTTCTCTAATTAGTGTATTTTTCCTTGTTTTACATGAGAGCCTGAAGGGCTCATTTTTAAGCAGTTGCATAAATTTTAAATGTTTGTGATAACTTTGTATAATCTACCTATGTAAAATCCTCATTTTCAATCTCCTACATTTTATTGGTTTCCTTTGGATCCTGTAATTGTTATCAAGACCTCACCAGATTAACCTGAATTAATTGGTTGATTCTTCTTGAATATTTTACTAATAAGTTAAATTTAAGTTTTTCCTAAAACCTGACAAAAATGGAATATCTTGTGAACTCTTACCTATAAAAAGTGATTTTATTTCCAAACAGAAAGATCTTCCATGGTAGCAAGTCAGTGGAATCTGGACTATCATCACATAGCTATAAAATGGATTATCCACAAATGGGATTATGCATAATAATCAATAATAAAAATTTTCACCCAAACACTGGTATGTATAATAATGTTTTGTGTTGTTTCCTCACATTTCATGAATGACAGTGAATAAGTTAATGTTTTCAAACACATGCAAAGAATGTATGAATTAGGGAATGGGCAGTCACAATAATGCTAGTGGCCAAACTAAAAATCTGATCATTTCTTTAAAAGGTTTTAAGGACAAAAATCGGATTCCTTAGAATTTATTTATTTATTTATTTATTTAGGTTTTTGCAAGGCAAATGGGGTTAAGTGGCTTGCCCAAGGCCACACAGCTAGGTAATTATTAAGTGTCTGAGTTCGGATTTGAGCTCAGGTACTCCTGACTCCAGGGCCAGTGCTTTATCCACTGCGCCACCTAGCTGCCCCTAGAATTTTCTTGTAGCCTTTAATAAGAATGATCATAGAGGGACAGCTAGGTGGCGCAGTGGATAAAGCACTGGCCCTGGAGTCAGGAGTACCTGAGCTCAAATCCGAACTCAGTCACTTAATAATTACCTAGCTGTGTGGCCTTGGGCAAGCCACTTAACCCCATTTGCCTTGCAAAAACCTAAAAAAAAAAAAAAAAAAAAAAAAAAAGAATGATCAGAGTCATAAATAAGAGAGCTGGCAGAGAGCTCAGATATCATCTAGTTGAACTCCCTTATTAGTAAGAAACTGACCTTTCCTATCCCCAAGTATATTATTAAGAAACAGTTTTGAAGGTGAAAAAGGTTTTTTCTTTTGGTTCCCAAATAGTATCATTTCATTATTTTGGGGTTTATTTTGTTTGTTTGTTTTGGTTTTTGCAAGGCAATGGAGTTAAGTGACTTGCCCAAGGTCACACAGCTAGGTAATTATTAAGTGTCTGAGTCTGGATTTGAACGCGGATCTTCTGTCCTTCATTTCATTTTTTTGACCCAAATTTACAAAATGGCTAAGACTAGATGAATATAGGGCAGCTAGGTGGCACAGTGGCTAGAGCGCCAGCCCTGGAGGCAGGAAGACCCGCGTTCAAATCCAGCCTCAGACACTTAATAATTACCTAGCTGCGTGACCTTGAGCAAGTCAGTTAACCCCATTGCCTTGCAAAAAAAAAACTAGATGAATATATAATGGTTCATTTGGAGAGGACTTTACTACCTAATCCAGCTATATTACAGAAGTGGGACCCAGAGAGGTGGCTAAGCTGAGGTTACATAGCTGGTAAACAGTACAAATGGGCTTCAGTGTTCTGACTCCACTGCCATGCTGGTGCCCTCCCAGGGTCTCAGATTAATTTAAGCATATTGTCATTGTTAAAAATAGCGATGAAAATATCAGCTGAACTATAGCTCACTGAATGATATGAGAAAGTGATGGGGGATAGAGCAATAGCTAGTCTTTCCATTAAAAACTTTGGGAACTTTTCTCCATCCCTAACTCTGCCAAGTGCTCAGTATGAGTAATACAAAAGCAATACATTAACTGCTCCTTAACAGAAAGCAGTTTATTATCTTGTGAAATAAGAAGAAAAAATTAGACTGAATATAGTCATGTGTTAATATATTGTGCACAAAGTAAACTAAACTGCTAAGTAGTTAGAGGTTTTTTCCTGATAGATTATGAATTATTTCCACATTTATCCTAATCACTTCATTTCTTTTCTTTTAATAGATTTATGTTTTTCACAAAACAAAATTCTTCCTTCTGTCCTTCCTCCCTACCCTCCTGGAATAGGAAGAATAAAAGCCACTCCTATAACAAATGTATAGTCAAATAAAATAAATTTCTGCAATGGTCTTTTCCAAGTAATTAGTTTCAGTCTGCTCTCTGAGTCATCTCCTCAGGAAATGGTTAGCATGTCTCATCATGAATTCTCTGGAATCATGTTTGGTCATTGTGTTGATCATAGCTCTTAAGTCTTTCAAAGTTGTTTGTGTTTACAGTATTGTTTTTTATATAAATTATTCTGCTGATTTTTCTTTACATCAACTCAGGCAGAGTTTCCCAGGTTCCTCTGAAACTATCCCCTTTGTCATTTCTTATAGCACAATCATGGTATTCCACTGTTTGTAGACCATAGTTCAGGTTTTCCCTAATTGATAGGCAACCTTTATTTTCTGGTTTTATGATACTGTAAAAAGAGCTGATAAACATATTTTTGTACACATAATCCTTTTTTCCCCTTTTCTTTGATTTCTTTGGAGTACACACCTGGGAGCAAAGTATATGCTGTATATGTATATGCTCAGTTTTGTAACATTCAGGGCCTAGTTCTGAATTACTTTTCACACTGACTGAAACTGTTAGCATTTCTATCATCAGTGCAATTATTGTACCTGTTTTCCCACAGGTATGCCAATATCCATCATTTTTGTCAATTTTGTCAATCTGATGGGTATGAGTTCTTTTAATTTGTATTGGGCAGCAGTTCTAAAGTTCAAAATTAATGAGCACTGAGATTAGAGTCAGGAAGTTCAAATTCAATCCGGACATTTATTAACTTTGTGACTCTGGACAAGTGACTTAACTTCTGTCTGCCTCAGCTTCCTTAATTGTAAAAGAGTGACAATAATGCCACCCACCTCCAATTGTAAGAATTTAATGAGATAATATTTATAAAATGCTTAGCAAAGAGCCTGGCACATTGTAGGTATTTATTGTCATCTTTACTCTTTTTCTTTCAAAGCAATAATTTTATTTTTAAACTGCAACTAAGCATTCTCTTTCTTTTCAAAGGCATGTCATTTCGTTCTGGTACAGATGTAGATGCAGCACACCTCAGGGAAACGTTCAAGAGCTTGAAATATGAAGTCAGGAATAAAAATGATCTGACATGTAAAGAAATAATTGAATTAATGTACAATGGTAAGTAATAATTTATAGATAACTACAGGTTATATAGTGCTCATTATTATCAGGCACAGCAAATAAGGGTGAGATTTTGTTAGTTATAGATGAATACGTTTTTAACTTTCTGAAATGCTTGAAATGTACCTCACTTCCTCAAACCAAGAACTGAACCAAATGACTTCTTAAGGTCCCAGTCCAGACCTCTATTATTTTCTTGTTCCCATAGAACTGGTTCTGAAGTGGTGTTTTTTTTTTCCCATTATATATCTAGTTTCTAAAGAAGATCACAGCCAAAGGAGCAGTTTTGTTTGCGTGATCCTAAGTCATGGTGAAGAAGGAATCATCTTTGGAACTGATGCATCTGTTGAACTGAAAAAATTAACATGTTTCTTTAAAGGGGATAGGTGTAGAAGTCTCACAGGAAAACCAAAACTTTTCTTTATTCAGGTAAAATGTTATTTGGGGATTGGTCTTCAGACCAATTGTCTGATAGTGTGGTATGTCCAAAAGTCCTTAGCTTTCCTCATTCCCGAGAATATCTTGATTTAGGTGTCTTGCTCTTCCTTATATGAAATCTCCACTAAACAAAGAATGGTAGGAAAACCATCTCTTAGTTTACTGACTTCAATTTATCTGCCATCCCTGTCAGTGATAAATCCAGGAGTTTCTGAATTGTCTGCTTTTTAAATGGCATATAGAAATATGTTTAGGCATGTTGATGTGCAGAATATGCTAGAATCTGACCACCTCTAAAATCTTTTGTTTATTTCTGTGGGCTATGTTTTTGAAAGGATACTAAAAAGCTGGAGCACATTAAATTGCAATGTGACTAGGCTAGTGAAGGGACTCAAGTCCATGTTGTGTGTGTTGCTGTGTAACTGGAGGAGATGAGACTGATGGGGACATTGATAACTGTCTTCAGGTATTTGAAGGAATGCTAAAAAGATCAGTTAGACCTGTTATGCTTGACCCTAGAGGACAGAATGTGGGATGGTGAATAGCAGTTTCAGAGAGGTAGATAATATCTTAATATAAGGAATGATATTTCTGGGTTGCCTTGGGGGAGATCTTCAAGTGAAATTTGAAAGATTGCTTATAAGGAATGTAATAGAAGAGATTCTTGATCAGACATAGGTTAGATTAGGTGACATGAAGTCCTTTTCTTTAAGATTATGTGATTCTAAGCTAATAACCTATTCTCTTTTATTCTTAAAATAATAAATAACTTGTGATTGTTCAAAAGTTTTTCTAGATAAATTGTTATTTTGATCCACTAACAAAGACTGAAATTTATGATTTTCTTTCATGTATAAAATAGGGAGTATGTGTCCTGGGAACCAGGAACCTGAGATCAAGTGTTATTGGCTTTTTTGTACCCGGGCAAATCAATACATTCTTGAATTCTGGGCAACCCTCAAAGACTGAAGTGCTAACCTGCCTTGGTACAGAGAATTTCCTATATCAGTGAAATCAGAGACCCAGTATCAGTCCAACAGAAATAACACACTGCAGTATGAGCAGTTACTTTCCTCTAACCATCTGTTATAATTAATGCATTTCAAATAAGACTACATAGGATTTACTTGTATATATCTTTCCCACTTTAAAAATCACAAAATGGTCTGGTATATGTCAGACCAAATTAGGAACAAGGTTTTCTGAAACCTTGAAGTTCTTGATTCTGGGAGCCAGAGATGAAATCTAATGACTAGAAAAATCAAAATGTTCAGCTTAGAGTTTTTAAGAAATCAGATTTGGCAAATTATAAATGAATAATAATTTCTATTCCTTGAAGTCCTTGAAACTGAATCAGTAGCCAGGAAGGACATAAATTCTTATTGATTCAGTAGATGGTATAGGCCCCTTCCCATGTGGCCACATTCAGGGCCTTCCTGTTTTTGTCTGTATCAAGAGAACTAAAAAGAAAATTTGATGTCAGTCATTTCTGACTTAGAATTTAAAGCCAGGAGGCTAAAGATAGTCAAAAACTATTTTTCATAAATAGTATTTGATTTGATTTTTTTTTTCTTTTAACTAGGCATGTAGAGGTACTGAGTTGGATTGCGGTGTTGAGACAGACAGTGGCACTGATGAGGACATGACATGCCAGAAAATACCTGTGGAGGCAGACTTCTTATATGCATATTCTACAGCCCCAGGTAAGGAAGAGACATGCAAAACTGGCATTTATTTAAAAAATCACAGATTTTTAATTACACTAAGACTGATTTTTTTGTGTGTTTGCATTAGTACTTTAAGAAAGTTTTTAACACTTGGTTACACAGGTTGTATTTTAATACCGGGGTGATCCAGTTAACCTTGTGTCTAATAAACACAACCCTTGATTTTAGCTCCTATGAAATATAACATATTCAATCATGATTTTACTGGTAAAATGAGTATAGTAGCATAGAAAAACAACCATGGTGCTGGGGGATCTGAAGCCCTAAGTTAAAATTCTGACTCTATAACCATATCAGACCTTTAATCTCTCTCAGTTTCAGCATTGCTCTTTGTAAAATGAGGGTGTTCAGACTTAGTATTATTCTGGATCAAATATTCCTATTGGCACTTCTATTGTGCTTTAAAAGTGTACAAAGCACTGTCTTTCTAACAGCCATTTTGGAAGGTAGAAATTTACAGATGAGGAAATTGAAGCTCTTTGAGATTTAAGCCCTTGGTACCCTGCTTATTCATCTAGCTACCCTCCAAAATTGAGCAGGAAGTGAACTCAAGCCAGACAGTTTGATTGGCTCTTTATTTTGCCTCTCCATGAGAGAGAATGCGTGGAAACTTTGTGAAAGATTAGACAGAGAGTTGGAGGTGGTTTTCTGTATGTTGATATCAGCAGGACGTCTGATAGAGCAGGTGGGCAAGTATTATTAATATTGTTGTCATAGCAGGTGGCATTCTGAGTGAGTCAGGTATCCTTGCCCAAAGAGGAGGTAATACAGGGGAATGGAAGGCAGTACACAGCAGTTTTTCTTCCAATTCATCACTATTACTGTCCCAAGGCATAAATAGTATTTTCCTCCCATGGTCAGGGAAACCTACTGGAAGCCATACTTGTTTTTTTGGACAGTTTACTTAGAACTTTGTATAATTATTTGTGAAATCAAGTTTGATAATTGTCACTATGACAGTTTGTGGATTTTGTTGTTTTGTAGGCTACTATTCTTGGAGAAATTCGAAGGATGGTTCGTGGTTTATCCAGTCACTTTGTGCAATGCTGAAAGAGCATGCTCACCAGCTTGAAATCATGCAAATCCTCACACGAGTCAATCGAAAAGTTGCCACAGAGTTTGAATCTTATTCCTTAGATGCTTCCTTCCATGCAAAGAAGCAGGTGCCATGTATTATGTCCATGCTTACTAAGGAACTATATTTTTTCCCCTAAGAAAATCCATGTGTTTAAATTTGTATGCCAAGCCAGTGAATGATAGGTCTGAGGACTGCATTTCCTTTTTTAATTTAAGTTGCACACCTTGAGCCTAATGCAGTGTGTTGTTGGATGTTTGAGAGAGAATCACTCTTTTACCATTTACTAGAACCACTAAATTGCTACCTCAAATTCAGGTAGTTGAAATGGAAGCTAATTTTAGGATTTAATATATTGACTTAAAAAAAAACAAGTGGATATTGATATTTGTTAAAGGAAGAAAATAGTGTGTCTTCGAAACTTAGGAGTTATTGGAGATTTAGGAAACAACATTTATTGATAGCATATCATGGATTTTTGAGGGGCTATGGAAGTAGTAACACATTTTTAAAATATTTTTACTTAACTGTGAAAGATAACATGGCATAATCGGTAAAAAAAGATGGCCTTGGAGTCAGGAAGACCTGATTTGCACCATTGTGCAAGGTTCTCCACCTCTCAATGTCCCAAGAAATGAGGACTCAGGTGAGCTCAATCATCCTGACCCAGATTTTTTGAATTTTTTTTTACTTATTTAAGGTAATGGGATTAATTATTTAAGTGTCTGAGGTCAGATTTGAACTCAAGTCCTCCTGACTCCAGGGCCGATGCTTTATCCACTATGCCACCTAGCTAGCTGCCCCGTTAAGCTGAATTTCTAAATATGTATTCAGTTTTTGTCAAATGACAAATAATATATGATGTTTTCTGAATCTCTGTCAGAATTATGATTATTGCTAAAGACTAGCAGTGGCAGATTTTTAATTTGCAAAATTGATATTTGGAAATAAGCAATTCATCTATAGATGAATTTTTTTAAACATGCACATTAAAATTCTATGGGGCTAAGTTTTTTTAATCAAATAAAACATTTGAATGTTAAATTTAGAAACCATAATTCTATTTGGGCAAAAAATGTGACTGAACTCGGGTGTTATCTCTGAGCCTTACTTAATCATTAAGGGCAAAGAGGATTCATTCTCAAGGTGCTGAAATACTGTTTGTTCACCAGCATAAGAAGGATGCTTGTCCCCATAAGGATCAGGTGGACTGACTATAAGCAATACAAATTAAGAGATGGTAGGGATACAACTTGGCACAACATCATATGTGCAGGGTAGTTTTGAAAACCAACCAAAGGCCTAATCAGCAGCAGCTTGGCACACCAGGGTTATTGTGAGGATGGGATGCTTAACTTGGATGCAGACAACAGGAACCCCATGGGAAAGAGTCAGAAAGAAGTAGAGACTAGATTTTTAGGCCAATATGGATGCATGGAATGGTTCTGGTCACAGCTTTTTCAAGACAACAGTCTTCATATAAACAGGACAAAGCCAAATGGACACATGATCAGAGTTTTCCACAGAACACTGGACAAAGACTATAAAGTAGAATCATAGATCTTGTGCTGAAAGAGACCTCCATGTTCAATCACCTAGTCCAACTAGCCTGTTGTATAAGGGAGGAAGCTGTGACTTAGCAGTAAAGTCTGTGAATGAGGCCCTCTGCCCCAAGAACCTCTGCACTCTGTTGTCCTTAGTCCATCCTCTCCCTTTTACAGCTGAGAAATGAGGCCAAAAGGAATGAAATAACTAGTATAAATGACTAGCATCTATTGATGGTTAAGGACACAACTGGAATTTGGATCCAGTTTTCTTGATTCCCAAGAGTCATCAATACTTTTAGTCTAGTAATTTTCATTTTACTTGAGGGGGAAAAACCCAAACTTACAAGTGGTAATATTCCCCTTCTACTAGTGTATAAATGATGTTTCTAATTTATACAATTTAAATGCACCATGTAATTGTAATGGTCCTTCATAATGTTTGTATGACCACTTCTATAATAAAAATTTGTTACTTTGAATAAAAATAAAATAAATTATAAAAAAATATAAATTTCGATAAAATTAACTGATTTTCCCCTCATTTTTTTTATCTGTTTGAAATGAAACTCTTGTTAATCTCACAGCAAACTTAAAAATTGAAGTGTCGGGGTGGCTAGGTGGCGCAATGGATAAAGTACCAGCCCTGGAGTCAGGAGTACCTGGGTTCAAATCCAGTCTCAGACACTTAATAATTACCTAGCTGTGTGGCCTTGAGCAAGCCACTTAACCCCATTGCCTAGCCAAAAAAAAAAAAAACCTAAAAAAAATTGAAGGGTCATCCACTGAATAGATACTTGGCAGTGATAATAGTAGCACACTATGTCTTGGCCTCTTCAGTGTACTACTGATAGATAGGGGAAAATGGCTATTCATTGGTTACTATGTATCCAGTGCTAGAATACAATTTCAAGCAGAGACAGTACAACATTCAAAGAGTTTACATTCTAATAGGGAAGACTTCTTGCCCCTACTTGCACTCGGATACACTGTGTAACCTAGTATCATTTTGACTTCCAAGGCTTTACACTGAGGAAAGCTTTCATACCTTAAAGGTTTAAATGATTGAATCCTCCACAGTTAAGAAGTTTCCATAGATTGGAATGGTAGAACACAATAGCCAACCTACATAATCCTGACTGACCATTTTCACCCTTTGTTGATGAGATTCTTCCTGGGATCACCTCTTTTTTGGGAAGTAGCTTAAGACTTGTGGTATGATTCCCATACAAGCATTTATGAAGTCAGGACAAAGCTGTTGTTCTCTTACACCCCATTCACCTTGCCACTGCCTCTGAAAATGTAGAACAAAGCATTAGACTTTCTCCAGGTCTTATTTAGATCACTCTTGCTGAGGTAAACAATTGCTGGTTAAGCAGGAAAAGAGGGGCCATCTCTGCTCTTGGAAAGAAGGGAAATTCCTTCTGGACTCTTCTCTGATGGAGAAAAATAATCCAGAAGCAACATAAAAGGACAATCTCATAGCCTGGTACTGAAAAAGAACTCAGATAATTTATAATGAGAGGTTTCCTTCCACAGGTTCCTACTCTGAGACCTCTGTACAATGTAGTGAACCTAGGTTCTCCAAAGCCTACTTAAGTGTTTGTTCTGGTAGGTTTTCTCATGTAGAAGGAAATGCTTGGAACACAGTCCTGACATCAGACAGTAATTTCTTAAATATAGAGTTCTTTGGTTCTTTAATTAAGCAAGATAATTATCCTGAGAGCATTTTAAAGTAAGGAAGATGTTAGATATGGTTAAAACAAAGAGCAAGTTTTTGTTACCAGCATGGAAGTCATTTTGAAATAATCTGAGTGAGGTCAGAAATTTGACTTAGTTGAATAGAAAGGAAGCAGGTATTATTAGACACTTAATATGTGCCAAATACCACTAAGTGCTTTACAAATATTAGCTCATTTTTTCCTTACATTTCACTGGGAGGTAGTTGCTATTTCACTTCCTATTTTACAGATGAAATTGAGTTATCTTTAACTTGCCTAGAGGTACATTTCCAGTTTTCTGACTTCAGGCCCAACACTATCCACAGAACCACCTATGAAAAGCAATGACAAACTTGACAATTCAACAAGCTAATGTTACACAATGGGAAAATCATAAGAATTGTCATGGGTTGTAACCATTTTTTGCTGAAGTTATACTGATGAAATCTCCATAATAAGGAGGGCTAAAAGAGTCTTATTATTAGCCAAAGACTTGATCTCCTTGCCAAGAAGAGGGACTTGGCTTGAAGGACAGCACCGGTCTAGAATATAGACTTTATAGAGATGACTGATAGAAGGTTGTAAGCAGCATTGTCTCATAAATCAAGAAGAAATGACAAGGGGAAAAAATTAATTTGAAGAAAGTTTGTTATTTACCAACCAGAAGCTCTTACAATACCTTTATTTGTCTTCTCCAAAAGAACCTATTAACCTCCCATGTAGCCACAACTTCCTTTTGTTTTCTGGTTTTATTGATAACAAGGATGTCAAGACTGATTTCATCAACAATATCCCTCACTCTTTCATGTATCTTCATGGTTTGTCAAGAGAGAATAGTTTCAGCACACAAAATATAAAAATAAAAAGAATACTCTTACACAAAAATAATCTAGGAGAGAATAATAGGGAGGTTTTTAAAATAACATTACAAAAAATATCTCGGAGTGAATCTAGTGAAACATATAGAAGTAATTACAAATGCTCCTTAAAGAAAAGCAAACAAGAAAATTTAAATAATTAGAATTTAATTTAGTGATATTGCTGGCTCATACCAATATAATGAAAATGACAATCCTGCCTAAGTACCTAAATTAGTTTATAGTTTTGGTGATATACCAATTGGAAAAACTAGGCAATTAGAATATCATGGGAAATATATAATGGGGAAAAAGTAAGGATGAAAGGAGAATTAAGTAGTTATAAACATTGTAAAGTAGTAATCATTAAAACAATTTACCACTAGTTAAAAAAGAATAAACCATTGCAACAGGTTAGACAAGAAACATAAATAACTGAACTTATTAATATAGCATTTGATGGGGTGGCTAGGTGGCGCAGTGGATAGAGCACCAGCCCTGGAGTCAGGAGGACCTGTGTTCAAATCCAGCCTCAGACACTTAATAATTACCTAGCTGTGTGGCCTTGGGCAACCCACTTAACCCCATTGCCTTGCAAAAACCTAAAAATATATATATATCACATTTGATAAATCTGAAAACATGGGGAAGAATTCTTTAATAAGAATTGTTGGGATACTGGAAAGTATTATATGCATAATAAATTCAAAATAAATATGCAACCTGGATTATTAAAGGTTCTACCATTAAAAAATAATTAGAAGAGATTAGATCAGGTACCCTTCACAGCTATTGACCAAGGGGTAAATTCTCAATCACATAAGGAATTGAGGAATTGATTTCAGAAGATTAAATATTTACATGAAATTGGAACAAGAGTGAGAAGGGAAAAGCAGAAGACCAAGGGAAAAAAATCTGACATCTAATAACTGAATAGAGTTTGGTTTGAAAGCTGTATAGGCAACTAACAAACATATAAACCAAAAATCATAAAGATAAATGGTTAAGGAATTTAGAGAAAGAATTGCAAGTGATTAAGAATATGAAAGAATATCTAATGCACTAATAAGAAAAATGCAAAGAAAAGTAATTGGAAATGTAAATACCTTTCAGAAATGATTAAAATCATGACACATATATATATATATGCACATTATTGTATACTAATAACATATTAGTATACATGTTTTATAAAATATATGCAATTAACTGCCTCTATAGATATGTATCTACACACACATATATATTCATATGTATATTTTTTCTGTCACTATCTCATTTGTCAGAATATGCATAACAGTGCCAGCAACTCAGCTCTACCACTAGGTGTCGCTTTGGATCATAAACCCATTAACTATGATTTTTTGCCATAATTACCCAAGCCAATTGTGGTTTATTACCAGATAATTATCACCATTTTATATCTAAGAACACTGAAACAGAAAGATTAAGGAACTTGCACAAGGCAGCATAGTTAATAAATGTCTGAGGACAGATTTGAAGTCATATCTTCCTGATTCCAGGTTAAGCCTTGTTACCTAATGAGACACCTTTTTGCTTCAGATAAAAATTTATTTGTCAACCCTTCTTAATCTGGCTCCATCAGTTTTTTCAGATGACTTAAACATTACTCATATCCATGCTCTCCATGTTGTATCCAGTCAAGGAACAGCTAGATGATGCAGTGCATGGAGCAACAGCATGGGAATCTCATCCTATGCTTTAGTCTGTGACCAGCACAAGCAATTTTTTCTACTCTGTAACTTTGACCAAGATCCAGGCAAGCTCTGGTAGTGTCCCTCTTTGCCTTGGGATTTCAGTCCAAGGCTTTAACCCAGATCTGCTTATAGGCAATGCAATAGAATCCTGCTCCCAGTGCCAACAAAGGGAGCTCAGGAATCTTCTTTTGAACAAGGGCTGTGATTCTGTCCCTTATGATTCAGTAACCCCCATGGCCTGCTGGAGTCCAGTTTGTCATTGCTGGACTGCATGTCACTTCTACTCCAGTGTGACAGATCTTTTCTGTGGACTTTTGAAGTTGTTTTGGTCTGGAAATTTGCTTCACCCTGCCCTTTTGTGGATTCTGCCACAACAGAATTGGTATTGAGGAATTATTTAAAGTTTGGGAGAGGAATTTGGGTGAGTTCCTGTATTTTCTCCTCTCCTGCCTGGCCCCCCATTTTAAGTAGAGGATAAGGGTATGGTCAAGAAAGCCCAAAGGTTCTTTATTCCAAGAGGCCTATAGATAAAAGATATCTGTGAGGTTTTTAGTTTGTGATAGGAGTGCAAATTCTGCATAGTACTTTTTTCCATTGTGAATTTAGAAACCATAAAAATATATGTTACTAATAAAATTTCTAAAAGTTTAGAGTTCCCAGACAGGCAGTAAGCCTAGCTGGCTAAATTCTGCTGACACTAATTCAAAGTTCAAGTTATCTTTACCTGAGAAAACCATCCTTAAAATTTAAGCAGGCAGGCAGGTGGCACAGTAGATAAAGCACTGAACCTGGAATCAGAAAGAGTTGAATTCAAATTCAGTCTCAAATACTTATTATCTGTGTGACCCTGGGCAAATTATTTAACACTATTTGTCTCAGTTACTTCATTTGTAATATGAGCTGGAAAAGGATGTGGAAAACCATTCCAACTTCTTTGCCAACAAAACCCCAAATGGAGTAACAGTCACAACTGAAAAACCACTGAACAATAAAGCAAATTTAAAGGAATTAAAAAATAATACTGCTAATTTGCGTGTAGCAAAGAAATAAAAAAAAAAGCAGAAAGTGGAGTAGATTCACCATTGTTGTAGCAGATTCTTGAATAAACATTATTGAATTCTCTTAATAAATTGAGAAATTAAACCAGTAGTTCCGGCTACTAAAAGGCTTAAGGTCAGTTTTCTGTCTGTAGCTACTGCTACTGCAGTAGTCTCTGTCCTCCTTATACATTCCTTGAAGCTTTCAAAAAAGAGATTTAAAATGACCACAACAAACAACAGCAATATCTTCCAACATCTAATTCAGAGACTGAGATAGCCACATCTCTTCAAGTTAGGAAAGTTCCACAAATTTGGTTAAACTTTTGGTTTCCTATTCTTTGCCTTTATGTGCTTTTAACAGAATTATGTGAAATTGAAAGGCCCTGGACTTGAATCTCATTTTCTGGTCAGTCAGGATTATGTAGCTTGGCTATTGTGTTCCATCATTCCACTGTATTGAAAACCCTTAACTGTGGAGGATTCAGTCATTAAAACCATTAGGGTCTGAAAGCTTTCCTCTAGTGTAAATCCTTGGAGGTCAAAATCAAACTGCTGTGGCTGATTTGTTTCTTGGGTTCAGTTCTGCCTTGTGAGGAATCATGAGGCAGACTCAGGAATGCAGGTTTTGGAAAGAAAATAGAAATTTATTAAAGGAAGTTACAGCATATTAAGAAAGGAATAGAAAAGTTAGAAAGTTTTAAGAGAAGACCATGCAGATTGCTGATTAAATTTTGTCCAGGCCAGCTGGCCAGGGTTCCACAGGAGCCTCAAGGTCAAAGAGGCCGCCTCCCCACTTCTCTCCCAGAGTCCATGGGTAATGACCTGGGATTGACCCAAGTCCCGAATTGGAGATTTTTGCCTTTTGGGGAGAGGTCCCTTTTTATTGGTCTTCCAGGACCTGTGTTTACTGGCTGCCCTGGAAAAGCAATGCAATCCAAGTTGAAGACCAGGTCATCAGGTTGGGCCTAAATTAGACAATAAGGAAAGGAAGATTCCTTTTACAATGCAAACAAAAGATTTACAAAGTTTGTCTCCAGATGATATCATCACCCCCGTGCCCACATTTCTCTGCATAAAACTAGGTTACATAATGTATACTTGAGTGCAAGTAGGGAGGCAAGGCATCTTCCCTATTAGAATATAAACTCTTTGAATGTTGTAGTCTTTCTACTTGAAATTGTATTCTAGCACTGGATACATAGTGGCCATTGAATAGCCACTTTCTCCTATCTATCCAACAATGGTAGTACACTAAAGGGGCCAAGACATAGTATGCTACTATTATCACTGCCAAGCATCTATTTGATATCCTTCCCTGTTTATACTTTCCTTTTTCCTTTCCTCTTATTCCTCCTCAATATTTTGCTCCTTTTCCCCTTTAACTTTTCTTTTAAATTTTAACTTTAACTTTACTTTTACCTTCATCTTCACTTTTATCAGTCCTTTCTTCTCCTTCCCCACTGCTTCCCTGTAGGGTAGGATAGATTTTTTTAAATTCAATTGGGAAAGTATGTTATTCACTCTCTAGGTCAAATCTATTGCAAGTGGGATTTACTCAGTGTTCACACCTTCCTTTCTTTCCTTCTCTATAATAAACCTATGTGCCTCTTCACTTCATTTTATTTATCTACTAATGTCTAGCCTTCTCCTAATATCCTCCTTCTTTTTTATGTCTTTATTGTTTTAACTCTGTCACATACCTACTTTGTCAAAATATATTCTTTTTATATGTTCTGATAGAAGTACCATTCTCCTTGGTTGAATGATTGATAAGGAGCATTGTCTCATAGTCACTAAGTACACTTCCCTCTTCTCCTGGACTTGGATCTCTAGGATTTCTACCCTTAAGTTTTGACTTTAGAAGGGTATATAGATTAAGATTAGGAGGGTGGTGAATAAATAAGGGAATAACTTTTAAAGGGGGTGGTAAAATAAGGAATAACAGAAAGGGGAGAAGATAAAGTAACAGGGATAGGATGAAAAGAGGTTTAAAAGAAAAATAGTACAAATAAAATGGAGGGAAATTCACAAATAGTAATTAAAACTTTGGGTTTTTTTGTTTTCTTTCCTGATTAATATGGAAATATATTTTGCATGATTGCACATGTACAATCTATATCTATATCAGAAAATTGCTTCAAATGAAGTAGTCAACCATAATTACAAAGAGCCTCATGAATTTTCAAAACTCAAGTAATCAGTTTCCCTAGCTATCAAATGAGATAATATAGATCAGTATTATAATTGCAGACAGTAAGAAAATGTTAATTTCCTTCTCTTCCCTCTTTCTAATCTAAATCAGATTTCTAGATATCCTTAGATTATTTCTGAAAAATATCTGATGCTGAAAAATATTCTCTAAACTCTTCAAGTAATAATCAGTGTAGTGTTTGAAGAACTTTAATTTAAAAGGTCAATATGTGGCAAAAAGCATTGGGTGGTAGATCACTGGTAGGTTGGTAAGCATTCAACAATTGACTCTTGGTGGGGTGTGAGAAGGAATGTTGACAGAACACATTTCTATATTGAATCTGTATTATTATTAATATTTTTCTATCACTTAACTTTGTATATTCAACAAAACAATCAAGTTCTAATTTGTAGCATTTGCTGAATTCTTAGGTATAAATGCTTAGACTGAAATTTTAACAGCTCTCTAGACAGTTTGAGCTGACTCCAGCACTTCCCTGGTTGCTAGTGAGAAAGTAAACATAGCATGATATCAAGCAAACTTTTTGGTTCCTGAACAGAGGACAGCCTGCAGCTGGGGTTAATTAATTAGGGATTTGGAGGCTATCTCAGCACTCTTGTAAAGAAGTAGAGGACATTCTTGTCAAAGCATCAGATTCAGTTTTCTGAATCCATTTCTTGAATCATCTCCCAGTCACCAGAACTTACTTTGTCTTGGAAACCCCAATTTGAGATTCTAGTGTTCTATCCTTCTATAACTTTTTAAAGCCAGGTCCTATCTTGACTCTCCCAGTGTTCTTTTCCCTTTGCCTCCATCTCCATGAAAGCAAATATACTACTTGCACATACCACTTCAACAGGAAAGGTTGACATATGCCATTAATCTCTCATTTCCTACACTGCATCCTTACCATGTACTACATATAATGTGCAAAACATAAAATATTAATTACATTTTTATGTTAAGAATAATGGATTTAAATATTTATGATGATCTGGGAACATAAAAACAAGTATTTAATCTTTCTCTGCTCTAATTTACCCATTAATAAAATGGGACCCACAGGGTTGTTGGAAGTATCAAATGAGATATGTAAGGCTCTTCACAAACCTTAAAGTGTTATATAGAATGTTATTGCCATCATCATCAGTGAAAGGAAGAACCAATACAGAGAAAACAAATGGCGGTAGAGGATGCTAATATTGGAACCTTACTCTCATCTGGTTGAAGTGGAAACCGCAAATACATCTAAAGAGGTTTAGAAGTCTTCTGAACTAGAAATGTGAGAAAATTGGGGAATAGTGTGGATGAGGACTTTTAAAAGGATATATAGAGGGGGCAGCTAGGTGGTGCAGAGGATAAAAGCACTGGCCCTGGAGTCAGGAGTACCTGGGTTCAAATCCAGTCTGAGACACTTAATAATTACCTAGCTGTGTGGCCTTGGGCAAGCCACTTAATCCCATTTGTCTTGCAAAAACCTAAAAATAAAAGGATATATAGATTAAGATTAGGAGGATGGTGAATAAATAAGGAATGACTTTTAAAGGAGTGGTAAAATAAGGAATAACAGGGTAAAGAGAAGATAAAGTAACAGGGATAGAATGAAAAGAGAGGTTTAAAAGAAAACTAGTATAAACAAAATGGAGGGAAATTCACAAATGGTAATTGAAACTGATTTTTTTGTTTTCTTTCATGACTAATATGGAAATATATTTTGCATGATTGCACATGTACAATCTATAACTGTGTGCTATTTCAGGGAGTGGGGATAGAGGAGGTAAGGAGAGAATGTGGAAATCAAAAATTTTAAAAAGCTAATGTTAAAAACTTTTTACATACACTTGAGGAAAAAATAAAATATTCAGGAGAAAAATTAAAAAATAAAGTTTAAGTCAAAGTCTCCACAGATATATATAAAAAAGGAATCTAACTTCTATCCAAATACTAAGGGAAACAGTGCATATGATAACCTTTATTTTATTAAAAGTACTATCTCAAGTTGGTGTTTCCAGGACAAAGTAAGTCCTGTGGTGTCTGGGAGATGATTCAAGAAATGAATTCAGAAAACTGAATGTGATGCTTTGACAAGAATGTTCTCTACTTTTTTACAAGAGTGCTGAGATAGCCTCCAAATCTCTATTTCATTCAGATAGAATGAAAGAAACACAAAAGACCAACTATAGTCCATAAACAATAGATATGATTCTCTTCCTTCTCCAAGGAATCCTCCCATATATAGTCAACTAGACTATAGAGAACATGTAATTTCATCTAAGAAGAGAAATTAATTCATCATAGCTAGGCAGGCAGCTAACCTCATTGAACAGCATTCTGTCAAATCTCACCTATTTCACAAGATCCATTGTAAGGACTTCAACTCTCACCAGAAGGAAATGAACTTGAGTCCCCTAGAGATGCAGTCTCCTTCCTTATTGGAACTGAACAGTCCCTATCATTCATGTTACCAGCAGAGGGTAAAAAAATGCAGATTTTTACTCCTTTTTATCCTGTTAACTCAACTTTGGGGCAATGTGCTCAATCCTCTTTTCTCTAAGAGCCTGGCACCATCCAGGAATTCCTTCTTCATTCTCTAAAACCCTTGAATTCTGTTCAGAACCTCAGTATTGTTCAGGCAATTCCTCCTCCTGCATCCAGGAGGTTATGCCAAGTGCTCCCTTGGGTCAAGGCTCAGAGATTCTGCCATTCTTTCCCATCACCACTCTCATAAGAATGAGAGAATTTTCGAAGATAATGTTCTTTTGCTTAGTGTCTCTGGGGAGAGGCTATGCAGATACAAATGCTTTCCCATCTACCCTCAGGACATAGGACCATTTTTATCTCTCTTGTGATTCTAACCTGAAAACCAGTTCGGTCCAGAAGATTCCCTTTAATAGACTCATTACAAAGGAAATGGCTATGAGACTTGATAGCCAAGCATAAATTAATGAGTTGTGACAGTACACAAGTATCCAAAGCCAAAAGATATCCTTAGCTCTTAGTGCCAAAGGAGTACAACCACACCTTCTAAAACACCTTCCAAAGTTTCAAACAGATTCACCTTCTTGAAATCTGATTAAAGTCACCCAGTTAGGCAGAACAATCTCCATGAATGAATAAATAAAATATTTATTTAGCCCTTACTCCATGTAAAATACTGTGCTCAGCTCTGGATATACAAATCAAAGTACAGTCCCTGCCCTCAAGGAGCTCACATTCTAACAAGGGAGCTAACATGTGTGGAGACATTACACCTGCATGTCAGATGGAAAGGTCCCATGGTCTTTAGGGTGCAACAACAAAACCACCACTAAGCAGAAATGCCTTTTCTTTGATGACCTTTCCACTGATAACATCATATTGACTTCTGTGTTAAACAATTTGACAGAGCCAAGGACTTTGGTGGCAAAAACTTTTCTTGTCTTTAGTAGCTATGATGGTGGTGCCTGCAGTAGTATCCAGGCTATATCTCCATGGGGGTTACTTCCCAGGATGATGACAGAGGGCTTTTAGATGAAAGCATTGCTCTTTCCAGGGCCCATGGTTTCAGGGTCCTGAATTGACTCCATCAAGGTGGTGGTATTCTGATTGTCCTGGTACATTGTTTCTTCCTGTCTTTCCCTCAGGGTCCCCTGTTGCTTCAGTTGGGCTGACTTGCCTGTTCTTTGGTTGACAGCTGGGAGAGTTAACAGGCATAACTTCCCCCCCTCTCCACAGGCATAACTTCCCTGGATGATGGCTTTGCATATTTCTTGCAATTCATTTTTCCACTATGGTTGATTAAACCAATCTTTAGCTGTTTTAATTATACAGATAATTCTTTTAATTCTCAAAGGTGATTTCAATATGTCAGTTCTTTTTTGCTGAATTTCCTTTTGTTCTCTTATCCCAGAAGAAACAAAGGTTGTAGGAGTTCATGTTAGAACATAAAATTTCTCCATGTCATTGAGGTTGATGACTTTTTTTGCATTTGCTAAAGTTATATGGAAGATAAGAGAAAAATCAAAGAAGGAAATGGGATTCCTACAGAAGTCAGATAGGAAGATGAAAATATGCAACCAAAAAAGACCAAAATAATGGAATTTGCTCCTGAATTCACTTCAGAGGAAAATACCAGAGAGTATGATACTTGAGTTAGTGTTAGGGAATTTTGAAAGATTATGGAGAATGGAAGAAGTGACATAGGAATTGAGAGTGGTAAATGTTGTGATTTTCCAAAAAGGTGGGTGGAGTTTCTATACCATATACAATGGTGGGTTTGAATTCATATCCAGGAAAAAATCTAGAACTTTTTTTAATTAAAATTTTTTGCTATTCTGAACTTGACAAAGGCCAAAGAAATTTTTTTGTACAAATGGAGATTGCATTTGTAGCTGTGAATTTTTTAAAATGCAATATATTAGTTTCAAATCTGTCCTTGCCTGTGTCTCCCATTGTCTGAGTTCTTTCTATTCCCTTCTGCAATTTTAAAAAGTCTTCATTGATACTCATTTCTTTCACATCTTTCATTTGAGAAGAGGATATAACATTCCTCTCTCCCTCCAAAATTCTCAAAATGAAAAGTTCTTCCTGTTCTCTAATGTTTTTCCCTTTCATCTTTCCATAGGGATAAGGACTTCACCAATAATTTCACTGATATAGGAACTATGAGATGAGAAACCCCTTTCATGTTTGAACTTTTTCTACAATTTTCAGTCTTACTGAATGAACTGAAACATTGAGGGATTGAGAGACTTGCTCATCTTCATATAATATAATGTGTTCAGTGACATACTCTTTCCTCTTATTTTCCAGTTCTTTGCTTCAAAAAAGTTTTTTAACAGAAGTACTTTTGTACATCTTTCTTTCATCTCTTTGGGCTATATGCCTAATTGTAACATCATTGGGTCAAAAGGTATGCACAATTTAGCAACTTTTTTGGATATGGTTCCAAATTGTTTTCCAGAAGGGTTGTAACACTTAGTATCTCCACTACTGATGCTTTAGTGTGCCTGTTCTTCCAAGTCTACTCCAACAATTATTTCTTTTTTTCTTTCTTAATCTCTCTCTCTCTCTCTCTCTCTCTCTCTCTCTCTCTCTCTCTCTCTCTCTCTCTCTCTCTCTCTCCCTTCCCTCCCTCCTTTCCTTCCTTCCTTCCTTCCTTCCTTCCTTCCTTCCTCCCACTCCCTTTCTTTCTTTCTCTCTATCATTTTGTCATCTTTGACAATTTAATGAATGAGAGTTTTAAATTTGCATTTTTTTCTATTGGTGATCTGGAGAATTTTTAATATGATTGTTGATAGTTTGCTTTTCAGTTGTTTTAAGAATCACCACTTCATAGTCTTGACAGTATATCTATGGAAAGAGTTTTTGTTATTACACCCTTTTGATGTGACTATTATGACTTGCCATGATGATTTTTCCCAAGTAATCTTCTCTTCTAATTTTTTTTAGGTTTTTTTTTTTTGACAAGGCAATGGGGTTAAGTAGCTTGCCCAAGGCCACACAACTAGCTATTTATTAAGTGTCTGAGGCCAGATTTGAACTCAGGTACTTCTGACTCCAGGTCTAGTGCTCTATCCACTGCGCCACCTAGCTGCCCCTTCTCTTCTAATTTTAACTGAATTGATTTTGATATTGCAAAAGCTTTTCAGTTTTATGTCATCAAAATTATTAATTTTATCTTTTATGTTCTTTTGTTTGGTCAAGAGCTCTTCTATGGATAGTTGTGAAATATATTTCCTTCCTACGCCTCTTATCTATTTGTGATATGACCTTTTTATATGTAAATCAAATGTCCATTCAAGGCATAGTTTGTCATAGCCAGATGACTTTCCAGTTTGTCCAATGGTTTTGCCAATCAAATATTAAGTTTCTACCAGCTGAGAGGCAATTGTGGAGTACTGGCTCTGAGAGTTAGCAAGGTCCAAATTCAAATTCAACCTCAGATTATACTAGAAATGTGACCCTGGGCAAGTCACTTAACCTCTGTTTACCTCAGTTTTCTCAACTGTAAAATGAGGATAAAAATATCACCTACATTACAGAATTGTTGTGAGAAAAAAAATGAGATATCTGTAAAAAGTGATTAGCTGGAACAGTTGGGTAGCACAGTGGAGAGATCACTGGACTAGAAATCAGGAGGACATCAGTTCAAATCCTACCTCACACACTTGACTTGAATCTGGCAATTTGCTGTGTGACCCTGGGCAAATCATTTAAGCTCAATTTCCTTGTAAAAAAATACAAGCAAAAAAAGTGTTTGGCATAGTGCTAAGCCAGTAGTTATTTTCCTCCCTTTCCTTGCCCTAGTTTATGGTGATTTGAGGTTTATCAAACACTAGGCTATGACATTCATTTGCTTCTGTGTATTATA
This sequence comes from Macrotis lagotis, assembly GCF_037893015.1. Classification (NCBI taxonomy): domain Eukaryota; kingdom Metazoa; phylum Chordata; class Mammalia; order Peramelemorphia; family Peramelidae; genus Macrotis; species Macrotis lagotis. Next base: position 70,034,096 of record NC_133660.1, read on the forward strand.
TACCTAATCTCCTCCACTAATTGAACACTCTCCTTTTTAATCAGTATCAAAGTCTTTTAATGATTATTCCTTTGTAGTACAGTTTGAAGTCTAGTGCTGCTGGGCTCCCTTTCTTTACATCTTCCTTTCATATTTCCCTTGAAATTCTTAAATTTTTATTCCTTCAAATGAATGTTTATTATTTTCCTAATAATATAAAAATAATCTTTTGATAGTTTGATTGATATGGCAATGAATAACTAAGCTAATTTAGGTAGTATTATTTTTATTATATTTGCAATCATTTGGACCAGTTCAATACTCAATCATGAGTATATTTAGATCTCTATTTCTTTTTAAATATATTTTCTATTTTAAATTTAAATGTAAAATAAGAAGAAATTGTCTTGTGTACAACAAAAGAGATTCATAATATTTAGAAATAAATTTCCATTTCAAAAAATCCTTATAAAATAAATATTACACATTGTGTTCAAAATTATCCATCTTTTCTTTGCTTCCTTATAGTTTTTCTTTTGTTCTTTGCTGTGCACTGTTTATGTTCCCTTCCCCTGACATGGGGAATTAATTAAGTATGAAAATATACGTACCTATACATTTGTATATATATTCATATATATACAAATCCATCCATAGAGACATTATATATATTATATATATTATATATATAACACATATATATGTATATGCACACACACAAACACACACACACACACACACAAACACACACATATATAATTCCCTCTTTAACCCATTCTTTTTTTTTAGGTTTTTGCAAGGCAAACGGAGTTAAGTAGCTTGCCTAAGGCCACACAGCTAGGTAATTATTAAGTGTCTGAGACCAGATTTGAACCCAGTTACTCCTGACTCCAGGGCTGGTGTTTTATGGACTATGCCACCTAGCCCCCCCTAACCTATTCTTGATGAGAGTAGGTTTCCAGAACTATCAGCTCTCCTTCCCCAACTAATTCCTTTCTAATTCTTCCTCATACAACTCATTTGTATAAGATGATTACTCTCTTTTTTATCTTTTCCTACACCAATTTACTTTTATGAAACCCCTTCTACTCAATTCTACCCCAATATTTTCTTTGAACTACCTATACTTCAAACTTCATATAGAAACAATTTGTCCTTGTAATTAGACAATGAAGTTCATCTTATATTCCTCTCGGTTCTTGTATGTCAAATATTGCATTAAGTTCAGGTCTTTTTGCAGCAAAATCCTGAAAATCTGGCAATTTGTTGAATGTTCACTTTTTTTTTTTTTGGAGGAGGGTTTAGAATTATGCTTAACTATGGGGTGGCTAGGTGGCGCAGTGGATAAAGCACTGGCCCTGGAGTCAGGAGTACTTGGGTTCAAATATGACTCAGACACTTAATAATTACCTAGCTGTGTGGCCTTGGGCAAACCACTTAACCCCATTTGCCTTGCAAAAAAAAAAAAAGAATAGAATACAGAATTATGCTTAACTCTGCAGGGTATGGACTCAGAAACTTTATGAAAACTATAAAACTCTTTTCACACAAATAAAATCAGATCTAAATAAATGGACAAATGTCAATTGCTCATAGATAGGTTGAGCTAATATAATAAAATTAACAATTCTACCTAAATTAAATTACTTATTTAGTGCCATACCATTCAAACTTTCAAAAAATTACTCTAGTGACCTAGAAAAAAATAGTAACTAAATTCATATGGAGAAACAAAAGATAAAGTATCAAAGGAATGCAGAGGAAGGCAGCCTAGCCATATCAGAATTAAAACTAAATTATAAAGCATCAGTCATCCTGTTTAGTACTGGCTAAGAAATAGAGTGGTGGATCAGTGGAATAGATTAGGTACAAAAGAGACTGTAGTAAATGAATATGGGGGGGAGTGGAGCCAAGATGGCAACAGGAGAGGATCCTCTCTTAGGTGCTCTCTCTCAAAACTTATAAGCTAAGGACTAACTAAATTTTCGAGAGAAAGAATCCACAGAGGGATCCAGTGAGGTAGTTCTCCAACCCAAGGTAATCTGAGAAAGAGCGGAAAGGCTCCACTCCATGGGATTGGAGGGGCAGCCCACCAGAGCAAAGGAATTTCAGCCTCTAGGAGGCAGCCCCAGGGTGCTGGGAGCCGGGGCAGCAGGGGCAGTTTCCTGATCTACACCCTGGGGAGTACTGGGCACAACTTGGGGGATCAGCAGGGAGACCTCTGCCAGAGCAAGTGCATGAAGCCCAGCCCTCAGGGCACTCAGTGATCTGCATGGCCAAGGCAGCCCAGATCCAGGACCCATAAGCAGGAGCAGATAAGTGGGAGTCCCAGGGCATGAGTGCTGAGCCTAGGGAGGGGCATGGAGAGAGACTGCCAAGCTCTGTCCTATGTTCCTAGAACAGGACTCTGAGGCTCTGACCATATTCAGATCCTGATCACAGTCTAAGACCCCCACAGAACAGCAGCCCCCCCCCCACCTCAGCCCTGTGGCTCCTGGCTCCAGGGCTGGTGCTCTGTCCACTGTGCCACCTGGCCACAGCTATTTATTATTATTATTATCATTATTATTATTATTATTATTTAATTTTAACTTTTTTCTCTCTCCTTTACTTTATCGCTCATGCAGGTCTATATTTTTGGGGGTGAGGGGGTTTTATGTTTACTCTTAAGAATATTTTAGTAATGTATAAAAAAATTTGTACAAAGTAAGAATAAATTTTTTAAAAATAAATGAATATAGTAATCTAGTGTTTGATAAACCCAAAGATTCCATCTTTTGGGATAAAAACTCATTCTTTGATTAAAAACTGTTGGAAACAGGGTGGCTAGGTGGCGCAGTGGCTATAGCACCGGCCCTGGAGTCAGGAGGACCTGAGTTCAAATCTGGTCTCAGACACATAATAATTACTTAGCTGTGTGACTTTGGGCAAGTCACTTAACCCCACTGCCTTACCAAAAAAAAAAAAGAAATATTGGTTAATTTAAAGATTTAATTTAGGAATATTGCTAGTGATAACATTTAAATAATATATTGAAATTATTTAAAGTTACCTAAGATATTCTAATTGCTTTTTAAAAAGGATTCTAGAAGCAATAGTGTGTGATCATGTTTTAACATGGATAAGTGAGCATATTAATAAAGAAAAATTTTTTTATAGAATTTGTTTCTTGAGATTATTATATTTGTACACTCCAAATCTTTTGTTGTAAAATCATCTGTGCAACATGGATAAAAAAAAATTTTGTGATGTTTTTCTTATTGGTTTCACTATAAGATTATAATCACTATGTGGCATTTTCTGATCCTTTGGACTATAAAGTTTAGAGCTACATCTCTGTCTGATTTATAGGAAATTGCTATTAAAGACTTCAAGGAAATGCTGTTTGGGACAAAGTTTATTGATGCTAGTCACCTAAGGGAGATTGAACACTGAAGGTAGCAGGTTCATTGGGACAATATTAAAAAGATCTACTATTCAGCACAATTTGAGGTTGGACACTTTTTGACTTGTTTCTCAAATGTGACATTTGGGAAAAAACTCACCCGGCAGATTTAAAGTTTGACTTAAGGCTTTTTGACTGACTATCCACATGATCTCTGCCTAGAAATGATCATTCAAATAAGTAAAAGAATTTCCTTTTCTGATGTCCCTGATCTTTATGATAAATTGCTATAATCAAGTCAGGTAATCTATACTAAAGTCAGGTTCAGGAATTTAATTCTTTGGGCTACATTTATACCATGTTCTAATATGGCAACATTAGCCAACTAGGTATATATACATACATATATATATATATATGGCAACATTAGCCAACTAGGTGTATATATATATATATATATATATATATATATATATACATATATATATATATATATATAGCATTAGCATTTAGTGTCAGTCACATGTTGCTATAGTCTATTTTTAAAAAATATATATTTCAAAGAGAAAATACCTTTTTCAGTAGAGGATTTTTAAAATTTATTTTAAACATTAGCAAAAGGTTAAAACTGTTTTTTTAAAAAAATCACTTGGATACTCTCTTCTAAAGTGATTTTAAAATGTATATGTTACAAGCTCAAAATTAATTTGGTAGATCTTTAAAAAGAATCCATTTTTGCAGTGGAATCCTCATATTTATGGAAGTTTATTTTGTTATGTGGAATAGAATCCTCCAAATGGGGGTATAAATGATTAAAAAGGAATGACAATGTCCCAAATAAAACTTGGTTGATTTCTATTTGTAAGTAAGATCTATGTGTGAGAATTGGTAAATCAAAGAAGTTCCAAAGAAGTTTTAGGCCTTCTTAAAAGAAGATATTGACAAGTAAGCTTGGAAGAGTCTGGCCATTGACAAACAACCAGAAACACAAAAGGACATCAGATGTCTCCAAAAGAAAGAAAAAAATAAACCACAAGTTTGTTACTATATTTCTCCATTTTTGCATTTATTTTTATGAGTTATTCAGTCAAAGGAGACTGCTCCCTTTTGATCTTTGTAACTTGCCCTTGACTCTGTAAATACCTTGTTCATCTTTATCCCTACCTCATGGACAGACCTTATGTTTGTTACAAGTCTGTTCTTCTAGCAATCTCTTAGAGATGCTATTTCTCCTTCCAATTTTCCCCCCTTAGTTGATCTGTAGCTGACATAATGACATCTTTGGTCAAAATAGGAGAAATGTCATATAGTAATAATAATTACTATAAGTTTTTATAACTATTTTCCTGGTCAAAGGTTGATTTTCTTAGCTATTATGAGGGGTGGAATATATCATCCTTTAGACCTGGAAAGGAGTGCTTGTCTTGCCTTCCAGGTACTAAAACTTGTAAAAGGTGACCTCCCTTGGGCAAGATAGCATTATAGAAGGATGGTTCTCTTGATATCAAATAATAGAATGGTCTCTAGAGAAGCTGAAGGTTTTGTCTACTCTTTTTAAGTATATTCTGTTCCCTTCCCCTTGCTGCTTTGTAAGATTTTGAATCTCCCTCACCTTGGTGTGGTCATTACTAAAATGGCCTCCACCTATAGTAATGGTAATCCCAGAGAATAAAACTTCATATCTAAATCATAACACATTTTCTGTCATTGCTATATTTTTAAGATTTTGTTTTTAAGGTTAATAGGTGACATAAGAAAATTATCTCTATTTGCTTCCTGTGATTCTAAAGTGCCTAGTATAAGCCAAATACTTTATATGTTAGCTGTCGTTTCCTTAAGTAGTTGTAAGTGCCTCACACCTGAAACTTTTATATGAGGATTTTTAACTGTGAATAGTGTATTATGATGATAATGGTGACAAGAAGCCTAATTTTACATGTGTTGGAATCCCCTTACGAGTTTGTTCCAGGTATCTAGGTGGCACACTGGATAGACACTGGCCCTGGAGTCAGGAGGAGCTGAATTCAAATATGACTTCAGATACTTATTAATTACCTATCTGTGTGATGACCATGAGCAAGTCACTTAACCCCATTGCCTTGCAAAAAAAACCTCAAAAAATAAATAATAAGTTTGTTCAAGTTTCAAGTAATATTAATTTTCTTAGCCAACTCTTGTTTTTTTAATTTTGCCTAAAGTCAGTAATATTGCGGCAATATTTATCACTCAAGCCACTTAACCCCATTTGCCTTGCAAAAAAAATTATCATTCATGAAAATGTAAATTATTTGAAGTTATTTTCATAATGTTAATACATAAGGGTCAAAAAGTACAACCCATTGCAAAATAGATGATTGAGCAGACAAGAACAACAAACTCAGGTCTCTTCTCTGGGTCCCTAAACAATGCCTTGATTTGCAAGTTTATATATAATAGTAATGATTTTTAATGATTTGGTGTTTATATCAGGACAAACTTAAACTGGAAAAGAAAACTAAGTGATGAATTTAAATTGAAATTTCTTCATTTTTGAACTAGTTGACTTTTTTATTGCACCTTCTTAAAAGGAAAATACCTATATTTAGCCCTGAGTTGTGATAGCAATTTTCCTTTCTGGGGTGAAAGTTTTTTGATTTTGAAGATTGCGTTCAGCTGTTGTTTTCTGATGGCTCAGTCAAATCTCCATTTGAGAGAAAGGACATTAACCATTCAGAGAATGTGGTGATTACAGGTGGAGGTCAGTGAGGAACAAAAAAGGCAAAAAGATGGTTTTTGGTCTTAGCACAAGGCAGGATCCTCTGGCTTAATTTCCCTAGTATTTCATTGAAAAGGAGTGTTTCCTACTTGCTTCTTTTATTTCTGAGTATAGCTGTGAGGTGGAACTGTCAGCTCTAACTTTTACCTGAACTCAAAATAGACCTAAGGATGTTTGATCTTGATCCTGGCTTTTCTCCCTTCATAGCAAACCTGCACAATCAGAGCAGGTAGGAAAATTTATGGCATTTTTCACTTACAGTTATCTAAATTCTAATGATGTTCTGTCTGATATGTTCTTGTGGGAACTGAGCACTTTTTGTACATCAGGATATGATTCTCTATCATAACTATCCTAAAATCAGCTAGGTGGCCCAGCGGATAGAGAGCTAGTCTTGGAGTCAGAAGGACAGATTTAAGATAATTCTTAATTTAGTTAGTCCTGTTTCTTTTTCCTACAGAATTAAATTTTGGATTAAATCAAACCAAATCTGCACTCCTGATACATATATATTCTACTTACTTATATATGTATTTATAGAGACAATTCTTAGGAGAACAAAGATCACACATTGATATACTGTAGAGATTTAAGTGCTCTGGCCTAGCCCCCCAACCAAGAAAAGCTCTGTGATCTCTTCTCAGTAAAACCTCTTCAGGGCCAGTGGAGAACAGAGAAGAATTGCTGGGAGAAGCAACACATAAAGCTTCTGGTTTAAAATATTATTTGCTAATTAAAACCTGTCAGAAAATAATTTTAGGGCTAATTGTACCACATATTGTCTATTTTTAGTCTCTAAACTTATTTTTAGTAAAATTAGTAGTCTATTAGTGGTAAAATTAATAGGATAAAATTTACTTTTAGTCTTCTTTTTTTCTTCTTTTTTCTTTTTTATTATATAAATATTTTATTTGGTTTCCAATTATATACAAAAGTAGTTTCTACCAATTATTTTTTGTAAGGTTTTAAATTTTACAGTTTCCTCCCTTCTCTTTCCCTTCCCCCCCAGAAGGCAATCTGATAATCTTTACATTTTTCTATGATATGTATTGATCAAAATTGAATGTGTTCAGGAAAAAAAAATATCCATGAGGAAGAAATAAAATATTAGATGTAGCAAAATTATGTAGTACATACTACAACTATTTTTTAATTGAAGATAATAATCTTTGGGCTTTGTTTAAACACAATTCTTTCTCTGTATTCTCTAAAATTATATCTGATTATTACACTGATAGAGTGAGCAATTCCATTGATGTTGATCATAATTCCCATGTTGCTCTTAGAGCATATAATGTTCTTCTGGTTCAGCTCATCTCACTGAGCATCAATTCATACAAGTTTTCCAAGCTTCTCTGAAATCACTTCCCATCTGGTTTCTAATAGAACAATAGTGTTCCATCACACACACACACACACACACACACACACACACACACACACACATACAGATGCCACAATTTGTCTAGCCTTTCCTCAACTGATGGACATCCCCTCAATTTCTAATTCTTTGCTACTATAAACAGAGCTGCTATGAATATTTTTGCACAAGTGATATTTTTACCTTTTTCCTGATCTCTTCAGATATAGGACCAGTAATGGTATTACTGGATCAAAGGGTATGCACATTTTTGTAGCCCTTTAGGTATAAATCCAAATTGCTCTCCAGAAAGGTTGGATCAGGTCACAGTTCCACCAATAATGCATGAGTGTCCCAAATTCTATCAGCATCATGTTGATGTCACAGAAGGACTTAGGCAGAGTTCCATCTTCACCTATTTTTCAAAATACTTTTTTATAGAATTGGAACCAATTGTTTCTTAAATGTTTGATAGAATTCACTTGCAAATCCATCTGGCCCTGATTTTTTTCTCATGGAGTTCATTGATGGCTTGTTGAATTTCTTTTTATGAGATAGGGTTGTTCAGGTATTTAATTTCCTTTTCATTTATCCTGGGCAATTTATATTTTTTTGTAAATATTAATCCATTTCATTTAGATTATCAAATTTATTGCCATACTTTTGGGAAAAATAGTTCTCTATTATTACTTTAATTTCCTCCACATTGGTGATAAGTTCACATTTTTCATTTTTGATACTGGTAATTTAGTTTTCTTCTTTTTTTAAAAAATCAAATTAACCAAATTTATCTATTTTATTTTTTATTAGTTTTATTTATTAGCTAAATAGTTCTCTTGCTTTTGATTTTATTAATTTCTCCTTTAATTTTTAGAATTTCTAATTTGGTATTTAATTGGGGGGGTTATTTTGTTCTTTCTCTAATTATTTAGTTGAATGCTTAGTTAATTGATTTCCTTTTTCTCTATTTTATTCATGTAAGCATTTAGAGATATAATTTGGTTTTTTTTTTAGGTTTTTTTGCAAGGCAATGGGGTTAAGTGGCTTGCCCAAGGCCTCACAGCTAGGTAATTATTAAGTGTCTGAGACTGGATTTGAACCCAGGTACTCCTGACTCCAGGGCCAGTGCTTTATCCACTGTGCCACCTAGCCGCCCCCCTAGAGATATAATTTGTCCCCTAATAACTACTTTGGCTGTATCCCATAAGTTTTGGTATGTTGTTTCCTTATGATCATTGTCTAGGATAAAATTATTAATTATATCTATAATTTGTTGTTTGATCCACTCATTCTTTAAAATGAGGTTATTTAGTTTCAAATTAGTTATAGGTCTATCTCTCCATGGCCCATTATTACATGTGATTTTTATTACAATATAGTCTCAAAAGGAAGTATTCACTATTTCTGCCTTTCTGTATTTGATTATGAAGTTTTTATGCCCTAGTACATGGTTAATTTTTGTGTAGGTGCCATGTACTACAGAAAAAGAGGCATATTCATTTCTATCCCCATTCAATTTTCTCCAAAGGTCTATCATGTCTAGGTTTTCTAACATTATATTTACCTCCTTCTTGGTTTTTTTTTAATATAGTTAGATTTCTCTAATTCTTAGAGGGGGGGAGGTGAAGTCTCCCAAGTGGAGTTTGTTGCCTGTATCTTCCTATACCTCATTCAGCTTCTCCTCTAAGAATCTGGATGCTATACCACTTGGTGCATATATATTTAGTATTGAAATTGCTTCACTGTCTATTGGTACCTTTTAGGAGGATATAGTATCTTTCCTTATCTTTTAATGAGATCTATTTTTACATCTTCTTTGTCTGAGATAAGAATTGCTACCCCTGTTTTTTTCACTGCAGCTGAAGCACAATATATTCTGATCCAACCTTTTACCTTTACTCTGTATGTACTTCTCTGATTCAAATCATTTTCTTATAAGCAGCATATTGTAGGATTCTGGTTTTTAATGCACTCTGCTATCCACTTACATTTTATGGGAGCATTATTGCCTTCTATTCTATCTTCCTTCCATTTGTATCTTTCCCCTTTTTCCACTTTATCCCTATTTCCCAGTATGTTGCTTCTGAATACCACTTCCTTCAGTGGTTCTGCCCCATTGTATTCATGCCCCTCCCCTCTCTTTTCCTTTTCCCTTTGCCCCTTCTTTCTTCCCTTCTTTCAATCAGTTCCTTTTTTCCTCCTCCCTCACTGTTTCCCCTCTTAATATTGAAAGGTCAGATAAGTCTCTAAACTCAACTGACTGTGTGTATGTTTGTGTGTTTATCACTCTTTGAGCCAAATCTGTTGAGAATAAGATTCAGGTGGTTCTTACTTCCTCCCTTCTTTTCCTCTATTGCAACAGATCTTTTGCACCCCTTCATGTGATGTAATTTACCCCATTCAGTCTCCTTCATCCTCCTGTCTCTTTACTGTTGCCCCCCTTTTTTTAAGTCTTTTTTTTTGCAAGGCAATGCAGTTAAGTGGCTTGCCAAGGCCACACAGCTAGGTAATAATTAAGTGTCTGAGGCCAAATTTGAACTCAGGTAACCCTGACTCCAGGGCTGGTGCTCTATCTACTATGCCACCTAGCCACCCCTACTGCCCCCCCCTTTTAAAGGAGATATTATTTTTTAATCACTCTGTCAGAATCACAGACAAGTCATGAGTGTCCATTACTTCTGGCTAAGTATTTTCCTTCTAATAGTTACAGTTCTCATGAGAATCTTTCTCCCAGGAGGGGAATATAACCACCTTATAGGATAACAGTTTTTTTTCTTTTCCCCTTTTTAACCTTGTCATGTATTTCTTGAGTCTACTGTTTGAAGGCCAGATTTTCTGTTTAGCTGTGGTCTTTTCTTCAGGAAAAGTTGAAAGTCTCCTATTTTGTTCAATGTCCATCTTTTGCCCTAGAAGAGAAGGCTTGGTTTTACTGGATAGTGAATTCTTTTGTTTTTTTTTTCATTTTTGCAAGGCAGTGGGTTAAGTGACTTGCCCAAGATCACACAGCTAGGTAATTATTAAGTGTCTGAGGTCACATTTGAACTCAGGCCCTTCCAACTCAAGGGCTGGTGCTCTATCTACTGTACCACCTAGCTGCTCTTGGATAGTGAATTCTTGGCTGCATTCCAAGTTCCCTTGCTCTTTGGAATATCATATTATAGTCCCTTAGATCCCTTAATGTTGATGCAGCCAGGTCCTGTGTAATCTTTATTGTGGCTCCTTGGTATTTGAATTGTTTCTCCTGGCTGCTTGCCAGATTTTCTCCTTTATCTGATAGTTCTGGAGTTTGGTCACAATATTCCTTGGTGTTTTCATTTTCTTTCCCTCCTTTTTATGAGGGAATCAATGTGTTCTTTAAATAACTATTTTGCATTCTAGTTCCTTGATATAAGGACAATTCTTCACTATATCCTTAAATATGGAGTCTAGGCTTTTTTTCTCCTCAAAATTTTCAGGAAGCCCTATGATTAAAATGTCTCTTCTGGATCTATTCTCCAGGTCAGTTATTTTGTTGGTGAGTTATTTTACATTTTCTTCTATTTTTTATGTTTTTTTGGTTTTGTTGAGCAGATTCTGAGTGTCTCCTCAAGTCATTAGTTTCCACAGATTCCAATCTCTCTTTTAGAGAAGAATTTTTTTCATTTATTTAAAAGCAACTCCTTTTTCAATTGGTCAATTCTATGTTTGAATGACTTTTGCATTTGCCCAATTGTGTTTTTGAGAGAATTATTTTCTTTTTGCACTTGTCCAATTGTATTTCCAAAGGATTTGTTTTCTTGTTACAAGATGTTGATTTTCTCTTGCTTTTTTCCAAATTTTTCTATTTGATTTTTAAACTCTTTCCTGTTGTCTTCTAAGAAGAGATCAATTCATATTCTCCTGAGAAGTTCTAGTTCTCTCTGAGTTAGGATTTTTGTCTTTTAGGTAACTTTCAATGGAGCCACCTTTCTGATGGCCTTTCTTCATTTTCCTAGGAGCTTGTCTTGGGGGAGTGGCTGGTTCACAGACCATTAGTTTTGAAAACCCTAGAGGCTTTGTTCACTGGGCTTAGTAACTCCAGGTGAGTGCCAGTAAGGGATTCCAGAGGCTTTCTCTGGAGTGTCTTGATTAGCGGCCCATTCCTTAGGCCTTGGGGCTGTGGGAGGGGGAGCAGCAGGATCTGGGTTATCCTGGAACAATGTAGCCTAGAGCCTCAGACTACTCAACCTATTTAATCCTCAATCAGTCCTGGGGGAGATCAGCTGCCTACACCTGAACCTAGGGAGGTAAGGGGGCTGTTACTGTATTTGTTCCCACAGGAATGAGGGGGCGGGGACTCAACTGGAAACTTGGGAACTTGGCTGAAAACATGGGAACTTGCAGTCCTGGTCTTCCAGGCCAGCTGAACTGACCTGATAGATGTCTATCTGTGGTGCTAGAGCTTTCTTACTTCTGTGCTTGAGTTCTCCTGCCTGCTGTGCATACAGCCAAAGCTTTTTCATGGGCCTCACTATACTGCTCTTGCACTGGGTCTCTGCTCTCTGCCCTCAGCTCACCTGTGCTGCCCAGTGACAGACCTTGCTCCATGATATTCTTCTAGGTTCTTCTTTGAGTTCTCTGGATCCAAATTCTGATAAGAGGCTTAGTTCATGTTAGTTCTTTTTTTGTTAATTTTATTATTTTTCTTATTAATATTTTATTTGGGGGGAGTGGCTAGGTGGCACAGTGGATAGAGCACCAGCCCTGTAGTCAGGAGTACCTGAGTTCAAATCTGGCCTCAGATACTTAATAATTACCTGGCTGTGAGGCCTTGGGCAAGCAACTTAACCCCCATTACCTTGCAAAAAAGAAAGAAAGAAAGAAAGAAAAAAAACCTTTTTAAAAAACCATTTTATTTGTTTTCCAATTATATACAATAGTAGTTTCTATCTACTATTTTTTGTAAGGTTTTGAAATTTACAATTTTCCCCCTACCCTCCTTTCCCTCCCTTCTCCCATAGAAGGCAGTCTGATAGCCTTTACATTGTTTCCATGCTATACATTGATTAAAATTGAATGTGTTAAAGGAGTAAACATAAGAGTAAACATACCCCCCCTACCCCCCCCCCCCCCGCCCAAGATGAGAAACCTCAAGAATAGTGAGAGAGGAAAAAAATGTACTTCAGTCTGTGTTCAGATTTCAATGGCTCTGTCTCTGGGGTGAATTGCTTTCTTTATCATAAGTCCACCAGAGAAGTTGCTTCAATATTTTTCCCACAGTTGCTATTACTAGCTGTACCTCTACTCTATTACTCCCCACTCTCATTTATTCTATTCTCTCTCTCTCCTTTCATCCTGGCCCTGTTCAAGACTGTGTTATATCTGGGTACCCTCTCCCTCAATCTTCCCTCTCTTCTATCACCTATTCCCCTCTTCCCTCCCCTCATTCCCCTTTATCCCATCCCTGTCTTCTCATTTTTCTCTTGGGTAAGATAGATTTCCTCACCCTATTAAGTGTGTATTTTATTTCCTCTCTGAGTCATTTATGATGAGAATAAAGGCTCACTCATTCCCCCCTTGCCTTCCCCTTTTCCACTCCATTGAAAAAGCTTCTTCTTGATGCTTATGTGAAATATCTTAGGCTTCTTCATCATCTTTCCCTTTCTCCCAGTACTTTCCTTTATCAACCATTGACTCCATCTTTTTACCATATTATACCATTATATTCTGCTCCTTCCTTTATCCTGTCTATATATGCTCCTTCTAACAGCTCTTATAAATGAGAAAGTTCCTATGAGTTATCAATACCTTCTTCCCATGCTGCTATACAATATCATTAAGTTCCTCATAATTAGTCCTTCTCTTCCACCCCCTTTATGATTCACCAGAGTCCTGTACTTGGAGATCAGACTTTCTGTTCAGCTCTGGTCATTTCAATAGGAAATTTTGAAAATCCCCTGTTTCTTGGAAAGTCCATCTTTTTCCCTGAAAGAGGATGTTCAGTTTTGCTGGGTAGTTGATTCTAGGTTATAAACCAGGATCCTTTGCCTTCTACAATATCGTATTTCAATCTCTACAAGCACTTAATGTAGATACTGCCAGATCCTGTGTTATCCTGACTATGGATCATTTGTAGCTGAATTGTCTGTTTCTGGCAGCTTTTAGAATTTTCTCTTTGATTTGGGAGTTTTGGAATTTAGCTATAATATTCCTGGAAAGCTTTTTCCAAATCCCAGTCTTGGTGAGACACTCCTTTCCTGTGGAACTTCAAAGTTATCTTGGACTGGGAAAATGTATCAATCAGTCTTTAGAGGGGTTCTGCCCCTCTAAATTTTAACTAAAGTCATAATTTGTTGGTTTTTGGAGTTTTGAAGGAAAGGAGTTCCGGGGAAATGCTGCCTTCACGTGGCCATCTTGGCTCTGCCCCTGGTTCATGTTAGTTCTAAAGGAAAACCAGAAGAGCTTAAGACAGTGCCTGGCTTCTCTCCGCCATTTTGGCTGGAAGTCTCCATATATTATCTATTAAGATTTTAAATATCCAATCAGTAATTAAATATTTAAACTTTACTATCACATGAAAATTTTCTTTGTTGTAACTTAGATAATCCTTAAGATAAAAACATCAACGAAAATTATTTCAAGTGTGTATTTTAACACTTTCAATTATTCACAACCCAGCAACAAAGCTTTTAAGTTATTTAAGTTTGATATAATTTAGATCCAAATTCTAAATATTCACAGATAAGCAGAACATTTTACATAAAATAATCCTTAATTTGTAACCTTTAAATTATCCAATTGAACCTAAATATCTCTATTTTTTTAAAAAACAAACTTTTAGGGGTGGCTAGGTTGAGCAGTGGATAAAGCATCAGCCCTGGAGTCAGGAGTAGCTGGGTTCAAATCATGTCTCAGACATTTGATAATTACCTAGCTGTATGGCCTTGGGCAAACCACTTAACCCTGTTTGCCTTGCAAAAACCTAAAAAAACTAAAATAAAATAAAATAAAAAACAAACTTTTGTATTCTGACTCATTCTGGTCTATGCTATCTTTTTTAAGTTTAGAAAGGGGCAGAGTTGAGGGATCTAGGAGAGAAAAACCTCAATGTGAATGAATTAAGGACAGAGATAAAAAGAGGGACTTAAAGAGGGAGAGCTGTGCAGCAAAAGTTTAAGAACTGAATAGGTCGATTTTGCTTAAAATTTTACTTACAAGACTATCTTTTCTTATTCTTAGATAGAATTATAATTTTTCCCCTTTTACATTTGAAGGAAAAAAAATGAGTAGACACATACCACTCTTATTTCAGAGAGACAGGAGGTCACAGCCAGCCATCCAAACAATCAATCATTTGATTGGGAAACCCACTTCTCTCAGCTAGAAAAGGGAAAGGGACTTCAGACACATGTACAGCAAAGGTCAAAACTGGCCAAGCCAAGTAATAGCTTTTACCTTTTGCTCACTGATAGCTAGTGACTTAAAAAAGAAAAGAGGGAGGGAGAAAAAAGAGGGAGACAGAGAGAGAGAGAGAGAGAGAGAGACAGAGACAGAGACAGAGACAGAGACAGAGACAGAGACAGAGAGAGAGAGAGAGAGAGAGAGACAGAGAGACAGAGACAGAGACAGAGACAGAGAGAGACAGAGAGAACCTTGCCAGTTAATCTACCCAGAAATAAGTTGGTGAGGAAGAAAAAAGCCCTTTTCTCTTTCAAAAAAACATGATTTTCAGGAAAATCTGATCTGTGATTCCAAGTCATGATTCTGGGAAAAGAAAACGATCCAATTTCCCTTGTTTCCTTGCTGTGAAACAGAGAGAAGGGGAGAGGAATGCAATGAGATGTTGAGTCCTCAAGGGAGAGGAGATTGAAAAAGGAGATTGGCCAGTTAGGACACAGAAACATGGCAGCAAGCCTGACAAGGCAGAGAGAACTGAGAGTTCAATTAGGCTTGTACTATATAGAACATACAATTTAAACAAATACCTACAAAACTCACAAACTGAGTCAGAGCACCTTGAACCAGAGACCCCAAAAACCCACACTGCTCTCACACCAGAGGGTCCCCAAAACACAACACACTCAAAGATAGCAGGTTGCCAGACAAGACCCTTGCACTCATCAGCAATGCCACAACAGACCTAGTGTCATGTTTAGACCAAGGGACATGTCTTGAACACCCTCCCCAGTTGGAAAACACAGGCAATTACCATGAAAGGTGATAAATCCCTAAAACCAGAAGTAAAATCTAGAGATTATTTAATTTCCAAATAAAACAACTGAGTTTAAAAAGTGATAGCCTGGGGGCAGTTAGGTGGTGTAGTGGATAAAGCACCGGCCCTGGAGTCAGGAGTACCTGGGTTCAAATCCAGTCTCAGACACTTAATAATTACCTAGCTGTGTGGCCTTGGGCAAGCCACTTAACCCTGTTTGCCTTGCAAAAACCTAAAAAAAAAATAAAAAATAAAAAAAAAGTGATAGCCTAAGTGATGGGGAAATTGGAGGGTGACACCAGAGAAAGAGCAGGGTTCTACAGCACAAGCAGTTCACAGACACAACATAGACTTTGGAAAGAATTTAGTTAACAAACCAAGAAACTACTTTGGAAAGAACTTAAAGAAAAGAAGGGAGAAGGACATGGTAGGGAACCCAAGAGAGAAGAGAAATCTATAAATCCAACCACATGTAGTTGGTGCCATATTATTCTAGTGGCATGAGTCAGAGCAAGTGGTTCTAGCTTAGAGAGAGAAAGTGGCCATTCTGCTGAGAAAATGCAAAAGAAGAAAAGAGAGAAAAGGGGACTGCACTACAGAGCACCTTACTTAAATGCATTTCCGTGGTAGTGGGACAAAGGTGGGGCCTGGGGACTGATTTAGCACCTGGTTCCAGGTATTCTCCAAAACATGTGCCACAGGTGGCTCACCAAGGAGTGCCTAAGACAGTACTCATTGTTCATGGGTGGTATTTTATTTACTAGCCTTTCCTGTCCTAAAGTGAGTGACTCTCAAGTTCAATGTGGCATTTCCCTGAGCCTTTCTTCATATTCTCCCCACAAAATTTTGGGACCCACATTTATCTGGGAATTGGGATGGAGGTCAATCTGCTGTAATTTCTTCAAAGCTGAAAGGAAGCATTGTGCTTGCTCTATCTGTTCTATCAGGGATACTTTTCCCATTTGGAGGGGAAAATATTGCAGTCAGAACTCTATTAAGGCAAGGTCCACAGGATGAGAGCTATAAGAACTGATGCAGCGTTGATTGCTATCTAGTAGAGGCCTCTGTTAGAGACTGTTATTAGCCTGGAGAAACAAACCTCAGAAAAGAACAAGCAAATAAAAATCAAATAGGATCAATTAAAAGAGGCTGAGTGAGGAGAAAAGCTAGGAAGTCTCAGGAAAAATTAGTATGCCAAGAAAATATAGAGAACAAAAATCATACTCCATGATCATAATCAGAATACTTTCATAAGAACATGGATTCCAATACAACATGAATTATTAATGGTTGCCACATCAATTGAGTTGTAATCAAAAGCTCAAGAATGGTATAAACAAATACACTTGGATAATCATTTTAGAACAGCAAATGTCCAATAAGTGATTTATAATAAATTTTTCTGTTTTAGCTTTAACCATGTTTAGAATGAACAAAAATCTGTAGCTGAAGAATGGATCTCTTTTTAAAACAGTTTAAAATAGACCAAAAAACATCCTTCTGATATAACTAGTCAAGCCAATATTTCTTTTCCAAAAAACTTGTGATAAAAAATCATATCCTGAGGTGACAAATTTTTTTTTAAGATTTTATTTTGAATTTTACATTTTTCCTCTAATCTTGCTTCCCTCCCCCCACACCCCAGAGAAGGCAATCTGTTAGTCTTTACATTGTTTCCATGGTATGATTTAAGTTGAATGTGATAAGAGAGAAATCATATCCTTAAGGAAGAAACATAAAGTATAAGAGATAACAAAATTACATAATAAGGTAACACTTTTTTTTTGATTAAAGGTAATAGTCTTTGATCTTTGTTCAAACTCCACAATTCATTTGTGGGATATAGATGATATTCTCCATTGCAGATACCCCTAAATTGTCCTTGATTGTTGCACTGATGGAATGAGCAAGTCTGACCATCACCCCCATGTTGCTGTTAGGGTGTACAGTGTTCTTCTGGTTCTGCTCATCTCGCTCAGCATCATTTCATGCAAATTCTTCCAGGCTTCCCTGAGTTCCCATCCCTCCTGGTTTCTAATACCACAACAGTGTTCCATCACATACATATACCACAGTTTGTTAAGCCATGCCCCAATTAATTTCCAATTCTTTGCCACCATAACAGGGCTGCTATGAGTATTTTTGTACAAGTGATATTTTTACCCTTTTTCATAATCTCTTCATGGTATAGATGCAGTATAGACCCCATGGTTCACCACTGCACATTTATGTTGCCTTTTGGGCATAATTCCAAATTATTCTCCAGAAAGGTTGGATGAGTTCACAGCTATACCAACAATTTATTAGTGTCCCAGATTTCCCATATCCCTTGCAACATTGATCACTGGCCTTTCTGGTCTGAGAGGTGTGAGGTGGTACCTGAGGTGGTACCTGAGGTGACAAATATTAAATAAAGCCCAAAACTAAGATTTACTGGCTGTTTAGGATTTAGAGGATGGTGGATCAAATTTTGGCTCACACTCTTAATTAATGAGCATGAGTGTGCTATGAATAACATACAGAGACTTAAAAGAATTTGTTCTTCTATGTATTTCAGGCTCCAGGTTTTATAGGTGTCGTTATTTTTTAATTAATTTTTATTAAAGATATTATTTGAATTTTACAATTTTCCCCTCCATCTTACTTCCCTCCCCCCAGCCCCCCCACAGGAAGCAATCTGTCAGTCTTTACTTTGTTTCCATGTTGTACCTTGATCCAAACTGGGTGTGATGAGAGAGAAATCATATCCTTAGAGAAGAGACAAGAAGTCTAAGAGGTAACAAGATCAGACAATAAGATATCTGGTTTTTCCCCTAAATTAAAGGGAATAGTCCTTGAACTTTGTTCAAACTCCACAGCTGCTTATCTGGATACAGATGGCACTCTCCTTTGCAGACAGCCCAAAACTGCTCCCGATTGTTGCACTGATGGAATGAGCGAGTCCTTCAAGGTTGATCATCACCCCCATGTTGTTGTTAGGGTATACAGAGTTTTTCTGGTTCTCCTCATCTCACTCAGCTTCAGTTCATGCAAATACCTCCAGGTTTCCCTGAAATCCCATCCCTTCTGGTTTCTAATACAACAATAGTGTTCCATGACATACATATACCACAGTTTGCTAAGCCATTCCCCAATTGAAGGACATTTACTTGATTTCTAATTTTTTGCCACCACAAACAGGGCTGCTATAAATATTTTTGTACAAGTAATGTTTTTACCCTTTTTCATCATCTCTTTAGGATATAGACCCAGTAGTGGTATTGCTGGGTCAAAGGGTATGCACATTTTTTTGTTGCCCTTTGGGCATAGTTCCAAATAGCTCTCCAGAAGGGTTGGATAAGTTCACAACTCCACCAACAGTGTAATAGTAGTGTCCCAGATTTCCCACATCCCTTCCAACAATGATCGTTATCCTTTCTGGTCATATTGGCCAATCTGAGAGGTGTGAGGTGATACCTCAGAGAAGCTTTAATTTGCATTTCTCTAATAATTAATGATTTAGAGCATTTTTTTTCATATGGCTATGAATTGCTTTGATCTCCTCATCTGTAAATTGCCTTTGCATATCCTTTGACCATTTGTCAATTGGGGAATGGCTTTTTGTTTTAAAAATATGACTCAGTTCTCTGTATATTTTAGAAATGAGTCCTTTGTCAGAATCATTAGTTGTAAAGATTGTTTCCCAATTTACTACATTTCTTTTGATCTTGGTTACAGTGGTTTTATCTGTGCAAAAGCCTTTTAATTTAATGTAATCGAAATCATCTAATTGGTTTTTGGTGATGTTCTCCAACTCTTCCTTAGTCATAAACTGCTCCCCTTTCCATAGATCTGACAGGTAAACTAGTCCTTGATCTTCTGATTTGCTTATAGTATTGTTTTTTATGTCTAAGTCCTGTAACCATTTGGATCTTATCTTGGTAAAGGGTATTAGGTGTTGGTCTAATTTAAGTTTCTTCCATACTAACTTCCAATTATCCCAGGAGTTTTTATCCCAATGGCTGGACTCTTTGGGTTTATCAAACAGCAGATTACTTTTACACCTAGTCTATTCCACTGGTCTACCACTCTATTTCTTAGTCAATACCAAACAGTTTTGATGACTGATGCTTTATAATATAATTTTAGATCAGGTAGGGCTAAGCCACCTTCTTTTGCACTTTTTTCCATTAAGCTCTTGGCAATTCTTGACTTTTTATTTCTCCATATGAATTTACTTACTTTTTTTCTAACTCATTAAAGTAATTTTTTGGAATTTTTATTGGTAGGGCACTAAACAGGTAGTTTAGTTTTGGTAGAATTGTCATTTTTATTATATTAGCTCTCCCTATCCATGAGCAGTTGATATTTGCCCATTTATTTAAATCTGATTTGTGTGAGAAATGTTTTATAATTGTTTTCAAAAAGATTCTGAGTCTGTCTTGGCAAATAGACTCCCAAGTATTTTATATTGTCTGAATTTACTTTGAATGCAATTTCTCTTTCTAGCTCTTCCTGCTGTTTCTTGCTAGACATATATAGAAAAGTTGAGAATTTATGAGGGTTTATTTTATAACCTGCAACTTTACTAAAATTGCTAATTGTTTCCAGTAGTTTTTTGGATGATTTCTTGGGATTCTCTAGGTAGACCATCATGTCATCTGCAAAGAGTGAGAATTTTCTCTCTTCCTTCCCAATTCTAATTCCTTTAATTTCTTTTTCTTCTCTAATTGCTGATGCTAACATTTCTAATACAATATTGAATAGTAGTGGTGATAATGGGCACCCTTGTTTGACCCCTGATCTTATTGGGAATGCCTCTAGCCTCTTCCCATTGAATATAATGCTTGTTAATGCTTTCAAGTACATACTGCTAATTATTCTAAGGAACAGTCCATTTATTCCTACACTCTCTAGTGTTTTTAATAGGAATGGATGCTATATTTTGTTAACAGTTTTTTCAGCATCTATTGATATGATCATGTAATTTCTGATAAATGTGTTGTTGATGTAAGTGAGTATACTAACAGTTTTCCTAATATTGAACCAACCCTGCATTCCTGGGATAAATCCTACTTGATCATAATGTATTATCCTGGTGATAACTTGTTGTAATCATTTTGCTAAAATTTTATTTAAGATTTTTGCATCTATATTCATCAGGGAGATAGGTCTATAATTTTCGTTCTCTGTTTTAACTCTTCCTGGTTTAGGTAATAGCACCATATTGGTTTTATAGAAAGAGTTAGGCAGAGTTCCATCTTTCCCTATTTTTCCCAAAGAGTTTATATAGAATTGGAACTAATTGTTCCTTAAATGTTTGGTAGAATTCACTTGTGAATCCATCAGGCCCTGGAGATTTTTTTTTAGGGAGTTCAGTGATGGCTTGTTGAATTTCTTTTTCTGAGATAGAGTTGTTTAGGTATTTAATCTCTTCTTCATTTAACCTGGGCAACTTATATTTTAGTAAATATTCATCCATTTCACTTAGATTATCAAATTTATTGGCATAGAGTTGGGAAAAATAATTTCATATTAATACTTTAATTTCCTCCTCATTGGTGGTGAGATCACCTTTTTCATTTATAATACTAGCAATTTGGTTTTCTTCTTTCTTTTTTTTAAACAAATTGACCAGAGGTTTATCAATTTATTGGTTTTTTCATAATACCAACCTTTGGTTTTATTTATTAATTCAATAGTTTTTTTGCTTTCGATTTTATTAAATTCTCTTTTAATTTTTAGAATTTCTAATTTGGTATTTGATTGGGGATTTTTGATTTGTTCTTTCTCTAATTTTTTTAGTTGCATGTTTACTTCATTGATTTCCTCTTTCTCCAATTTATTCATATAAGCATTTAGAGCTATAATATATCCCCTGAGAGTCTCTTTGAATGAATCCCATAAGTTTTGGTATGTTGTTTCATTATTATCCTTAACTAGGATAAAATTTTTAATTCTTTCTATAATTTGTTTTTTGGTCCCCTCATTTTTTAAAATGAGGTTATTCTGTTTCCAATTCATTCTGTGTCTATATATCCTTGGCCCAATAGTGCATATGACTTTTATTGCATTGTATTCTGAGAAAGATGTATTCACTATTTCTGCCTTTCTGCCATTGATCATTAGGTTTTTATGTCCTAGTACATGGTCAATTTTTGTATAAGTTCCATGTACTGCAGAGAAAATGATATATTCCTTTCTATCCCCATTCAGTTTACTCCATAAGTCTACCATATCTAATTATTCTAACAATCTATTTACCTCCTTAACTTCTTTCTTGTTTACTTTATGATTTGATTTATCTAGATCTGATAGTGGGAGGTTGAGGTCTCCCACTAGTAGAGTTTTGCTGTCTATGTCTTCCTGTAGTTCTTTCACCTCCTCTAAGAATTTGGGTGCTGTCCCACTGGGTGAATATATATTCACTATTGAAATGACTTTATTAGGGGTGCCTAGGTGGTGTAGTGGAATAAGCAATGGCTTTGGAGTCAGGAGTACCTGGGTTCAAATCCAGTCTCAGACACTTAATAATTACCTAGCTGTGTAGCCTTGGGCAAGCCACTTAACCCCATTTGCCTTGCAAAAACCTAAAAAAAAATGACTTTATTGTCTATGGTACCTTTTAGGAGGATAAAGTTTCCTTCCTTATCTCTTTTAATGGTATCTATTTTTGCTGCTGCTTTGTCTGAGATAAGGATTGCTACCACTGCTGTTTTTACTTTAGCTGAAGCAAAATATATTTTGCTCCAGCCTTTTACCTTTACTCTATATGTATCTCTCTGCTTCAAATGAGTTTCTTGTAAGCAGCATATTGTAGGATTCTGGTTTTTAATCAACTCTGCTATTTGCTTACATTTTAAGGGAGAGTTCATCCTATTCACATTCAAAGTTATGATTACTAATTCTTTCTTGCCTTCTATGCTATCTTCCCTCTGTTTGTATTTTTCCCCCTTCCCCCCTTTTATCCATATTCCTCAGTATTTTGTTTCTGAATACCACCCCCTTCAGTGTGTTTGCTGTCCTATATCAGCCCCTCCCCTTTCTTACCCCTTTCCCTTTTTCCCTTTTCCCTTCCCTTCCTTTTGTTATTTCCCATTTCCCCCCCACTCCCCTTCCCTTTCTCCATCCCCCCCCTCCCCTTGGTGTGGTTATTTTTTAAGAGACTCCTGTCTCAGATAATGCTATTGACCATTCCCTCAAAGGACACTCCACCGGCAGTATTAAACATCAAACCCTCTCGTGGCTAGTGGCATCATTGGCACATTGGTGTCTGATGTCAGACAGAACAATTAATAGCAATATATAATGTAATAAAGGGACAGCTAGGTGGCGTAGCGGATAAAGCACCAGCCCTGGAGTCAGTAGTACCTGGGTTCAAATCCGGTCTCAGACACTTAATAATTACCTAGCTGTGTGGCCTTGGGCAAGCCACTTAACCCCGTTTGCCTTGCAAAAACAAAAACAAAAAACCCAAAATTCATATATATATATATATATATATATATATATATATATATATATATAATGTAATGTAGTAATTTCTTATAATCAGAGCTTCAGGTGACTTTAGCTCTAAAGAACCAGTGTGGTATAAAATGATTATAATCAATATCAGGTGAGAGATCCAGAGAACAATTATAACTAATTATATCAATTGCTGCATATGCACCTAAGGACTGTACTGTAAATGATATATAATAATCAAAAACTTGGGATGTAAAAATACAATAATCCCCAAATCACATTTAGAACTGGATTTTTTAAAACAATTTTTTTTGCAAGGCAAACGGGGTTAAGTGGCTTGCCCAAGGCCACACAGCTAGGTAATTATTAAGTGTCTGAGTCCGGATTTTAACTCAGGTACTCCTGACTCCAGGGCTGGTGCTCTATCCACTGTGCCATGTAGCCACCCCCTAAACAATTTTTTACAATAAACCTTTTTAAAATAGAAATACGAATCATTGTGTTCAGAACATCTTAGGTGACTAAATTTTCAAAATGTGATATTAAATGTAGTAAAACAGTAATAAAAGCAACCAGATTTCCAAGTAGGACAACACATGAATTTTACTAATAATTTTTTCATTATTGTGATATATAATATTATAATGCTTAGTACATTGTTTAGAAATTTCAGGTATCCCAGAGAAGGGCCATGACTTTTGATCCTTCCCCTCATTATCCCTACAGAGTAACCAATTACCAATTTCAGTCTTTAACATTATTACAGGAACTCTAAATGGCTTATATTTTCAGAAAAGATAACCAAATAGTTGTAGGTGCACCTTAGGTAAATCAAGTAAATTAAGACAGTTACAAAACTGCCAAACTGGCAAAATTTATAACATAACTGAAAAAACTTATGAACCTCAAAATATACCCAGAAAATTTCATATTTTACCTTCTGATTTATACATACATTTATATCCACATATATATAGAAACAATTCTCAACAGAGAACAAAGATTGCACATTGGTTCACTTATGTAATGAGGTTTTAAGAGCTCTGGCAAGTCTACTATACTCCCCCCCAAATCTTGGCAACCTCTTCTCAGTTCTCTAGGCCAGTAGAAAGAAGAGAAGAGCTGTTGGAAGTCACAGAGACCTCTGATTTAAAATATATATTTATATTATTTTTTATCATATTGTTGAATCATGCTAATTAAGACCTGTCAGAAAATAATTTTAGATTCTATTATAATTTCTTGAGCAACTTCATATTGCATATTAAGATTTTTAAATAGCCAATCAGTAACTAAAAATCCTTGTAGTTAAATGCATCAAACCCAGTTATCTAATTGCAGAGATAATAATAAAAATGTTAATATTCCTATAGCAAATATTTCCATAGTTCATATATTAAAACATTCATTTCATTATGCTAATTCATTGATAGAATTTGCAAATGTAGCAGTCTAGTGTTAGAATTTAGTTTTACCCCATTTCTTATTAGGACTTAATTCAACTCAAAGCTGGATTCCCCAGTTCCAGAAAAAGTCCATAAATTAACTCTGGATTATCAGTTCCCATATAGTTCTTTCTTTCTTTCTTTATCTATTTATTTATTTATTTGTTTGCTTGTTTGTTTGTTTAGGTTTTTGCAAGGCATTGGGGCTAAGTGGATTGCCCAAGACCACACAGTTAAGTAATTGTTAAGTAACTGAGGTCACATTTGAACTCAGGTCCTCCTGACTCTAGGATGGGTGCTCTATCTACTGTACCATCTAGCCACCCCTATTTATTTTTAAAAAATAAATTTAGAGAATTTTCAAAAAAGGAATTTATTCTTTCAGCTAGTTAATGACAAGTCATTAAAGTAGAGAAAACTTTTCTGACATTCACAGATTTTAGGTCAGGCTGGCTGCTCCCACCCCCTTCTCCCAAGGGAGTGACTTCCTCCAGCTTGAACTCTTAGACAAGTGGGTAGGCTCAATGTAAAGCCCTAGTTATGGGAAGCAGAGCTGAGTGACCGTGTGGGTGGAGCCAGGAAGAGTCACATGCATGGAATGAACTCTCATTAAATTGAAACGGATAGCAGAGGGAGTTAAATATGCTGCTTAAAAGAAACACATTTGAAACACAGAGATTCACCCAGAGTAAAGGTTAAAGTTTAGAACAATATATAGTCCTTCAACTACAGTAAAAATGCAGGGGTAGCAAGCCTTATCTCAGACAAAGCAGTTGCAAAAATAGATTTCATTAAAAGAGAAAACGAAGAAAACTATATTCTCCTAAAAGATACTATAGATAAGAATAAGAAATTAAATACTTAAATAAATCTATCTCAGAAAAAGACCTTAAACAAGCCCTCAAAGAACTTCCCTAAGTAACAATGTCCAATGCCAGATGAATTCACAAGTTAATTCTACCAAGAAGTCCAGCAACAATTAGTAACAATGCTATATACACTATTTGAAAATAATCAGTTAAGAAGTAGGTCTGCTAGTTCCTACTATGAAGTCAATATGGTGTTTTTTTTAAGATGCACTTTTCCATCTTAATTAAAGTTTATCTATTTATTTTCATCCATATGCACATGTATATTTTTGGAAAATTTCCTTCCTACCACCCATGCCCCTTTCCCACCCCCTTCCCTTCAGGAGTTAATAGTCAGGTTAGCATTGTACATACATATTTTGATAAACATGTGTACAGATTAGTACCAAAGACAACAAAGTAATTTAAATGGTAAAAATGTATGCATCAAGCAGTATAGGATTCAAATACTTAGAGAAGTTGAAAATCCAACTTACCTGGTGACTTTTTATAAGGGAGTTTATCGATGGTTTCTTCAGTTTTTGCATACGTATATCCATTTCTCTTTTTTTGTGATCTTTTTTGGTATATAGACTTAATAGTGATACTGCTAGATAAAAATATGTGCCTTTTGGGCCTAATTCTAACTTGTTCTCCAGAAAAGTTCACATCTTTATAATAGTGACTCATTTTTTCTGTATCTTTTCCCCCATTTATCATTGCCCTTCTTAACCAATTTGAGATGTATGACATGGTATCTTTCGTTTTGTATTTTTTTAAATTTTTCATCTGCTAATCAAAAGTGAAAAGGAATCTTTATTTATTTATATGCATCCAGATAGATATGATTTTTTTCACCTGAAAACTTTTTTTTATATTTTTGACCATTTATCAATTTAGGAATGACATGTATTCTTATATTTTTGAGTCACAGGCACATGCTGTAAGGATTATTTCTTAACATTCTGCTTTCTTTTTAATCTTGGTTGCATTGGTTTGATTTGTACAAAAACCTTTTATTATATTAAAAATTACCTATTTTACATTTTGTAATGCTCTCTATCTTTTATTTGGTCATGAATTTTCCCCCTCCTTATAGATAGTAGAGGGAGCTTATACCTTGCTAATTTGCTTATGGCATCATTCTTTATGTGTAAAGTATGTACCTATTTTCACCTTATCTTGGTACATGGTGTGGGATGTTAATATATATCTAGTTTGAATTCTATTTTTTTACAGTTTTCCTAGGATTTTTTTTATGAAATAGTGAGTTTTTTTCCCCCAAAACTGTGGTCTTTGCATTTACAAAACACTAGGTTGCTATGCTCATTTACTACCTATGTCTTGTGTACCTAGTCTATTCCATTATTCCACTCCTCTATTTCTTAGCCAGTACCAGATCATCTTAGTGATTATTGCTTTACAATAAAGTTTTTTATATGGTATTGCTAGACAACAATTTATATTCTTGATTTTTTTGTGATTCCAGAGGAAATTTTATATTATTTTTCTAGCTCTAGCAAATAATAATTCATAATTTGGTTGATGTAATGCTAATCAAATTAATGATCAAAATTGTCACTTATTCTATTGTCTTGGTTTTCCAATGTACATTTTCTTTTTTCCCCAAATGTTTAATTTGATGAATTCAAGAAAAAAGTTTGTAATTTTGTTCATATAGTTCCTAAGTTTGTCTTGCCAGCAATTACTTCTTTCTTTACATATATGAAAATGGGAATCTAGATAAGACTGGATAAAGTACCCAGCCTGTAGAAAGATTTCTCTTTGTGAGTTCAAATCCAGCCACAGATACTTTACTAGCTAAGTGAGTAACTTAGCCCTGTTTGCCTCAGTATTGCATCTGTAAAATTGAACTGAAGAAGGAAATGTCAAACCATTCCACTATCTTTTCCAAAAATAACCTTGATTGAGTCACAAAGAGTTGAACATCACTGACAAGAATCAACAACTAATATACTGGAAAATGTATTTTATGAAAAGTTAATCTCAAATAGAACAAAAGACAGCAATGCAGCTCTTCAAAAATACTAATGATGTGGTCATGAACAAATTGCTTTATATTTTTGACCCTTACTTTCTGCAAAAGGAAAATAATAACAATGCTTGTATTCATTTACTTTACAAGTTGTGAAGAGAAAATTTTGAAACTTAGGAATTATAGAATTCTAGTTTTATCATTAATTATGATTAATTTTGACAAATGTAAGTTATTTTACACTTAAAACCATATGAGAATTCCATTCAAATTTGAAAAACCCCTTGACATGAATATGTTAAATACAATTGTCTCCATATTCAGTATCCAATTTGCTCTGGGCCTATATCTCCTTGGCCCAGTATTGCATATGACTTTTATTGCATTGTGATCTGAGAAAGATGTATTCACTATTTCTGCCTTTCTGCAGTTGATCATTAGGTTTTTATGTCCTAGTACATGGTCAATTTTTTTATAAGTTCCATGTACTGCAGAGAAAAAGGTATATTCCTTTCTATCCCCATTCAGTTTACTCCATAAGTCTACCATATCTAATTTTTCTAACAATCTATTTACCTCCTTAACTTCTTTCTTGTTTATTTTATGATTTGATTTATCTAGATCTGATAGTGGGAAGTTGAGGTCTCCCACTAGTAGAGTTTTACTGTCTATGTCTTCCTGTAATTCTTTCAGCTTCTCCTCTAAGAATTTGGGTGCTGTCCAACTGGGTGCATATATATTCAATATTGACATGACTTTATTGTTTATGGTACCTTGTAGGAGGATAAAGTTTCCTTCCTTATCTCTTTTAATGCTATGTATTTTTGTTGCTGCTTTGTCTGAGATAAGGATTGCTAACCCTGATTTTTTTTACTTCAGCTGAAGGAAAATATATTTTGCTCCAACCTTTTACCTTTACTCTATATGGATCTCTGCTTCAAATGAGTTTCTTGTAAGCAGCATATTATAGGATTCTGGTTTTTAATCCACTCTGCTATTTGTTTACGTTTTATGGGAGAGTTCATCCCATTCACATTCAAGGTTATGATTACTAATTCTTTATTGCCCTCTGTTCTATCTTCCCTCTCTTTGTATTTTCCCCCTTTCCCCACTTTTATCCATATTCCCCAGTATTTTGTTTTTGAATACCACCCCCTTCAGTATGTTTGCCCTCCTATATCACACCCTCCCCTTTCTTTCCCCTTTCCCTTTTTCCTTTTCCCTTCCCTTCCTTTTGTTATTTCACCCTTTTTCCCCCCACTCCCCTTCCCTTACTCTGTCCCCCCCCCTTTTCCCCTTTTGATACTTGAAAGGTTAGATGTTTTATAAGTTAACTGAGTATGTGTAGGTTGACTTTAAGCCAAGTCTGATGAGAAGAATATTCAGGTGTTTCTCCTCTGCTCCCTTCTTCCCCTCTATTACCATAGGTTTTTTGTACCTCTTAGTAAGATTTGTCCCATTCAATCCCCTCTCTCCTCCCCTCTCTTTCCTGTCCCCCTTTTTAAGGAGGTAGTATATTTTTTGAGATCATTCTATCTAGGCCATAGAAAATTCCGAGTGTCTGTCCCTTCTAGTTCAGCATATTCTATTGGATAGAGTCAAAATTCCTGAGAGTTATTAGAGTCTTTCTCCCCAAGTGGGGTTAAAGCCAGTTATATCCCATTAGATAGCACTCTCATGGATAGGTCATGGATGTCCATTATTTCAGGCTAGGTGTATTCTCTCTGTTAGAGTTACATTTCTCAGGATTTCTGAGAGTCTCCCCCCCCCCCCCCCCATGCTAGAATATAGACAGTTTCAACTTACAGGATTGCATTTTTTCCCTTTTACTGCCCCTCCCCCCTTTTTTTTACCTTTTCATGTGTCTCTTGAACTTCCTGTTTGATATCCAAATTTTCTTTTTAGCTCTGGTCTTTTCATCAGAAATTTTTGGAACTCTTCCATTTCGTTAAATGTCCATTTGTTTCCCTGGAAGAGAAGGCTCAGCTTTGTAGGAAAGTAGATTCTTGGCTGCATTCCAAGCTCCCATGCTCTTCAAAATATCGCATTCCAGGACCTTTGATCCCTTAAAGTTGATGCAGCCAGGTCAACCGTGATCTTTACTGTGGCTCCCTGATATTTAAATTGCTTCTTTCTGGCTGCTTGCAAGATTTTCTCTTTTATCAGATAGTTCTGCACTTTGGCCACAACATTCCTTGGTGTTTTCATTTTAGGATCTTTTTCTGGTGGGGATTGATGTACTCTTTCAATAACTACTTTGCCCTCTGATTCCATGATATCAGGGCAGTTTTCCATCACTAGATCCTGTAATATTAAGTCCAGGCTTTTTTTCTCTTCAATGTTTTCAGGAAATCCTATAATTTTCAGGTTGCCCCTCCTCAATCTATTCTGGAGGTCAGTAGTTTTGTTGATGAGGTATTTTAAATTTGCTTCTTTTTTTTGCATTTTTTGATTTTGTTTAACTGACTCTTGCTGTCTCATGGAGTCATTAGTTTCTGTAGACTCTGTTCTTTTATGGGGGGAGGAGTTTTCTTCATTGACCTTTTGCAACTCCATTTCCAGTTAGTCAATTCTACTTTTGAAAGAGCTTTCCATTTGGCCAATTGAGGTTTTGAGAGAATTAATTTCTTTTTGCATTTGCTCATTTGAGGATCTGAGAGATTTATTCTCCTTTTGTGTTTGTCCAATTGTACTTTCTAAGGTTTTTTTTTCTAATTTCAAGGAATTAATTGTCTCTCCCAAATTTTTAAGCTCCTTTCTTATTTCTTCAAGGAAGTCTTTCTGTGCTGGAGACCAGATTGTATTCTCCTCAGAGGTTCCAGGTCTCTCTGAGTTGGGGTCTTTCCTTTCCAGGAATTTTTCTATGGATCCACCTTTCCGCTGACCCTTCTTCATTATGCTAAGACCTTGAGTTGGTGGGGGGGGGCTGGTTCACCTGGGCTTGGGATCTCTAAAGGCTTTACTGAGTGCCGTTTCTCTGGCTGGCCAGTAGGAGGTGCTGGTTTCCCTCTCTGGAGTGTCTGTGACCTGGGTTGTGAGGCCTTCTCCCTTTGCCCAA
This sequence comes from Macrotis lagotis, assembly GCF_037893015.1. Classification (NCBI taxonomy): domain Eukaryota; kingdom Metazoa; phylum Chordata; class Mammalia; order Peramelemorphia; family Peramelidae; genus Macrotis; species Macrotis lagotis. The sequence continues at coordinate 70,064,538 of NC_133660.1, forward strand.
AGGGAGGAGTTCGAACTATTGAATTCTTTTGCCTTCAATCAAAGGTGGGCTTTACCCTGGCCTGAGGTCATTCCTCAGCTGGGCTGGTTCTTCTGCTCACACACCTGGGCCTGAGGCAGAATTAGTTTGCATTTGTTTGGGAGGAGGCCTCTGTGCAATGGAGGTGTGGGCTCAGAGTTTCTCAGACCTGAGGAGTCCAGGGATGATGTGAGCAGCTCTCTTGCACCAGACCTCTCCCTGCAGCCCCTTCCCCAAGCTCCAGGGGTACAGCACCAACACCAGCACCTCTTCTTCCCAGCAGACCCAAGCCCCCCTCGCTGACCCCACCAGCGCCACCGCTGATCCAGCAGGCCCTGCTCTTGGGCCCTCAGACTCCTGGTTCCAATTCAGCTGTCAATCTGGCTGATCCCGGGTTGATCTTCCCTCGGAGCCCAGACTCACCTGCCGGTACTCAGCCAAGGCTGCTGGGAGAGACAAATCCTGAGGTAGATTTTCCTTCCTGGCTTTTCTTTCTGTGTTTCCTGGTTCGGAATTCTTTTAAGAGGTTTGTTTCATGTGATAGATGGTGAAGAGATCAGGAGACTTTAGAACTGTGCCTGTCTTCTCTCCGCCATCTTGGCCGGAAATATTTTTTTGCATTTTCTTGGCAAGATGGTCACTTTCTTTCACTAAGCTAGAGCCACATGCTCTAGCCTATGCCACTGGAGTAATATGGCCCCAGCTCCGTGTAACTGGATTTATATTGATCTAAGCTTTCCTTCTCTCCTCTCCTGGGCACTCTGCCATTTCCTTCTTTCTTTCCTCTATGTTCTTTCTTATGTTCTTTCTAAGCTTGTAACTAAATTCTTTCCTAAGTCTATGTTGTTTCTGTGGACTGCTTATACTTTGCAGGCATGTAATAAACTTCAGAGGTCTGTGAGTAAAGATCTGAGTGTTTTTACAACTCTGGGGTCAAGTTGCGAGATTTTCACTTCCAAGAACCTGATCTTTTCTTGGCATCAGTCAAATTTCTCCATCATCATATACAGTAATTTTTATTATTGTTTTTATACTTCGACACAGCTAGTTAACGAATTTCAAATCCATATGTTTTCTCCATTTTGTCTTATTGTCAAATAACAAATGTTAAATTAGTTATTCTAATATAAACATGTGGTGGAATAAAGACAAAGTTCCACAGACTAAATGATAGCTATCTCTCTCCAATCCTACTTCAAAGGAAAAATAATAATATTTTTAACCATCTTAAAACTTGAGACAAATCTCATGAAGTAAGTTATAGATTGAACCAGTTTTCAAGTTTATGTTATCTTTTTTTTTTTTAATAGTGAAACAGCAGGGAAGGATGAATTATGAGTTCTGGCCAATTCCCATTCTAGTCTCCTTTAGGACCCTGAACTGGTCAGCAACTGGTTCCCTGTTCTGCAGGCCAGAGAGGAAAAGAGGAAAACTGTAGGGGAAAGTTATGAGGGGAAATACACAAGAGACTTCAATGATGGACATTTATTTGGGATCATGCTAATTGAGACTGGTCAGAAAATAATTTTAAAGCTAGTTGCTCAGAGATACCCCATATTATCTGTTAAGATTTGAGACAGACAATTTAATGAAATTCCTTAAGGACTAATGAATTATACTTGAGTGAGGGGGTGCTGTGCAAAGACACCAGCCTCACTTCTCCTCTGAAGCCATCTGAGTCCAGTGGTCAGATATAGGTCAGGAAAAGTGGAGATGGTCTTGAATGCACTGGCCTTTTAAAGTTTTACCCAGGTCACAGTTTGACTAAGGCAAAGTCCATTTGATGTAGGGAATTATGGGAGTACAATACAAAATATAATATTGTAATTGGAATGAAATTTTGTAATCTTTTTTGTACTTGACCTTTATTTTGACCCTGGCCACATTCTCACCAGTGGGTTGTCAAGATGCTAGATTACACATACAAGATAATATGTCACATTAAACCAAGTAGATGCTCACACAATAGCCATATCTCCTACAACAGTCTGTCCTATACAAGATCTGGACCATACCCAAAAATCCTCCCATGGTTCCTGAGGGGGTATTTAAGGAGGAACTGGAGTGTTTCTTCCTCTCACTTACTGCCCTTCCTTCTCTAATGCTCTAATTAATCAAATTAAACATGCCTGCCTGGTTGGGTTGCTGTGCCCAAAAGCATGTGGCCTTTAGAGAACTTTAACTCTCTCTTAATTTTGTGATCTTTAACTTTAAAGAACTTTAATTCTCTTAATCTTATGGTCTCTGACTTGAAGAATTTTAACTCTCTCCTAACCCTTTTGTCTCTAACTAAAAGAACTTTAACTCTTAATTTTATGATTTTTAATCCGATGAATTTTAACTTTCTTAACCTTATGGTCTCTAACCTCCTAATGGAAGAGTTAAATCAACTGGCCTGCCTAATTAAACTGTTGTGCCCAAAACCTTTGTGGAACTCTTAGCTATCTTTCACTTTCTTTTTGTACTGCAATGACTTTTTAATAAATCTATGTTTTCTTTTAAAACTGCACTCCGGGTCAAAGTTATGGGATTTCTTCCCAGGAAACTAGCAAATCCTCCTACAATACATTCAGTAATTAAAGCTAGGTAGAGAAAGATGAGGCAAAGAGGTCAAGAATGATTACTTTTAATTAGTCCAAAAAAAACCCTTCAACTGTTAGGGCAAGACTCTCAAGACTTCTATATGATTAAGGCAGGTAGCAAAAACTGAAGCAAATGAAAAAGAAAACACCAATTGCTATTTACACTCACTCTGAACTAATCAAGGCTCAAACAATGAAGAGTGGACTCAAACAATGGTCTGGGATTCAGGAGGACAGGAGTTCAAACAAACCTCAGACACTTGCCACTTATTAGCTGTGTGATCCTGACCATCTCTAGTCATTGTCATTCATAACTGACCACTGGACTCAGATGACTCTGGAGGAGAAAGTGAGGCTGGTGACTTAGCACAGCATCCTCCTCACTCAAGTCCTATTCACATACTTGTCATGGCATCACCTTCCTGATGTCGTAATCTTTAAAAATGAAGGATAAACATTATTGCTGAGAGTGATGGTCTACCTCTGTTTCATAGGAAAAGAGGGGCACTGACTGGTGAGCAACCAACAAGTGACAAATCATTTTATCTTGCAAGGGAACAGCATGATCCAACACATTCTAGCAAGAGCATCAAGTCTCCAGCAAGCAGACAAGAGGTACTGAAAGTTTTTACCTGTCTAAATTAGATAACAGATTTGATGAGTTACAAAGCTGATGAGTATCAAGATACCTTTGTATGTTTACACAGTGCAGAGAATTTAGAAAGGAGCTGGTAGTACCTTCTGTCTCTAAAATGCTGAATTAAATGCTACAAGGACTAAAATATGCCTCCATCATCGCCCCGATCTTTTCCTTTATTGTCTGAAACTTCCCTTTAAGGTTTATTTGTTAAGTAAACTTGATTCAAAAGGATGTAGTACTAGTTTCCTTTAAATTTATCAAGGAGGGAGGCAGCTAGGTGTCACAGTGGACAGAGCACTGGCCCTGGAGTCAGGAGGACCAGAGTTCAAAATCTGACCTCAGACACTTAATAATTCCCTAGCAATGTGACTTTGGGCAAGTCACTTAACCATGTTGCCTTGAAAAAAAAGTAAAAAAAAATTATCATAAAGGGCCCAGCAAGATATTTCAGAATAAGAGTACAATCCCTTTCATTCTTTTTTTTTCCTCATTGCTAAAATTTTATTTAAGATTTTTTGCAGTAATATCCATTAGGGAGATTGGTCTGTAATTTTCTTTGTCTGCTTTAGTTCTTCCTGGTTTAGGTATCAGCACCATGTTGGTGTCATAAAAGGAATTGGGCAGAACTCTTTCTTCTCGTATTTTTTAAAAAATAGTTTATATGGAATAGGAATTAATTGTTCCTTACATGTTTGGTAGAATTCACATGTAAATACTGCTGGATCTTGACCCTTTTTCTTAGGGAGTTTATTGATGGTTTCTTCAATTTCTTTTTCTGAAATGGGGTTATTTAAGTAATTGTTAATCTGGGCAGTTTGTATTTTTGTAAATATTCCTCCATTTCACTCAGACTATCCAATTTATTGGTACACAGTTTAGTAAAGTAGCTCCGAATTATCTCTTTAATTTCCTGCTCATTGGTAGTTATTTCACCCTTTTTGTTTTTGACACTAGTAATTTGGTTATCTGCTTTCTTTTTTTTCCCAACCAAAGGTTTGTCTATTTTATTGGCTTTTTAATAAAACCAACTCTTAGTTTTATTAATTTTATTTAAGAGATCAAGATTTATTAGTTTCATTAGTTTTATTTATGAGATCAAGATTTCTTACTTTCAATTGTATTAATCTCTCCCTTGATTTTCAGAATTTCTAATTTGGTATTTAATTGGGGATCTTTAATTTGTTCTTTTTCTAGTTTCTTTTACTTGCATGACCAAGTCATTTATCTCTTTCTCTTTATTCATATAGGCATTTAGATATATAAAGTTTCCCCTCAAAAGTGCCTTGGTTGCATCCCATAAATTTTGGCATGATGTCTCATAAGTATCATTTTTTGGATATAATTATTGATTATTTCTATTATTTGCTGTTTGATCCACTCATTATTTAAGATGAAGTTATTTAATTTCAATTTAGTTTTTGGTTTATCTTTCCATGACCTTTTATTGCATGTAATTTTTATTGAATCATGGTCTGAATAGTATATATTTTTGTATTTGATTATAAGGTTTTTGTGTCCTGGTACATTGTCAATTTTGGTATAGGTGCCATGTACTGCCTAGTAAAAGGTATATTCTTTTCTATCCACATTAATTTTCCCCAGAGGTCTATCATATCTAAATTTTCTAAGATTTCATTCACCTTCTTAACTTCCTTCTTGTTTATTTTGTGGTTCCATTTATCTAGTTCTGAGAGAGGGAGATTGAGGTCCCCCAATTATTAAAGTTGTGTTCTCTATGTCTCCTTGTAATTCTCTCAGCTTTTCCTCTTGGAATTTGGATACTATACAACTAGGTGCCTACATGTTTCGTAATGATATATCTTCATTACCAATGGTACTTTTTAAGAAGATATCACTTCCTTCCTTATCTCTTTTATTAAGATAAAATTTTGCTTTTACTTTATCTAAGTTCAAAATAGCTATCCCTGATATTTTTACTTTAGCTGAGGCATAATATATTTTGCTCCAACCTTTTACCTTTACCCTGTGTGTATCTCTCTGCTTCAAATGTGTTTCTTGTAAACATATTGTAGAATTCTGGTTTTTAATCCATTCTGCTTTGTGCCTCCATTTTATGGGACAGTTCATCCCATTCACATTTACAGTTAAGATGACTAATTCTATATTTCCCTCCATGCTGTCTTTCTCCATTTATATTTTTCTCTTTCCTTTTCTCTTATTCTTCCTCACCAAAATTTTACTCCCTTTCCCCTTTCACTTTTCTTTTAAAATTTAACTTTGTTTATTTTCACTTATGTGTTCACTTTCCCTTTTATCAGTCCCTTCATCCCTTATCTTTCTCTTTCCCTGTCCCCCTCTTCCCTGTAGATTAGGATAAATTTTTAAACTCAAGTGGGAATGTACCTTATTCCCTCTCTGGGCCAAATCTATTGAATAGAATTTACTCAGTGTTCACACTCTCCCTTCTTTCCCTCTAAATTATAAATATTTATGCCTCTTCACCTTGTGTTATTTATCACTCTGGTACTATTAATCAGGTATTATCAATCACAGTTTGATTATTTAATTGCTTGATAAACTCATATTGTTATCAAAGTGTCATCACAGATTGATTGCATGATAAGCAGCATTGTCTCAAATTTCATCAAATTATAACTATGGTCATTTTTTCCTTACCCCCTTTTCAAGTACCCTCCAAAGATACACAGTCTTACTTATCAGCTGCACTCTCTCACACTTTACCCCCCCCCCCCCAGGGTACCTAACCCTTTGTTAAGTGAAACACAGTCTATTTTGTCTCACATTTTACCCCCCTCCCCACCCAGGGTACTTAATCCCTTGAGAAGTGAAGCAAAGATTAACTCAAACCCTGATATAAGAATCTTAAAGGGCTCTAAATACTGGGAGGCTCTGGATGTCTCACCTGAGAACTTTACAAATGGTTGTAAGTTATGAGAGACACTGACTCAGGACACCCCATTTATGATGCCCTCATTAGAAAAAGTGCTTTGTCAGCACAGCAGAATTTAAATGAGTCAAATGTATTTGAATTTTTTTCTTTTTTGCTGCTTGCAATATTCTCTCCTTTATTTTAGGGTTCTGGATTTTGACTATTGGAGTTTTTATCCTGGGGTCTCTTTCTGGAGGGATTCTCTGGAGTGGATTCTTTCAATGGTTATATTGTTTTCTTGTTCCAGCAGATTTGGACAGTTTCCCCTTATAATTTCCTGCATGATGTTTTCCAGCTTCTTTTTTTTGATCTAGGCTTTCTGATAGTCTGATGATTCATAGATTGTCCCTTCTGGATCTATTTTCCAGGTCATTTGTTTTCCCTAAAGGGTACTTTACATTTTCTTCAATTTTATTGCAACCTTTCTATTTTGTTTGATGGAATCTTGTAGTCTCATAGATTCAATGGTTTCTATTTGTTCAATTCTAATTTTTATAGTTTTATTTTCTTCAATTACCTTTTATGTTTCCTTTTTTAAGTGTTGCATTCTCTGGTCCATTTTTCATAATTTCTTGCATAATTCTCATTTCTTCTTTCGCATTTTTCTTCTTCCCCTCTTCTTTGGTTTTTAATTCTTTTTTAAACTCTTTGATGAGCTTTTGTATTTGAGTCCAATTTATAGAGTGTTTTGATACTTTCTCTATGTGTGATTTTTCACTGATTTCTTCTTCAGATGTGGCATTGTTGTCATCTTTGTCTGTAATTTTCATTATTGAGTGCTCTTTTAGTTTTTTTGCTCATCTTTGTTGTTTTAGCTCTGTCCCTGGAATATAGGGACTACAGTCCCTTTTTTTTTTTTGATGAGGCTGGGGTCTGATCCTTGACTTGTTGTTGGCCAAGATGTTGCCTATATGGTCCAGGCCTTGCCTTTGCAGAGGTTTGTTTCCTCTTTTGTGTCCAGGTTCTGACTTAGTAATGGTTTGTTCCTGACCCAGTCCTGTCTTTTGCCTGGGTTCCCAGGGTTTAACTTTGTTTGGATTTGGGATCCTCCCAGCTGGCTTACTATCTAACTGCAGGGACCTCTGCTGTTGTCAACCTGTCATCTAAAAGTCATATTGTACTGTGACTAAAAGCCCCCTGCTTGTTTTCCTGATCTCCCACCTCCTGGGTTTTACTTCCCTTTTTTCCTTAAGAGACAGACCTTCACTGAAGATACTCCATGATTTCTACAGATGAAAATTTCTTTGAATCTTCTCTTTTTTCTTGGTGGAGTATGTAATGTGTCAGAATAGAAGCTTCATTTATCTTTGGTAGGGAAAAGCTCTGGGAGGGAGCATATTAGCTTCATGCCACCATCTTAGCTCTGCCCAGGAAGTCTCCTCTTTTATTCTTTATTTATTCCAGGGCTTATGATAAATATTTAATCAATGATCATCAATTTGAATAAATGCTAATTGATTAAAAACAACATGAAAAAGACCACTTGAACTTGTATTCAAGCCTGGGCTCCAGCCAAGTTTAAACTTTTCTGTATCTCAGGTTTTCAAATTATAAAATTACTTAAACTCAAAAGAGTTTAGTGAAGAAAGTACTTTTGTAAACTATTACAGCATTATATAGTTTCCTCATCATCATTCCCCTTCAATTTCTTCCCCTGTTAATGAGAAGGAGAGAAAATATGGGATACAGAATAGAAAAGTGACATAGTGACTCAATGACAAGTCTCCCAACAAAGTCACATTAAGGCAAGACACATTGTTCAGCAAATTGGGAACTAAATAAGCCACAAGTATAGCATGCTCATGAGGTCTCTGTTCAGACCAAAATGAAACCTAAATAAACCAGACTTCTTGTTTAGTGGGAGGTAATGGTGGAGTTGGGGGTGAGGATTATGGTTCCATTGGATAATTCCATTACACTTAGACCTTCTCTGTTCCTTAAGAGCATGGACACACCAGAAGAACAGACTCTCTAGGGTTTGCAGAAGATTGCCAATCTAGGAGGCTTACACGAAAATCTGTAGGACTTCTCTATCCTGGAAAGAAGACAGGATCTTTCTTGTATAGCCCAGATGGACTATCCAATAATTGCCACAGTAAAACTATAATACCCAGAATTCTCTAGCTTCTGTCTCATCTTCAATATAACATTTAAGTAGTTGTGTACATAATATTGAATTATTATATAACTTTGATAGATAGATTAAATAACTGGGTGTCTAAATGAAATTCATGTAGCAGTACCATTTTGGGTGCCATTATGAAGCTGGAAGAATATGACTAGGGGAAGAGGGTTTGCTAGGGTCCAGGGGGGCTCTTTTCATCAAAGATCTCTGCCTCAGGAGAGTAAAAAAAGGTTCAAATTTAAATTCATAGATTAGTGAGAAAAGTTAAAATTAATTCACAGAGTTCTTTAGCAAGATAAGAGAGTTTCAATAGAAATAGAGAAATTAAGCAAAGAAGAAGCAGCTGCAAGCTGGGTTGTTAAGTTGGATAGTTAAGAAGAGGAAAGAGAACAGCCATGAGAGCTGGGATCATCCTGGATCCAGCAACATGGAGAAGAGTGGGATAAAACTTTTATAGGGAGCCTAGTCCACTTCCTGTTTGGGTGACCCACCTGGATCTAACTGGAGTCAGGCATTTCCTTGGCTACATGCCAGACTAGTGGAAGGATTGGAGGAAGGGGCTGATATTGCTTTTTTATCTTAGTGAATTTACATTTTAGAAGAGGGTTAGTCTGAACAATGGGGAAGAAGACAGAGGCCCATAGAAAATGCCAGACAAGTTCTGATACAAGTTCCTTAATATTATAGGAAAGCTAGACAAATATTTATCTACTATTTCTCCTTCATCAACTTGACCTCCTGGCTAGGACAGAGTCTTTTGACTTTCCAAGATAGAAGCAGGGAAGGGAAGGGACTAAGCATTTATCTGTTATTGTGTCATTTCAGTTGTATCTAACTCTTCATGGCTGCACTTGAGAATTTCTTGATAAAGAAAACTGCAATAAACTGCAATGATTTGCAGTTTCCTTCTCTAGCTGCCCCTAAGCATTTATGTAGCATCTATTATATGTCAAGGACACAATTTACAAGTTTTACTTCACTTGATCTCATTTGAAGCAACAGGAGTTCTTACTGGATCTAATGGATCAGAGAAGGGACTTAGCAACGAAGAAACCACAAACTGTTTTACTCCAGAAAAGCTGTATAGTCAGTGTCACTGGAGTGGAAAACCCTGCCCCTGCCCCCCCCACCCAAACTCTCAGGTAATAGTCTCAATGACACAGCCCTAAGAGGGTCTAAGAGGCCTGGACTCCTCCAGGTATCTTTGGGTATAAGAAGTCCTCAATATCAGGGCAGATAGGTGTCATCCAATACCACTATGACAATTCAATTCAAAAGTAAGCTTTTAGAGACTTCCTGGAGGGTACTCTCATGTCAGGTGATTTTGATATTGTAACAAGATGTTCTAGGTGTAACTTAGAATAGATAATGTCAAAAGGTTCATGAAAAACACACTTTCAAAACAAGAAAGAGTTCATTATAGTTACCTTTTTATAGGTTCTGACAAAGTTTAAAAGCTTGAGCTTGATGATGAAACAGCTTCATAGAAAGGATGGGTCTTCTGGCTTACACTGCCCTGGCCCTTTAAGGAGTCCAGTGATCTCTTTTCATATTGGATGCTCCTTCCCCATTTTTCAATTTTTCTTCCCATTATCTTTTCATTGCTTCAGAAACCATGGAAACAGACATCTTATTATACTACAATTCTGGAAGTCCACAAATGATATGTAAATTATTTTGAGATGAAAGAGTAAAATGAATACACAGAGTTAAATTTCTAGAATTTATTTCCTTCAGTAACAAATTTATATTGTTTGACCTCCAGCAAGTCAGTTCATATTTTTAGGCCTGTAAAATGAGGGTTTGAATTTGATCATCTTTAAGGTAGCTTTTGTTATAAATGGATGAAAGAAAAACCTTCTAGAGTGAGAGAAAACTGTACATTTTATTCACGAATCCTGTAGGATATGGGTACCTCACCTGACGTGAGGCATGAGGTGGCATTCGAACATTAGGTAATTTATAGTCTTCAGAAACTTTTTCCCCTCCCTCATGGATTTTCATAGGCTTTCAGAGTTTGAATTATAATCTAAGAGATCTATGACATGTCCCTATATGATCCCCCCCACATCATAAGATGCATGATATGCTGGTAAACCCTAATCATCACAGGTGGTGGGTGGGTTAATATTCAATTACTTAATTGTGCAAACTCAGTTGCATTAGGTCAAGATCTCTAGGTCACTCTTGACCTGACTGGTTGAGAACTGGTCTTGAGTTTGCCATCTATGGAGTAGGAAAACTCTCCCAGTTTTGTGATTAGCTGGGCCATTCTCCCTTTGTAATGAATTCCCTAAGGGTCCCCCTCCACACCCTGTGAAGACCAACACCCTACATTCCCCACACTTTCATTTCTAAATTCTATGATATTTTATCAAGATTAAAGAAGAGGGAGAGAAAATGCTAAAAAATTTTAGTTTTGACTTTTGGAGAATGTAAATACAACAATAATTAAAATAGTTAACATTTATGTGTTATATTACGTAATCCTCTCAGCAACTGGTGATATTATTCCCATTTTTACAGATGAGAAAACTGAGAGAAAAAGAAGTTAAGTGACTTACCCAAGTTATACAGCCAGTGAATGTTCTAAGTCACATTTAAACTTGGGTCTTCCTGACTCCATGTCCTGAACTATCTCCACTGTGACATCTAGCTGACCCTTTAGCCATTATTATGCATTTAAGAAAGGCTATCTTACTTGGAACCACTCCCTCTCTCTTTGTGAAAAATAGTTAACTAGGAACAAACAAAAATCCCCACAACTCAGAATAAAGTTGATAATAACTGTGTCAAAAATAGCAGGAAGTTTCTAACATTTATTCAGATAACCAACCACTTTGCCCAATAGTCCTTAGTGTGGTAAACAATGTGGTATAGAAGGAACTTGAAGAAATTTGTAGAATGGATGTTTAGAGCTAGAAGCACCACAAAGTCCACCCAGCTAAATAATTTGATAGGCTTGGATATGGATAACAACTATTCCAAGCCCATTCTTTATGAAGAATGAATTAAATATTAAGTGAACTTTGACCCATACCACATATAGATAAGAATTTGCTGCCTTATAAGAAGTTAAACAATGAAACAAAGTTCAGCAGCAGGGAGAATCATAGAAGATTAGATAAATTTACTTTACTGCATACCTAATGGGAATGAAGTCATAGAGATTGCATTGAATCATGACAAAGTCCTATTATAAACAAAGCATAAATTATATAAGAGCAGTAGCAGCAGCTTCATTCTTCCTTCATGTATATATTTTCACCTAATTGTTAATAAATGTGTTAAACATTTTTGATTTATCTTTGTTGTCCAATATGAATAAAGTGATTGTGAAAATGGGAAAGAAGGAGGCAAAATGACAAGGGATAAAAAATGGAGACTATGAAGACTCATATCTTTTAGGTTTTATCATTTATTTTTCATTCTTACAACCTGAAAAATATAGAATGTTAGTTCTTTAATTCTTGATGGGAAAAGAACAATCTTTGATATACAATGTAAGGTTTTATGTTGTTCATTTGGACCACTCTCCATGACAATGGAAAATATTTCTGTCACTTGTTTCATGCCTTACTTGGTATGTTATAAAGAAAAATGACAAAGTTATCTATATTGTGACTATCAAATAAATCTTCTATTCCCTTAATCTATGTATAGAAGAGCCCTTAAAGTGGCATTTTGTTCTATTGAATTAACGTTTTCTTAGAGTTAATAAACTTTTCGTTTAATCATGTGATAGCAAAGATGTGATTTGCTATAGAATATTAGCTGCAGAAGTTTAACTATCTGGAGCAGCTAGGTGGTACAGTGGATAGAGCACTGGCCCTGGAGTCAGGAGAACCTGAGTTCAAATCCAGCCTGAGAAATTTAATAATTACCTTGCTGTGTGATCTTGTGCAAATCACTTAACTCCATTGCTTTGCAGAAAAAAAAGTTCAATTATCCTCTCTCATATTTTCAATAAAAATATTGTTGGGGGGTGGCTAGGTGGCACAGTGGATAAAGCACTGGCCATGGAGTCAGGAGTACCTGGGTTCAAATCCAGTCTCAAACACTTAATAATTACCTAGCTGTGTGGCCTTGGGCAAGCCACTTAACCCCATTTGCCTTGCAAAAAAGTAAAAAAAAAATTGCTGGAACCTGCTTAAATTATTTTTATCAGTCCATCAGAGTTTGATTTTAATTTAATTTTTGTGAGGCAATCAGTATTTTTTATCATTTGATCAAATTAGTAGTACATGTACTTTTTTATTTCATTTTTTTATTAAGATATTGAGTTTTACAATTTTCCCCCAATCTTGCTTCCCTCCCCCACCCCCACCCCACAGATAGCACTCACTCAGTCTTTACTTTGTTTCCATGTTTTACCTTGATCCAATTTGGGTGTGATGAGAGAGAAATCATATCCTTAAAGAGAACAGAAGTCTCAGAGGTAACAAGATCAGACCATAAGATATATGTTTATTTTTTTCCAAATTAAAGAGAATGGTCCTTGTACTTTCTTCAAACTCCACAGCTCCTTATCTGGATACAGATGGTACTCTCCTTTGCAGACAGCCCAAAATTGTTCCCAATTGTTGCACTGATGGAATGAGCAAGTCCTTCAAGGTTGAACATCACTCCCATGTTGCTGTTAGGGTGTACAGTGTCTTTCTGGTTCTGCTCATCTCACTCAGCATCAGTTCATGCAAATCCCTCCAGGTTTCCCTGAAATCCCATCCCTCCTGGTTTCTAATAGAAAAGTAGTGTTCCATGACATACATATACCACAGTTTGCTAAGCCATTCCCCGATTGAAGGACATTTACTGGATTTCCAATTCTTTGCCACCACAAACAGGGCTGCTATAAATATTTTTGTACAAGTAATGTTTTTACCCTTTTTCCTCATCTCTTCAGGGTATAGACCCAGTAGTGGTATTGCTGGGTTAATGGGTATGCACATTTTTGTTGCCCTTTGGGCATAGTTCCAAATAGCTCTCCAGAAGTGTTGGATGAGTTCACAGCTTCACCAACAGCGTGATAGTGTCCCAGATTTCCCACATCCCTTCCAACAATGATCATTATCCTTCCTGGTCATACTGGCCATTCTGAGAGGTGTGAAGTCGTACTGCAGAGAAGCTTTAATTTGCATTTCTGTAATAATTAATGATTTAGAGCATTTTTTCATATGGCTATGGATTACTTTGATCTCCTCATCTGTAAATTGCCTTTGCATATCCTTTGACCATTTGTCAATTGGGGAATGGCTTTTTGTTTTAAAAATATGACTCAGTCCTCTATATAGTTTAGAAATGAGTCCTTTGTCAGAATCATTAGTTGTAAAGATTGTTTCCCAATTTACTACTTTTCTTTTGATCTTGATTACATTGGTTTTATCTGTGCAAAAGCTTTTTAATTTAATGTAATGGAAATCATCTAATTGGTTTTTAGTGATGTTCTCCAACTCTTCCCTAGTCATAAAGTGTTCCCCTTTCCATAGATCTGACAGGTAGACTAGTGCTTGATCTTCTAATTTGCTTATAGTATTGTTTTTTATGTCTATGTCCTGTAACCATTTGGATCTTATCTTGGTAAAGGGTATGAGGTATTGGTCTAATCTAAGTTTCTTCCACACTAACTTCCAATTATCCCAGCAGTTTTTATCAAAGAGGGAGTTTTTATCCCAATGGCCAGACTCTTTGGGTTTATCAAACAGCAGATTACTAGCCAATCAGTGTTAAGTGACTTGCCCAGGGTCACAAAGCTGTGTCAATTGTCTATGACTGTATTTCAACTCAGGTCTTCCTCCTGACTCCACAGCAGGCACTCTGTCTACTGTACCACCTAACTACCCCAACCAGGAGTGTTGGATGCTTGGCAATCAGCTCAAGAACGGATGTCAGTGTCTGATATTTTACCTTGCTAGGTGATCTTCCGAATGTTCCTAAGACAATTCAAATGGAAACAATTTAGTTCCCTGACACGGAGCCGCTATGCTGTCCAGGTTTCATAGGCATAGAACAATGAGGTCAGTACAATGGCTCTGTAAACCATCAGTCTTATGAACACCTTATGAACACCTAAACAGCTTTCTTCTCGTACTTCAGGACCTTCCAAACTCCTAATAGGTATATCACTTTAATCATCTAGCCTTTTCAACTTTCATAATTACCATCAATGAAATAGCTAACCTTGATGCCATTTTCAGCTTTGTTGGTATCTGACATTGCTGAAAACATTCTAAAAAGCATGAGAACAAGCACATCATCCTGCTTCTATCCGTTGTTGAATGGGAAAGAATGTGAGTATTGTGTATTATCCAGAACCAGTATAAGAAGACTGTCATGAAACTGGGGTAATCCTGGGCAATCAAATTTTGCCAGGATCTTCTGATATCACAGCCTTGTTCAGATCATTTATATACAGACCTATATATAACAGACCTATTCCATTCTTGGCATTTCTCCTGGAGTTAGCAGAGCAAACACCATATTGATGGCTCCTTTGTCCTTTCTGACGCATACTGGCTCTCAGGTAGATGATGTCTTCTAGATGAAGGATCTGAAGGAAGACTCTGCAAAAATCTTCCCAGCAATGATTATGAGAAACCTCCCCACTTTTATTGTCATAGGATAATCTATTTCCCTTTCCTGTACAGAAATGGCCAGTGAAGCGGGCGGCTAGGTGGCGCAGTGGATAAAGCACCGGCCCTGGGGTCAGGAGTACCTGGGTTCAAATCCGGTCTCAGACACTTAATAATTACCTAGCTATGTGGCCTTGGGCAAGCCACTTAACCCCATTTGCCTCGCAAAAAAACCTAAAAAAATAAAGAAAAGGAAAAGAAATGGCCAGTGAAGGCATCCTTAAATTTCTGGGGGATGAACTTCTCTTGCCATTTAACTTGGAAGATTCAAGTCAACTTTTGCATGAGCAGTAGAACTTCTGTTATATAAATCTCAGATGGAATAGAATTAGCACCAGGTACTTTGCTACACATGTGGAGCTTAATTACATTCAAAAACTTCTTTGGGTGGAAGTTTGGCTAGAGAGGGATTAACTTTTTTTTCCTTTAGAAAGATTTTATTAATTTTGAGTTTTACAATTTTTCCCCCATTCTTGCTTCCCTTCCCCCACCCCTCCAGAAAATATTCTGTTAGTCTTTACATTGTTTCTATGCTATACATTGATATCCATGAATGTGATGAGAGCAAAATCATATCCTTAAGGAAGAAAAATAAAGTAAAAGAGATCACAAAATTATATAATAAGATAACAGGTATTTTTTCCAAATTGAAGGTAATAGTCTTTGGTCTTTGTTCAAACTCTACAATTCTTTCTCTGGATACAGATAGTATTCTCCATTGCAGATAGCCCCAAATTGTCCCTGGTTGTTGCACTGAAGGAATGAGTAAGTCCATTAATGTTGATCATCCCCCCCCCCCCCCTTGCTGTTAGGGTATATAATGTTTTTCTGGTTCTGTTCATCTTTCTCAGCATCAGTTCATGCAAATGAGGAGTAACTCATTATGGTCAATGACTTGGCTTCAGCATTGGTTGATGATGCTTTGTTGAGAATGTTAAGGAACCATTCAGCTTATTTCTGGAAGATCAAATCCTTCAGTCATCTACTGAAAGATATCTCAAAATGGAAAATCCCAAGAATATTTCAGAGTGCCCAGGTTAAAGAGAAAATATTTCAAGCAGACAGAAAGAAATCATGGAATATTGTGGAGCCAGTCAGATTTGGTGGTTTCTATCTTAAATAAGCGGAGGACTTGGAATATATAATATTCCAGAAGACAAAGAAGCTAGGATACAATTAAAAATTGCCTATCCAGCAAAATTGAGTATAATTCTTCCAGGAGAAAAATGGATATTTAGTGAAATAGATGACTTTCAAGCATGCCTGAAAAAAGACCAGAGCTAAATAGAAATTTTGGCTTTCAAATACAAGATTCAAGAGAGGCAGAAAAAGAGTAATTATAAGGGACTCAACCATGTTAAACTGCTACATCCCTGTAAGGGGCTGTTGTATATGGGAGTACTATAAACTTTCATCACTTGGTCGTCTCAAGCACCAGAGCCTTATTTTACTGGTTGATTGTAGAGTACCACGGGAGAGGGAGTGTACCAGGGACTGGGGAGGATCTTTGAGCACTTGTTATTTGGTAAATAAATGGAGATCTAGGAGATCTTGGAGAACTTGTTATCCTTGTCTCCTGCTCCTTCAACATTTGCCTGGGTAAAGATAGGCTAGCCTGGCAAGAACCTAACATCTCCTGAGCAGCTAGTCTAAAAGGACCTTAACACATCCCCATCTGGGAACATGAAACATGTAACTCTTTTTTGTTTTTGTAGGGTTAAGTGACTTGCCCAAGTTAGGTATTATTAAGTGTGAGCTAAATTTGAACTCAAATCCTCCTGACTCCAGGGCTGGTGATCTTTCCATTGCACCACCTAGCTCAGGGATATCCGACCTCAGGTTATCTTGGGTCCACATTAAAATAAAATATTTATCCGAGGGCCACATCTAGAATATAAAATACAGTCCCCATTCAGTGGACATAGTGCTATGTAAGGGCTCTGGGGCCAAGGTTCTTAGATATAAAAAAGTTTGCCTCATAACTTCTTAGAAAGTGGGAGGAAGGCACATCATCAATTTGACAGGCAAAGGTACAAAGCACAAAAGCAAAGAGAAAACAGCAAAGGGACAACTCAACAGTATAAAGGTAGGTGCATACAGACTAGTCTGCATTGTAAGGACTGAATGCATCCCACTGATCAATTGAAAATTCCATGTAATATGTTTCATCCATAATACTGCTTAAAAAAGAAAATTAGCATCAAGGAGATTATTTATTACTGATGGAATTTAAAAAATCTAATATACATTCCATGCAAATTATTATTTTATTTTTTTGCTCATGAAAATTAAAAACCCCAGGCTAGCTGCATAAAATTGCTATTTTGGACAGCCCTGACCTAGCTGGCCCTACAATGTAACTCTTAAGAACTTTATCACTAATGGGGCAGTTAAAAGGAGTAAGCATACAATGCAAGGATGTGAGTTGATTATATTGAAATGATCTCCAAAAAATTGAAGGGGTGAGAAAAAGAGATGCACTGGGAGAATGAGGAAAGAAGAAATAGAATGGAGAAAACTTTCTCATAAAAGAGACAGGCAAGGAAGAGCTTTTATATTGGAGGAGAAAATGGGATGTGGACAAAACTTGAAACCTTTTCTCATTGGAATTCATTCAAAGAGAGAAGAGATATAATTATTCATACATACACACTCAGTTATTCAACTTACTCAACAAGGAAAAGAGAGGGAAAAGGGATAAGAGAAAGGGGCGGGGGGGGGGGATGATAAAAGAGTGGATGGATAAGAAAGACAGTGATCAGAAGCAAAATAGACATTTGAGGAGGGACAGGATTAAAGAGAAAGTGAAGAGGAAACTGAAGCAAATGGATAGAAGAAATACACAGTTAATAATCCTAATTGTGCATCTGAATGACATGAATGCACCTATAAAACTGCAGTGGATGGCAGAAAGAATTAGAAACCAGAATCCAAAAATGGGGTTAAAAAAGACACACTTGAAACAAAGGGACATAGTAGTTCTTATCCTTTGTTATTGAAGAGATCAAAATGATATCATTATATTAGAGACAAATTACAGTGTGTCTGACTGGGTGATCAAACCAATACAAGCTCGGGATGCTCTCCCACAGATCTGGCACAAACAGTCCATGTGAACACCTGGGGTACTTACTCTAAACTTAAGTATCTCATGCTTCCTTTGAGTTGCTTCAATTCTGCCTTGCTCTTAGAATGCAGCACCCTCTCTGATGAGGGCACAACATGCTGGGCGGTCCTGAAACAATTTCTCCCTTACTGCATAATCAATTTCTAAAGTTTTTAAGAGAGACCCTCAGGGTGTTCTGGTATTTCTTCTTCTGACCTTTGTATAAGCATTTGCCCTTTGTGAGTTTTCCATAAAATAGTCTTTTTTGCAAATTTATATCTGGCATTCAGACAACATGGTCAGCCCATCATTTTTGTGCTCTCAGTAGTAACATTTGAAAACTTGGCAGTTTAGCTTAAGGAAGAACCTCAGTGTCTAGTATCTTCTCCTGCCAAGTGATCTTTAGACTCTTCCTAAGATAATTTAAATGGAAATGTTTTGGTTTCCTGATATGGCGCTAGAAGACTGTCCATGTTTCACAGGCATACAGCATGAGGTCAGCACAAGGGCTCTGTAGACTTTTAGTTTGTTAGTTAGTCTAATAACTCTTCTCTTTCACACTTTCTTTTTTAATACTTCCTTTTGTTTTTGTTTTTGCAAGGCTATGGTCCCACACAACTAGGTAACTATGAAGTGTCTGAGGCCAGATTTGAACTCAGGTCCTCCTGACTCCACGTCAGTGCTCTATCCACTATGCCACCTAACTGTCCCTCTCACACTTTCTTTTGGAGCCTCCCACATATGGAGCTAGATCTGGCTAGAGCTCTATCAATGTATACCTCCCTGGAAAGTACCATTCCAAGGTAAGTGAACTTAATCCACATTATTCAAAACTTTTCCATTTGTTGTAATTGATGGTTTCATATATGGATGGTGTGATGCTGGCTGATAGAGTACCTGTGTTTTCTTGGTGTTAATTGTTAGGCTAAAATTAGCACAAGCAGCAGAGAACAGATCCATGCTTTGTTGCATTGAGGCTGTATTGAGTGTATAATCATCTGCAAACAGAAGATCATGCACCAACACTCCCTCTACTTTGGTCTTGGTTTGTAACCTTTTCAAGATGAAGAATTTAGTATGGTAGCTGATCTTGATGCCATGTTCATCCTCAGTGAAGGTATTTGATAGCATGGCTGAAAACATCATGCTAAAAGCATGGGAGCAAGGACACATCCTTGCTTCACTCCACTCATAACTGAGAAATCTCAAGAGCATTGTCAGAACTCGGGCAAGCATACCATTATGAAACATAATGTTGAGCTGAAACAGCGTGAGACCGAAACCAGAAGAGTTTTAGGGTGGAATTTATTGCTGGTGACTGCACAGGGTTGAGAGCAACCCAAATCGAGCAGCCACGAACAAAGGAATAGTGGGGTTTATAAAGGTTAAAACCACAGAGGGGCAGGCTCTATAGCATAACAGGGAGATAAAGAAGCAAGAAGTATAGCAAAGGTTATCTGGGGAACAAAAGATCTATGGTACATCTCGTGACTGCAGAGTTGGTTATTTTGAGTAAGGGTGCCTTCTTGTCAGGATGTTCCCAAGACTTAGGTGCAGATGGTACAAGATTTCAGAGAGTTTTTGGGAAGCTATATTTCCCTTCTGGCACATCTGCACAGGGGTTATACAAAGTTCAGCATTTCAGTACAAGACTAATGAAATTCTCCAGGCAATCAAATCTTGAAATGTACTTCAGCTTGTGTTCAGATTCCAATGGCTCTTGTCTCTGGGATGAATTGCCTTCTTTATCATGAATCCACCAGAGAAGTTGCTTCAATATTTCTCTCATGGCTGCTATTACAAGCTGTATTTACCTCCACTCTATTCCTCCCCATTCTCATTTGTTCTATTCTCTCTCTCGTTTCATTCTGGCCCTGTCCAAAAGTGTGTTGTATCTGAGTACCCTCTCCCACACTCTTCCCTCTCTTCTATCACCTATTCCCTGCTTCCTCCCCACCCCCATTTCCCCTTATCCCATCCCTTTCCTCCCATTCTTCTCCAGGGCAAGATAGATTTCTAAACCCTATTAAGTGTGTATATTATTTCCACTCTGAGCCATTTCTGATGAAAATGAAGACTCATTCATTCCCCCTTGTCTTTCCACATTACACTGCATTGACAGAGCTTTTTCTTGAGTCTTATGTGAAATATCTTAGCCCCTTCTTCCTCTCCTTTCTCTTACTCCCAGGACTTCCCTTTATCACCCATTGACTCCATCTTTTTACTATATTATATCATTATATTCTGCTCCTTCTTGTGACCTGTCTATAAATGCTCCAACAGCTCTTATAAATGAGAAAGTTCATATGAGTTATCAATATCTTCTTCCTGTGCAGGAATACAAACAGTTTAATATCATTAAGTTCCTCATAGTTCATCCCTCTCTTTCACCCCACTCTATGGTTCACCAGAGTCCTGTACTGGAAGATCAAACTTTCTGTTAAGCTCTAGTTGTTTCAATAGAAAAGTTTGAAAGTTCCCTGTTTCATTGAAAGTCCAGCTTTTCCCCTGAAAGAGGATGTTCAGTTTTGCTAGGTAGATTCTTGGTTGTAAACCAAGATTTTTTGCCTTCCAGAATATCATATTCCAAGCCCTATGAGCCATTAATGTAGATGCTGCCAGATCCTGTGTAATTCTGACTGCAGAGCCATGTAGCTGAATTGCTTGTTTCTGGCAGCTTTTAGTATTTTTTTTTTTGCAAGGCAAACGGGGTTAAGTGGCTTGCCCAAGGCCACATAGCTAGGTAATTATTAAGTGTCTGAGTTCGGATTTGAACTCAGGTACTCCTGACTCCAGGGCCGGTGCTCTATCCACTGTGGCACCTAGCTGCCCCTGAGCTTTTATTATTTTCTCTTTGACTTGGGAGTTTTGGAATTTGGCTATAATATTCCTGGAAGTTCTTCTTTTGGGATCTCTTTCAGGAGGTGATGGGTGAATTCCCTCAATTTCCATTTTACCCTCTGCTTCTAGGATCTCACGGCAATTTTGCTGCATTATTTCTTGAAAAATAAAGTCTAGGTTCTTTTCCTGGTCATGACTTTAAGGTAGCCCAATAATTTTTAAATTATTTCCTCCTGGATCTGTTTTTGAGGTTGATTGTTTTTCCAATGAGATATTTCACATTTTCTTCCAAATTTTTGGCTTTTGTGGAAGTTTTGTTTCTTCCTGATTTCTTGCAAAATCTTTAGTTCCATTCTGCATTTGAAGGAGTTATCTTCTTCAGAGAGCTTTTTTATCTCATTTTCCAGCTGGCCAATTGTGCTTTTTAAAGCATTCATCTCTTCGTTTGCCTTTTGTTTTGCCTTTTCCATTTGGCATAAACTGGTTTTTAATATTATTTTCTTCAGTATTTTTTTATATTTTTTTCACCAAACTGATGATTTGGTTTTCACGATTTATTTGCATCACTCTCATTTCTCCTCCCAATTTTTCCTCCACCTGCCTTAATTGCTTTTCAAAATCTTTTTTGAGCTCATCCATAGACTGAGCCCACTTTCTATTTCTCTTAGAGCCTTTGGATATAGAAGCTTTGAGTTTATTGTCTTCTGAATTGTCTGTGCGACCAGAGTAATTTTCTGTGGTCACATTCATCTTTTTCCTTTATTTGCTCATTTCCTCAGCCTAAGACTAATTTACTGCACTTCTATGGCTTTGGGGGGGGGGGGGGGTTGGGACACTCCACTGGGACCTTTATTCCTTCAAGGTCTTATGCTCTCTTGCCTGTGCTTTGATATGTAGATGAACAAAGGGGTTCCCCCTCTATCCTGGAGCTATGAGGAGGGTCCCTGCTCAGCTACCTTAGTATAGAATCCCAAACAGCAACCTGGAATTGGGTATGGGCAAACAGCAGAGCCCTTCCCCATTGAGAGCAGAGAGATTTCTCCCCCTACCCCCTTACCATCTGTGGGCTACAGGTTGGCTTTCCTGATTCCTGCTGCAGGTTCTCACTGCAGGGCTATTCTGAGGCCAGTGCTCCCACCCTCTGGTGCAACAGAATTCTCTCACAGTCCCTTCAAGCTGTTCCTGGTGATCCCTGGGCTGCTCTGTGGCCACGGCTTTTTTCCCAACCCCTGGTCCCAGTGAAACAGACCTTTCCCATGGAACTTCTAAGTTGTCTTGGACTGGGAAATTGTATCACTCAGTCTTTCTGTGGGTTTTGCCCCTTCAAATTTTGGCTAGTCATAATATGACGACTTTTGTAGTTTTTTGGGGGAATGAGTTTCAGGGAAATTCTGCCTTCATGCCACCATCTTGGCTCCACCCCCAACATAATTTTCCATAAACCCTCACAACTGATGGTAATAAAGGCCTTGGTCAGATCTACAAATGATGTATACAGATCTCTTTCTGCTCCTGGCATTTTTCCTGGAGTTGTTAGGCAGAAAACACCATAGAGTGTTCCTTGACCCTTTCTGAAGCCACACCGGCTCTCAGATAGGTAAGCATCTTCCAGGTGGAGGACCAGCCTATTAAGAAGTACTCTGGCAAGAATCCCACCAGCAATGACTAAAAGAGAAACAACCTGTGATTGTCACAGAACAACCTGTCTGGTAATGAGTCAACTGTAGTCTTAGAGTCACCCAGAATTATAAACTTGTCCACTTTTGGTACATTGAAGATAAGGGTCTCCAGGTCTTCCTAAAATTTTTCTTTGACTTCAGCAAGGTTTGTAATTGTGGGAAAACAGGTACTGATGATAGTAGCATGGCATTTTCCTGCAAGTGGCAATCTCATTGTGATGAGTCTGTTGTTCACTCCTTTTGGTAGGCATTCAAATTGTTGACTAGATTAGTTTTGATTGCCAAATCTACCCTAGCCTTGTAATACCTATCCAGTGCCAACTTCAATAAGCTTACCTTCATTTACTAGCCTTGTTTCACTCAGGGCTACTATTTGGATATGATACCTACTGAGTTCTCTTGCAACAAGAGCAGTTTGTCTTTATTGGATCTTGTATATCTGAGTGTGTGCACATTCCATGCTCTGATAGTGAATGGAATCTTCTTTGAAGAAGTTTTTTTGTTTCCCCTGCAGGGTGGAATCCCCACCAGCTGTGTGTTAATCAGGCCAGGGTTGGATAAATAGATAAATTTTAGGGTACTTTTTCTAGCCCTTTCCCCACACCAGGAGGTGAGCAGTGTGATCTTTAAATCTTTAAAAGGGTTGCTAAACTCCACTGCTGCTTTCAGTGAGTAACAACTCTAGAGCCTGGGCCATCTGCATGCAAGATTGTGACTACAGTTCCCAGTATATCTCTTAATGCTGCTTTGTCATGTGCCCATCACTACAGGACTTTGATATAAGAATCACACAGAGGTATGATTCCTGTGTAAACTGGATTTAAGTGAGTCAGAGTTGCACGAAGTCGTGGTACTCTCTCTCTCTCTTCCAAAGTCATCATGGTCTAGTGGCAAGACAGAATCAAAACAACTGGTGCTGGCTCTGGATGAAGTGGATGACCTTGGTGTCTTCAATGTCTAAGCAAGCTCTAAGTGCTCCACAGCAATCGCTTCAACTGGCTTCATGGCCACTGGACCAACATCTTCTCCTCTGCCCATTCCACCCATGGAAGACTTCATATGTTTGGGGTAAACCAATCCTCCCCTTTCCCCAGTTCACCAATGAGATTCCCTCCCTTACCCTCAACCTGGTTTAGCCTGCCTGCCAAAATGGTTTACCTGCAACGTGCATGCTACAGCTTCTTGGAGTTACCAGTGGGAGGTGAGTGGCTCAGGTGGACAACAGAGGTGGAAAGTAGCCCTCACACCAGGGGTACCAGTCTTCCTTGAACACACCCTACACCTCTGAGGTGACACAGCTGAAGTTAAAATAAAGGACCGAATGCGCTTCAAGCTGAACTAAGAAAAGCCTTTCTTTCGGACCTGTCAGTAAGCACGGCGGAGCCCTTGAAGAGTCCGGGCCGCCTGGGCCCACAGCCCCTTGGAGCTCAAGCCAGGTGGCAGTCTGCCCTGCCCCGCCTGCCCGTGGAAGGTTTCTGAGCTCAGAGATGGCCTTCGGAGCAGTGTGGTTTCCAAGGGATACAGAATTTAATAATTCATAAAGCGCTTCCCTTTATCAGACACCGGGATGGAGGCGACACACATACATTTCACATACATACATGCGTCTTTATATATCATATATATGTCATAGCTATACCTACTCGGGTCAATCCCACACACGAACCCCCAGATCGGAAGCTGAGGCTCGGAGAGGAGCAAGGCCCGCCGCTCCGTTCGCCCCCTGCGCTTGTGCGGGCGGTCCCTCGACCTCCCCATCCTTTTGACCCAGGAATCAGGGACCCGGAAGCACTTCTTTTTAGTAGAACAAAGGAGCGCGGGTTGGAAGAGTCAAGCTTGGCGCCTCGGAAGCCCCGCCCACTGCGCGTGCGGGTGGAGGCGTGAGCTCGGCGCCGGGAGGGGCGGGCCGGAAACGCGGGGGCGGGGCCCGGCTCGAGGATGAACCGGTCCCAGGCGGAGGGCGGAAGGTGCAGAGCCCCGCCCAGGAAGGGGCGTGACCAGGCGCGGGGGCGGGGCCTGGCCGGCAGCCGGCAGTTGCGGAGCGCCGCGGAGCCCAGAGGAGCCCGGAGGAGCCCGGAGGAGCCCGGTCCTGCCTGCTTTTGCGGTGAGTAAAGCCCCGTTTCCTTCGCGCCCGAGCCTCGTCCTCTCTGAGCGTGCCACAGAGCCCCCGGGCCTTGGGGCCGGAGCCTGTGGGTGAGCGAGCCCCTGCCCCCCGGGCGGCTGAGACTGCGGGCACCGCCGCGGGGCACTGCCCACCTGTGGCTGCCTCCATCGCCGGCGCTTCGCAGTGAACGTCGCGCCCGATCCGACGGGCATTCCGGAGTGGTTCTCCCCGTGGAAGGGAGCTGTGGAGGGCAGACACCCAGGGCGCAGCTGCGGCCTGGAGTCTTATCTTGGGAGCAGTGCTTTTACCCTTGCCCTTGGCTTTAAACGTCTATCTATGCAAATAGAGAGTAAACATATCACCCACCTTTGGCCTGCATATTTTGCACCTACCTGGCTTTTGGTTTTGCTTTTCATTTTTTTGGTGAGGCAATGGGATTAAGCTACTAATTATCTGGTATCGGACTTGGATTTGAACCCAGGGCCTCCTGATTCCAGAACTGGCACTTTATCCACTATAACACCTAGCTACCCCCATTCACTGTATTCCTGAAAACTGTCCTTAAGTTATAAAGACCTCCTTCCTCCATCTCTATTCCCTAAATTCTTTCTTTGTTCTTTTCATTCTACTAAAGCGCTCTGAACTGCTCTAAACTTTTGTATTTCCCTTGCTGTCTAGCCTGCTTTTCTCTGATTTGAGTTTTTTTCCTGAGGATTACATTCTCTCCATTGTAATTCCACACGCTAGTACAGTGAATTTACTTAGAAGGTACAAGTGATCTTCACTCATAAAAATGTACTGGAATCATCATATCTCAATTTTAGGTTTTACATTCTTCAATCACTTATTTAGTCAACCTTGCCTGATGAAGCATATTCAAAACTGCTCTTACCATTTAATTTTTTAAAATTACTCTCAGTATGATTTCAAAAGAAGATAGAAATAATAAACTGAAGTGACTTCAATAGCTGCACATTCAGAGCTCACACAGAAATGTTAAACTAGAAACAATCTTTTATTTGCTTTATTTCTATTTCTTATTCTTTCTGATATATGATATCATCTCTTTGAAAAACAGCAAATATTTCAAGTGGGAAACTTTTCTCTTAAACCTTTGATAATGAGATCACTCTTTCTGAATAAAGGCATTATTCAGTTCAGCAGATAAAGAAGTCATCAGTCCCTTAAATAATATTGGTTAGTGCTTTGTACTCACCAGTGCTCTTCTATCTTCAGTACTGATTATCCTGTGGGAAAATGCTGGTGAAATCAAGAAAAAGGATATTTGTGTACTTTTCAGTGAAAGTCTATATTTGAGTAGGGATAAGTTATAAATCCATTATTTTTACCACTGACATTTATGAAAACATTAAAAACAATAACAAAGACAATAACAATAAAAAGTGGCATTTGAAGAGAAATGCTTAGAGCTGTTTGTTTCTTAAAAATGTTAATAAACAACAGATAATGAGTTTTAAGGGCTTTTTGGGAGGACCTGGAATATAATTGGTATAGGGTGTTTCCTGGTGAGGAAGACTACTGTTGCAGGTTGGCACCTTCTCCTCTTTAAGTTGTCTGGGGTGATGAGAAGTTAAGAATCCCTAAAGTGTCCAAGGTACTGTTGCCACAATGTCCACTATTGCCCCCCTCTCCCACCATGAGAGAGGTGTGCCATTTTTTATTAAGATATCTTAATAAAAACCATTTTAATCACTCTGGACTAAGTATTCCCAAGCCATTTATAACAATTTGGTGGCTCGGCTCGAGATATTAATGGAAATCTCTTTTCCTGGTGTTTTCTAGGAAGAACACAAGAAAATAATACACAATGTCCACTATAACACCATGTAATTTACACCATGTAATGCTAATATAGCTTAAAACACAGGATGCTTGAGGAAATGTTTTTCAAATTCTTACTCATAACTTCCTGTGAGGGAAAAATCAGTGGTGGGGGGTAAACTTTATTTTTCATAGGCATTTTCTTAGATTTCTACATTATCATAGAGTGTGTGTGTGTGTGTGTGTGTGTGTGTATATATATATATATATATATATATATATATATATATATATGCATATAAAGTGATTCTGCAGTACAGCATGGACAACTTTTTTATTTCTGTGGTTATTGTGAAAATATCCCTTAATTCCACAAAGCTGTTGAATTTCTTTCCCACTCCCCCACAAAATTTTGACTATTTGAAATAAAAATAAGCTATAATGCTACAGAGAGTGTTAGCTTCATGAATGGATGAATCTTTTTAATTCTATGAAACACAAGTTGATCTGTTGGGGATTGGGAAAAATAAAGGACATAAAGCTAAGTGAATTAATAATTAACAAACCAAATATTTTTATGATTAACTTTTGTTTTTCTTTTGTGTATTATAGTCAGTAATAGAAGCGCCATGGCACATACTGAAATTACTGTAGATTCAAAATCCATCAAAAGTACAGGAGTGTAAGTATTTCCATAAAAAATTAATAACTAATATTAAACACAATGGAACAAATTTTAAAATTTCCACAGGTGATGCCAACATGATCTATTAATTTTTTTATTAAAGATATTATTTGAGTTTTACAATTTCCCCCCAATCTTACTTCCCCCCCCCACAGAAAGCAATCTGTCAGTCTTTACTTTGTTTCCATGTTGTACATTGATCCAAATTGAGTGTGATGAGAGAGAAATCATATCCTTAAGGAAGAGACAAAAATTCTTAAGAGATAACAAGATGATCTATTAAATTAACAGAGAAAGTCCCTGTGCTACCTCAAGTTGGCAGGGTTCTTCTGACTTTGGTGCTCTTCCTGGGAAACTCTTCACTCTTTCCTTGATAGCTCTATTTCCATGGCTTCAATCATCATGAAAATGGTTCTCAAACTCCGACTGCAGTCTCTTCCCAGTGTTTTAGTCCTGTGTTTTTCCAACCTCTACCTCAACATGCATAAAATTAAATCCTTCTAGTCCAAAATAATATGCACCTACTAGACATCAATTTGTTTCTCTGTAAAACAAGGGAGCTGCACTCAGTGACCTATAAGGTCACATCCTACTCTAAATCTATGACTGGTTTTTATGGGGCATGGTACTTTCTTGCCTATTAACACAGAAGGTACTGAATAAAGTTATATAGAGAATAAAGAAAAGGTTTTGATAGAAGGAAGGTCCTAACTTTAAGGGGAAAATAGAAAAGGCATCTTACTAAAGGTGAAATTTTACCTGAGGCATGAATGAAGCTAGAAGGCCATGCCTGGGGGGGACAATCAATGAAAATACATTTTGATTTCAAAAAGTTCTGAGCAGAAATAGGGCTAAAGTCATTCAGGTGCCTGTATTAAGTTGGCACCAATATGGACACCACCTGGGAATAGGGAATCTCTTGTTTGCTTAAAAAGCTGGGAAATGAAGCAGGTCAGAGCTTCTGTGGCATTCACAGTGGGATCAGTCTGGGACCTTTCAAATCTGGGTGTGGTAGGGAGTCTCAAAGCAGCTGAGAGAACAGAGTGTCTTGTGTGAGGAATAACTAGGAAGCCAGTGACAATGGGTTGTAGAGTATGTAGAGGGAACAAAGGGGTAAGGAGACTGGAAAGGTAGGATATATGAAGGTTTTTTTTTTTTTGGTCAGGTTTTTGAAAGGTAATGGGGTTAAGTGACTCATCTAAGGTCACACAGCTAGGTAATTAGTAAGTGTCTGAGGCCTTATTTGAACTGAGGTCCTCCTGAATCCAGGGCGGGTGCTCTATTCACTGCGCCACCTAGCTGCCCCTTATCAAGAGTAATAAGAGGCAAATGGAAAATTTTCTGTTTGTTCTTTGAGATAATAATAAGCTACTAACGCTTGTTGAAGGGGGTGTTGGGAGACACTGGGAAGGTATAATATAGTCAGACTGGAGAGAGACTTAAGGACAGAAGATCGACCAGCAGGCTCTTTCAGTAATGCAAATGTGAGGTCATGTACCAGAATGGTGACACTGACAAAGAAGAGGAGGGGACTTATATATGCGATGTGACAGAGAGAAGTGAAGGTTGGGAGTGGGGTTGTATAATGAACAGTGTTTTGGACATATTGAGTTTATGCTGTCATCTAGTTTGAGATGTTCAGGAGGAAAAGATACAAGACTGGTTAGGAGATAGGCAAGAATTGGATATGTAGGTCTGGAAATCACTAGCTTAGAAATGATCACTGAAATCATAGGAAATTATGATATCATCAAACAAAACAGATGAGAGAAGCAAGAAAAGAGAGTCCATGATGCAGTCTTGGGGGATTCCCAGTTCATTAACAACTGGGATCTGAAAGAAGATTCAGTCAGAGCCTGAAGCAATATCAGACAGAGGAGATCCAGGAGAGAGCACTAACTACCCTGACAACCTAGGAGGGGAGGGTAACTGAAGATATTGGAGGGCGTAGAATAGTGAAGAAGGATAAAGATTTTTAAAAGGTCATTAGATTTAGCAATTAAGAAATTAGTAGGTTAGTGGGAGCTGATTTAGTTGAATGAGGAGACTGGAAGCTAGACTCCAGAGAGTTAAGAAGAGAGTGAGAGGAACAAAAGTAGAGGCAGAGATTGTAGACTGCCTTCTGCAGGAATTTAGCCATGAATGGGAGGAAACTTTTAGCCTAATAACTTGCAGGGATGGAGTGATCAAGGGAGGGGTATTTTTGAGGATGAAGAAGACACAGATCTTATTTGTAAGTAGCAGGGAAGCTACTGACCTTAATATTTAGATCAATCATTTTACCAGAAACTCAATCTTATTTGCATATTTTCCAGATTTCCTGTGAATTTTGCAAATAATTTTTATCAAGGCTTTACCAGAGTAATCTGAATGAATGAACTGATTCTTCTTGAATGTTTTATTGATAAATTAAATCCAACTAATTTAAAATTTTCTAAAATCAGTCAAATTAATTATAAAAATTAATTATAGAAAATTTCTGAGTATCAAGAGTAACTTATTGTCTCAACTATAAAACATGTCATTTGATTTCCAAACAGAAAGCTCTTCCATGGTAGCAAGTCAACAGGATCTGAACTGTCATCAGACAGCTATAAAATGGATTATCCAGAAATGGGGTTGTGTGTGATAATCAATAATAAAAATTTTCACCCCAAAACTGGTATGTATCATAATGTTTTATATCTTTCTCCACATTCCATGACTGGTCATGTATAAATTAATGTTTTCAAACATGCACAATGACTTTTTCATTAGGGAATGAGCTATAGCACTAATGCTAGAGGCTAAACTAAAAACTTATCATCTCTTTAAAAGGTTTTATGGACAGAATTTAGGTTCCTTAGAATTTCCTTGCAGCCTTTACCAAAAAAAGATCATAGGATCATAGATAGAGAACTGGAAGAGAGCTCAGACATCATTAAGAAATAGTGTTTAAGGTGAACAAGGTTGCAGATTTATCAGAATATCTCTTGATGGTAGTCACCAAATACTATTATTTCTTTTTTTAACTGTGGTTTATAAAATGGCTGAGACTAGATGCATATAACCTTTTATTTGGAAGGAAACTTACTAACCATCTAATTTAGCTCCTTTACTTTACAGGGGCAGAAGACCCAGATAATTTAGGTGAGTGGCTGGGCCAAGGTTATGACTAGTGAACAGTAGAAATGGACCTCAGTGCTCTGACTCCACCATCATACTGGTGCTCAGGGTCTAGATTAATATCAACATATCATTAAAAAATAGTTAGCAATGAAAATTTCAGCTAAAGTGTAGCTCACTAAATCATGTGAGAAATAAAGTGATATAGTTTTAGAGCAATGTTTGTCTTTTTAATTAAAGAAGGGAGGGGTATTTTTGAGGATGGAGAAGACACAGATCTTATTTGTAAGTAGCAGGGAAGCAGCCAATAGAGATAAGGATACATGGAAGATTAGTGAAGAGTCTTGACCTCAGATGTTATTGAGATATACTGAACACTGGATATTCCCATACTGCTCTACTTCTTGGATTCATGATTTTTTCCCCTATAATTAGTATATATCTTCTCTTGTTTTGCCTGAGAACCTGAAGGGCTCATTTTTTAACTAAGTGCATTATTTTAATATTTATGTGATTTTGTATACTCTACCTGTGTAAAGTCCTCATTTTCTAAATCATTCTACTGTAAAAATACTGATTTTT
The DNA here is from genome assembly GCF_037893015.1 of Macrotis lagotis. Taxonomy (NCBI): domain Eukaryota; kingdom Metazoa; phylum Chordata; class Mammalia; order Peramelemorphia; family Peramelidae; genus Macrotis; species Macrotis lagotis. The sequence continues at coordinate 70,095,327 of NC_133660.1, forward strand.
CCAAATTAGTGAGTTGTTGTATTCAAAATATTTCTTCCATGATTAAACGTCATTTCAATTAACTGAGCTTTTCTAGATTTCCTGTGAATTTTGCAAATAATTTTTATTAAGACTTTACCAGATTAATCTGAATGAATTAACTGATTCTTTTTGAATGTTTTATTAATAAATTAAAGACACCTAATTTATTCAGGCTTTCCCTAATTGATTAGCAACCCTTACTTTATAGTTCTGTGATACCATAAAAAGAGCTGATACATATATTTTTTTGTGCACATGAGCTTTTTCCCTCTTTTTACTTGATCTCTTTGGAGTATACACCTAGTAGTGGAATGTGTCTATACCCACTGGATCAAAGAGTGCAAAAATTTAGTAAATTTTTGGATCTATTTCCAAATTGCTTTCCACATGGGTTGCAAATTCCAAATTTCTGTATTGAAACTAATTCATAGCAAAACCAACAGTGCATTGATGTACATGTTTTCCTAAAGGTATACTAATATTTATCACTTTTGTTAATTTTACCAATGTGATGGGTTTGAGATGAAACTTTAGAGTTGTTTGAATTTGTATTTTTCTATAATTTGGAGCATTTTTTCATATGACTAGCTTCAATTTCTTCCTTTGAGAATTGCTTATGTTTATCTTTTAGCTATGTCAATCGGGCAATAAACTCTACAGTTGCATGGCAAAAACTTGAGGAGAACTTAAGCTGAAGTCAGGAAGACTTTAATTCAAATTCAGCTTGAGACACTTACTAGGTTTGTGATCCTGGGCAACTTTTTGCCTCAGTTTCCTTACTGTAAAATGGTGATAATAATGTCACCTACCTCCAAGGTTTATCATAAGAATCCAATGACATAATATTTGTAAACTGCTTAGATTAGTGCCTAGCACATAGTAGGCACTTATAAATGATAGCTATCAAGTGAGATGAGCAGAACTAGAACATTAACAACAAATGGGGGTGATGATTAACCATGATGGACATACTTATTCCATTAGTGCAATAATCATGGACAATTTTACGGTATTTGTGACAAAGAATGCCATCTGTATTCAGAGAAAGAATTGTGAAGTTTGAATAATGACCAAAGCTTATTATCTTTGATATTTAAAAATTGTCTTATATCTTATGAAATTTTGTTGTTTCAAATGTTTTCTTTCTTCCTTTTGGATCTGATTCTTTTCTCGCCACCCATTCAATTTTGATCTATACTTATTATGGATGTAAATGTAAAGACTGTATATCAGGTTGCCTTCTGTTGGGGGGAGAGGGGAGGGAAGGGAGAAAAATTGTAAAACTCAAAACCTTGCAAAAACAATGATTGATAGAAACTACCATTATATATAATTGGAAAACAAATAAAATATTTATATAATAATAGTAATAAATAAATGATAGTTATCAGTTTTGCTCACTTGCTTTCAAAGCAGTGGTTTATTTTGAAACTTTGATATTTGAAAATTGAAAATTAATTTGATTGGCCAAGATGAGAAAAAGGGGGGGATATGATCAATGTTGGAGAGATTGTGGGAGGGTTGGGACATTAATGCATTGCTGGTGGAGTTGTGAACAGATCCAACCATTCTGGAGAACAATATGGATCTATGCCCAAAGGGAAATAAAATTGTTCATTCCCTTTGACCCAGCAATTCCAATTCTAGGCCTATATCCAGAAGAAATCATAAAAAATGGGAAAAGTCCCACATGTTCTAAATATTCATAGTAGCTCTTTTTGTAGAGACAAAGAATTGGAAATTGAGGGGATGCCCATCAATTGGGGAATGGCTGAACAAGTTATGGCACATGAATACTATGGAATATTATTCTATAAAAAACCATAAATGGTCAGACACTAGAGAAGCATGGAATGACTTATGGGATCTGATGCTGAGCAAAGGAGCAGAACCATAACAACAGCACTGTAAGATGAACAACCTTGATGGAAGCAGGTCCTCTCAGCAGTTCAGAGAGCTAGGAAAACTGTATTAGACCAACTATGAACAATGTTATCCCCATCCAGAAGAAGAAGGAAAAACAAAGCAAAACAAAAACCAACCCTTCAGAATCTGATGAACACTTTATACAAATTATTTCTTACATTTCTTTCCCTTAATCCTAATTCCTCATACCAAAAATGACTAATATGTAAATATGTTTATAAAAATAAATAAAAGAAAATTAATTTGAAACTACAACTAAACATTTTCTTTCTTTTCTAAGGCATGTCATTTCGATCTGGTTCAGATGTAGATGCAGACCATCTCAGTGATACATTCAAGAGCTTGAACTATGAAGTCAGGAGAAGCAATGATTTGACATGTGAAGAAATACTTGATTTAATGTACAATGGTAAGTAATAATTTACGTATAATTGTAAGTCAGATTGGTGATACTCATGATTAGATATAACCCAATGGAATAAAGGGTGAAATTTTGCAAGGTTATATTTGAAAATATTCTAACTTTGGGGAAATGCTTAAAATTTTCTTCCATTTTCTAAAACTAAGAACTGAAACCCCAGGACTTCTTAAAAGTTGCAATCCAAACTTCTTTCATTTTATTGTTTTCATAGAACTGATCCTGAAGTGTTTTTGTTTTTGTTTGTTTTTAACATTTTTCAAGTTTCTAAAGAAGATCACAGCCAAAGGAGCAGTTTTGTTTGTGTGATTCTAAGTCATGGTGAAGAAGGAATCATTTTTGGCATCGATGGACCTATTGAACTGAAAGCATTAACATGTTTCTTTAAAGGGTATAAGTGTAGCAGTCTAACAGGAAAACCAAAGCTTTTTATTATTCAGGTAAAGCATTATTTGAGGATTGATTATTTAGTTTTTGGATTATCCAAAAGTCCTTTGCTTTCTCATTCTCAAAGACACCTTAATTTGGGAACTTTGGTCTTTCTAATTTATGAGGAGTGGTAGAAATAAAATTAAATTTCAATTGTTGTTTGTTGATTTTCCATTTATCTCTGCCATCCTTGTCAATGACAAATCCAGAGGATTCCGAATTGTCTGAATTTTTAAAACATGTGTTTGGGCATGTTGGGATATAGGATGTACTAAGACCCCAACACGTCTGGAATATTGTATTTATTTCTGGGTGCCACATTTTTAGAAAGGTTTTGAAAAGCTAGGACACATTTAGAGCAATGTGACCAGGCTGATGAGGGGACTTATATGTATGTTCCAATATGTATTCTTAAACTAGAGGAGATCGTAGGGAACATGATAGTTGTCTTTCTATATTTAAGGAGATGTCATCTAAAAAGATTAGTTAGACCTATTATGCTTGGACAGAACCTATTGAAAGCATTTCTAAGAGGTGGATAATATCTCAGAATAATTTTATTGTTCTTTGTCCTTTGTTTTGGAAGAGGACCATGACCTTAGGGAAGTAAGGCCATGACATACATTTGAATTGGATTTAAGTGAGGGAGGGCTTGGCAAAGTCACTAGCCTCACTTTCTCTTCTGGAGTCATTTGGGAGACTGTCTTTGGAAGACTGAGGCAGTACTCATTCAGTGATTAAGACAAGAAAGAAATGAGGCAAAGAATGGTCTCTTTAGTTAGTAAGAAATCAATCTCAGAATATCTGAGAAACTTTTTTTTTCCTGAGAAACAATACTGTTTACATATATTTTGAGCCAATCTGGACCCAAACAATGACTAAGTGGGGCTTGACCTGGGATCTACAATTGGCCAATTAATTAGAGTCAGAGTGATTTTAGGCCTGTAAACCCCAAGACCTCTACCAAGTTTCAGTGCTCAAAATTTATTTCTAGGAGTGTAAAGGGTAGTATGGAGGCAGATCTTTAAGTGGAAGCTGAATGAATGCTTACAGGAATTGTATTAGAAGAGTGATCAGGCATAGGTTAGATTAAGTGACTTGAAGTCCTTTCTTCCTTGAGATTGTGCGATTCTTAGTTAATAACCTACCTCATTCAAAATAATAAATTATTTATGATTATCAAAAGTTCTACTAGATAATAAAGATAAATTGTTGTTTTGGTCCACTGAACACATGCTAGAATTTATGATTTTCTTTCATGTATAAACTAGCTAGGTAGAAAGCATCTGACTTGTACCAGGAGCCCTGAGATCAAGTATCACCTATTATTGTTTTTAACCCTGGACAGATCAATATATTTCATAGGACTCTTAAGCAACTCTCAAAGACTAAAGTGCTAACCTGCATTAGTAAAAAGTTTACTCAGCTGGGCATTTCTTATACCAATGAAATCAGATCCAGTATCAGTCCTATAGAAGTACTCAAATGTACCTTGACCTCAGTATGAATAGTTATTTCCCCATAACCATGTTTTATGATTAATATTTTTAAAATAATCTGACATATATATGTCTTTCCCACTTTAAAAACACAAAGGATGAATGGCCTAGTATATGTCAGGCCATATCAGGAACTGATGTTCTGAAACAAATGGCTATTGACTCTGAGAGCCACAGATGAAAAATAATGACTAGAAAAATCAAAATGTTGGTCTGGGTGTGAAATCAGATAAAGGGGGCAGCTAGGTGGCACAGTGGATAGAGCACCGGCTCTGGAGTCAGGAGTACCTGAGTTCAAATTTGGCCTCAGACACTTAATAATTACCTAGCTGTGTGGCCCTGGGCAAGCCACTTAACCCCATTTGCCTTGCAAAAAAAAACAACTAAAAAAAAAGAAATCAGATAAGGAAGGCACAGATAGAAAAAAAAAATGGCTAGAAAAATCAAAATCTAATGGACTGCATTTTTTTTAGAAATAATTTTGTTTTTGTCAAGTTATAAATGATTTCTATTTCTTGGAGTCCTTGAAACTGAACCAATAACTAGTAAATTCTTTTTGATCCAGTAGATGGTATAGGCCTTCTCCCATGTGGCCACACTCAGGGCCTTCCTGTGTTGTTCTGTATAGAGAGAACTAAAAAAAAAAATGAAGTCAGTCACTCTGATCTACAATTTGAAAGCATAAACTAGAAAGCATATACTGATGATTTTTAAAATCTCAAAAAATTCACTCTTGACTTTCAGGCACGGAATTTTATTTTTTATTTTTCTTTTAACTAGGCATGTAGAGGTACTGAGTTGGATTGTGGTGTTGAGACAGACAGTGCCACTATAGGTGACACTGATAAGGACATGACATGCCAGAAAATACCTGTGGAGGCAGACTTCTTATATGCATATTCTACAGCCCCAGGTAAGAGGAAGTTGTGCAAAATTGGCATTTATTAAGATATTGCAGATATTTAATCACTTTGAAAATGATTTTTTGGTATTAATTCTTATAGGAAGAGTTATTAACTCAATTGGTTAGAGAATAGTATTTATAAAGGCTGTCATCATTAATGTAATTCTAAGGGGAAACAGTTAATTTTGTTGTCTAATAAGTATATGACTAATCCTTTACCTCAGTTCTTAAAACTATATCACATTCATCATTATGCTTTTAATGGTAAAATGAATACAATAGCATAATATAAAAACCATGGTGCTTGGGAATAAGAAGCCCTAGTTTAAAATTCTAACTCTGCCATGCTAGAGCTGAGTGACCATAACCTCTCTCTGCCTCAGTATTGCCCTTTGTAAAATGGGGGTGATCATTCTTAGTATTACTCTGGATTAAATATTCCTATCAATAATCTACATTTAGATGGTGTTTTAAAATGTGCAAAGCACTTTCTTTCTAACAATTCTGCAGAAATTAGGGGAAGTTGCTGAGTCACCCAACTACCTTCTCAGGATCTGACCCCATTTGGGCAGTTTGATTTTCCGATTATTTTTTGCCTTTTAGTGAGAAGTAGAACACATGGAAACCTTGTCAAGGACTAGTTAAAGAACTGGTGGTTTTTATCATTGTGTTAATATCATCAATGTGTCTGATAGAGCAGGTAGACTATTCTTAAATTGATGGAACCAAATTACTCAACAATCCTCTTCTTAAGAATGAGAGAAGATGGGGTCAGTTGGAAAGGGAAAGAAGTATTTCATCTATCTTTGGCTTGCTCATTTGATTGTCTTCATTGGAAATGGAGTTTTGCAGGTGACTGTCTGATTGAGGCATCAAAAAGCTTATTAAAGGTTTGCCATGTGCCAGGTACTATACTAAAACTCTAGGGGAGTGGGAGGATCCAAGGCTTAGATGGATTGCCTACAAATGCAGTCCTACTTGAATGGCTTTATCAAAAGAGAAGCTGATACAAGGGAATAGAAGGTAGTATATAGGATTTTTCTTCCAATTCCTCAATATCATTGTCTCCCAAGGCATAAAAACAGGGTTTTTGAGACTTCTGGGGTAGAGCCAAGATGGTGACATGAAGTTAACAAGCCTCCCTGAGCCTTTCCCTACCAAAGGTAAATGAAGTTTCTACTTTCTGACATTCACAGTACAGATCTAACCAAGATAAAGAGAAAATTAAAAGAAGTTTTCAACTGTAGACATCATGGAGGATCTTCATTGATGGTCTGTCTCTTGTGGGGGAAGAAAAGTCTAGGAGTCAGGAGAGTAGGGAAAGCCAGCAGGAGGCTTTTAGCCACAATTCAATCTAGGTCCCAATAGCTTAATAACAACAGAGTCCTGGCAGCTAGATAGCAAACCAGCGGGGAGGATCCCAATCACCAAACAAAGTCTGAACCCTGAAAACACTGGGGTAAAAGAAAGGGCTGGGTTGGGAACAACCCTCTGTTGAGCCAGAACCTGTACATAAAGGAGGGGGAAAAATCCCAAACCTCTGCAAAGGCAAGACCTGGACTTTAGACAACATCTCGGCCAACAGCAAGCCAGGAATCAGACCCCAGCCCCAGTAAAATAAAAGCTTGGATCTATACTCTACATACCCCAGGAGGTAGAACTACAACAACAAAGATGAGCAAAAAAACTAAAAGAGTGCTCACTATAGAAAAATACTTCACAGATAAAGATGACAGCAATGCCACCATGTCTGAAGAAGAAAGCTGTTAAATATCACTCACAGAAGTATCAAAACAGTCTATAAATTGTACTCAAATACAAAAGCTCATCGAAGAACTTAAAATAGAATTTAAAAACCAAAGAAGAGAGGAAGAAAAGAAATGGAAAAAAAGAAATGAAAGTCATGCAGGAAAATGGTGAAAAGTTGATCAGAGAATTCAATACCTTTAAAAAGGAAACAAAAAGTGTAATTGAAGAAAATGAAGTCCTAAAAACTAGAATTAAACAGTTAGAAACCAATGAATATGCAAGACTACAAGATTCTATCAAATAAAATGAAAATGCTATAAAAGACTGAAGAAAATTTTTGTAAATATCTTCTGGGGAAAACAAATGACCTGGAAGCAGATCTAGGAAAGTCAATCTACAAATTATTGGACTACTTGAAAGCCTGGACCAACAGAAGAACCTGGAAAACATCATGCAGGAAATTATAAGGGAAAACTGCCCCAATCTACTAGAACAAGGTAACGATATAACAATTGAAAGACTCCACAGAATCCCTCCAGAAAGAGATCTGAGGATAAAAACTCCAAGGGTAGTAATAGCCAAATTCCAGAACCCTCAAATAAAAAAGAGAATATTGCAAACAGCAAAAAGAAAGCAATTCAAATACAAAGGAAACACCATTAGGCTAATCCAGGACCTATCAGCCTCAACACTGAAGGATCAGGAGAACTGGAATAACATCTTTCAGAGAGCTAAGGACCTGGGATTACAAGCCAGAATGTCTTAATCTGTAAAATTCACTATATATTGTCAGAGGGAAAAAAACGTTAAATGAAATACAGGACTTCTAGAATTTCCTCATGCAAAGACCAGAACTGAACAGAGAATTCAATTGCCAAACACACTACTGAAGAGTTACATACAAAAGGTAGATGAAAAAAGGGAACTGAAAAAACAAAATTGTTTTAGGCAAATGTTGATCCCTAAAAGGGAAGATATAACAATTTTAACTCATTAGAACTTTATTTTTCTAAGGATAATTGGAAAGTAGAAAATAATTTAGGAGGAATGAACCTAAGGGGTATAGGTTTAATTGGGTCTTGTCCTCAATTGAAGAGGTCCAAGATCACATCACTATGTTTGAGATAAAAAGCCCTGAAAGAAAAAAAAAAAGCAGGAGTGTCAACTTTAACTTAAATATCTCATTACACTCTGACTGGCTTTAATCCCAAGGTGCTAAACACCTTGTCTAATGAGGGCATCATAAACTACAAGGATTTGAGACTATGTCTCTATTACTTATAATCATTTGTAAAGTTCTCAGTAAGACTTCCAGAGCCTCCCAGTCCTTGGAGATCTTCAAGATATTTTCAGTTAATTAGATCAGGATGCTTAATTTAACAAGGGGTTAAGTGGGTGAGGGGTGCCCCCCCCACTGGTGTTAAAATGGGAGACACAAAGGGCCTTGGTTTACTTAACAAAAGGTATTTAAATACCTTGAGTAGGAGGTGGGGAAGTAAAGTGGGAAAGAAAATAGGCCTGGGGGAGGGATACAAATAGTTCATAATAGCTTTGGAGGATATTTTGGCTTGTGAAGAAGATTGTGTATACTTCAAAGATTCTTGAAAAGGGGGTAAGGTAAAAAATGATTATAATTATAATTTGATGCAATTTGAGTCAATGCTGTTTGTCAAACAAACAAGTAAACAGTTTTTGATGATATCTTGATAACAATAGTTTATCAAGCAATCAAGAACTGTGATTGATGATACCTGACAATAATATTAGAGCACCTAGTGAAAAGGCACAAAGATTTATAATTTTAGAGGGAAAGAAGGGAGAATGTGAATGCTGTGTAAATTCTATTCAATAGATTTAACCCAGTGAGGGAATAAGATACATTGTCACATGGATTTAAAAATCTAACTTGGGGCAGCTGGGTGGCACAGTGGATAGAGCACTGGCCCTGGAGTAAAGAGTTCATTTCTGGCCTCAGACACTTATAATTACCTAGCTGTGTGGCCTTGGGCAAGCCACTTAACCCCATTGCCTTGCAACCCCCCCCCCCCCCAAATAAATAAAAATCTAACTTAATCTACAGGAAAGGGGGAGGACTGGGAAGGGGGAAGATAAAGGAAGGAGGGATTGATAAGGGAAGATATAAATGAAAACAAATTTAAATTTTTAAAGATAAATCAAAGGGGAAAGGTAGTAAAATTTTGGTGAGGAGGAATAAGAGAAAAAGAAAGAGATAAATGGAGCAAGATAGCATAGAGGGAAATACAGAATTAGTAATCTTAACTGTAAATGTAAATGGGATGAACTGCCCCATAAAATGGAAGTGGATAGCAGAATGGATTAAAAACCAGAATCCTACAACATGTTGTTTACAAGAAACACATTTGAAGCAGAAGGATACACACAGGGTAAAGATAAAAGGTTGGAGCAAAACATATTATGCCCTAGTTGAAGTAAAATCTGGAATTCTAATCTAGCAATTCTAATCTCAGACAAAGTAAGAGCAAAAATCAATCTCATTAAAAGGGATAAGGAAGGAAACTATATCTTCTTAAAAGACACCATTGGAAATGAAGCTTTATCAATACTAATATACTAATATTTTATCAATACTAATATACTTATAGCTTTCAGATTCTGAGAGGACAAGTTGAGTGAATTACAAGAAGAAATAGCCAGCAAAACTTTAATAATGGGAGACCTCAACCCCCCCTTCTCAGAACTAGATAAATCTAACAACAAAATAAACAAGAAGGAAGTTAAGGTCAATGATATCTTAGAAAACTTAGATATGATAGACCTGGAGAAAACTCAAAGGGGACAGTAAAGAATATACTTTTTTCTTGGCACCCTCACCAAAATTGACCATGTACTAGGATACAAAAAATCGTAAAATCAAATTCAGAAAGGCAGAAATAATAAATACACACTTCTCAGATCATGATGCAATAAATTTTACATGTAATAAAGGGTCAGGGAAAGATAAACCAAGGACTAATTGGAAATTAAATAATGGGTAGATCAAACAGCAAAAATAGAAATAATCAATTATATCCACAAAAATGATAATGAGACATCATGCCAAAAAAGAGATAATTTGGAGCTATTTTGCCAAACTGTATGCCAATAAAATTGGACAACTTGAGTGAAATGGATGAATATTTACAAAAATGCAAACTGCCCAGATTAATAGAAGAAGAAATAAATTACTTAACCCAATTTCAGAAAAAAGAAATTGAAGAAACCATTAATAAAATCCCTAAAAAAGTCTTCAGGTCCAGATGGATTTACAAGTGAATTCTAGCAAACATTTGAGGAACAATTATTTTATTTTTATTTTTAGGTTTTTTCCCAAGGCAAATGGGGTTAAGTGGCTTGCCCAAGGCCACACAGCTAGGTCAATATTAAGTGTCTGAGACCGGATTTGAACCCAGGTACTCCTGACTCCAGGGCTGGTACTCTATCCACTGCGCCACCTAGCCGCCCCTTGAGGAACAATTAATTCTACATAAACTATTTTTTAAAAAGGAAAGGGAGTTCTGCCAAACTCCTTTTATGATACCAACATTGTGCTGATACCTAAACTAGGAAGAACCAAAACAGAAAAAATTATAGACCAATCTCCCTAATGAATATTAATGCAAAAATCTTAAATAAAATTTTAGCAATGAGACTACAGCAAATTATTACTTGGTTAATACACCATGATCAGGTTTAATACTAGGATTTATGCCAGTCAGGTAGGGATAGTTCAACATTAGGAAAACACCCAACATAATTAAAAATATCAACAGTAAAACCAATAGAAACCATATGATTATCTCAATAGATGCTGAAAAAAGCCTTTAATAAAATACAACATCCATTCCTATTAAAAACACTAGAACATATAGGAATAAATCCTTAAAGCAATAAATTATATCTAAAACCATCAGCTAATATTATATTTAATGGGAATAAGCTCGGGACATTTCCAATAAATTCAGGGCTAAAACAAGGATGTCCATTATCATCTTTACTATTTAATATAGTATTAGAAATGCTAGTAATAGCAATAAAAGAAGAAAAAGAAATTGAAGGAATCAAAATAGGCAATGAGGAAGCAAAACTTGCACTCTTTTCAGATGATATGATGGTATACCTAGAGAACCAAGAAAATCATCCAAAAAACTCCTTGAAACAATTAGAAATTCAACAAAGTAGCAGGATATAAAATAAACCCACATAAATCATCAGCATGTCTATATATCAACAACAAAGCCCAAGAACAACAGATAGAGAAATTCCTTTTAAAATAACTGTAGATAACATTAAATACTTGGGAATCTGCCTCTCAAGACAAACCCTGAAATTGTATGAACACAATTATAGAGGTCTTTTCACCCAAATAAAGTCAGTTCTAAATAATTGGAGAAATGTCAAATGCTCATGGTTAGGTTGAGCTAATACAATAAAAATGAAAATTCTACCCAAATTAAATGAGTATTCAGTGCCAATCAAACTACCAAAAAATACTTTACCAAGCTGGAAAAAATAGTAGCAAAATTTATCTGGAGTAACAGAAGGGCAAGAATAACAAGGGAACTGATGAAAAAATATGAAGGAAGGTAGCCTAGCTCTACCAGATCTAAAACTATACTATAAAGCAGCAGTCATTAAAACTGCCTGGTACTGGTTAAAAAATAGAGTAATGGAGGGATGGATAGGTGGCGCAGTGGATAGAGTACCAGCCCTGGAGTCAGGAGTACCTGAGTTCAAATCTGACCTCAGACACTTCATAATTACCTAGCTGTGTGGCCTTGGGCAAGCCACTTAACCCCATTTGCCTTGCAGAAACTAAAAAAAAAAAAATAGAGTAATGGATCAGTGAATTAGAATAATTTCAAAAGAAAACACGGTAAATGACTATAGCAATCTACTATTTGGCAAAGCCAAAGACATCAGCCTCTTGATAAGAATTCACTACTTCACAAATTGTTGGGAAAACTGGAAAAATGTATGGCAAAAACTCGGCATCTCACACCCTATATCAAAATAAGGTCAAAATGAGTTTTGGGGGCGGCTAGGTGGCGTAGTGGATAAAGCACCGGCCTCGGGAGTCAGGAGTACCTGGATTCAAATCTGGTCTCAGACACTTAAAAAAAATTACCTAGCTGTGTGGCCTTGGGCAAGCTACTTAACCCCATTTGCCTTGCAAAAACCTAAAAAAAAAAAATGAGTTTTGGATTTAGACAAAAAGAGCAATCCCATAGATAAATTAATAGACCAAAAAATGTTCTATCTATCTGATCTATGGAAAAGGGACAAATTTATGACAAACAAAAATTAGAGCACATTATAAACTGCAAAATGAATTATTTTGACTATATTAAATTAAAAAGGTTTTGCACTAATAAAATCAATGCTGTCAAAAATTATAAGAAAAGTGGAAAACTGGGAAACAATTGTCACAACCATGAGTTCTGATAAACGTCTCTTTTCTAAAATAGAGAGAATTGCATCAAATTTATAAGGTCACAAGTCATTCGCCAAAAGATAAATGGTCAAAGGTTGTGAACAGTCAGTTTTCAAATGAAGAAATTAAAACTATATACAAGCATGTGAAAAAATGCTTCAAATCACTATTGATTAGAGAAATGCAGATTAAAACAGCAATGAGGTATCTCCCACCTTTTAGATTAGCCCAGATGAGGAAAAAAAGAAGGTGATGTTGGAGAGATTGTGGGAGGATTAGGACATTGATGCATTCCTGGTGGAGTTGTGAATGGATCCAACCCAGAACAGATTGGCCCAGCAATTCCAATTCAAGAACTATATCCAGAAGAAATTTAAAAAAAAAATGGAAAAAGCCCTACATGTTCCAAAATATTCATAGTAGCCCTTTCCAATTTCCAAAGAATTGGAAATTGAGGGATTCCCATCAATTGGGGAATGACTAAACAAGCTATGGTACATGAGTACTATGGAACATTATTATTCTATGAGAAACAATAAGTGGTTGGACTCTAGAGAAGCATAGAATGACTTATGCTGAGCAAAGGGAGTAGAGCCAAGAGAAAAATTTACACATCAACATTATGAGATGAACAACCTTGATGGAAGCAACCCCTCTCATCAGTCCAGAGAGCTAGGACAATCTTTTTTTTTTTGTTTTGTTTTGTTTTAATAAAAGAAAAATTTTACTTATTATGAATTTTACAATTTTCCCCCTATTCTTGTTTCCCTTCCCTCATACCCCACAGAAGGCAATCTCTTGGTCTTTACATTGTTTCCATGGTATACATTGATCTCAGTTGAATGTGATAAGAGAGAAATCATATACTTTTTTTTTAAGTTTTTTTGCAAGGCAATGGGGTTAAGTGGCTTGCCCAAGGCCACACAGCTAGGTAATTATGAAGTGTCTGAGGCCGGATTTGAACCCACGTACTCCTGACTCCAGGGCCGGTGCTCTGTCCACTGCGCCACCCAAGATTGAGAGTTCTTGAAGGTGAAAAAAAAATTCTCGGGGGGTGGCTAGGTGGCGCAGTGGACAGAGCACCGGCCCTGGAGTCAGGAGTACGTGGGTTCAAATCCGGCCTCAGACACTTCATAATTACCTAGCTGTGTGGCCTTGGGCAAGCCACTTAACCCCATTGCCTTGCAAAAAACCAAAAAAAAAAAAAACAAAAAACAAACAAAAAACCAAAAGAAATCATATATTTTTTAAGTTTTTATTTATTTTTATTAAAGATATTATTTGAGTTTTACAATTTCCCCCCATCTTACTCCCCCCCCCCCGCCAGGAAAGCAATCTGTCAGTCTTTACTTTGTTTCCATGTTGTACATTGATCCAAATTGAGTGTGATGAGAGAGAAATCCTATCCTTAAGAGACAAAAAGTCTAAGAGATAACAAGATAAGACAATCAGATATCTGCTTTTTTTCCTAAATTAAAGGGAATAGTCCTTGAACTTTGTTTAAACTCCAGGCTCTTTATGTGGATACAGATGGCACTCTCCTTTGCAGACAGCTCAAAATTGCTCCCTATTGTTGCACTGATGGAATGAAGGAGTCCATCAACGTTGATCATTGTTCCCATGTTGCCCTTAGGGTATACTCAGCATCAGTTAATGCAAATCCCTCTAGGCATCCCTGAATTTCTGTCCCTCCTGGTTTCTAATAGAACAATAGTGTTCCATGACATACATATACCACAGTTTGCTAAGCCATTCCCCAATTGAAGGACATTTACTTGATTTCCACATCTTTGCTACCACCAACAGGGCTGCTATAAATATTTTTGTACAAGTGATGTGTTTACCCTTTTTCATCATCTCTTCAGGGTATAGACCCAGTAGTGGCATTGCTGGGTCAAAGGGCATGCTCATTTTTGTTGCCCTTTGGGTGTAGTTCCAAATCTCTCTCCAGAAAGGTTGGATGAGTTCACAGCTCCACCAATAATGTAATGATTTCCCACAACCCTTCCAACAATGATTATTGTCCTTTCTGGTCATATTGGCCAGTCTTAGAGGTGTGAGGTGGTACATTAGGGATTTAATTTGCATTTCTCTAATAATTAATAATTTAGAGCAATTTTTCACATGGCTATGGATTGCTTTGATCTCCTCATCTGTAAATTGCCTTTGCATATCCTTTGACCATATGTCAAAAGGCTTTTTGTTTAAAAAATATGACTCAGTTCTCTGTATAGTTTAGAAATGAGTCCTTTGTCAGAATCATTAGTTGTAAAGATTGTTTCCCAATTTACTACATTCCTTTTGATTTTGGTTACAGTGGTTTTATCTGTGCAAAAACTTCTTAATTTAATGTAATCGAAATCATCTAATTGGTTTTTAGTGATGTTCTCCAACTCTTCCTTAGTCATAAACTGCTCCCCTTTCCATAGATCTGACAGGTAAACTAGTCCTTGATCTTCTGATTTGCTTATAGTATTGTTTTTTGTGTCTAAATCCTGTAACCATTTGGATCTTATCTTGGTAAAGGGTGTTAGGTGTTGGTCTAATCTAAGTTTCTTCCATACTAACTTCCAATTTTCCCAGTAGTTTTTTTTATCAAAGAGAGTTTTCATCCCAATAGCCGGACTCTTTGGGTTTATCAAACAGCAGATTACTATAATCGTCTCCTGCTTTTGCGCCTAGTCTGTTCCACTGGTCCACCACTCTATTTCTTAGCCAATACCAAAGAGTTTTGGTGACTGATGCTTTATAGTATAATTTTAGATCAGGTAGGGCTAAGCCCCCTTCTTTTGCACTTTTTTTATTAAATTCCTGTAAATTCTTGACTTTTTATTTTTCCATATGAATTTACTTACAATTTTTTCTAACTCATTAAAGTAATTTTTTGAAATTTTGATTGGTGGGGCATTTAGTTTAGTTTTGGTAGAATTGTCATTTTTATTATATTAGCTCTACCTATCCATGAGCAGTTGATATTTGCCTAGTTATTTAAATCTGATTTAATTTGTATGAGAAGTGTTCTATAATTGTTTTCAAAAAGTTTCTGAGTCTGTCTTGGCAAATAGCCTCGCAGGTATTTTATACTGTCTGAGGTTTCTTTGAATGGGAAGAGAAATCATATTCATAAGGAAGAAAAATAACATATAAGAGATAGCAAAATTACATAATAAGCTAATGGGTTTTTTTTAAAAATTAAAGGTAATAGTCTTTGATCTTTGTTCAAACTCCACAATTCTTTCTCTGGATACAGATGGTATTCTCCATCGCAGATACCCCAAAATCATACCTGATTGTTGTACTGATGGAATGAGAGAGTCCATCAAGGTTGATCATCACCCCTATGTTGCTTTTAGGGTGTACAGTGTTCTGGTTCTGCTCATCTTGCTCAGCATCAGTTCATGCAAATCCTTCCAGGCTTCCCTGAATTCCTGTCCCTCCTGGTTTCTAATAGAACAATAGTGTTCCATGACATACATATATCATAGTTTGTTAAGCCATTCCCTAATTGAAAGACATTCACTTAATTTCCAATTCTTTCCCCTCCACAAACCTGGCTGCTATGAATATTTTTGTACAAGTGATGTTTTTACCCTTTTTCATCATCTCTCCAAGGTATAGACCCAGTAGTGGTATTGCTGGATCAAAGAGTACACACATTTTTGTTGCCCTTTGGCGTAATTCCAAATTATTCTCCAGAAAGGTTAGATGAGTTCACAGCTCCACCAATATTGTATTAGTACAGAACAACCATTTCTGAAAGATTATGGACTATATGATTCCCAACCAGAGGAAGAAAAATAAAACAAAACACACAGAGAAAACACCCCTACCAAATCTGATGAACACTTTATCAAAATTATCTCTTATGTATCTCTCTCCCATAATCCTAATTCCTCTTGCCAAAAATTACTAATTTGTATTATACTAATTGTAAATATGTTTATCAAAAGATGTATGTAAAATACTAATATGAATGTTCCCAACTCGCGGAGGGGTGGGGTGAAGGAAAACTTTGTAACTTGGAAATATATATATATATACATATATATATACATATATATATATATATATGTATATATATATGTATATATATATATATATATATACACATATACAAATGTATGAAAATAAATAAATTTAAAAAAATAAAATAAAACAGGGTTTTTTTTCCCCCTTCCCATGACTAGTAAAGCCTACTGGAACCCATATTTTAATTATTTGAAGAATCAGCTTCAATAATTGTTATTGTGTAACAGTGTGTGGATTTTGTTGTTTTGTAGGCTACTTTTCTTGGAGAAATAAAAGGAATGGTTCGTGGTTTATCCAGTCACTTTGTGCAATGCTGAAACAATATGCTCACAAGTTTGAGATTATGCAAATCCTCACTCGAGTCAATCGGAAAGTTGCCACAGAGTTTGAATCTTATTCCTTTGACTCTGAACTCCATGCAAAGAAGCAGGTGCCATGTATTATGTCCATGCTTACTAAAGAACTATATTTTTCCCCCAAGACAATTCATGCATTTTAATTTGTATGCCAAATCAGTGAATGATAGGTCTGAGGATTATATTTCCTTGATAAATTATTGTACATCTTGAGCCTAATATAGTACAGTGGTGAGTGGGTTTTGAAGGTTTGGGAGCTAATTAGAAGTTAATATACTGACTTTGTAAAGAAAAAAAAATGGATAATGGAATTTGTTATCAGAAAAAACTACTGTATCTTCATAACTTCAAAAAATAATTGAAATTTAGGGAATACTGTTTTTTTTAGTGACTAATATCATGGGATTATGGAAAAATTAACACATTTAAAATATGTTTTTACTTAACCATGCATAGTAGCATGGCATAATGAGTTAAAAAATGGCCTTGGAGTCAGGAAGATCTGGTCTACAGCACTGTTACCCCAGTCAAGGTACTTGACCTTTCAGTAGCCTAGTCAATGAGGGCTATAAATTTTAGATTTTTTTTTAGGTTTTTGCAAGGCAAATGGGGTTAAGTGGCTTGCCCAAGGCCACACAGCTAGGTAAATTATTAAGTGTCTGAGACCAGATTTGAACCCAGGTACTCTTGACTCCAGGGCTGGTGCTATATTCACTGCACCACCTAGCCGCCCTATAAGTTTTAGATTACTTAAGATCAGCATAAATGAAATGACTTTCCATTTTGGGAGTTCTTCTATGAATACGTGAAATCTTTCATTGTAACCTGGATTTTTTATGAATTTATATGTATGCATTCAGTATTTTGTCACATGATAAATAATACATGATGATTTTTTGGACCTTCTGCCAAATCGAGATATTACTGAAGACTACCTGAGGAAGGCTTTTACTTGCAAAATTCATATCTGGAAATAAATAAGGGAAACCTATAGTTGAAGTTTTCTTAAAATACATATAATTCCATTCTTAATTTTTGAACTCATAGGAGGCTAGGTTTTTTTAAAAGCTATCAAATAAAACTTATTTGAATGTTAAATTTAGAAGTCATTGAGCCAAAGACTTGATCTCCTTTCCAAGTCAAGGAACATGGCTGCCACTTTAGAATATGAACTTAATTTGCAAAGTCTCGTAGAGATGATGGTAGAAGATTGTAAGCCAAATATGATGACGGGAAATTTTAATTTGAAGAAAACCTGTTATTTCCCAACCTGGAGCTCTTATAATTCCTTTATTTGCCTTTTTAAAGAACCTTTTAAGTTAAATTTGCTTGTAGCCACAACTCCCTTTTGTTTTCTGATTTTATTGATAACAAGCATTGATTTCTCTAGCATTTTCTTCATCACCATTTCTTAATGTGTATTAATCTTTTGTCAAGAGAGAATAATTTCATGCAAATTAAAGCTTCTCTGAGGTACCACCTCACACCTCTCAGATTGGGCAATATGACCAGGAAGGATAATGATCATTGTTGGAAGGGTTATGGGAAATCTGGGACACTATTGCTGTTGGTGGAGCTGTGAACTCATCTAACCTTTCTGGAGAGCTATTTGGAACTACACCCAAAGGGCAACAAAAATGTACATACCCTTTGACCCAGCAATACTACTACTGGGTCTATACTCTGAAGAGATGATGAAAAAGGGTAAAAACATCACTTGTACAAAAATATTTATAGCAGTCCTGTTTGTGGTGGCAAAGAATTGGAAATCATTAAATGTCCTTCAATTGGGGAGTGGCTTAGCAAACTGTGGTATATGTATGTCATGGAACACTATCGTTTTATTAGAAACCAGGAGGGACAGGATTTCAGGGATGCCTGGAGGGATTTGCATGAACCGATGCTGAGTGAGATGAGCAGAACCAGAAAAACACTGTATACCCTAACAGGAACATGGGAGTGATGATCTTTGAAGGACTTTGAAGGACTCGCTCATTCCAACAATCGGGAGCAGTTTTGGGCTGTCTGCAAAGGAGAGTGCCATCTGTATCCAGATAAGGAGCTGTGGAGTTTGAACAAAGTTCAAGGACTATTCCCTTTAATTTAGAAAAAAAACATATCTTATTGTCTGATCTTGTCTTAGACTTCTTGTATCTTCTTTAAGTATATGATTTCTCTCTCATTACACTCAATTTGGATCAATGTACAACATGGAAACAAAGTAAAGACTGACAGATTGCTTTCCATGGGGATGGGGTCAGGGGAGGGAAGTAAGATTGGGGGGAAAATTGTAAAACTCAAATAATATCTTTAATAAAAATAAATTTTAAAAAGAGAATAATTTCAGCATACAAAACAAATTCATAAAAGGAAAAATAATATTTCAACATAAAATAATCTAATCTAGTTGAGAAAGTTCTCTCTAAAATAGCTTCAAAAAATCATCTGGGAGTCAATCTAGTAAGTCACATTCAAAACCTAAATGGATCCAATTACAAATGCTTTTAACTGACAAAAAGAAAGAAAGAAAAGAGAACTTAGATAACCAAAGACAGATTCAGTGGTATTGCTGGGGCATGCCAATAAACAACAAATGGCAATCCTACTTGTAAATTTATAGACTTGATGCTATACCAATAAAACACTGAGCTAAACAATTTAAATATATTCAATAGAAAGAACTTAGGATCTAGAATATTAAGGGAAATAAATAATGAGGAAAAATGAGGATGAAAGAAAAATCAAGCAATTCCAAACCTCATATTGTAAAGTAGTAATCATTAAAACAATTTGCCATTAGTTAAAGAATAAATCAGTGGAACAGGTTAGAGAAGGAAGAATCATAAATAATTGAATTTAATACAGCATTTGATAAGCCTGAAAACATCTCTAATGAGAAGTGTTGGGAATACTGTGAAGCAATTTGGCAGAAATTAGAGTTGTATAAACATTTTCATGTGCCACAATAAATTAAAAATAGATAAATGACCTGTAGTATAAGTCTTATCATAAAAAATTAGAAGATAATTAGATCAGGTATCTTTTACAGCTATGGCTAAGGGGCAAATTTTCAGCTAAATAAAAGACAGGTGTTTACAAATGATAACACAGATAATTTAAACTACATGAAATTGGAAGACTTATGCAACTAGAACAAGAAGAGGAGAAACAGAAGACTAAGGGGAAAAAACCTAACATCTCTGAATAGGTTTTGATATGAAAGATATTTAGACAACTTACAGACACAAAAGCCAAAAATCATTGCCCAATATATAAGTGATAAAGGGATCTGAAGGAGAAAGAATTCCAAGTGATTAAAAATATGAAAGAACACTACAATGTAACAATAATAGAAATGCAAATAAAATAAATGGTTATATAATAGATGTCTATCAGTTGGGAATGATTCACCAAATCATGGACCATGAATGTAACAATATCATTGTCTTGTAGGAAACAACAAGCATTATGAATATAAAGAAGCAATGAAAGACCTATAGAAATTAATGCCTAGATTCTTTTTTGTTGGTTACCAGAAAAGTTATATTGCAAATATCCTGTCATAATAATTTTGGCAGCTAGGTGGCCCAGTGGATAGAGTTCTGGACTTGGAATAAATGTGATTTATCTTCATGAGTTCAAATCTGTCCTTTGTGGGCAGTTTACTGAAGAAGAAAATGGTAAACCATTCTGTTATCTCTACCAACAAAAGAGTAGACATGAGTTAAATTTCTCAACAACAACAATAACAAATCATAATCATTTTCCAATAGAAAAAATGCCCAGAAATAAAAAAAAAATCACAAGAATAAAGATGATCCTTGGATTTTTATGGCATTTCTTTTCATCACATTTTACCACATTGTTTGGAATTTAGGTCACACTTATTCCAAATCTAGCTTATATAAAATATGACTGTGGATTGGCATTGAATGTTTTATAATAATTAGTTTTCATTTTAAATGTTATGCCTATGAATTTTTGTTCCTTCTAAAAGCCTATATTTTTATTAATCCAGTACATAAAATACCATTATCTAAATTTCAAATAGAAATATAAATTTCAAATCAAGTATAAAGACATCAAACTACAGTTAGATCAGGGATAATATCTTCATTAGCAAAAAGGAGATTTGTTCCTGTGGATGAGAAGGGGGTAATTTACAGTAATGAGGATTATCCCAATGTGGTTGTAGTGGAAAGACTGTTGATCTCAGAATTAGGTTCAAGTGGGTTCCCATTCCCTATGTGAACTTTGGGCAAGGGCTTTGGTTTTCTCATCTCTTACATAAGGAGAATGAATTTGCGTGTCATCCTTGCACAGGGGCCATACTAATCTTCTCTGTATCATTCCAATTTTAGTATATGTGCTGTCAAAGCGAGCATTTAAATGAGAAGAATGGAAGATACCAGGTAGATTGACCATTCTGTTTTTCTAAAATGTCATGGGTTGTAGGACCCAAGGCAAATTAACATTCTGTACATTTTGTCCTCTTCCTGCCATATCATCACTACTTTTGTTTGTACTCTAGTGAAATCAGGCTTAAAAATCACCATCAAAACAGAGAAAGAAAATTAGAGCAATAGATATTGATGCAAAATGGATGATTTTAGATGTAATAATTTTGTGTTGTTTTTTTGCTAGGCTATGGAATTAAGTGATTTGCCCAAGGTGACTCAGGTAATTATTAAGTGAGTTTGGATTTTAATTCAGGTCCTCCTGACTCCAGGGCCAGTGCTCTATCCACTAGAAACAGAGGTTAGGGATGAATGTATTTTTCCTTCAGTATCTATCTAAAACCATTAGTAATGAGATAAAGTATGAAATAAGAATGCCCATTTTCATCCCTGTTATTCAGTATTGTATTAGAAATCTTAACTTTAGCAATAAGAAAAGGAAAAAATTGAATGAATTGGAATAGGCAATGAGGAAACAAAACTCTTTGCCAATGATATGATATATATATATATATATATATTTATACATATATGTTTTATATATATATGTATATACTTAGTGAATCCTAGAACATCAACTAAGAAACTACTTGAAACAATTAGCAACTTTAGTAATGTTGCAGGATATAAAATAAGCCTGCATAATTCATCAGTATTTTTATATATTACCAACAAAGCCCAACATTAAGAGATAAAAAGAGAAGTTCCATTTAAAGTAACTAGATGATACAAAAAAAAAGACTCACATAAAGTAATTGTAAACAACATAAAATATTTTGGAATCTACCTGGCAAGACAAACCAATAAACCATATAAAAATTACCAAACACTTTTCACACAAATATAGTCAGATCTATATTGGAATACATAATTGGAAAAGTGTTAATTGGTCATGGGAAGACTGAGATAATATAATTAAAAACGACAATTTCACCTAAATTATAAAGTGCAATGCCAATCAAACTACCAAAAATATTTACAGTTAGAAAAAAAATAGTAACAAACTTCATTTGGAGAACCAAAAGGTCAAGAATATCAAGGGAGCTAATAAAAAAAAAAATGCAAAAGTGGTCTAATCTATCCAGATCTAAAAAAATTGTTATATTGGTTAAGGGATAGAGTGGTGGATCAGTGGAATAGATTAGGTACAAAAGAAACAACAGTAAATGACTATAGTAATCTACTGTTTGATAAACTTTAGCTTCTTGGCTAGGAACTCAATATTTGATAAAAATTGCTGAGGAAAACTGGAAAAGAATATGGCAGAAATTAGGCATAGATCAACATCTCACACCCTATACCAAGATAAGGTCAAAATGGGAGCTGGATTTAGACATAAAAGGTGATATCATAAGCCAAATAGGAGGATAAGAATTATATCTGTTGGATCTATGAAAAGGGGAGGAGTTTATTACCAAAGAAGAGATAGAGAACATTATAAAATGTAAAATGGATAATTTTGATTACATTAAATTAAAAGAATTTTTGCACAAATAAAACCAATGTAACTAAGCTTAGAAGGAATACAGAAAATTGGAAAACAATTTTTACAGCTAGTATTTGTGATAAAAGACTTTTTTCTAAAATATATAGATCACTGAGTCAAATTTATAAGACTACAAGTCAGTGGTAAATTGATAAATGGTCAAAAGATATGAAAAGGTAGTTTTCAGATGAAGAAATTAAAGATATTTATAATCACATAAAATATTCCAAATCATTATTTATTAGAGAAATGAAAATTAAAATAATTGTGAATTCCCTCCCACCTCATACTAATCAGATTGACCAATATGACAAAAAAGGAAGGCGATCAATGTTGGAGAGGATATGGGCAAACTGGTACACTACTGCATTGTTGGTGGAGTTATGAACTGATCTAACCTTTCTGGAGAGCAACTATGCTCAAAGCTGTACATACTCTTTAATCCTGTAGTACCATTTCTAGGTCTGTATCCCAGAGAGATCACAAAAAAGACCCATATGTACAAAATATTTATAGCAGCTCTCTTTGAAATGGCAAAAAATTGGAAATTAAGGAGATGCCCAAAAATTAGGGATTGGCTGAACAAAATATGGTATAGGAATGTGACAGAATACTATTGTTCAATAAGAAATCATGAAAAGTTAGGCTTCAGAAAAATGTAGGAAGACTTACATGAACTGATGCTGAGTGAAGTGAGCAGAACCTGGAAAACATTGTACATTTAAATAGCATCATTGTGTGATAATAAAATGTGATGAACTTAGCTTTCTTTAGCAGTACAAAGACAATTCTTAAAAGGACTTGGTGATAGAAAATAATATCCACATCCAAGGTGGAGTTTGAATGCAGACCAAAGCATACGATTTTTAATTTTAAAAATTTGTTTTATGTATGCCCAAATGGCAACAAAAGTGTGCATACTCTTTGATCCAGCAATACCACCACTGGGTCTATACTCTGAAGAGATGATGAAAAAGGGTAAAATCATCACTTGTACAAAAATATTCATAGCTGCCCAAGTTTGTGTTGGCAAAAATTTGGAAATCAAGTAAATGGCCTCCAATTGGGACAACAAACTGTGGTATATGTATGTCATGGAACACTTGTTCTATTAGAAACCAGGAGGGATTGGAATTCAGGGAAGCCTGGAAGGATTTGCATGAACTGATGCTGAGCAAGATGAGTTGAACCAGAAAAACATTGTACACCCTAACAGCAATATCGGGGTGATGATCAACCTTGATGGACTTGCTCATTCCATCAGTGCAACAATCAGGGACAATTTGGGGCTGTCAGCAATGGAGTAGTATTCAATACCATCTGTAGCCAGAGAAAGAATTGTGGAGTTTAAACAAAGACCAAAGATTATTACCTTTAGTTTTGGGGGAAAAAACCTGATATCTTATTGTCTGATCTTGCTATCTCTTATACTTTATGCTTCTTCCATAAGGATGTGATTTCTCTTTCATCACATTCAATTTGGATCAATGTATACCATGGAAACAATGTAAAGACTGACAAATTGCCTTCTGTGTGGGGAGAGAAGTAAGATTGGGGGGAAATTGTAAAATTCAAAATAAATAAACTCTTTATAATTCAAAAAAATTGTTTTATGCTTTATGTTTTTACTCACTCATAGTTTTTTAATTCCTTTTTGTTCTGATTCATCTTTCAAAATATGACTAATATGGAAATATGTTTAACATCATTATATATGTATAGCATATTAGATTGTTCATTATCAAGGGGAGTAGGTAGTGAAAGGAGAAGGAGAAAAATGTGGAACTCAAAATGTTACAAAAAAGGTGAATGTTGAAAACTATCTGCATATAGTTGGAATAATAAATTTAAATAAAAAATAAAAAATGAAAACACTAAGAAAGCATATGAATAAACGGAACTTTTCTTTAAAGAAATCACTAAAAGCAGCTCTAAAGAAAAAAAGGCACAAGAGCATTTGTGTAAAGACAGGAAAATGCTGCTGAGTTTGCTTTGGTGAGGAGAAGAAAATTTATAGACTTATTGCAAGTATATGATCGAACTTTTAAAAAGAATCACCTGGTTTCATTCTTTTCTAAGACTGCCTCCTTGAACCAGGATTAAACTACTCACCTATGCAACATCTAAGGATTCCCTAAAGAACAATGTATAAACATTTTCACTTTTATTGAGGTCTTAAGTTACATATGAAATTTGTAATTAATATGTATTTGTTAGAAAGTAACAAAATCAATATGAAATCGCCTCAACAGATGTGGGCATAGTAACCAACTCATGTCTGCCACCAGGTGTCACTATAGATCATAAAACTATTGATAATGATAATTACCCAAAGCAATTGTAGTTTATTACCAGATAATTTTCTCCATTTTACATATGAAAAACCTGAACCAGAGAGAGAGAGAGGCTAAGTGACTTGCTCAAGGTAACACAGCTAGTAAGTGTCTGAGGACACATTTGGATCAATCTTCCTGATTTTGGCTCTTTGTTTTGAGCCATCTTTTTACCTCAAATAAAACTCCTTTGTTTATCATTGAAAACCCTTCACAATCTAGCTCCAAACTACCCTTTCAGATTTATTACATATTACTTGTTCATGCCCTTCATTCTGTAGTTCAGTCAAACAACCTTTCAGAATACAATCTTCTACATCTCATGTATGTACACTATTGTCTTCCATGTCATTCCAGCACATATCACTTCGGCCTGAACTTGGTCTAGTTGAACCATTCTTTCCATCTTTATTTTCTGTACTTTGCCATTGTTCAGTTATTTCAGGTATATTCAACTTTTTGTGACTCCATTTGGGTTTCTTGGCAAAGATATTGGAGTGAGGGGCTGCTAGGTGGTGTGGTAGATAGAGCACCTACCCTGAAGTTGAGGATCTGGGTTCAAATCCATCCTCAGATACTTGATATTTACATAGCTATGTGACCTTGGACATGTCAATCCCAGTGCCTCTAAATTAAAAAAAAGATCCTGGAGTGATTTGCCATTTTCTTCTCTAGTTCATTTTACAGATGTGTAAACTGAGGCAAAACAGGATTAAGTGACTTGCTCAGGATCACACAGCTAACACAGCTACTTGCTACTACACCACCTAGCTGCTCCATTTCTTGTATTATTATGTCTTATTCACTGTTGAGTTCAGTGTAGACTGGCAGATCAAATTGTTGTAAATTGTCTCACAGATGGAGAAAAGAAATTTGGGCAGATGTTTTACAATTTTCTCCTTTTTGTTGTCCTTTCAGTTTTATCCTTAGATGATCTCAAGATTACCTACTTTAATTGGACTTCTTGCCAAACTTTACCTAAAATAATTTTTCTAATCTGGAAAGAATTCCATGATCTGTTATAAAATGAAATCTATTGTGTATAAGGTAACAGTAATATTGAAGGATGATTAGCTTAAATGACTTAACTTTTCTCAGCAATGCAGATAACCCTGAAGGACTTATAGTTTTTTTAGGTTTTTAGGTTTTTGTTTTTTTTTTTCAAGGCAAACGGGGTTAAGTGGCCTGCCCAAGGCCACACAGCTAGGTAATTATTAAGTGTCTGAGACTGGATTTGAACCCAGGTACTCCTGACTCCAGGGCCAGTGCTTTATCCACTGTGCCACCTAGCTACCCCCAATTTTTTTTTTTTAGTTTTTTGCAAGGCAGTGTAGTTAAGTGGCTTGCTCAAGGGCACACAGCTAGGTAATTATTAAGTGTCTGAGGCTGGATTTGAACCCAGGTACTCCTGACTCCAGGGCCGGTGCTTTATCCACTGCACTACCTAGCCGCACCCCTGAAGGACTTATGATGAAGAATGCTATCCATCCCCAAAGAGCTGATAGTGTTCAGAATATAGATTGAAGCATTCTTTTTTTTTTAACTTTATTTTTCTTGAGATTTCTTTTTTTGGGAGAAGAGTTTATGTGATTTTTTCCCCCATAACATGACTTGTATGGAGATGTTTTACATGACATTTAGATTACATTTATAATATATATCAAATTGTTTGTTTTCTCAGTTGAAGGGTAGGGAAGGAGGAAGGGAGAGAATTTGGAACTCAGAGTTTTAAAAATGAAAGTAAACATTGTATTTATATGTAACTAGAAAAATAATGTGCTAAACAAATACATTTTTAAAAAAGAATGTTAAATGCAAATAAAGAAAATAGATTTAGGAAAAATATAGGTTAAGAGGAAACAAAATTATGATTTTTACATATAAGTTGATATAGTCTTAGAGAACCCCTAGAGGTTAAGTAAAAAATTTATTAATTAAAACAAAGTGGCAAAGTTTCAAGAAATAAAATAAAAGTTTTTCTTCCTACTATATATTTCTGTTGAATGAAGCAGTAAATTGAAGAATCTTTCATGACTTTCCTCTATAAGATTTGTTATGCTTTATTGATATGCATGAACCTCTTTTTGAATTTCTGGATATACTGCACTCCTATCTTCTCTTGGAATTGAACCCCTTATATCAGTGAAAAACAGTTTTACTATAATGTGAATAACTACATGTGCAATATGTTTGTTTCCTGCTTCTGCCAAGATAATTCAGGTTTGTTTACTTATTTGTTCTCTGGGACCAAGATTAGTTATTATAATTATTCATTTTTCAGTTTTATTTTATGGTTCTGTTTATTCACATTATTAGAGTCAAATTATATGTATTGTTCTTATGTTTTTACTCATATCATTCTACCTCAGTTCACACAACTCTTCCCACATTTTTCTGAGTTTTTCTTAGAGCTTATTGTGGCATCCAAAGCAAAAGAAGATTGAAAGTGGAAATCTTTTTAGAGATGAATTTTATAATAAGAGAAGACTAATGTCTCAGAGATGAAGTTTATGATCCTATATACATGCACATTTATAAAACAGGATCAAAGTACATGGCTTCCTACATTCTGGTTTGTATCTACTATGGTCATCCCTTATAAGAAAGGAAGATGGGGAAATCATGGACTGACTGGAATGAACTTGGTGGTAGTGTCTGAATTCTATTCATGGTAATGAAGCCATCTATGCATGATCCCTCCAACATCGACTGTTCTAAAATCATTTCCACTTTACTGGGTTTAAGGTAAAAATCTCTGAGTTTGTTTTTTTTTATTGGTGATTTGGAGCATTATTTCAAATGGTTGACATATGGTGTGTAATTCCTCAATTGATAAATGGTCAAAGGTTATGAATAGGCAATTTTAAGATGAAGAAATCTAAGCTATGTATAGTCATATGAAAAAATTCTCCAAATCATATTTGTCACATTGGCTTAATATGACAAAAAGGGAAAATGACAAATGTTGGAGGAGTCATGGAAAAAGTATGACAATGATGCATTATAAATAGAGTTGTGAATTGGTCCAACAGTTCTGGAAAGTAATTTGGAAATATTCTCAAGGGGTTATGAAACTGTCTATCCTTTGGCCCAGTAATAACACTTTACTAGAGTGCTATATCCCAAAGAGTTTTTTTTAAAGGGAAAAGAACCTATTTGTGCAAAAATATTTATAGCAGCTCTTTCTGTGGCAACAAAGAACTATAAATTGAGGGGATGTTCTTCCATTGAGGAATGACTGAAGAAATTGTGGTATATGGTTGTAACTGAATATACTTTTGTGCTAATAAGAAATGAAGAGCAGGATGATTTCAGAAAAGCAATGAAAGACTTACATGAATTGATGCAAAGTGAAATGAGCAGGGGAAAATGCATTTTTTAAAAATGTCCTGTAATTTGGGGGCAGCTAGGTGGTGTAGTGGATAGAGCACTGGCCCTGGAGTCAGGAGTATCTGAGTTAAATTCCAGCCTTAGACACTTAATATAAAATTACCTAGCTGTGTGGCCTTGAGCAAGCCGCTTAACCCCATTTGCCTTGCAAAAACCTAAAAAAAAGATTGTCCTGTAATTCTTTTGATAACTGTTTGTTCATTTTCCTTAACTATTCGCCTGCCTTTTTAAAAGTTTCTTGTTAATTTTATTTTGTTTTTATATTTTTCAAAATATTTTTTAAGTTCCTTTTTTTAAAATGTTGAATTCCACAACCTTTCCCCCAATCTTACTTACCACCCCTCCACCCCCCCACAGAAGTCAGTCCTATTCTTTACATTGTTTCCACAGTATACATTGATCCAAGTTGAATGTGATGAGAGAGAAATCATATCCTAAAGGTCTCTGTTCAAATTCCACCTTTCTTTATACATTAATAAAATATTCTTTTTTAAGAGCAAACATAATACCCCTCCCCCACAAAAATATAAAACCTCATGAGAAATAAAGTAAAAGAAAGAGAAAAAAATGTATTTCAGTCTGTGTTCTGATACCATCAGATCTATTTTGGGTGGATCATATTCTTCATCCTAAGTCCATCACAGAAGCCCCCTCCATACTTTTCCACAGTTGCTGCCTCTGTAACTCCTTCCTTCCATTCCTCCCCACTACCATATACTATATTCTCTCTCTCCCTTCACTCTATCCATTTTCCAAAATGTGCTGTAGGGCAGCCAAGTGGTGCAGTGGGAATGCATCCAGCCCATGGTCCCAGACAGGCCACCCAATCCTAGCACCTTACAAAAAGTAAAAAAGATAGTGCATTATATCTGACTATTATCTCTCATGATCTACCTTTTCTTCCATTATCCACATCCCCCCCTTCCCCCTTCTCTCCTCCTTACTCCAGATGTCTATACCTTATTGAGTGTGTATAATGTTTCCTCTCTGAGCCATTTTCTGATGAGTGAAGGTTCCCTCATTCCCCCTCATCTTCCCCCCTTCCATATCATTGCAAGAGCTCATTGCAAAAAAAAATGTCTTTTATATGAAGTATCCTAGCCTATTACACCTCTCCTTTCTCTTACTCACAGTATATTTCCCTTTTAGCCATTGATTTCATTTTTACAGTATCTTATATCTTCAAATTCAGCTCTCTCCTATGCTTCATCTATAAAAGCTCCTTCTACCTGCTACCAAATGAGGAGGCTCATACGAGTATTATCACGATCATCTTCTATGAAGGAATACATGCAGTTCATCATCATTAAGTCCCTCATAATCTACCCTTCTCCTCTGCTCTTTATGCTTCACCTGAGTCTTATACTGAAGGTCAAACTTTTTGTTCTGCGCTGGTCGTTTCAACAGGAACATTTGAAATTCCCGTTTCACTCAAAGTTCATCTTTTCCCCTGGAAGAGGATGTTCAGTTTTGCTGGGTAGTTGATTCTTGGTTGTAAACCAATATCTTTTGCCTTCTGGAATATTATATTCCAAACCCTATGAGTCCTTTAATGTAGTTGCTGCTAAATCCTGTGTGATCCTGACTGCAGCTTCATGATATTTGAATTGTGTCCTGGCTACTTGTAATATTTTCTCTTTGACTTGAGAATTCTGGAACTTGGCTGTAATATTCCTGGGGGTTGGGTTATTTATTTATTTTTGGCTCTCTTTCCAGGGGAGATCAGTGGATTCTTTCAATTTCTATTTTGCCCTCTACTTCTAGGATATCAGGGCAATTTTCCTGTAGGAATTCTTTTAAAATGAGGACAAGGCTCTTTTCCTGATCATAATTCACAGGTGTCCCAATAATTTTTAAATTATCTTGCCTGAATCTCTTTTCCAGAACAGTTTTTTTCAATGTGTTTTACATTTTCTTCTAATTTTTCATTCTTTTGCTGTTGAAGTATTGTGTCTTGATTGCTTCTAAAGTCATCAGCTTCCTTTAGCTCCATTCTATATATGAAGGATTTGTTTTCCTCAGAGAGCTTTCTTATCTCCTTTTCCATCTGGCCAATTCTGCTTTTTAAAGCATTCTTCTCCTCAATAATTTTTTAAACTGTTTTATCCATTTGACCTAAGCTGGTTTTTAACGTGTTATTTTCTTTAGTATTTTTTTTTGGATCTCCTTGACTAAGCTGCTGACTTTTTTTCATGTTTTTCCTGCATCTCTTTCATTTCTTTTCCCAATTTTTCTTCTATCTCCCCTCACTTGATTTTCAAAATCTTTTTTGAGCTTTGTCATAGCCTGAGCCCAACTTCCACTTTTCTTGGAGTCTTTAGATGCAGAAACTTGTACTTCTTCATCTTCAGATTGAGTATTTTGATCCTCTTTGGGGTCATAGAAAAAGTATTTGTCAATGGTCTGGTTCCTCTTTTTTCTGTTTACTCATTTCCCCAGCCTGTGCCTGGTTTTGGGGTGCTTCCTGAGCTTTTGCATATTATTGGGATACCCCTCCCCACAAGGACCTCAGCATGTGAGGCATTGACTGCTCTCCTGGTCTGTGAATGACCATAAGCTTACCCCTCTGCCATGGGACTGTGGGGGTGTCCCTGTTCTATAGGGGTGCCTAGACTGAGATCAGGATCTGAATGTGGTCAGGGCCCCAGAGTCCTGATCCAGGGATAGAGGACAGACCTCAGAAGTCTCTCTACACCCCTACCTGTGATAGGCTAAGCACTCAGGGTATAGTTGCCTGGAGGTTCCTGCTTGCTGGCTCCTGCTTTCCTGGATCCGGTCATGCTGATTGGTGTGACCATGCTGACCATGCTGAATGCTGCAACTGCCCTGAGGGCCTGGGCTTCTGGCTCGCTCTGGCAGAGGTCTCCTGTTGATCCTCCAAGTTTTGTCAGGTGCTCCCCAGGGTGCAGGTCAGGAAATGCTTCTGCTGCTGAGAGCCATGGCTTCTAGGTGCTCTGGGACTGTTCCTGGGAGGCTGAAGTTTCTTCACTCTGGTGGGCCACCTCCTAACCCCATAGAACAGAGGTTTTCCATTATTTTCCAGATTACCTTGGGCTGGAGAATTGCCTCACTGGATCTTTCTGTGGACTCTAGCTCTCAAAAATTTAGTTAGAGCCATAATTTTAAGATTTTTGAAATATTTTGGAGAGAGCACCTAGGAGAGACTCTTCTCCTGCTGCCATCTTGGCTCTGCCCCCATATTCACCTGCCTTTTAATATTTCTAGGCATTGTTCATTTATGCTTTTATAATTTCCTAAGTTTGGCTTCATTTGATTAGCTTAGATCATATTCTTTCAGATTTTCTATGTTCAATAGTATGAAAATATAGCACTTGGTTATATTTAGAACATCCTTCTTAAATCATTCTTTATAAGACTGCAATTTCAAATCTGTCCCTTTATTGTTTTAGTTTTTTAATATCAAATAAATAGTATGACCAGCAGATGTCACTGTATATATGAAAAGATTTAAAGTCCCAAAGGAGGAAAAAGGGGAAAGGGGAGAAATCTCAGGACAAGATTCTCACTTGTCAGTAAGTGTCAGTGTGGAGAGAGGTTTGGCTAGGAGCATTTTTCCATCTTCCTTTTCAGGGTTTTATGGGAATTGATTCTTTTTGATCACATCTAGGTCTCCTACCATGGGAAATGTCTGAAGGTGCAAAATTCCCCTGCCCCCACCTGCCTCCCTATCTCGAGTATAGCACAAGAGTGTGTTAGACATTATTCCAAGTGATCTATAGATAAATGTATTTGGTTTTTGAGGTTTTCAGTGTGGGTTAGGGATACCAATTCCTCGTGACATTTTCTTTTTCCCTGTGAAGTTAGAAATCAGACAAATATATAAGATTAATTACATTTGTAAAAGTTCTGAGCCCCCAGGTGATCTTTAGTTCCCAGATTGGCAGAAAGACTTCCTAGTTGGCTACATTCTGCAGATACTAATTCAAGACTTAAATAAACTTTATCTGATAAAATCATCATTAAAATTTAAACAGTCTGGCCAGTTGCATAGTAGATAAAGCACTGGGTCTGAAATCAGAAAGAACTGAGTTTAAGTGTGACCTCAGACACTAGCTGTGTGACCCTGGGCAAATCACTTAATCCTGTTTGCCTCAGTTTCCTCATGTGTAAAACAAGCTGGAGAAAAAAATGGCAAATCATTCAATCTTTGCCACAAAAACCCCAATAGGGTCACAGAGTTGGGCACGACTGAAACATGATCAAATAACAACAAAGCAAATTTAAAGGAATAGAAAAATACTTAGTAGTAAATAATACTGCTTATTTGCATGTGGCAAAGGAAGAAGCAGAGAGTGGAGTAGATTCACCATTGTTCTCGTAGATTCTTGACTGAACATAGTTCAATGACTCACTATTGGATTCTCTCTCCATCACTGTCTTAAGTTTAGACAATCCACAGAACAATCAAGCCCTAAGCTTAAAAAATTTAACAGACAGTTCTCTAGAGACACTTTGAGTTGTCTCCAACACATTTCTGGCTGCTACTTATGGAGAACACATATGACATCAAGGAAACTTCCTGGTCCCTGAACAGAGGACAGCCTGCAGCTGGGCTTCATTAATCAGGGTTTTGGAAGCTGACTCAGTACAGTTGAGAAGGAGTAAAAGGCATTGTGTCAAAGCACCAGATCGAGTTTTCTGAATTAATTTCTTTGAATCACATTCCAAACACTAAGTCCTGGAAACCCTGACTCGAGACTATTTCTTTGTCTTAGCTAAGAATGCTCTTCTTCTATCAGTTTTTGAAGCTAGCCCTTGGAATCGATCCTGCAGTGTTCCTTCCCCTCTGCTCCTATCTCCGTAGATGTAAATATATCATCTACACACAACACTCAGCCTTGGCATGCACTATTAATTTCTCATTTCTTACACTGCATCCTTGCCAAGCAATATATAATGTACACAGAACATGAAAGTATGCTAAGAATCATGCATTTAAATGTTTATGATGCACTGGAAATAGAAGAAGCCACTTAACCTGTGTTTCAGTTCTTCATCTGACAAATGAGATATGATGGTACAACCTACATCTCCAGGTTGTTGTGAGGATCAAATAAGAGATTTGTCAAGTTCTTTGCAAACTTTAAAATGCTATATAAACGCTGTCATCATCATCCTTATTATTCCTCATGGTCATGCTGAGTATTGCTAAAAGACTAAGCACTATGCCATAGAGAGAAGAAAGCTCCACAAGCACTGAGATTTTTGGAAAGCTCAGCTTCTCCAAAACATCCTGAACAGCATTTATTTGGGAATGTGGTGCCCATGTGATGCCAAACTTCAGAAGAAAAGATCTGCAAGGGCTGCTAGGTGGCACGGTGGATAGAGCACCAGCCCTGGAGTCAGGAGGACCTGAGTTCAAATTCAGCCTCAGACACTTAATAATTGCCTAGCTGTGTGACCTTGGACAAATCACTTAACCCCATTGCCTTAAATTATAAAAAATTTTAAAAAGAAAAGGTTTGCAGAGCATCATGATGCCCAGCCTATACTGCATATCCATTAACATGCATTTATTAAATATCTACTGTATTGTAGACACTGCTAGGAACTGAGGATACAAAGAAAAACTCAAGAGTTCACATTCTGTTGAAATGTCAGTGAAAATGGAACATGGCAGAGAGGACAGGAACATATATCCCTCTTAAACAAAGTCAGCTTGTACTTGTTAGAAGGTTTACTAACCTTCTAAGGATAAATTGGGATCATTGAGGAAGAAAACCTTGATTTACATTCATCAGCTGCACAGTTAGATCAGCTTGTGTGTGCTAATGGGTGATCATGGAATTATCCAAGTGAGTTGAAAGCAAATATGACAATTGCCAAGTTGAACAGGCAGAAGAGGTTCAGGGACTTTCTTCAGTGTACTGTCTAGCAATGGATGCCAAATGGATTTAGATGAGGATTATATACCAAGTTTTTAAACAGAGTGGAAGAAAACCTACATCCAATCATCCAAGTTTTTCCAAATATCTGGATGTTTGGTATTATGCAGCTACAAAATATCTCTAAGAGTGACTGCATTTTTTTTCAGATTTCATCAGTCTTTTCAGCATATACATAATGAAAAATGATATGTGCTGCCAAATTTCTCATCTTGCAGTTATTTGAGAATGAATAGTATTGAGCAAAGAGCTCATCTCTCAATCCCTCAAAATCTCTGGGTATCCCTAGTATTTTTTCCAACAACTATATAAGTGTAGTGTATTCAGAGTATTTGGAAGAAAAGTGCCCTGTGAATCACAGAAGTGCCAGTGTGTGTGTGGTTACACAAGGAATCAGGAGACCTGCCTCAGGAAAGGGAAGAGGTGTAGTGTAAACAGAGGTTTACACTTTGTACTGAAACAATAAACAATACCTGCTAGGGAGTGATGGAAGGGCTGTCTCTCAGGTATTGATAATAAAAATAGCAAGAAAATATGTACATACTACATATCTATAGTACTTTAAGGTTTGCAAAATACTTTACAAATATTGGTTCATTTTAAGCTCCCTAAAACTGTGGAGTGGGGCGGCTAGGTGGCTCAGTGGATAAAGCACCGGTCCTGAATCAGGAGTACTTGGGTTCAAATCTGTTCTCAAACACTTAATAATTACTTAGCTGTGTGGCCTTGGGCAAGCCACTTAACCCCATTTGCCTTGCAAAAAAAAAATCTTAAAAAAAAACTGTGGAGCTAGGGGTCACCAATACCCCCATTTTACAGATGAAGTAACTAAACAACTTGCCCAGAGTAACACAGGTGTCAAGTGTCTGCAACAGGATTTGAATTTCAGTTTATCTAACCCCTGGTCCAAAGCTCAATCTTCTATGGCAGGTAGCTGTGTTGGCCCTAAGTACAAATATAGTCGCTCTCACTCTCTAATCCCTCCTAGAGTTCAAATACTGATCAAGAAATAAAACTTGGGAAAAGATTGATTCCTATGCCGGTCAGGGGTTGGCTTCCCCCACTCCTGTTGTTTGCCATGTGTTTGTCAGAGCATATTTGCTCAGAACCTTGGCCCTAGAAAATCATGATTACTATAGTGGTGGGGCATGTCCATTCCAAGGACATGAATCTCTTTGGTTATTGTTGCATGGCTTCTGATTCATGTTT
The DNA here is from genome assembly GCF_037893015.1 of Macrotis lagotis. Taxonomy (NCBI): domain Eukaryota; kingdom Metazoa; phylum Chordata; class Mammalia; order Peramelemorphia; family Peramelidae; genus Macrotis; species Macrotis lagotis. Next base: position 70,130,891 of record NC_133660.1, read on the forward strand.
TCCTGGTCCTGGAGGGGTATCACTTATCTTATGTATGGCTATATCCCTTGTAGACAGTATTCCAAGTTCTCTGTTTACTCAGGATAGAAGATCTTAAACTTTTTAGTGTCAGGTTACATTTGCACTCCTAAAACTTGCTTATGCTTATAAATTTATATTAGAATTTAAAACTATTTAAATTGTAAAATTTATTTTTAATTCATTTAAAAATAACATTAAATTAAATATTACATATGAACATGAATCATATTTTAATGAAAAAGAATTTAATGAGAAGAGTAGCATTGTTTTTTATCTGTTTTTGCAAATCTTTTTAAAGTCTGATTTAACAAACAATAATTGGATTCTTATATCTGCTTGTGCATACAATCTGTTGCAAGATATTGTTTTGGTTAAAATATGAGAAAAAAATTTGACCTTACACATACAGTAGGAAAAGGAAGGAGAATTTTAGTAGACAAATAACTTCTTAGAATAAATAACTTCTTAGTGTTTCAGAGACTTCCAGGAATCCACAGACCACACTTTGAAAAACACTAATCTATATGTCTATGTGTAGTCATACATATGCATGTACACACATATATATGTGTATATTTACAATAGTGTATTGTAATGTAATAAAACATATATATACACATATATTTTATATATATATTTTTTCACAAATGCTCTTTGCCTCATTCAGTAGTTATATCTGCAAAACTAATAATAATAATGATGATTATGATGATGATGATACCTGCCTCCTTTTCCTCTCAGGGAAGCTATGACAACCAAACAAAAAAAGGGATGTGAAAGTACTTTTGAAAGTATAATATTCTATTAAAAACATCTATTTCTATTATTTTAATTAAAATCTATTATATATTAAAATTTATTATATACATCTAGATTATTTGCACTGCAGATTATCTGTCAGAAAGCATCCGGTGCTGCCCAGATGACATGTCATCTGTGGCATCAAGGCCATGGGCCCATGTCCCTTGGCAAGTTTCCTTATCAGGAAGATTATTCATGGTCATCATTGTTATGAACCTAATGTAATTCATCTAGAAGGATATCTATTGATATACTTATTAGAATTGATATTCACTATATAATTAGTCAGATCAATCTACACTAATTAATAACTCTTGTTTATACCATGTTATAAAATTTTATAAAGAACTTTCATGACAGTAACCTTGAGGTACAGCAAAAAATTTTTTCATCCTAGAAGGAAAATGTAACATTGTGGCATTGACTTGACCAGGGTCAAATAGCTAGGAAGTGTCAGATCTAGGAAAGGAACCCAGGTCTCACCCCTAACTCCAAATCCAGGGCTCATTCCTTAAGTCACTGACTGATGAATTCATGATTTCATTGGTGCAGATACTTCTACCAAGGGAAATACCATCACCTCTACCTTCACATATGGAATACTTAGCTGTGCTTGTTTTTTCTTTTTTAAATTTTTTTAATTCAATTTTTTTACTTATGGAATAAAACAAGCTTTTACATAACACAGTATAATTAAAAAAGATGATTACACACTAAACTGCAAAACTATTATATATAACTTGTTCCTTTTAAGTGTATAATAAAACTCATGTTAATTTCATTTTTCCTTTTTTCTTACCTCCCCACCATTCTAGAGATAGCTACATTTGACACATAGAATATTTCACATATACACACATCTCTGCTTGTCTTTTTTCCCCACTTAATAGTATTTTTTAAAATTACATGTAAAGATAGCTTTCAATATTCATTTTTGTAAGATTTTGAGTTTCAAATTTTTCTCCTTTCCTCCCATCCCTCCTCTCTCCTTCCCCAAGACAGCAGTCTGATATAGGTTTTACATGTATAATCATGTTAAACATATTTCCATATTATTCATGTTGTAAAGAAGAATCCGAACAAAAGGGGAAAAGCCATGAGAAAGAAAAAAGAATATAAACAAACCGTAAAAAAAAGTTAGAATAGTATGCATTCAAGACATCATAGTTCTTTCTCTGAATGTGAATGACATTTTCCATTACAAATCTTTTAGAATTGTCTCTGATCACTGAATTGCTGAGAAGAGTTAAATCTATCATGGCTGATCATCACACAATGTTTTGGGTTTTTTTTTTGTTTGTTTGTTTTTTAGTTTTTGCAAGGCAATGGAGTTAAGTGGCTTGCCCAAGGCCGCACAGCTAGGTAATTATTAAGTGTCTGAGGCTGTATTTGAACTCAGGTCCTCCTGACTCCAGGGCCAGTGCCCTATCCACTGTGTCATCTAGCTGCCCCTATCACATAATGTTACTGTTTGTTACTGTATACAATGTTCTCTTGGTTCTACTCATTACACTCAGCATCAGTTTATGTAAGCCTTTTCAAGGTTTTTCTAAAATTTGCAAGTTAATCATTTCTTATGGAATGATAGCATTCCATTCTATTTTATTTACCACAACTTGTTAGACCATTCCCTGATTGATGGACATCTCTGCAATTTCCATTTCTTTGCCTCCACAAACAGCTGCTGTAAATAGTTTTGTAGATGTTTATCCTTTTTCCTTTTTAATGATCCTTTCAAGATTCAGACCTAGTAGTGGTATTGCTGGATCAAAGGGTATTTTGCTTATCTTTTTTTTTTTTTTTTAGGTTTTTGCAAGGCAAACAGGGTTAAGTGGCTTGCCCAAGGCCACGCAGCTAGGTAATTATTAAGTGTCTGAGACTGGATTTGAATCCAGGTATTCCTGACTCCAGGGCTGGTGCTTTATCCACTAAGCCACCTAGCTGCCCCGGTATTTTGCTTATCTTTCAATAAAGTCCATGTGGAATCTCCTCTTGGGTCATCTTATAGATCTTGTAGAATCTAAAGGGGAGCCTTGTGCCATTATGACCTGCTAAACTTTTCTAGTGATATGTTCTCAATATTGTCTTTTATATCACTTTTACAAAATATAAACCATCAGTCACATGCCCACCTTGTATCATTCTATTGCCCATGGTGTTACTTTTAATTCTGATTCTTCTGAGATGATGGAATTGGAGACTGAACCTGTTATTTCATTAGTAAAGGGGATTTTCAGGTGAAGAACTTAACATTACCATTAGCAATTTATCATCTTAGAGACTCGCCTGGGGAGGGGGTGGTGACAGGAGTTATGGGACTTTCTCATCATCATTTAGCCAGTATGTGTCAAAGGCAATACTTGAACACAAATCCTCTAGTCTTTCTGCTCTCTACTTACTGTATTATATTGCTGCCTCAAGGTATTGGTATTCCATTCTTCATTCATGTGATATTATCAGGATTATACAGTTATCATAGTATTTGGTAGCAGCAGTCAGTTTGGGTTCACTTCATAATTTCCCAAATACTATCAACTCCATCTCCTCTTATCACTAATCTTTGGGTGCAGTTCATCCAAAGTACCTAAGCAAGATGATCTAATTTGATAGGTTACTTACCTCTGTCAAAGGCTGAGAAATATGTATAAGCTGTGTCACAGTATCCCAAACTCTGGGTTTACATAGAACACCATTGATCTTTGTGCCTTGAAAAAAATCTTATCTTTCAATCATCCTTTTCCCTCATCCTTTACACTCAGAGATATGTTTCTTTATTTATTCCCTGTGAGAATCTCTGAAGAAAGTTCAAATCTAGGTCTCCACAGATGTCTATCCAATTAGGAAAGAAAACAGTGCATACTTGGTCATATGATAGCCTTTATTTTATTCCACAGATAGGATGCAGAAAACACAAAGGACTCTCTATAGTCCATAAACAATGGTTACAATTCTCTTCCCTCTTCAGGGAATCCTCCCATACCCCATGAAGCTATATGGTCATCTCGACTATAGAGAACTCTTTTGAAGTGAAATAAATTTGTTAATGCTATGCAGCTAACCCAATTCAACAGCATTCAAGAGCTGAACCCACCTGTACCCCAAGATCCAGATCTGAGGTACTGCCATAAGGGTTTTGATTCTCTCCAGAAAGAAATGAACTTGGATGTGCTGGAGTTAGATGGTTCAGATAGAACACTAGTCCTGGAGTCAGGAGGACCTGAGTTCAAACCCAATAACAGATACTAGCTTTTTGACCCTGAGTAAATCATTTAATTCTGTTTGTCTCAGTTTCTTCATCTATAAAACGAGGCGGAGAAGGAAATGGCAAATGATGCCTGTATCTGTGCCAAGAAAAACTCAAACAGTCATGATGAGTCAGATGAGACTGAAAAGACTAACAACTGCTAGAATCACAATCTCCTTCCTTTATTGAACCTGAACTGTCCATATGACTCATGGTACTAGCAGAGGGTGGAAATCCAGATTTTTATTCCTTTTACCTTAGTTCTGGGGCTATATGCTCAGTTCTCTTTTTCTCTAAAAGCTGTCATTGTCCAGGAACTCCTCCTCTATTCCTTAAAACACTTGAATCCCACAACTATCCAGGACCTCAGCTTGTTCAGGAAATCCCTCTGCCTCTATCCAGTGCTCCATCCTCTCCAAGGACCACAAGACTCAGAGGTTCTGCCCTTCTTTTTTCCCCACCACCTCTTAGATCATATAGGTGAGAGAATGTGTGAAGACCATGTTACTTTGCTTAGTATCTCCCTGGGGAGAGGCTATGCAGATGCCAATGCTTTCCCCACCCACCCACAGGACCCAGGTCCATTCTTAGCTTTGTTGTGGTTCACTGATCTATGAACAGTTCTTTTAGTTTTAGCCTGAAGGCCAACTCTGTCCAAAAGATTTCTTTTAATAGTCTCATTACAAAGGAAATGGCTTAGATACATGATAGCCAATCATAAGGTCAACGAGTTGTGACAGTACACATGTATCCAAGGTCACACCTTCCAAAGTTTTAAATAGGAACACTTCTTGAAACTTGATTAAAGTCACCAAGATAGGCAGAATACTTTTTTCTACAAATGAATGGCACTTACTCTATGTAAAGCACTGTGCTTAGCTCTGAGAATACAAATCTGAAGAAGCCCACATTCTAACGGGGGGACAACATGTGTGGAAGATTTCACCTGCATGTCAGATAGAAAGGTCAAATGGTCCCTAGGGTGCAGCAGCAAAACCACCACTAAGCAGAAATGTCTCTTCTTTAATGACATACTGCTTCTGATGTTAAACAATTTGACCTTGCCAAAGACTTTGATAGCAAAAACCTTCCTTTCTTAGTCTTTAGTAACGATGATGGTGGTACCTGTAGGAGTAGTGTCCAGGCTTATCTCCACAGGTGTTCTTCCCAGGATGATGACAGAGGGCAATTGAGATGAAAGCATTGCTCTTCCCAAGGCTCTTGGGCACAAGAGCAGCTTAGCTGACTACTTCAGGGTCTGAGTGAGGGATGATTAACCTGGTACATGTTGCTTTCTGTCTAACCCTCAGGCTGCCCTGCTGCTTCAACTGGACTGACTTGTCTGCCCTTTGGGTGGTAGCTGGGAGAGATGGCTTGTCTCCTTTTCACAGGTGTCACTTCCCTGGATAACTGTGTATGAATCTTACAATCCATTTTAGTTTTTTAATAATACAGATAATCCTTTTAATTCTAAAAGGTAATATTAGTCAGTTCTCTATGCTGAATTTTCTTTTGTTCTCTTATCCCAGAAGGATAAGGACCTGTTAGGACCTGAAATACAGAGGTTCTGCTCTGTCTCCATATTATTGAGGTTGATGACTTTTTCAGTTTATTAAAGTTATGTGGAAGATAAGAGAAAAATTAAAGAAGGAATGGGATTCTACAAAAGGTAGATAGAAAGATAATATGCAATTAAAAAGGCAAAAATAATGTAGTTTGCTTCTGATTTCACTTCAGAGTAACTTTGCATAGAGAGGAAAAGAAAAAAGTCGTCATAGGTAGTTGAATCACAAGATAAGTAAAATTTGCTTTTAATGGGCTCACATCACATTAAAACTATACCAAATAAACTTCCTTGGCACAAATAAACATCATCCCATGGTACTAGAATTACCGGGGAGGATGATTATTGAGTCATTGTTTCTGAATTTTGAAAGAAAATGGAGAATGGAAGAGATACCATTGGATTGAAAGGTGTAGCTATTTTACAACTTTTTTTGGTATGGCGCTAAATTGTTTTCCAGAATGACCATTCTACTTAATATCTCCATTAATAATGCATTAGTGTGCCTATTTTCCCATATCTACTTAAGCAATTTTTTCCTTCCTTCCTTCCTTCCTTCCTTCCTTCCTTCCTTCCTTCATTCCTTCATTCCTTCCTTCTCCTTGCTTCCTCCTCCCTCCCTCCTTCCCTCCTTTATCTTTCTTTCTTTCTTTCTTTCTTTCTTTCTTTCTTTCTTTCTTTCTTTCTTTTCTTTCTTTTTTTTCTTTTGATTATCTTTGCCAATCTTTTGAATGTCAGATGGAAATTTAGAATTGTTTAATTTGCGTTTATTACATTATTGGTGATTAGTTTTTCAATTGTTTTGAAAATGGTCAATTCATATGCATGACAATATATTTATGGGAAGAATTACTGTTACATGTATTTGAGTCAGTTTCTTAATATATTTCACCTATCAAATATCAAATTCCTTTTCTAGAAACTTGACAAAATAATTTTTTCCAGGTAACTGTTTCTCTTCTAATTTTAACTGCATTGACTTTATTTTTACAAAAGACTTTCAGTTTTATATAATCAAAATCACCTATTTCATTTCTTATATTCCTCTTGATCTTTTGTTTGGTGAAATATATTTGTGAGAGAGGGCACATATTTCACAAATATATTTCCTTCCCTTCCTCTCTCATTTATGCATCATGTAGATCAAATGTACTTTCAAGGCTTATCTTGGTAAATAGTGTGAAGTACTGTTCTAAATAGGATTTCTACCAGATTGTTTTCCAGTTTCCCCCAGCAGTTTTGTCAAATACTGAGTTTCTACCAGCTGAAAGACAGTTATGGTAAAATTCTGACCTTGGTGTCAGAAAGATGTGAATTCAAATCCAACCTCAGATGCTTACTAGCTATATGACCTTGGAAAATTGCTTTAATTTCTTCAACTATAAAATGAGGATAATAATAGCACCTACCTCACATGGTTGTTGTGAGAACAAAACGTGATATTTGTAAAAATACTAATTTCTGTCTCTTTCCTTCTCCAAGTTTATGGGGAGTCTTGGGTTTAATCAAACACTAAATTACTATGTTCATTTGCTTTTATATATTGTATACACATTCTCTTTCACTGATTTGAGTACTCTCCTTATAATCAGAACCAAACCATTTTAATGATTACTCCTTGTAGTAGAATTAGCAACTGCTAATACTGTGCTCCCTTTCTTCCCATCATTTTTCTTTATTTTCCTTGAGATTCTTAACTTTTTATTCCTCTAAATGACTTTGTTCATAATTATACTTGTCCTATAAATTAATCCTCTGAACATTTATTGATGTAGAAATGAATAAGTAAGTTAATGTAGGTAGTATTTTTAAATTTATGATATGATCCAACCATGAATAATTAATATCACCTTAGGTATTTATTTAGATTTGTCATTATTCCTTTAAGAACTGCTTTATCAGGGCAGCTAGGTGGTGCAGTGGATAGAGCACTGGCCCTGGAGTCAGGAGTGTCTGAGTTCAAATGTGGCCTCAGACACTTAATAATTACTTAGCTGTGTGGTCTTGGGCAAGCCACTTAACCCCATTGCCTTGCAAAAAAAAACTAAAAATAAAACCAAACACTGCTTTATCAACTGATTACTGGTTCTGTCTTTTTTTTTGAACAGAAATTATTTTTCCATTACTTCCTGCTGGGTTTTGTTAGTAATATTAAAAAACACAAAGGAATTCAATGGATTTATTTAAATCTTGATAATTTTCTGGTTATTTCAATTATTTTTAATTGATATCTAAAGTTTCCTAAATAGATCATAATATAACCTACAAAAGTGTTAATTATATTTCCTCATTGCTTATTTCTATTTCCTCAATTTCTTTTTCTTGTTTTATTGCTATAGCTAGCATCTCTAGAACTATTCAAATTGATGATAATGGACATGCTTACTTTACCCCTGTTTTTACTGGAAAGAATTTCAATATTTCTTCATTACTAATGGTTATTGATTTGATATAGTTTTTTTAAGATGAAATATTTTATTTTTAAAATTCTAAACTTAAAATAACCAAAAATTTTTCTATTTTAATGGAAGAACACAAAAGACTGAATATGAAATCATGAATTTCCACTTTACATCACTGGCTAAAAATACATTTTAAAATTCCACATTACTTTCAAATCCATCTAATTTGTCTGTGCTTCTTTTTCTTTTTCTGTATTAAAGAAGTTTTAATGGTCCTCACTCCAATTAAAAGACTAAAAGGAAAAAAAAAAACCTTTTTAACAAATGAACACAAATGAAAGAAATCCATACAGTCACTATGTCCAAAAAACAGGCTTCTTTTTTGAACCTTGAAACCATCATCTCTCTCTCTCTCTCTCTCTCTCTCTCTCTCTCTCTCTCTCTCTCTCTCTCTCTCTCTCTGGAGTTGGAAAAAATGAATTCTTCTTTATAGATCCTCTGGAAGTCATTGTATTCATCAGAGTTCTTAAGTCATTCAAAATAATTTTTCTTTACAATATTATTTTCTTTGGATAAACTGTTACCCTGGTTCTGCTCACTTCACTCTGTGACAATTCAAGGAATCGGTATTCTCTGAAAGTCTCTTTCATCAGTCTTATGGGAAAAGAATATTCCATTATGTCAATATATAATAATTTACATTTCCAAGCTGATGGGTATCCCTTAGATTCTGATAGGTATCCCTTAGATTCTAATCCTTATTATTCTCTCTCTCTCTCCTCTCCCTCCCACTCCTGTCTTTTAATGTTTCCTTTAAAATCAGGCAATTTGTTTGGCTTATTCTCTCTTGTATCATCATCCTCTTGAAAATCCATCCTGCTAACTTCTCTTGTGAGTTTGATGTATTTCTTCTTTGAGGGAAGGGGAGGGGATTCTAAGTTTACTTTATTTATATTTATACAACCTTTTTTCCTATCAGTATTGAGGTAAAGTTAATTATAAGACAGTTAGGGACTATTTTCTTTCCACCAAAATATATTTATATAGTTAAAATATGTTGCAATACTTATAAGCACAAATATCTGCACAAATATCTTTTTTGTTTAATTTTAATATTTTTCCAATTACATGAATAACAATTTTTAAGCTTTGTTTTCTGGTTTTGAGTTCCAAATTCTCTCCTATCCTTTATCCCCTCCCCCTCATTGAGAAGCAAGTAATTTGAAAAAGAATATACATGTGCAGTCATGCAAAACATATTTCCATATTAGTCATGTTGTGAAAGAAAACAGGCAAAAAACCACTAAGAAAAATAAAGTAAGAAAACAGTATGCTTCAATCTGCATTCAGTCTCTAAGTTTGAGGTATTTCTAAAACAAACTTTGTGTATGCTTTCTCCCCATTTCAAGTAAGATTGAAAGTCCATCTGATGATTTTTCCTCCCACACCTTCTTCCATGTTGATATACATGCTCATGAAACCTATTATGAGAAACAGAAAGGTTTATCCTCTTTCTCCTCCTTTCTGCAATAGACCATTCCTTTGACCTTCCCTTCTCCTTCCTCTTTTTAAAACCTTCAAAACAGTACCAATCTACCCCCAAGAATCTCTCTTTTTTTTAAAACTTTAACTCCTTCAATGCCCTTTGAAGACATGAAAGTTCTGAAGGGACATTTTTTTGTTCTCTCTCAATTTGAATGTTAGTACCACAATATTATATAGTCCCTTTTCCCATTGCTCAAGTAAATTAGGTCAAATTAATTTTGCAAAAATTAAAATTTAAAATTCCATGTTTCTTTGGATTCTTTCATTTACATTTCAAAGTTTCTATTCTGTTCTGTTTTGTTAAACAGAAATGTTTGCATTGGGGCTGACTTAACTTTACCCTGTTCAGTTTTACTTTGGGGATATGAGGCACTTAGAAGTCATTGACCAATTAATAAAATGAGGTTTATTTTGTACTGACTCAGGATAAGAAACAATGATACAGTCTTGAAAATCTCCATCTAGAAATATATCTGATCCACATTGCAGGGTATGATGAGTTCCTTAATCTTCAAATATCCACCAAGTCAAGGAATCTGACTCCACATGAGTGGGACTTTTTATTCCCTTAGGTGACCAAGAAACTGTGTCAAAGGAGGTAGAAGCAATCTTCTCCAGAGATAGATTAAGGATAACTAGGTTTTTCAATAGATATAGAACTGGACCTGGAGTCAGGGAGATTTGAGTTCAAATGTGACCTTAGACAATTAATAGCTATGTGACTCTGGGCAAATCACTTAATCTTGCTTAGTTTCTCATCTGTAAAATGAACTGGAGAAAGAAAAGATACCCTGGTATCTTTGCCAAGAAAACCCATATAGAGTCACTAGGAGTCAGGCATGTTAACAAAAACACAGAAGGAAGATTAATCACTTTTTGTAAGGAAATGGGTGAATCCTTAGACAAAAGTCTTCCATTCCTTAAAGTTCCATTTTTTCTTATGTATATTCAAATTTACAGAGTAACTTATAGTTCTATAATAATATTTAAAATTTTTTCCTATTCAGAATAAGTTGTAAACCTCTATCTTTTGCCTTTTGGAATATTGTATGCTAAAATTTCTTGTTTATAGGAAAAGCTGCAAGATCTTGTGTGATCTTAACTATGGAACCTTGGGATTTGAGTTACTTCTTTCTGAAGACTTTTAGGTCTTAATTTTACATATGAAATCCTTAGGGCTTTTCCTATTAGAGGTTGGATTATTTCAATTTTCATCTTGTTCTCTCATACTCAAAGGTCTGAGGAAGTTCCATATTTATGATTCCTTGAAAACAGAGTGTCTAGGATTTTCTTTTAATCATGGTGTCCAGGGAGGCCAAGGATACTTAAATCACTTCTCTTTAACCTATTTCCAGGTTAACTTTTTTCATATGAAATACTTTTTGTGGGAATTTCAAATGCTTTAAATATACTCTTATTTTTGTAGTATTTTAACTTTGTTCTGATATTTCGCATTGTAGTGTAGCCGGTGGCTTATTTCTTGAGTTTGATAACTGCCCTGTGATGAATCAAGACTCAGACTCGGGAATGCAGATTTTGGAAAGAAGATAGTGTTATTCTATTATTTCCCCTTAGCTAAAAATGAAACAACAAATGAAGTTTAATTATATAAATGAAGTTTAATTCTCTAGGATCTTACAGAACCCATGGGTGGTAGGCATCCTTACAAATGCCAACAACCAATCAATTGAATAATCTATTTTTATAGAATTTTGACAAAGGAACATAAAATTTTGGCAGTCAAACAATCAGGTTGCACATTTGTACATAAAAGTGTCATTGATTACTTTATGATTGTTCTCCAATCCATCCACAAAGTCTGTTCCATGTCAGAATTGACAAAGATCCAATTAGCCCAGGACTACTGTCTCCTCTTCTGACATGATATTTTATGTTGTTATTAGATATGATGAGGACATAGAAAACATTGGAGTTTCTTCCTTTGTCATAAGTACAAGAATTTATTCAAGTTCTCATTTAGATAACAAGAGCAGATTCCAGACTTCTCAGGTTCATATTTGATTGATTTTTTACACAGCTTCTGCAGCAAGACTTGCAGATGCAATTAGCGGAGCATTAGGCTGTTTCACACATAAAGAACCTCCCTTCAGATTTATAACTAGAGACAGAGACCTTGAGAGGGGCAGAGGTGAACATTCCAAATTTACAGACCTCAATTAGAGGCTTATAGGACAACTTTTGATCAGAAATATAGATCAGAAATGTTTTAATTCTAATTTAAAGAATATCAGATTTGACAATAGATATTTATTAAAAAAAGTTACAACACATAAAAAAGGTGATAGAAAAGTTAAGAAGAGTTTAAAGAGTAGATCACATGGGTTGCCAATTGTATTAGTCAGGCCAGCTAATCAGGGCCTCAACAGGAGACTGGGAGGTAGAAGCACTGGAGCCTCTTCCTCAATCTCCTTAAATTCTCCCTCAGAGTCCATGGGAGAGGTGGTGACCTGGGAGTGACCTAAGTCCCACATTGGAGAGTTTGCTTTTGGGGGAGAGGTCTCTTTTGGGTGGTCTTGGATGTTTCCAATGCCTGGGCTCCCTGGCAGTGATTTGTTTGTGCAAAAACTTTAAAATGTAATCACAGTTATCCCATTTGGGTTTTTTTTAATGTTCTCTATCTCTTCTTTGGTCTTAAATTGTTCCCCTTTCCGTAAATCTGACAGTAAACTATTCCTCATTCTCCTAATTGGCTTATAATATCTTTTATATGTGTGCATAGTTATGACCACAGTTCCCAATATACAGGACAGTTCCCTGTTATTTTATAACTTATCTGTCACCACAGGACTTTGAGGTAGGGAAAAATGGAAAAATGGTATGGGTAATGTCCTTTTGACTCGCACATAAATTAGATTTAAGTGAAGGAGAGCTGCACAAAGTTGATCCCCTCACTCTGTCTTCCAGAGTAATCATAGTACAATTGCAAGACAAAAAAGTCAAGATGACTGGTGATGGCTTGATGTCTTCCATGTCTGACCAAGCTCTTTAGTGTTCCACAGCACCTGCTTCAACTGTTTTCATTGTTCTCATCTGCCCTATGCAGGGGTGGGTCTTAATGTGCTTGGGGATAGATGCCCCCCTAAATCACTGTTGGGTTTGAGACTCCTTGGTTGCCCTGAATCTAGTTTTGCCATCTGTTGGAATGTCTTGCCATGGTATGGCTGCTGTGCATGCTCCAGCTTCTTGAAGCTTCAGATGAAAGTGGGAAGATACCAAAAGTGGATAAGCAGCCCTGAAAAGGACTCAGCAACCTCATACCAGAGGTACTAATTTGTCCTGAATACCTTTACACCCTGGTTCCCTATTAGCACTAGGATCAAATATAAAATCTCTTTTGACTTTTAAAGTCCTTTACATCCTGGACACACTATTTTTCCAGTTTTGATAAACTTCGCTGCTCTCCTCTGATACAGAGATGTTGGATTTAGGATTACCCCCCCCCCCCCAACATACTCTATGCCTTTGAAGTGAACATCATCTGCTGTGATCGCAATGTTCTCCCTTATCAATTCTGCCTCCTGGTTTCCTTGACTTCCTCCAAGAATAAGCTTGAATCCATACCTTCTACAAAAGGTCTCTCATTCTCCCTACTATGAGTGTCTTCCACCTGAGATTACCTTCCATCTGCTCTAGATCAATCATAGCACAGGGCTGCCCAGCATGATGTGCCCTCTTCAAATAGGGTGCTCTATGAGCATGGCAGAATTCAAGCAGCTCAAAAAAATGTGAGATCCCTAAGTTTAGAGTAACCGCTCCAAGTATTCACATGGACAATTTGTGGTAGAATATTTTGAGCTTGCACTGGTCTGATTAGCCACAGTCAGACATACTGTAATTCATTTCTAACATAGTAGTGTCATTTTGGTCTTCTTCAATAACAAAGGACAAGAATCATAGATCATAGAATTGATTAATGTAATCTACACCATTAGAATGTGAGCTCCCTGACAGCAAGGATCATGTGTTTGTGTTTCTTTGTATCTCCAGCACTTTTCACTTAGAGTCCATTGGCCCCTGGGCTGGTGGAATTTCAGTGCTCTGCTCCTGCACCACATTGGTTTGGTCATTGCTGTTCTCTAGGGCTTTCTTGTGAAGTCCTTGAGAACAAGAACTGTCAGACTTTTCCATTTATATCTCCAATGCTTAACATAATACTTTTCCTATAATAAAGTCATAGGGATTTTACCCAAGAGAATTTTACATATGAAATAAGTATCTAATTATAAAGGGAATTCTCAACACTGCATGACCCTAGGGCAAGACCAACCGGTGGAATGGAAACTTCAGAAAGGTCAATTTCCCCTGGATGTAAATGAAGAACTTTCCAATAATAAGAACTATACAAAAAGTAAAGTACAAGCTTCTTTAGGAAGTAAGAGGATCCCTCTCATTCATTAATATTATTTTTTTAGCAGAAGCTTCATGGTCATTTATTGGTGAAGTTTTTTTTTGTTTTTTTTTTTTTTAGGTTTTTGCTAGGCATTGGGGTTAAGTGGCTTGCCCAAGGCCACACAGCTAGGTAATTATTAAGTGTCTGAGACCGGATTTGAACACAGGTACTCCTGACTCCAGGGCCAGTGCTTTAGCCACTGTGCCATCTAGCTGGCCCTTTGGTGAAGTTTTAAGAACAGACACACATATTTGAGAGACAGAGAAGGAAGATTAGAAAGAAGCACAGAGAAGCAGTACAGCTTTGAAAACCATCAGTTAAATTTATATATACTTAAAAAAGAAAAACAATCTGGACATAATAAAGAGTTGTAGTTTCACATAGAATCTTCTTTTTCTTTTCTACTATGTTTATGGAAATTACTGTTCAGACATGATCAACTCTTCGTGATTCCATTTCAGGTTTTCTTGGCAAAGATGCTGGTATGGTTTTCTATTTCCATCTTCAGCTCATTTTATAGATGAAGCAACTGAGGCAAGCAGGGTTAAATGACTTGTCCAAGGTCATAAAGCTAGCAAGTGACTGAAGACAGATTTGAACTCACGAAGAAGAGATTTCTTGACTTCAGGCCCACACTATTCTCTTTACCACCTAGCCATTAATGTACATGGGCATGCCCTTTATAAAATGTCAATGAGATCTGAAGTTCCTTTAAGCTCTGGGGCAGCTATCATTTTATGATTCTCTTCTTTATAAGCATGAACTCAGAAGGAAAAAAGGAAGTTAAAGCAAGTAAGAAAAGCAGCCCAAACAACTCACCACTGCTATCAAAGCTACCTAGAATGTTTGTGGCTGTAAAAGGTATGGTATGAAACAAACATATCCAATAATACCTAAGGATTTGTGATTTATTGTACTATGAACTTGCCTCTGGGTAAAGTACATCCTATTAGACTCATATATAACAACAGTAACTTCACAAAATGATAGAAACAGATATGTGGATTTCTATCACCAGATTCAATAAAATCTTGTTTGGTTTCTGGGCTCTCTTATGGAGACTTAATTAAAAGATGCATTTTGTCCAGATGGATGTGAGATATGAACTATGGAAAAAAAGGTATTTCTCAAATTGTGAGTCACCATTCTCTCAAAATGCAGTAGGATGCAAAGGAGTTGGAAATCAAAACCAAATGTGTCCTTTATGGAGCCTCCCATAGACCATCTGGGAAGGTGACAGCCAGAAGCAAACCAGTTGAAAGGCAGGACTTAAGTCTGGATGACTAAGTTAGATGCATGGGTATGATACTAGCTAGCCTGCAGATGTACAATTGGATCTTTTCTTTCCTTCTCCTGTTCTGAATATATCCTTCATTGATGATGTTTTTTTCTGACTTTCATTCTTGAAGAAGACCATAACGTTAGGGAAATGATGCCATGACAAGCCCATGGACTGTATTTGAGTGTGTGGGGGGGGGTTGTGCTAAGTCACCAGCCTCTCTTTCTCCTCCAGAGACATCTGGATCCATTGACCAGATACGAACCAGGATGACTGGAGATGGCCCTGGATGTGAGGCAGTCAGGATTAAGTGACCTGCTCAAGGTCACACAGCTAGTTAGTGTCAGTTATCTGGGGCCGGATTTGAACACCCATCCTCCTGACTCCAAGGCCAGTGCTCTATCCTCTATACCACCTGGCTGTCCTAAAAAAATTTATATTAGACACATTGTCAGGGCTTTTGGAATGAGTTAGCAAATAGATCCATGGAGAGCAGCTTTGGTTTTTGTTCTCATAATTGAAGAAGATCAAAATGACATCACTATGTTGGGGTAAATGTACAGTGTGGCCAACTATTACTGATCAGGTCAAGACTGGCTCTGAAGGCTCTACCACAATTTGGGCACAAATCATCCATATGAACTTTTGCAGTGAAGTCTCTAAATCTGCACACCTCATTTTTCTTTTGGGCTACTGCAATTGTGCTTTGCTCATAGAGCACTAATGCCTTCTTGATGCAGGCACTCATGAACTGTGTTCCATGTCAACTGAGAAGCAAGGGTTATTCAGCAAGGGCTGCCCTTCACTTAGTCTAGTTGTCAGGTCCTCTCTTTCCACTTCCTGTCTTCTTTTCTTCCAGTTTGTCCCAGTTAAAAACACAAAGGTCTCAGGACTGCTTTTGTCATTGCAGATAGCACCTGGGGCAATGCAGGAGTGAGCTCCATGCTTAAAATATTATTGAAGCCTGATTTTCCTTATCTTTATGGAAGATTGCAAGTAGGGGTAGAGATGAGGAGAGATTGGGCTTTATAGGCTATCTTGTGGAATTATGAGGCAGAGAAGGTGGAGAAACTCGTTCTGTAAGTTCTGTAAAGCTAAGTCCTTAATTTGTGGAGGAGTCTTATGCATGTGAGACAACGATCGATCCTGGGTTGCCTCTGAAAACAGTGGCTGTTGAAGGGCACTTTAATTTTGTTCGTTACTGATGATTCTGGTTTTCAAACTCAAAGGAAGCTGAAACATCAATCAATAAATCCATTAATCCATAAGCATTTTTTAAAAAAATTATTGATGTATTTTGCTTTTATATTACAAATATTCACAGATTAGTTCCACTCTTTGACAAGACACTTGGAACAAAGTTAAGTTAAATGGAACAGTGAATTGAAGACTGGTTCAAAAGTTTCAAAAGAAACCCTGAGTTCAAATCCAGGAGTATGAATTTACTGTGTGATTCCAGACAAATCATAACCTCAGCTTACCTCAGTTTTCTCATCTATAAATTGATAATAATAAAAGTACCAATATCACAGGGTAGTTGTAAGGATCAGATGAGATAGTATTTGTAAAGTACTTTGCAAGCTTTACAACAGTATGTAAATGCCAGATGTTATTTTAAACAATTAAGTAAAACATTATGGCAACCTTATCTGAAAGTGATGCAGCATTTCATATCTGTTGTATTCTCCACCTTTCTTTTTATTGAATTTTAATCACCAATTAATTAATTCATTGAATAATTAATTTTAATTACTTTTTCTCCTTACCTCTTACTCATTGGGGAAAAAAAGCGAAAGAAAAACAATTTCCTAACAAGTATGCATAGTCAAAACAAATTCCCTATTGGAAATGTCCAGTGGGTCAGTTCTAAAGTGATACTGATCTGGAGAGAGCTCAAGGATGGATAAAAAGATCTCAAAATCATTAGTATTTTTTTAACTTTAAATATTTTATTTATTTTTTCCAACTACATGCAATGGTAGTTTTTACATATCACTTTTTTGTAAGGTTTTGAGTTTTACAGTTTTTCTCCCTCCCTCCCTCCTTTACCTTCCCATTCCCCCAACAGAAAGTAATCTGATATAAACTCTATATTTATAACCTAGATTGATATTGAACATGTTGTGGAAAAAGAATCAGATACAAATGGAAGAAAGAAAACATTAGAGAGAAAAAAATGACATAATACATAAGACAACTTTTTAAAATTGAAGATAATAAACTTTGTTCTTCATTTAAACCCCACAATTCCTTCTCTGGGTATAGATGGTATTTTCCATCACAAATCTTTCAAAATTTTCTTTGATTATTGAACTGCTGAAATGAGTAAGTCCATCATGTAAATGTATATGATGTTCTTCTGGTTCTGCTCATTTCACTCAGCATCAATTCATGTAAGTCTTCCCAGGCTTTTCTGAAATCCCGTCCCTCATGATTTCTTATAGAATAATAATGTTCCATCACATACATACATACATACAATTTGTTTAGTTATTATCCAATTGATGGGTATACCCTCAATTTCCAATTCTTTGC
Organism: Macrotis lagotis; assembly: GCF_037893015.1. Lineage (NCBI taxonomy): Eukaryota > Metazoa > Chordata > Mammalia > Peramelemorphia > Peramelidae > Macrotis > Macrotis lagotis. Next base: position 70,148,693 of record NC_133660.1, read on the forward strand.
CACTACAAAAAGAGATGCCTTGAATATTTTTGTACATGTGGGATTTATCCTGTAGTGGTATTGTTGGATCAAAGAGTATGCATACTTTTATTTCCCTTTGAACATAATTCCAAATTGCTCTCCAGAAAGGTTGTATCAGTTCACAACTCTACCAACAATGCATTAGTGTTCCAGTTTTCTCACAGCCCCTCCAACATTGATCATTTTCCTTTCTAGTCATATTGGCCAGTCTAAGAGGTGTGAGGTGCTACTTCACAGATGTTTTAATTAGCTTTTCTCTAATCAATAATGATATAGAGCAATTCTTCATATGAGTATAGATAGCTTTAATTTCTTTGTCTGAGAATTGCCTTTCCATATCCTTTGTCCATTTATCAATTGGGGAATGACTTGGTTTTTTGTAAATTTGATTCAGTTCTCTATATATTTTAGAAATAAGTCCTTTGTCAGAAACACTAGTTGTAAAAATTGTTTTCCAGCTTACTCGATTACTTTTAATCTTAGTTGCAGTGATTTGTTTGTGCAAAAACTTTAAAATGTAATCACAATTATCCCATTTGGGTTTTTTTTAATGTTCTCTATCTCTTCTTTGGTCTTAAATTGTTCCCCTTTCCATAAATCTGACAGTAAACTATTCCTCATTCTCCTAATTGGCTTATAATATCTTTTATATGTGTGCATAGTTATGACCACAGTTCCCAATATACAGGACAGTTCCCTGTTATTTTATAACTTATCTGTCACCACAGGACTCTGAGGTAGGGAAGAATGGAAAAAATGGTATGGGTGATGTCCTTTTGACTCACACATAAATTAGATTTAAGTGAGGAAGAGCTGCACAAAGTTGATCTCCATCTATCCACCATCTTTCCTTTTCTTTCCACTTTCCCTTTTCCCCTTCTTTCCATTCCTTCTATCAGTCTTTCCTTCCCTCTTCCCATCTTTCCCCTCCTAATACTTGAAAGATCAGATAATTTTCTAAACTCAACTGAGTGGCTGTGTTAATCACTCTTTGAGTCAAATCTGATGAGAGTAAGATTCAAGTGTTTCTTACCTCCCTTCTTTCCCTCAATTGCAGTAGGCCCTTTTACATCTTTTCATGTAATGTAATTAACCTCAAACAACCCCCCTTCCTCCTGTCTCTTTACAGTCCCTCCCCACCTTTTCAATGAAATAATTAAAAAGAAAAATCATCCCATCATTCATCTTGGCTGCTGGTTCCCGAATCAGTGAGGTGCTAGCTTTCTACAAGGCAGTTAAGGTATCTTTGCTTTTGACAATGATATGGCATTTTGTCACAGTTTTTGTTAGCCACATTACCCGGACAGCAGCTGCTAATAAAGTCAAAAACCACGTTAGTCAATTTGATACCATACAAAAATGTTTCCTATTACTTGAAAAAGAAACAGACTTTCACAAAGGTTTTTATTGGGTTGAATTTTCTTCAGAAGAAGAACTTCAAAGGATATTACAGCAAGAAAATAATTTCATTGATATAGTCAAAGTCCATGTTCAGCACCAAAGAAAAAGACATCAAGAGTTGAAGGAGCAGAAGAATTAACTAAGTATAAATGTATTGATGAAAAGTGAAATAAAAAATGTAATGCTATGAAAAAAAATCATTCCATCAAAGTAATGGACATACCATGAATGTTTATACCTTTAGCCTAAGTATAATACTTCTAATAGAGTTACAGTTCTCAAGAGTTATGAGAATATTCCTCCCAGGTGGCGGTATAACCAGTTTAATCTTTTTTTTTTGGATAACAAGTTTTTACCTTTTCCCCTGTTTACCTTTTCATGTATCTCTTGAATCTCCTGTTTAGCTCTGGTTTTTTCCATCAGGAAAGTTTGAAAGTTACCTATTTTTGTTAAATGTTCTTTTCCCCCCGAAAGAGAATGCTCAGTTTTGCTGGAAAGTGGATTTTTGGTTGTAATCTAAGTTCTGTTGCTCTCTGGAATATCATATTCCAGGCCCTTTGATCCCTTAATGTTGATGCAGCCACATCCTGTGTAATATTTGTTCTTTGAATTGCTTCCTTCTGGCTGCTTGCAGGATTTTCTCCTTGATCTGATAATTCTGGAGTTTGGCCACAATATTTCTTGGTTTGGCATTCCTTTCAGGAGGTGAATCAATGAATTCTTTCAATGACAATTTTTCACTTTGGTTCCAGGATATCAGGGCAACTATATTCTGAAACTTGGAGTCTAGGTTTTTTTTTTTTTGATCAAGGTTTTTAGGTGGTCCTGTGAATCATTGGTATTATATTATAAGCAATTGTCAGTGACAGTCACCCAAGAGAAAGAACAGAGTTTGAATGATGAAGAAGCTTCCTGATATCTGTATTTAACTTAAATGTTTCAAGAGATCCATGATTTCACTTGTTGGGGTCCTCTGCCTAGTAATGACTCCCTGTGTGCTTTTGACCTGTTAAAGACCTTAGCTTAAGAAGATTAAGGCCTCCCGCTACATCCAGGGTCATCTCCAGTCTTCCTGATCTGTGACTTGTATTGGACCCAGATGGCTCTGGAAGAGCCAATTCGCTTGCATGTCTTGGCACAACCTCTCTGACGGCATGGTCCTCTTTGAGAATGAAGAACAAACAACAACAACCTCTATGCCTTACCATTTGTTTCATGAATTGCCAGGCCTGAAGAAATTTATCCCTTGGTGACTAACTAACTCTCTGCTGCTCTCTCTCCTCACATCTAAACTGGTCTTTGAATAACAGATATGCATCATCATCAGGCCTGTTCTCCAAGCCTTCACTGCTTGAGAAGATCTTCTAGAACTCAGAGACATTTCTCTGCCCCAAGGAGGCATCAGATCAAAATTCAGAGGGAAAACTGTGTCACATCCATAGTGAATTAGCCAAGGCAGCATGTGATAGTGGATAGAGAACTGACCTGGGAACTAGGAAGACCTAAGTTCTGCCTCTGACACATACTGACTATGTGAGCCTGAGAAAGTCACAACCTTTCAGTGGTTCAGACATCCCTCCAAGGTTTTATGTTACCTTGAAGGTGCAGATTGACTGTGATGGAGGAAATAACTCACCAAGGGTTCCATAGACTGATCAAGTCACAAATTGGTTAAAAAAAAAGTAGATACATTAACAGATCACACTTAAGCCTAACATAATAAAGAAAACTTTAGAAAATCCACAGTAGTAGAGGGGAAATTGGAAGCAAAGTTTTACTGAAGTCTTAACCCAATTAAAAAAAGGAAATAAGCATGTATTAAGTGCCTACTGTGGGATAGACACAGTGCCACTATAGCAGGGGACTGAGATATATTGTGATATTTTGTATTGGGAATGAATGTTGTGGTTTGTTCTCTATTGACTTGGTCATGCCCTTAGGGCTGTAACATGTATGGTGCCAATAGATGCCAAGCATGCTCAACAGGCAACAAACTCATTCATGCTCATGTGCAGTCATACCAGATATTAACAAAATTTTGCCCTTGGAATATGCACAATAGAAACTATCTTCTTTAAGAAATTCACTATCTAGCTGCTTCTCCAAAGGTAATTTGTGAACTTTTTGTAATAATTTGTGGACTTTTTGTGTTGTAAACCATTTGAGCAACTTGTGAATTAAAGTCATAGTCTTTCTATTCTCCCTGAGTTAAAGATTGATGAGTTCTTCACTCAAAAAGAGCACAGCTATATCTCCCCACCCAGTTCCTCCAGCAACACTTTACAAAGATCTCAATTAAATGTCACAACAACTTAAGTGGGAGGTGCTATTATCCTCATTTTACAGTTGAGGAAACTGAGGCAAAGGTTAAGTGAATTGTCTAAGGCCATAGTTGAACTCAGTTCATCCTGATTCCAGGTTCAATTGAACCTGTACCACATAGTTACCTACAGAATTATCTTTTTCTTACCACAAGCAATCAATAGTGACAGTTTTTCTCTCTATTATATCCTTTTCCAGAAGAGTTTTGGGGCTCAAAATATTCAACAGAATGTCCAATTGTGTGATAACAATCAGAAGAATCCTTATCTCTCCTTATTTTCAGATTTTTCAATAATTTGTATCAAAATTTATGACTTCTGAAATGCTTTCATATCCATTATATTTACTTAGCAAAGTATTGTTTTAGAATCATAGACTATGAAAACTGGAAAGGCCTTCAGACTCTTTTATTTAGTTCAATATCCCACTATTTCAAGATTCTCTCCTATGAGATCCCTGCTCCAGGTGGTCAGTTATCCATCCCCTGATGGATGGTGGGGATGATGGAGAAATACAGAAGGTGCCAAATGAAAAATGAGAACTCCATGGGTTTACTGTGAATAGAAATACTGAAAAACATGGAAGATATGCAAAAAATTAATGAAGAAAAATGAAAGGGGAAAATAAAAACATTTTTGTTAGTCTTTGTTTTATATAACAGCAATAGATAGAAGTATTGGGGTCTAAGGAGGCTGTAGCAAGTTAAAAAAAGGGTGGGAAGGAGAGTTGTACAAGACAAATGACTTAAAAGAGCATCAAAGTCTAGTGTGCCTGGATAAGGATGTGGGCCTATCATAGAATGAAAATGAGATGCAGCACAGTGATAGCTCCAAAACTAGATGCTTTTGAGACATTAACAAAATTAAAGACCCCCAGTGTATTGGATAGATTCTCTGCAGGATTTAAAAGAAAATAAGGATAAGGATCTCAAAAAGCAGAAGGCAAAATTTACTAATGAAATCACAGATTTATCAAAGATTCTAAAAGGTTACACAAGGAAAGAGAATAGAAGGAAGAAAAAGAAATGAAAGACCACTTAGCCTTTGAAAGGAGGAAACAATGGTCAGGGAATGTTGTCTTGAGAATTCACAAGAACCATAGCATCTACCACGAGATTTTGTTATATGATGAGGATTGTGATTCTTTATACAATTAGGACAAATGCAAAAAATAATTTTCATTACTCTAGTGCCAGGAAGTAAGGAATTCAAAAGCCTTACCCTATTGGGCATTTTGATTATCTTGCCTCTTTTGAATCCCTCTGTCTTTGTCGCACTGCCATAAACAGATCAGTTGATAATTCCTTAGTTCACATTAGTGATTTAATACTTCAGACATATTGTTTCATTTCATATTTCACTAATTTTTTATATCACAAATTATAGATTACTCTTGTTTAGTTAGAGGCCTTTTGTAATAAAGTTAAACAGTTAAGTAAAAGTAAAAAATTTAGTGACCTCAAATGAAAACCACCTGGATTTTAAAGAAATCTATTTTTTCTTACTCCAATCTTGGTAGAAAAAAATTCAAATTTCTTATAAAATACACAAAATCAAAAAATCCCTCAATTGTATACAAAAACATATATATGTTTTGTTCTGTATTCTAAATCTTTTGCCTCTCTGTAATGGATAGTATGTTTCATTTTTGTTCTTCTAAAATCATGAGTAATTACTGTACTGATCACATCTCTTAACAACTTTTGAGTGTATTTTTTACAGTACTTTTATTGCTTATTTTTTCTCTTGAATGAATTCATGTCATATTTAAATCAATTATAAAAGTCTTCTAAATTTTTCATTTTGTAATATTGATATTATATAAATTATTCTTCAGGTTCTATATCAGGTCACACATGTTTTTCAATGCCTTTTTGATCTCATATATTTCCTCATTTCTTATACCATAGTAGTACTTCATCACATTCACATGTAACATTCAATTATTCCTCAGTTAATGAAAAATCCCCTTTCTTTGGTTTTTGGCAGGTTTTTTTTTTTTTTTTTTGCAACCTCCGCCCCTCCAAAAAAGCTCTTATAAATTTTTTTGAACATATGGACATTTTCCTTTTTTATTTGATCTCTTTTGGGTATAAGCCTAGTATGGTATAAATGGGTCAAAGGATCACTGTTCAGTAATTCCAAATATCTTTCCAAAATGGTTGGACCCTTTCATAAAACCATTAACAGTGCATCAATGTACCTGTTTTTCCATAGTTCCTCCAACACTTATTTTTCTTTTATTAACCATTGTCACTCTTAAGTTTCAAACCTGAGTTTCTTCCCTTGAAAACTGCTGTTAATCTCCTTAGACTATTTACCAATTGGGAAATGGCTCTATTTTCCCCTTTGGTAGGCATTCAAGAATGTTGAATGGATTAGTTTTGATCACAAAACCTATTCCAGTCTCATGACATTCTTCTTCACTGCAGCCTCTCCAGAAAAAAAGTGTATTCAGCTCTGACTTCAGTAAGCTGATCTTGTTTCACTCAGGGCTGCTATTTGGATATGATACCTGCTGAGTTCTCTTGCAACAAGAACTGTTCATTTTTCAGGTCTATTGGATCTTGTGCTGTCTATGAGTGACAACATGCTCTGAAAGTGAGTGAAATCTTCTTTGAAGAAGTTTTTATAGTGTGTGTGTGTGTGTGTGTGTGTGTGTGTGTGTGTGTGTTTTGACTGCACTGTGGGATCCCTGCCTGCTGCGGTAATCAGACCAGGGTTGGGTAAATAGATAATTTTTAGGGCACCTTTTCATCAGGCAGGAAATCACCTGGTTTTTTTTTTTTTTAGGTTCTTGCAAGGCAAATGGGGTTAAGTGGCTTGCCCAAGGCCACACAGCTAGGTAATTATTAAGTGTCTGAGGTTGGATTTGAACCCAGGTAACTCCAGACTCCAGGACCGGTGCTTTATCCACTATGCCACCTAGCCGCCCCTAGGGCACCTTTTCTGGCCCCTTCCTCACATCAGGAGGTGAGAAGTGGGCTCCTTAAAAGGGCTGCTCAGTCATCCAAGGGGCTGCCAAATCTCATTGCTGCTTTCAGTGGGGAAATGACCCTAAGGTCTGAGCCACCTATGCGCAAGAGTTATGACTACAGCTCCTAGTGTACTACACCTGCTGCTTTATCACTTCCTGTCACCACAGGACTTTGTTGTGTGGGTAAATTGGATTTAAGTGAGGTAGAGTTGCACAGTCATTCACCTCACTCTCTTCCAAAGTCATCATGATCTAGCATAGCAAGATAGAGTTGAGACAACTGGTGATATCTCTAGATGCAATGGATGATCTTGCTGTCTTCAATGTCTAATCAAGCTCTAACCAAGATCAAATATGCTGAGTATCTAAAAGGGCAGAACTAGGACCAATAGTTGGAAGCTGTCAGTAGGTAGGTTGGGTAAGGGGGAGGGGACAGAAATTCATAATTTTGTCTGTTCATAATCTTTTAATGCTATTCTTGCATACACAATTCTACTTTTTTTCCTTACTAAAATCTGTAAGGCTTATGTTCAATGATGCCTCCTTTGTCCTTTGGTCAGCTTAAACTGCTGTCTCCTCCTTACCAAGGCAAACCCGTCTACATGCACAAATAATCCTCCCACTTATCTTCAGTCTCTCCCTGTGTACCAATTGCTTCTCTACTACATATAGAGATGCCCATGTTACCCCTATCCTTAAAACCCTCACCTGATTTTTGATATCTATTAGTCATTATCCTATTTGTGGCTAAACAACTTAAGAAAATGTCTACAATCAATGCCTCTGCATCCTCTCCTCTCAGTCTCTTAGAAACTCTTTGTAGTCTGGCTTCCAATCTCATCATTCAACTGAAACTGCTCTCTTCAAAGATATCTTGGCAAATCTAGTGACTTTTTCCTCAATCTTCATTTCTTTTTACTTTTATATAGTCTTTAATATCATTAATCACCCTCTTCTCCTTGATACTTTCTCTTTGTTTTTGGCAACACTGCTCTCTCCTGCTTTTCCTCATACCTATCTGACTGCTTTCTGTTCTCTTTTTTTTTGGCCTTTATCCAGGTCATACCTGCTAACTGTAGTTATCCTCTGAGGCTCTATCCCAAGGCCTCATCTCTTCTCTCTCTCTCTATACTATTAGACTTAGTGATCACCTCAGCAACCATGGATTCAATTATCTCTATGCATATGATTCTCAAATCTATTTATCCTTATCTTCTTATTTCTATTTTGAATCTCCAACTGACTATTGAACATCTTGAACTGAATGTCTTGGAGGTAAGTTAAACTTAGCATGTCCAAAAACTGAACTTATTATCTTTCCTTTAGACATCTCCCTCTTTAAAAAACTTCCTCTTACTATTGATGATCCCTTCCAGACACTCAGACTGAAAGTGTCATTGTTGACTTTATCCTCACATTTCCCATTTATCAAATCCTTTCTACTTTCATACCATCTTTGCCACCAGGTGTAGGTTCTCAATTCCAAGCCTTTTCACTGACCGCCTCCTGTCTCTGGAATTTTTTCTCACTCACCTTGACTTCTTGTCTTCATTGACCTCAGTAAAATCTCCACTTATATCCTACCTTCCCAATCCTCTTAGTTGAGATAACCTGTTTACTCTGGGAATTTCCAAAGTTACAGCTATTTAACATGGTGCTTCTCCATTGCAATATGAGCTTTTTTGAGGGCAGGGATCTTTTTCTTGCCTTTCTTTGCATATCCAGCACTTAGGCTGGAGTCTTTCATATAACAAGAATTTAATAAATTTTTTTGACTGTTGTTACTATAACAGTAATGTTACTGGGCAGCTTTTAGCTCTCCTTCGCCCCCCCCCACCTCAAACAACTATGTTACTCTCATAGGTATGATTCACCTGATGCTCTCCATGTCCTTGGCAGGTATGTGGGGACTGTATTATTGTTATTTTTTAGATCGAAGTCACAGAACAAACTTCTAAATACAGAATCAGGTCTAGAATTCAAGTTTCCTGACAGGATGATTCAAGATTAGATATTGCCTGGGTAGATCAGTTTATTTCACAGATGAAGAAATAAAAGCCCAATAAATCAATCCACAAACATTAAGTAAGCATGTAAATGTTGGAGATAAAAAGACAAAAATGAAAATGGCTCTTGCTTTCAGGGATCTTATACTCTTTCACCAGGGAGGTTAAATGAATTGCCCGTAGACTCAGAATAATGAACCCCATTCCACCCTCAAATTCTCTCATTCCGGATCTAGATTTCGTTCTTTTTGGCTCCAAAGATTGGAATTGATGACCAATGGCTTAATGAGCTGGAGGATCAGCTCCCATCACATCTTTTGTTAGCTTTGTTCTCAGAACCCCAGAGCTGGAGAGGAACTTAGTGATGGATAAGTCAATGCCCCTCATGTTTTGGAGGAGGAACCAGAGAGGTAGTGAGTGGCTTACCCAACATCAGAGTCAGCAAAAGGCCAGACCAGAACACAAACTCAGGTGTTCAGACTCTGTCCAGACCTTTCCCTATTACCCTCTCTCCAATCTGATTGGGCTGATTTCTTTTTTTTTTTTTTTTTTGCAAGGCAGATGGGGTTAAGTGGCTTGCCCAAGGCCACACAGCTAGGTAATTATTAAGTGTCTGAGACCGGATTTGAACCCAGGTACTCCTGACTCCAGGGCTGGTGCTTTATCCACTAAGCCACCTAGCCACCCCGGGCTGATTTCTAAAGTCCTGTCCAATTTAGAGTCCTGTGCTTCTAAAAAAAAGATAGTAAGTTCAGTTTTGGACATGCTAAGTCCTGTGCTTCCTTGTTCACTCTAAAGTATTTCCTCAATGTCCATGGGCCAAGGAAAGGCCCTTCTGACTTTAGAACTCAGTTTGAAAACAGGATTTTTTTTAAAGTTTGGCCTCACACTCATAGTTGGCCGCAGCACTCCTAATTCCAGGATGGGACTGGCAGTTCCAATTCTCATTTTACCTTCAGACTCCTCTCCCAGTTGCTGAATACCTGGAAAAGATAACTCGTGGATCCTCCTTGTTTACCAACTTTGGAAGAGACAGGATCTTTTATTTCCCATCCTTCATATAGAGCTTCAGTAAAACAATGAAATATAGATTGCCAATCTGAGTAAACACTACCATAGGACAGGCATACACAGGGAATATTTCTATTTTGAGGCTTTGTGGAAAAAAATGAGAAAAATTTTCATATCAAATGAGTTTCAAACAAATCTGAAGAAATTCAGCCTGGGATATGAATAGAATTCATGAAAAGCAATCTAATTACTTTAAAATGATCTCCTATTTTAAGTCATAAGCTTAAATTAACCTACCAAATGTCTTTGGGGGAAAAAACCCAGCACTTTTCTATGTCTGTAGTCTGGATAAAGCACTTTGTAACTATAAATCATTATAACAATGGGAGTTGTAGCATTATTTTCCAAATGACCTATAAATTAGGCTAGTCTCACACTCAGAGGGGTTTAAAAATATTTCCATCCTCAGTCATCACAATCAGGATCTATACCTATTCAAGAAAATCATGAGGAATGGCAGTAACAATTTTTTTTTAGGTTTTTACAAGGCAAATGGGGTTAAGTGGCTTGCCCAAGTCCACACAGCTAGGTAATTATTAAGTGTCTGAGACTGGATTTGAACCCAGGTACTCCTGACTCCAGGGCCGGTGCTTTATCCACTGCGCCACCTAGCCACCCCAACAATTTCTTTATAAGAGAATTTCATTGAAGGGGATGCTGTTCCTCTCAAAGAGATGCCAAGTTAACTGTGGTTGCATACAGGTGACCCTTGAGTCCAAAGAGTTATAATGACAATTCTCTTGGGCTCAAGGTCCTGAGTTATCTTCATTAGGTTTGGGGGGACACTGGGTAGAAGTAGTGATGGTGGCATGCTGCCTCCTGTCTCTCATTCAGGGTGCTCTGCTGATTCAGCTGGACTGGTTTATGTGGCCTGTGGGTGACACTTAGTTGACAGAAATGGGGAAAATAGTTGTAATGTTTCCCATCAGGGCTGTTCTGATAACCAAATGAAAGGAGGCGTGTGCAATGTGTTTTGCAAACCTTAAATGCATTTTATAAATGTAGGCTATAAGGGCAAAGGGGAAATTCTGACAGATGCTTCAAGTACTCAAGGAAGAGAGAGGTCATTTTCAGATGCTGGGACCATTGGGCAGAGCCAAATGGTAGTGGACCTTAACTGCCAGAGTGCTGATAAGCCAGAGACAAGCCAGACCAACAGAATACACCTTCCCCTTGACATCTGTGGCTCTTCTGCTGCAGTCTGGCAGAGAAAAATCTAGTGCTTTGGAACTATGAGAATTTCAGTCAGACATTAGACTTCTTTCCAGGTGCTTTTATTCATATTCCTTTTCATGCCAACTATCTCCTGAATCACTTTAATAAGTTATAATGCATCAAGGGACCATATTGAATCATCCAAAGAGCAAAGAGTGAGAAAACACACTGGGTAGGGATGGTAAAGGCCCAGAGGAAAAACAAACATGCTTTGGTTTCCTCATCTTGGAACTAAAAGAGATAAACTAAATACAGTTGTTGTTCTGTCATTCTCAGTCATGTTCAACTCTTTGCGACCCCATCTAGGGGTTTCTTGACAAAGATCCTGGAGTGATTTGCCATTTCCTTCTCCAATTCATTTTATAGATGAGGAAACTGAGTTAAAAATGATTAAGTGACTTGCCCAGGATCACATTGATGGTAAGTGTTTGAAGCCAGATTTGAACTCAGGAACATGAGTCTTCCTGGCTTCAGGCCCAGCACTCTACTCACTGAACCACCTAGCCACCCAACATTAGATAAGAGTATTTTCATGTGTGTCATGCATTCTTTAGGGAGCCTAGTGAAGACTATGGAACACTTCTCAGAATGATTAACATAAATTACTCAAGACTATGAAAAAGATCAGCTGTTTTGAAAGAATTCTCAAAATATTAAAAGAAGAAAACAAGTTCTCAGAAACTTAAGTCTTGATGCTAGATTATTTCTTAGTGTCTAACTCAAACATTCTATAACTTTATGAAATGTGTCTGAGAAGAAATTGGACCAATCCTGAAGGAAATAAAATTATGGTCGATTAGACTGACCAATGACTCTTTAAGTGAAGCCCCCCTAAAACCTAGGGAATTCTATTAATATTTGTGAAGCATTCAAAAGTACCTGTGGGGCCCACTAGGTGGCACAGTGGATAGAGCACTAGCTCTGGAGTCAGGAGTACCTGAGTTCAAATCTGGCCTCAGACACTTAATAATAATTACCTAGCTGTGTGGCCTTGGGCAAAACACTTAACGCCATTGCCTTGCAAAAATGAAAAAGCACCTATGGTACATTTAACCTAGTAATTCACCAATATGGATTTGAAAAGGGATTTCAGAAATTTTCATCTCCCTGAGCATAGGACTGAGTTGGTCCTTATGCCTTTTGACCACTCAGACTCCCAAAGTGTTGGAAAGGGCTGATTTTTTAGGACTCTTGGCTGGATCAGCTAATCTGGAGGAGCTGCTACTCATCTCTATGGACTAGAGCATTTATTACTCCTCCCTGTTCTGTGCCTGATATACATTAGATTGAGTGTAGTCTTAAGAAATGTGACCTTACTTCAGGCCAAGATGGCGGAGAGAAGACAGGCACAGTTCTAAAGTCTCCTGATCTCTTCCCCATCTATCACATGAAACAAACTTCTTAAAAGAAATATGACCCACAAAACCCAGAGAGAAAAGCTAGGAGAAAGAACATCTACCTCAGAATTTGTCTCCCACAGCAGCTTTGGCTGAATTCGGGTGGGTGAGTCTGGGCTCAGAGGGAGGATCAGCCCCAGATCAGCCAGATCAACAGCTGAATTGGAACCAGGAGTCTGAGGGCCGGAGAGCCGGACTTGCTGGATCAGCAGTGGGGCTGGACCCTGGGAGCGTGAGTTGGCAGGAGGGCGGAGGCACTGGTGTTGGAGCTGTCCCCCGGGAGATCCCGGTCAGGGCTGAGGGGAGAGTTCTGGAGGAAGAAGACTTCTGACACCATCCCTGGGCCCCTCTGGTCTGTGTCCCATTACAACTCAGACTTCTTCCCTTACAAACAAATGCAAACTACTGCCTCAGGCCCAGGTGTGTGAGCAGAAGAACCAGCCCAGCTGAGGAATGAGCTCAGGCCAGGGTAAAGCCCACCATTGAATGAAGGCAAAAGAATTCAATAGCTTCAACTCCTCCCTTCAAGGAAAGAGAGAAGGCCTCAGCCAAGGTCACAGACACTCCAGAGAAAGCAACCAGCACCTCCTACTGGCCATCCAGAGAAACTGCACTCAGTGAGTAAAGTCTTTAGCGATCCCAAGCCCCGGGAACCAGCCCCTCCCCAACTCAGGTCTTAGCAAAATGAAGAAGGGTCAGTGGAAAGGTGGATCCATAGAAAAATTCTTGGAAGGGAAAGACCCAAACTCAGAGAGACCTGGAACCTCTGAGGAGAATACAATCTGGTCTTCAGCACAGAAAGACTTCCTTGAAGAAATAAGGAAGGAGTTTAAAAATCAACTGGAAAATTTGGGAGAGACAATTAATACCTTGCAACAAGAAAACAAAACCTTAGAAAGTACAATTGCACAAATACAAAATGTGAATAAATCTCTCAGATCTTCAAATGGGCAAATGCAAAAAGAAATTAATTCTCTCAAAACATCAATTGGTCAAATGGAAAGCTCTTTCAAAAGTAGAATTGACCAATTGGAAAAGGAGTTGCAAAAGGTTAATGAAGAAAACTCCTCCCCCCAAAAAAGAATGGAGTCTATAGAAACTAATGACTCCATGAGATAGCAAGAGTCAGTTAAACAAAATCAAAAAATAGAAAAAATAGAAGCAAATGTAAAATACATCATCAACAAAACCACTGACCTCCAGAATAGATCGAGGAGGCGCAACCTGAAAATTATAGGACTTCCTGAAAACATTGAAGAGAAAAAAAGCCTGGACTTAATATTACAGGATCTAGTGATGGAAGACTGACCTGATATCATGGAATCGGAGGGCAAAGTAGTTATTGAAAGAGTACATTGATCCCCACCAGGAAAAGATCCTAAAAAGAAAACACCTAGGAATGTTGTGGCCAAACTCCAGAACTATCAGATAAAAGAGAAAATCCTGCAAGCAGCCAGAAAGAAACAATTTAAATATCAAAGAGCCACAGTAAGGATCATGCAGGACCTGGCTGCATCAACATTAAGGGATCGAAGGGCCTGGAATGAGATATTTTGAAGAGCAAGGGAACTTGGAATGCAGCCAAGAATCTACTTTCCTGCAAAGCTGAGCCTTCTCTTCCAGGGAAAAAGATGGACATTTAATGAAATGGAGGAGTTCCAAAAATTTCTGATGAAAAGACCAGAGCTAAAAAGAAAATTTGGACATCAAACAGGAGGTTCAAGAGACACATAAAAAGGTAAAAAAAAATAGTGGTGGTAAAAGGAAAAAAAATGCCATCCAGTAAGTTGAAACTGGCTATATCCTAGCATGGGGGGAAAAAGATTCTCATAAATTTTGAGAATTGTAACTCTAACAGAGAGAATATATCTAGCCAGAAATGATGGACATTCATGACCTATCCATGAGACTGCTATCTAAAGAGATATAACTGGCTTTAACCCCACTTGGGAGAAAGACCCTAATAACTCTCAGGAATTTTGACTCTATTTGATAGAATATACTGAATTAGAATGGACACTCAGAATTTTCTATGACTTAGACAGAATGATCTAAAAAAACACTACCTCCTTAAAAAGGGGGACAGGAAAGAGACTGGAGGAGGGAGGGGAGTGAATGGGGTAAATGTCATTACACTAAGAGGTACAAAAAAAGCCCTATGGTAATAGAGGGAAGAAGGGAGCAGAGCAGAAACACCTGAATCTTCTTCTCATCAGACTTGGCTTAAAGTCAACCTACACATGCTCAGTTAACTTATAAAACATCTAACTTTTCAAGTATTAAGAGGGGAAAAGGGGAGGGGGGACAGAGAAAGGAAAGGGGAGTGGGGGGAGAAGGGGGAAATAACAAAAGGAAGGGAAGGGAAAAAGGGAAAGGGGAAAGAAAGGGGAGGGTGTGATATAGGAGGGCAAACACACTGAAGGGGGTGGTATTCAGAAACAAAATACTGGGGAATATGGATAAAGGGGGGAGAAAGGGGGGGAAATACAAACAGAGGGAAGATAGCATGGAGGTCAATAAAGAATTAGTAATCATAACCTTGAATGTGAATGGGATGAACTTTCCCTTAAAATGTAAGCAAATAGCAGAGTGGATTGAAACCCAGAATCCTACAATATGCTGCTTACAAGAAACTCATTTGAAGCAGAGAGATACATATAGAGTAAAGGTAAAAGGTTGGAGCAAAATATATTTTGCTTCAGCTGAAGTAAAAAAAGCAGGGGTAGCAATCCTTATCTCAGACAAAGCAGCAGCAAAAATAGATAGTGTTAAAAGAGATAAGGAAGGAAACTTTATCCTCCTAAAAGGTACCATAGACAATAAAGTCATTTCAATATTGAATATATATGCACCCAGTGGGACAGCACCCAAATTCTTAGAGGACAAACTGAAAGAACTACAGGAAGATATAGACAGCAAAACTCTACTAGTGGGAGACCTCAACCTCCCGCTATCAGATCTAGATAAATCGAATCATAAAATAAACAAGAAAGAAGTTAAGGAGGTAAATAGATTGTTAGAAAAATTAGATATGGTAGACTTATGGAGGAAACTGAATGGGGATAGAAAGGAATATACTTTTTTCTCTGCAGTACATGGAACTTATACAAAAATTGACCATGTACTAGGACATAAAAACCCAATGATCAACTACAGAAAGGCAGAAATAGTGAATACATCTTTCTCAGATCACAATGCAATAAAAGTCATATGCAATACTGGGCCAAGGAGATATAGACCCAGAACAAATTGGAAACCGAATAACCTCATTTTAAAAAATGAGTGGACCAAAAAACAAATTATAGAAAGAATTAACCATTCTATCCTAGATAATAATAATGAAACAACATACCAAAACCTATGGGATTTATTCAAAGCGACTTTCAGGTGATATATTATAGCTCTAAATGCTTACATGAATAAATTGGAGAAAGAGGAAATCAATGAATTAAATATGCAACTAAAAAAATTAGAGAATGAGCAAATCAAAAATCCCCAATTAAATACTAAATTACAAATTTTAAAAATTAAAGGAGAAATTAATAAAATCCAAAGCAAAAAAAACTATTGAATTAATAAATAAAACCCAAAGTTGGTATTTTGAAAAAACCAATAAAATTGATAAACCTCTGTTCAATTTGATTAAAAAAAGAAAACCAAATTGTTAGTATCATAAATGAAAAAGGTGAACTCACCATCAATGAGGAAGAAATTAAAGTAATAATTTGAAATTATTTTTCCCAACTCTATGCAAATAAATTTGATAATCTAAGTGAAATGGATGAATATTTATAAAAATATAAATTGCCCAGATTAAATGAAGAAGAGATTAAATACCTAAACAACCCTATCCCAGAAAAAGAAATTCAACAACCCATTATTGAACTCCCTAAAAAACAATTTCCAGGGCCTGATGGATTCACAAGTGAATTCTACCAAACATTTAAGGAACAATTGGTTCCAATCCTATATAAACTCTTTGGAAAAATAGGGAAAGATGGAACTCTGCCTAACTCTTTCTATGAAACCAATATGGTACTGTTACCTAAACCAGGAAGAGTTAAAACAGAGAAAGAAAATTATAGACCTATCTCCCTGATGAATATAGATGCAAAAATCCTAAATAAAATCTTAGCAAAATGATTACAACAAGTCATCACTAGGATAATACATTATGATCAAGTAGGATTTATTCCAGGAATGCAGGGTTGGTTCAATATTAGGAAAACTGTTAGTATACTCAATTATATCAACAACAAACCTATCAGAAATCATATGATCATATCAATAGATGCTGAAAAAGCTTTTGACAAAATACAGCATCCATTCCTATTAAAAACGTAGAGAGTATAGGAATAAATGGACTGTTCCTTAGAATAATTAGCAGTATCTATCTGAAACCATTAACAAGCATTATATTCAATGGGGAGAGGCTAGAGGCATTCCCAATAAGATCAGGGGTGAAACAAGGGTGCCCATTATCACCACTAGTATTCAATATTGTATTAGAAATGTTAGCATCAGCAATTAGAGAAGAAAAAGAAATTGAAGGAATTAGAATTGGGAAGGAAGAGACAAAATTCTCACTCTTTGCAGATGACATCATGGTCTACCTAGAGAATCCTAAGAAATCATCCAAAAAATACTGGAAACAATTAGCAATTTTAGCAAAGTTGTAGGTTATAAAATAAACCCTCATAAATCTTCAACTTTTCTATATATGTCTAGCAAGATACAACAGGAAGAGCTAGAAAGAGAAATCGCATTCAAAGTAAATTCAGACAATATAAAATACTTGGGAGTCTATTTGCCAAGAGAGACTCAGAATCTTTTTGAAAACAATTATAAAACATTTCTCACACAAATCAGATTTAAATAAATGGGCAAATATCAACTGCTCATGGATAGGGAGAGCTAATATAATAAAAATGACAATTCTACCAAAACTAAACTACCTGTTTAGTGCCCTACCAATCAAAATTCCAAAAAATTACTTTAATGAGTTAGAAAAAATGTAAGTAAATTCATATGGAGAAATAAAAAGTCAAGAATTGAAAGGAGTTTAATGGAAAAAAGTGCAAAAGAAGGTTGCTTAGCCCTACCTGATCTAAAATTATATTATAAAGTATCAGTCATCAAAACTGTGTGGTATTGGCAAAGAAACAGAGTGGTGGACCAGTGGAATAGACTAGGCATAAAAGCAGGAGATGATTATAGTAATCTGCTGTTTGATAAACCCAAAGAGTCCGGCCATTGGGATAAAAACTCCCTCTTTGATAAAAACTGCTGGGATAATTGGAAGTTAGTATGAAAGAAACTTATATTAGACCAACACCTCACACCCTTTACCAAGATAAGATTCAAATGGTTACAGGACATAGACATAAAAAACAATACTATAAGCAAATTAGAAGATCAAGGACTAGTCTACCTGTCAGATCTATGGAAAGGGGAACAGTTTATGACTAAAGAAGAGTTGGAGAACATCACCAAAAACCAATTAGATGATTTCAATTACATTAAATTAAAAAGCTTTTGCACAGATAAAACCAATGTAACCAAGATCAAAAGAAGTGTAGTAAATTGGGAAATAATCTTTACAACTAATGATTCTGACAAAGGACTCATTTCTAAAATATACAGAGAACTGAGTCATTTTTTAAAACAAAAAGCCATTCCCCAATTGACAAATCGTCAAAGGATATGTAAACGCAATTTACAAATGAGGGGATCAAAGTAATCCATAGCCATATGAAAAAATGCTCTAAATTATTAATTATTATAGAAATGCAAATTAAAGCTTCTCTGAGGTACCACCTCACACCTCTCAGATTGGCCAGTATGACCAGGAAAGATAATGATCATTGTTGGAAGGGATGTGGGAAATCTGGGACACTATTACACTGTTGGTGGAGCTGTGAACTCATCTAGCCCTTCTGGAGAGCTATTTGGAACTATGCCCAAGGGGTAATAAAAATGTGCATACCCTTTGACCCAGCAATACCACTACTGGGTTTATATCCTGAAGAGATGAGGAAAAAGAGTAAAAACATTACTTGTACAAAAATATTTATAGTACCCCTGCTTGTGGTGGCAAAGAATTGGACATCCAGTAAATGTCCTTCAATTGGGGAATGGCTTAGCAAACTGTGGTATATGTAGGTCATGGAACACTATTGTTCTATTAGAAACCAGGAGGGATGGGATTTCAGGGAAACCTGGAGGGATTTGCATGAACTGATGCTGAGTGAGATGAGCAGAACCAGAAAAATACTGTACACCCTAACAGCAACATAGGAGTGATGTTCAACTTTGAAGGACTTGCTCATTCCATCAGTGCAACAATCAGGAACAATTTTGGGCTGTCTGCAAAGGAGAGTACCATCTGTATCCAGATAAGGAGCTGTGGAGTTTGAACAAAGTGCAAGGACTATTCCTTTTAATTTAGGAAAAAAACACATATCTTATTGTCTGATCTTGTTACCTCTTAGACTTCTCTTTAAGGATATGATTTCTCTCTCATCACACCCAATTTGGATCAAGGTACAACATGGAAACAAAATAAAGACTGACAGAGTGCTATCTGTGGCGGGGTCGGGGAGGGAAGCAAGATTGGGGGAAAATTGTAAAACTCAAATAATACCTTTAATAAAAATAAATTTTAAAAAAAAGAAATGTGACCTTTACAGTGAGGGCTCTCCCTTTTCTCACTGTCTAGCTTGTTAAGAACCCCACCTTGATTCCCCTTGAAATTATTTTATTTATGGCTCTTTTCTAAAGACTCTCCAAAAAATCACCAGGGGTGGGGAAATTTAAAAAAAAGTTTTCACTATCAATATGAATCAGATGTGGGACAATTAATTTATTTTTATCCAAAAAAGTAAAGTTAAATGTAAATGACCCTACAGGATATATTAACAGGTATATCTTGTAATTATTTTACTAGTTATATAAGGAAAATCTTTGGTAGTTGGATTGGTATGACTCTGAATCAGTAAATTGATTTAGTTAGTATTGTCATTTTTTATTATGAACAATTAATATTTCTCCAATTAATTATCCCTTTCTTCCTGCTGAGTTTTATTTGGAGAGAGAGAGAGTGGCTGTGTGTGTGTGTGTGTGTGTGTGTGTGTGTGTTGATGATTTGTGTGGGTTTATTTTGTATCTTACAACTTTGCTTTTGTTGTTACTCAGTCCTGTCAGAATCTTTGTGATTTCATTTGTGGTTTTCTTAGCAAAGATCTATGAGTGGTTTTCCTTTTCCTTCTGAAGCTCATCTTTACAGATGAGAAACTAAGGCAAACAGTGTAACGTGTCTTACATAGTGTGTGAAGAGCCTGAAGTTTAGTCTTCCTGACTCCAGTCCTAGAATTCTATTCACTGTGTCACCTAGTTGCCCAGCAACTTTGCTGAAGTTTCTGATTGTTGTGACTAGTTTTTTAGTTGACTTTCTAAGGTTCTGTAAGTAAATCATTGTATCATCTGCAAAAAGTGAGTTTTGTTTCCTCACTTTTTGTTCTAATTCCTTCAATTTCTTTTTTTCTTGTTTTACTGTGATAGCAAGCATTTCTAATATAACTTCTAATATAATCTCCATTAGAGATAAAACTTGCTTTTGGTTTTTGATCAGATAATAACATACTTCGTAGCATTTTAAGGAAAACTCCATTTATTCTAAAACTTCGTAGAGTTTTTAATAGGAATGGATATTGTATTTTGTCAAGTCTTTTTAACATCTATTGATATAATCATATGATTTTTGTTGTTTTTATTACTTACATGGTTAATTATGTCTATAGTTTTCTAATATTAAACTAGCCTTTCATACCTCAAATAAATCCATTTAGGTAATAGTATTTGATTTTTGTGATGTATTTCTGTAATCTCCTTGCTAGTATTTTATTAAAAATTTTTGCATCAGTGTTTATTAAGGAAATTGATCAATAGTTTTCTTTCTCTATTTTTACTCTTCCTGATTTAGGTATCAAAACCATCTTTGTGCCATAGAAGAAATTTGGTAGGACTCCCTCTTTACTTATTTTTCAACCAATTTATTTAGTTTTAGAATTGTTTTTTTAAATATTTGGTAGACTTCTTTTGTAAATCAATTTGGTCTTGGGGATTTTTTTTCTTATATAACTTGTTCAATTTTCTTGTATAACTTGTTCAATTTTTATGTTCAACTTATATAACTTGTTCAATTTTTTTCTAAAATGGGTCTATTTAAGTAATCTATTTCTTGTTTTAATCCAGATGATTTATATTTTTGTAAATAATCATCTTTTTTTTTCATTGACAATGTCAGTTTGATTGGCATATTGTTTGGTAAAATAGAATAGCTCCTAATAATTGATTTGATTTTGTCATTATTGGTTTTTCCAATCACCCTTTTCATTTTTGAATCTGGTTTTCTTTCTTTTTTAAAATTAAATTAGGTGATAGTTTATCTAATTTATTGGGGTTTTCATAAAATCAGTTTCTAGTTTTATTAGTTCAGTGATTTATTTAGGATTTTTTTTAACTTTCCATTTTATTAATCTCTCCTTTGATTTTCAGAATTTCTACTTTAGTGTTGAATTGGGAATTTTTAACTTGCTATTTTTCTAGTTTATTTTTAATTTCATGCCCTATTCACTGATCTGCTTTTACTCTCTTTTATTGATGCGTTTAGAGGTATAAATTTTCCCCTAAGTATTATTTTGGCTGTAATCCACAAATTTTTACATGATGTCTCTGTTGTATTTATCTTTATTGAAATAATTGATTATTTATTTTTTAAAGAAAGCTTTTATTAATTTTGAATTTTACAGTTTTTCCCCATTCTTGCTTCCCTCCCCCCCCAAAAGGCATTCTGTTACTCTTTTCATTGGTTCCATGTTATACATTGATCTCAGTTGAATGTGATGACAGAGAAATCATATCCTCAAGGAAGAAAAATAAAGTATGAGATAGTAAAATTACATAATAATATAATGCTTTTTTTTCTAATTTGACGGTAATTTCTAATTTGATGGTCTTTGTTCAAAGTCCATAATTCTTTCTCTGGATACAGATAGTATTCTCCATTGCAGATAGCCCAAAATCGTTCCTGGCTGTTGCACTGAAGGGATGAGTAAGTCTATCCCCATGTTGCTGTTAGGATGTACAGTGTTTTTCTGGTTCTACTCATCTCACTCAGCATCAGTTCATGCAAATCTTTCCCGGCTTCCCTGAATTCCCATCCCTCCTGGTTTCTAATAGAACAATAGTGTTCCATGGCATACATATACCAGTTTGTTAAGTAATTCCGCAATTGAAGGACATTCACTTAATTTACAATGTTTTGCCACCACAAACAGGGCTGCTATAAATATTTTTGTACAAGTGATGTTTTTACCCTTTTTCATCATCTCTTCAGGGTATAGACTAAGTAGTGGTATTGCTGGATCAAAGGGTATGCACATTTTTGTTGGCCTTTGGGCATAATCCCAAATTTCTCTCCAGAAAGTTTGGATGAGTTCATAGCTCCACCAACAATGTATTAGTGTCCCAGATTTCCCACATCCCTTCCAACATTGATCATTGTCCTTTCTGGTCACATTGGCCATTCTGAGAGGTGTGGGTGATATCTCATAGATGCTTTAATATTATTGATTATTTCTATGCTTTATTCTTTGATCCACTTATTCTGTATTAGACATGTTGTAAAAAAATAATAAAAAGGGAAAAAACTCACATTATCTACACACATATTAAGGGCATCACTGATAAAGGTAAGAGGAGATGACGAGCAGGCTTTTATAAAAATTTTTACTGCAGACCATGTCTATACAATTATGAAAGACATCACTTTGTTTGTTTGTTGACTATCAATAAGTATTTGATTCAGTAGAGTAAAATGTTTCCTTAAAGCAGTGCTGTCACATTCAAACAGAAATGAGAGGCCTATAATATGGATAGAAGGATCCCTATGCATCATAGTATGATTTAGTTTTAAAATGTAATGTTATTTGTATTTTATTTTTTTAATTTTTTTGTTAAATATTTCTTAATTATATTTAATCTGATTTGGGCCACATTAGGGGATGTTATGGGCCACATGCAGCCTACTGCCCACATGTATGCTCCCTCTCTCTTAAAGGATCTTCCCTTACTGTGCTCTGTATGTATGTAAAAGTCATAAAAAATTTTTAAAAAGATAATAACAAAGATAATCTTCAAAAAGTCTCCCTTTATTAATATCAAGTGGCACAAAATAAAGAGTGTGCTTTTCAAAGCTTTTTTGCCACTGTCATGAAGAATTTTTAGTGCAAAACCCAAATTTAAAAAGGATTCATTATAAATAAGGAAATTCTTCAAATGTCCCTATTTGTTAGTGACTTGTATTGATTACATCCAGACCAAAAAGACTGAGTGAAACAATTTTCCAACACAAGACAACTTGGAAGATTCACAGGAAGGATCTGTTACACTGGGATTACACTGGGATACACTGCAGTGCAGCCCAGGCCTCACAAGAGCAAACTGGTTCCAGCCATCCAGGAATAGACCTCTCAGTCCAGGGATTGCCAAGGACAACTTGGAAGGTCAGTGGAAAAACTCTGTCACATCAGAGTAAGAGTGGAGCCCAGTCCAGCATAGGCCTCAGCATAGACTTGGTCCCAGGGGACCAGAAGCAAGCTTGGGGAACCACTAGGCCACTAATTCTGGAGGACTCAGCCTAAGAACAGTAAGGAGTCAGGGGAAATTGCAGAGGTCTCTTTCCTATTCCTGAGGCTTCACCCACACTCAGATCTAGGTCACAGTCTGGGGTCTCAGTCTTGGGAAAATGAGCAGAAGCACAACAGAGCTTATGGAGTAGGGACTCTCCTCATGGTTCCAGGGCAGAAAAGAGTGCTTGTTGTCATCCACAGACCAGAGCACAAGCCAGGAGAGTAGTCATAGCCTCTCATAAGACTTTGGAAGAATTGAGAACTTGCAGGTTCCTGAGGGCTTGTCACTGAAAACAGCTGCAAAAATCCTCAAAAGTCTGGAACAGTGCATCTACCAGCCTGGAAGCAGAGCCTCATTTTAACAAAGAATTAAAATCAAGTCATAGACGGGGGAAATGAGCAAACAACAGAACGAAAAAAAATCTTACCATAGACAATTACTTTGGTCCAATGGAGGATCAAAATAATCACTCAAAACATAATAAAGCCAAAGTTTCTGAATACAAAGCCTTCAAAAAATATGAATTGGTCTCAGGATAAGGAAAAACTCAAAGATTTTGCAAATCAAGTAAGGGAGATAGAGGAAAAACTGTGAATAGAAATGAGAGCAATGTGAGAAAATCATGAAAACCAAGTCAGCAGCTTGGTGGAGGAGATACCAAAAATACTGAAGAAAATAACAATTTAAAAACCAGCTTGGGTCAAATGGAAAAAAAAAGTCCAAAATGAGGAGAAGAATGCCTTAAAAAGCAGAATTGGCCAGATGGAAACAAAGATACAAAAGATCTCTAAAGAAAACAATTCCTTCAAATATAGAATGGAGCTAAGAGAAGCTGATGACTTTATGAGAAATCAAGAAAAAATAAAACAAAACCAAAAAAATGAAAAATATCAGAAAATGTGAAATATCTCATTGGAAAAACAACTGACCTGGAAAACAGATCCAGAAGAGATAATTTAAAAATTATTGGGTTACCTGAAAGTCATGACCAGGAAAAGAGCCTAGACTTCATTTTTTAAGCACTAATGTGGTAAAACTGTCTTGATATCCTAGAAGTACAGAGTAAAATAGAAATGGGAAAAATACACCAATCACCTCCTGAAAGAGATCCCAAAATAAAAACTCCTGGGATTATTACAGCCAAATTCCAGAACTCCCAAGTCAAGGAGAAAATAGTACAAGCATCCAAAAAGAAACATTTCAAATAAAAGAGTTACAGTTGGGATTTAGCAATTTTTTAAAAAGTTTTATTTTTTAAGGCAATGGGAGCAAATGACTTAACCCAAGTCCACACGGCTAGGTAATTAAGTGTCTGAGGTTGGATTTGAACTCAAGTCCTCCTGACTCTAGGGATTGTGCTCTATCCATTGCGTCACCTAGTTGCCCCAGATTTAGAGCTTTTACATTAAGTGTTATAGGTCTTGGAATATGATATTCTAGAAGGCAAAAGAGCTTAAATTACAGCTGAATATCCTTTTTCAGAGGAAAAGGTGGATATTCAATGAAATAGGGAACTTTCAAACTTTCCTAATGAAATGACCAAAGCTGAACAAGAAGTTTGATCTTTAAGTACAGGACTCAGGTGAAGCATAGAGAAGGTGGATGAGAAGGGTAAATTATGAGGGACTTAATGATGTTGTATTCCTACATTGGAAGATGATAATGATAACTCATATGAACTTCCTCATTTATTAGTCATTAGAAGGAGCATGTATAGATATGGCATGGGGGAATTTGAACATTTAATATGTTAAAAAGATGGAATTAATGGGGAAGAAATGAATGTGGGGGGAAAGGGGAAAGGAGTGCTAGAATGGAGTAAGTTATTTCATGTAAAAGGTAATAAAAAGCTTTTGCAGTGGAGTGGGAGAGGGAAGGTGAGGAAGTGTGAGTGAATCTTACTCTCAACAGAAGTGGTTCAGAGAGGGAATAATATACACATTTAATTGAATATACAAATCTATCTTACCCTAAAGGAAAACAAGAGAGAAAAGAGATGGGAGAAAGGAGATTGGGGGGAGAGGAGGGGGAGGTTTAGATGATAGAAGAGGGAAAGATCATGGAAGAGGTTAGTCAGATACAACACGCTTTTGAGGAGGGACAGAGTGAAAAGAGAGAGAATAGAATAAATGGGAGTGTGTGTGTGGGGGAATAGGATGGAGGGAAACACAGCAATAACAACTCTAGATAAAATATTGAAGCAATTTTTCTGGTGGATTTATGATAAAGAATGCTATTCATCCCAAAGACAGAGTAGAAGGTGTCTGAATACAGACTGAAGGCATACATTTTTCCTCACCTTATTTTTCTTGAGTTTTTTCTTTATTCTTTCTTTGTGGGAAGGGGGTCATATTTACATTTATAGCATGACTATTTGTTTTTCATGGCTACACGTTTTAAACCTACGCCAAGTAACTTACTTTCTCAATGGAGGAGTGGGGTGGGAGGAAGGGAGAAAATTTGGAAATGAAATATCAAAGCTTGCTATTGGATGTAGCTGGGGTAGGGGAGAAAATTTAAGTAATAAAATCATTTTTTTTTAGGTTTTTTATGCAAGGCAATGGGGTCAAGTGGATTGCCCAAGGCCACACAGCTAGGCAATTATTAAGTGTCTGAGGCTAGATTTGAACTCAGGTACTCCTGACTCCAGGGCTGGTGCTCTATCCCCTGTACCACTTAGCTGCCTGAATTGATAATTACTAATCCCTAATTAATAATTACCAAATTATTAGTGTAAGGCCTCTTCAATACGTATGAAGGCCGTAATTGAGGCAATGATCGGTATATGAACTCACCATTTGGAGTATGCCTTATGTGATTTGGCTGTATTTCTGACATCCAGGAACTAGCCATCCCTGGGAAAGACAAAACAGGATTGGGAGGAACTGGCTATTCTCACAATACTGATATTTAATAAAAATAAACCTTACAGCCCCATAATGGCATTTCCTTAAAAAATAACATTGATTCAATCTATACCTGAAGCCAAAAGGGAATTGGATCCCATTCAACTTAGATGGGCTCTGAGCCTTCTTTGTCCTCAAAAGGTATAAAAGTTGTAAGCCCCCTCTCCTCTTTGGAATCTCACCCATGGAGGAGACGTCCTGTCTGGGGTATGTGGTCTCCCATTCGGACCTCGAGGGTCGATGAAAACTGGGGTTCCCCGACCTGACATCTTGAGAGTTGGTGCTCCCCGAATTGGTGATGTTTTCTTTATCTTTCTCTTCTATTTTGATTATAGTATTAATAATCCTTTGTCTTTTATGTATTATCTGCTGTATTGGATGCTACTGTAAGCAATCTATTCCTTGTATTGTATAATTAAAATACTTTCATTTTTAACTGAGAACGTCATTTGCAGGAACGAATCCGAACCTCATTAAAATCACAAAACACTACCCCATAAAATAAATTTTTAAAAAAAAGAAGAGATGGAAAAGTAGTAATAACTGTCAGTAGTTACAGATGTCTCATTAACCTTTATTCTTAGGTAATTACACCATGTAAGAGCTATCTTATTAGAATTTTATCTGAGAGGTTTTGAAATGAATCCCCCAGTTTCTTTTAAATTGTACAGCTCTCACCGAGGTTTCTTTTTTTCATCACGTCCAAACACTCTTCCTAACTTCATCTTTTTACATGTTGTTACTACTTTCTCATTTAGTCCATGAGATATTGAAGAGTTAGATTATAAATATGAAGGTTCCATTAACAGTGATGTTGGGAAAAGTTCATTACAGAAATAATGGCAGATCTGTTTCATTCCATATCTATTTGTTGCCCAATTTTCAAATTTATCTATATCCATGATAAATTGAATCTCATAACAAGTTTTCTACAGAATCATTATCTCCTCCACTATTTTTGCTGTTTTGGGAGGCAATAGTGTTAATAATATTCCATATTTTCCCTTTAGCTTCTTTCATTTCTTAAAATTGAACCATTCTTTTTCAAATCCACCTTTATATGGAAGTCAACTAGTATCTTACTATAGGGTCTTGTCAAGGTTGTTGCAGAATTTCTCTACTTTCTACAATAGATGCTGGCTCTTTAATCAAGTAAAACTATCTTCATTGAGATTTCTTTATGTTCATCATGAGTACCGCAAAATAAAATAACAAGAGTTAGCATTTACATAGTTTAAAGGTTTGTGAAGTACTTTACAAATTATTATTTCATGTATTCCCATGACAACCCTGAATTTTGTTTTTCAGTTTTTAAATACATAATTGCCATTTTCTGAAAAAAATCCTCTATTTTTCTATTTGTGAGAATACCCCCCTCTTCATTTAAATTTTTTTGGCAATTTTGTTTTCTTCTCTTTTAAAAATTAAAATTAGTTAATGATTTATCTATTTTAGGGGTTTTTAAAGTCTGTTTTTATCATTGCAATAGATTTTTAAAAACTTCAACAAATATATAAGAATAGTCTTCCTCCCTAAAAACTGTTTTGTCTGCACCCAAATCCACAACAGGTCTCCAAGGTGAACAGCCTCTGACATGGTGGAACAGTTAAAAAGCTCAGAGATGGATCTTGTGATTGAGCTGAGGCTAGTTGGGAGGTGAGTCACCACCTGTACCAGCTCCTATCTTTCAGGGAGTACTCCTGATGCTCTAAGCTGAGTATCCTGAAGGGTCCAAAGCATTTATTTCTTAAAAATTAGAGTATTCAAAGCAGGCCTGAATCACATAGATATCCCATCTAGGAATAATGGAATAGGACCCATTATTAAGTGTCTGAGGCCAAATCTGAACTCAGGTTTTCCTGACTCCAGAACTGGTACTGTATGCACTGTGCCACCTAGGTGTCCGCCTTCATTCTATTTTGTTGGTTTTTAGAACTGAGGCTGTGATTGAAGTAGGGGGGGGTATTGTACCATTAGAGATGAAATTCCTGGCCCTATACAAGATGGACCAAAGTAAAACCATTTGCCAAGAATGTTTTCTTTTCTTTTTTTTTTAAGTCATAGATTTCTTTATTTATTTTTCATTTTTTTTTTGCAAGGGAAATGGGGTAAAGTGGCTTGACCAAGACCACACAGCTAGGTAATTATTAAGTGTCTGAGACTGGATTTGAACCCAGGTACTCCTGACTCCAGGGCTGGTGCTTTATCCACTGCGCCACCTAGCCACCCCTATTTTTCACTTTTTAAATTTTTTTTTATTTTTCTTTAATTTATTTACACAATATTAAAATATTCTTTTTTTAAGGTTTTTGCAAGGCAAATGGGGTTAAGTGGCTTGCCCAAGGCCACACAGCTAGGTAATTATCAAGTGTCTGAGACTGGATTTGAACCCAGGTACTCCTGACTCCAGGGCTGTTGCTTTATCCATTGCGCCACCTAGCCGCCCTCTCTGAGCAATTTCTGATGAGAATGAAGGCTTCTTCATTCCCCACCCCTCACCATCCCTCCTTCCATACCATTGCAAAAGATACATGAAATAGCTTTTATATGAAATATCTTAGCCTATTCTACCTCTCTTACTCCCAGTGCATTTCTTTTTCACTCATTGACTCCATTTTTACAATATATTATATCTTCAAATTCAGTTCTCTCCTCTGCCTCATCTAAAAATGTTCCTTCTACCTACTCTATTAAATGGTTATTATCAGTATCATATGAGTATTATCAGTATCATCTTTCCATGCAAGAATACATGCAGTTCATCATCATGAAATTCCTCATAATTTACCCTTCCTGTCCATTGTCTATGATTCATTTGAGTCCTGTACTTGAAGGTCAAAGTTTTTGTTCTGCTCTGGTTGTTTCATCAGGAACATTTGAAATTCCCCTGTTTCACTGAAAGTCCATCTTTTCCCCTGGAAGAGGATATTCAGTTTTGCTGGGTAGTTGATTCTCAGTTGCATTCCAAGCTCTTTTGCCTTCTGGAATATTATATTCCAAGCCCTATAAGCCCTTAATGTATTTGCTGCTAAGTCCTGTGTGATCCTGACTGCAGCTCCATGATATTTGAGTTGTGTCCTTCTGCCTGCTTGTAATATTTTCTCTTTGACTTGGGAGTTCTGGAACTTGGCTATGATTATTCCTGGGGGTTGTTATTTTGGATCTCTTTCTGGCGGAGATCAGTGGATTCTTTCAATTTCTATTTGCCCTCTGCTTCTAGGATATCAAGGCAATTTTCCTGTAGTAATTCTTTAAAAATAAGGTCAAAACTCTTTTCCTGATCATGACTTTCAGGTATCCCAATAATTTAAAATTATTTTTCCTGAATCTGTTTTCCAGATCAGTTGTGTTTTCAATGAGATGTTTTCACATTTTCTTCTAATTTTTCATTCTTTTGGTATTGAAATATTGTGTCTTGATTGTTTGTAAAGTCATCAGCTTCCTTTAGCTCCATTCTACATCTGAAAGATTTGTTTTCCTCAGAGAGCTTTCTTATCTCCTTCTCCATCTGGCCAATTCTGCTTTTTTAAAGTCTTCTCAATAACTTTTTGAACTGTTTTATCCATTTAATCTAAGCTGTTTTTTTTTTTCAGGTTTTTTTGCAAGGCAAATGGGGTTAAGTGGCTTGCCAAAGGCCACACAGCTAGGTAATTATTAAGTGTCTGAGACCGGATTTGAACCCAGGTACTCCTGACTCTAGGGCTGGTGCTTTATCCACTGCGCCACCTAGCCGCCCCTAAGCTGGTTTTTAATATGTTATTTTCTTCAGCATTTTTTTTGGATCTCTTGACTAAGCTGCTGACTTCTTTTTCATGTTTTTCTTGTATCTTTCTCATTTCTTTTCCCAATTTTTCTTCTATCTTCCTTACTTGATTTTCAAAATCTTTTTTGAGCTCTGTCATAGCCTGAGCCCAACTTTCATTTTTCTTGGAGTCTTTAGATGCAGAAACTTGTATTTCCTCATCTTCAGACTGAGTATTTTTGATCCTCCTTGGGATCATAGATAAAGTATTTGTCAATGGTCAGTTTCCTTGTTTTTTCTGCTTAGTCATTTCCCTAGCTTGTATCTGGTCTTGGGGTGCTTCCTGAGATTTTTGAGTTTTATTCAGACACCCCCACAAGGACCTTAATGTGTGAGGCTCTGACTGCTCTCCTGGTCTGTGAATGACCACAAGCATACTCCTCTGCCAGGGGGCTGGGGGGGATAATCCCTGTTTTATTGGGGGGCCTAGACTGTGATCATGATCTGAATGTATCAGAGCCCCAGAGTCTTGTTCCAGGGACAGAGGACTGACCTCAGAGTTCTCCCTTCACTCCCTTACCTTTGATGGGCTAATCACTCAGGGCACAGTTGCCTAGAGGCTCCTGCTTGCCAGCTCTGTGAGCCTACTTCCATTTCCTGGATCTGGGCTGCAGGCGGCACCATGACAGCGCTAAGTGCACTGAGTGCCATGACTGAGCTCAGAGCCTGGGTTTTGCACTCATTCTGGTAGATGTCTCCCTGCTAATCTTCCAAGTTGTGCTTGGTTCTCCCTGGGGTGCAAATTAGGGAACTGCTTCTGCTGCCAGGAGCCACAGCTCCCAGGGACCCTGGGGCTGTTCCCAGGAGGCTGAAATTTCTTCACTCTAGTGGGGCTTCCCCTCTAACCCCATGGAACAGAGTTTTTCCACTATTTTCCAGATTACCTTGAGCTGGAGAATTGCCTCACTGAATCTTTCTATGGGTTCTGTCTCTTGAAAATTGAGTTACAGTCATAATTTTAAGATTTTTGAAATATTTTGGAGAGAGTACCTAGGAGAGGCTCTTTTCCTGTCACCATCTTGGCTCCACCACTTCACATTGTTAGTCTTTATGACTGAAGGTCAATTTTTGTAAAAGTACTGTGAGAAGTCAGCTATTTGCATCATTAGTCTAGGTGACTGTTTTAAAAACCTTTTTGAGTACATGGCAGTATAAGATGGTAGTGACATATGTTCCTTAATTCCGTACTGTAATGAGGGAGAAGCTGAAGTGACCCTAATTCCATCTCCTTATATGAAACATAGATTAATCAAAATTGTCTTTCTATTATATGGAAATTGCTCACTCCTACAAAAAGTAACCCACAAATTGAATCCTGACTGGCCCACCAATGTGTGTGGCCTTGTGTTAATAAATTCTTTTTGTTTTACTTCCTGAGTTTACCTAAAATGACCAGGGTTAGACCCTAACTTAGATTTTCTTTCAACAAATCTGGTAAGCCAGGTAGAAGTTTGGAGGCCTTTCGCCTATTCTGGCTTGAGTCAAGTACTTGAGTCTTAATAGACTCCTTTAGAGGTTAGTTAGACATAAAGTAGTTAGAGAATTAAATTTTCCAGACTCTGAAAGGATAAGAAAAAAAATAAATCCCATACTTAAAATTTGTTTTTTTTTCCCCTTATTTGTGCACAAATAAATGGAAGCTGCACAAATAAGAAAAGGCAGGGTGAGTGTGAGTCGTTATCCAATACTAGGTTGCTCAGGAACAGAAAAGTCAAGACAGTACTAGTACCAATATGGGATTAGTACAGAATAAATATCCTACTGATTCCTGTTGTTAAAAGCTTGGGAAAAGAAAGACTGCCAGTAGAGCTGTCCAGCATGAAATGGACTTGGTAACTGAGGTTTATAATTATGGGAAACAAATTTGACCATATAAATATGAAATCTTTGATTATTGCTAGCTGCACACATTAAAAACCAGATTTGAAAAACTAGAGACCTAGGAGAAAAGGAAGATCATAGCACTCAAGAAACTACTTTTCTGGGAATAATCAAAGAAGGAAGTAAAGCTTTCAATGGGTCCGGAAATGATACAGGAAGTGAGATGGACTTGATGGGTCTTTCATTTCAGAAGTTCTTTAACATGCACAAGGTCTTTTTACCTTAGAGAACTTTGGAGGTGACCACTTTTGTCACCCTTAAAAAAACTGTGGTGAGGTAGCACAGAAGGGGAGCTTAGTGGGTGAAAAAGACTGAGGTCTCAAACAGTTAGATCAGTTATCAGTCATAACAAACTGGGACTTTTACTGCCTTTTGATTAGACTTTCAGTGAAAAATAAGGAGGAAAAACTGAAATTCTTATTTTTGCTTTTACAACTCTAGCTATGTTGGAGATTGCAGAGGAAAAGGATAGACAAGCAGAGGATGGAAATCTTTTTCTTGGTTTGTAGAAATCAATGGCATTATAAACTAGGACTAAAAAGTATAAATGAAATGTATCATTTTTGCTGTAAATTTCCAAATTATGTATTAAATATTTTTGTAACTGCTAAAACATTTTAGTGGATTTTTGGTTCACACCACTGTTAGGGACTGTTGTGTGTGGGAACAATGTAAATTATCTTCACCTGGTGTCTTTGAGCACCAGAGTCTTATTTTACTAAATGCCAGGGGAGTGGGAGTGGATTAGAGACTGGAAAGGTATTTAAGTCCTGGTGTTTTGGTAAATAAATGGAGCACTTGGAGATTTTGATGGAGTACTTGTCTCCCTTGTCTCCCTTGTCTCCCTTGTCTCCCTTGTCTCCCTTGTCTCCCTTGTCTCCCTTGTCTCCCTTGTCTCCCTTGTCTCCCTTGTCTCCCTTGTCTCCCTTGTCTCCCTTGTCTCCCTTGTCTCCCTTGTCTCCCTTGTCTCCCTTGTCTCCCTTGTCTCCCTTGTCTCCCTTGTCTCCCTTGTCTCCCTTGTCTCCCCATCCTTGTCTCCCACCCCTCCAACACTCATCTGGGGAAGACTGAGGGAGTTCAGAACTAGGACTCATCACACCACTGTCTCCTTCCTGATGTTAGGTAAATTTTATTCTGATGACTTCATACACTGACTAAAGAATAAGCAGAAGTAAATGTAGTATGAAATGATTCAACATAATTTAATTCTTTAGGTAAAATGGTAACAAAGTCATTTAAATTGAAATAGACTGTGCCACTCAAGAAGTAAAAAAATTAACATTTAATGAGTATTATGTATTTTTTAAAAAACTTCAAGGTTTGAACAAATAAAGATAAGAGGAGTCCCCTTGCCCAGAGCAGATGAGTGAAAAGTAAGGTGAAGTAAAGGGTTTTGGAAAGAGGTTTGAGAAAATTTTTTGGTTTTGTTTTTAGTTTTTTTCTTATTGAGATAGGAAGACAATGAGAAACTTTTGGAGAATGCTTCTAGTATTTAGACAGCTTTATATAAAATTATAACATTTATCAAATAGAGGTCATTGAATTAAATTTACAAGCATGATATATATTCAAATACAGAAATAAAACCTCTATCCTTGAAGGGCCTTTGAAGGGTCCTTAAAACTAAAACTTCATGGTTCCAAAGAAAGGGGATGGAAACTTGATATTGCCATTTAGAATCCCTCTCAGACCTTCCCTAAAGTTATAATAGAAAAGAATAGTATCTGGAAGGGGTTGGCTAGAGCATAAAAGATTTGATTTGGCTCACTGGGTGATTTTTAAAGGAACCAAAAAAGGTTTATAGAGAGGTGGGGATGCTGTCAGAAATATCTTAAAGTGAGCTAACTGAAAGCAATGGGCTCTGAATTTCAAGGTTTTGGCACCTAAGAGCCTCTGGGAAAACTGCAATTGTGAATGTTATCATTTATGATTGTAAATTCAGATTTGATTTGTTTGAAGATTGACCTGAAACTAAATTATACTGTGATCTCATTTACACTGAGATGCATTTTCTTATTAGGATAATTGTGATCATCAGAGCTTAATGTAAAATACATTTGCTATTTGGTTGTTAAGGCAATTTGCATGTAAAATGCAGTGATCAGAAAACCTGAAACAAGTTATTTCACTTCTGTTTACCACAGTTTCCTAATCTATAAAAGAGTTCATAATAGCACCCAGTTCTCAGGATTGTTGTGATGATCAGATGACATGATAATTGTAAAATGCTTAGTGCATTAAGCATGATATAAATGTTATTAAATGTAAATTTACTCTTTAGAAGTCTTGAAATGCAATCAGTGTTGAATGCCAAAAGTTATAAAATGATTTTCTGTAAGGTAATTTGGAACTGCCTTCAACTGAATTGAGGTCATCTGACTGGTAATAAACTTGTTTTATGTTTTGAAGACATGATAGATACTATGTATGTTATTATTGTGTTTCTAACTTTTCTATGTTATGAATTTTGGGAAATCCCTGTAGTAGAAGTGCTGTTAGAAAAGTAACTTATCTTGCTAGGTGGAGCAGTGGATAGAGCACCAGCCCTGGAATCAGGAGGACCTGAGTTCAAATTCAGCTTCAGACGCTTAATAATTTTCTAGCTGAGTGACCTTGGGCAAGTCACTTAACCCCATTGCCTTGCAAAAACAACAAAAAGACAAGTAACTTCTCTTTTTATCTGGATAGTGTTAAATTATGAATTAAACTGTTAAAATATTATGATCAAAATGTTTGAAAACCATTCAATATTTAATGAGGCATATTTTGCTTTAAAATGGATAATTATGTCTTGCTGTTGAAAGAAAAGCAGCAAAAAATCCTCTTTAATTCTCCTTATCTATGTGGCTTCTTGAAACTTTCTATTTGGACAAAGTTATAATATCTTTTGTTTTTTAGGTTTTTGCAAGGCAAACGGGGTTAAGTGGCTTGCCCAAGGCCACACATCTAGGTAATTATTAAGTGTCTGAGACCAAATTTGAACCCAGGTACTCCTGACTCCAAGGCTGGTGCTTTATCCAGTACGCCACCTAGCTGCCCAACAAAGTTATAATATCTTATCAACTCTGTTAAAAGCTTGTTGTAAAATTCTAAGGTAATGATGTTTGAGAAACTAGGACTACTCTGAGCTGCAGTAGGGAAACTTACAAATTTGCTAATAATAAAGAATGTACTGAAATTATGACTGTCATGTATGAAAATTATGATATTAGTTTTTGTTGTGTTTGACTCATAATGACTCTACTTGGGGTTTCCTTTTTCTTTCTTTCTTTTTTCTTTTTGCAGGGCAGTGGGGTTAAGTGACTTGCCCAAGGTCACACAGCTAGGTTATTATTGAATATCTGAGGCTGGATTTGAATTCAGAATCTCATGACTCCAGGGTTGGTACTCCATCCACTATGCCACCTAACTGCTCCACTTGGGGTTTTCTAGGCAAAGATACAAGAGCAGCTCTCTAGTTCCTTTTCCATCTGTGAATAAATAATAAATATTAAGTTGAACCAATTTAGTAACCTTATATTCAAAGATTTTGTAACAGGCATAAGGATATATTAGTCTGAGATTTACTGTAGTCAGCATTTTTTGGGGGGGGAAGAATTGGTTTTTTAAACTTTTTTTTTAGGTTTTTTTGGCCCAAGGCCAAATGGCTAGGTAATTATTAAGTGTCTGAGACTGGATTTGAACCCAGGTACTCCTGACTCTAGGGCCAATGCTTTATCCACTGCACCACCTAGCCACCCCTTGGTTTTTTAAACTTTCTATTGCCTGTTTGACCATATCCAACTTATATTGATTCATAGATTTTACACTCCAGATTCCTGTGTAATATTGATCTTCACAACATCAACCTTTCCTTTTGTCACAAAACAGATATACAACTGAGCTCTCTTCTGGACTTCAGTTTTCTCAACTACAAAATAATGGGGCTGATTAGAGGAGTTCCAAGATTTTTGTCAATGTAGGATTGTACTCGTCACATGTCAAGTTTGTGTCTTCAAATTAAAATGTGATACATTTTACTGGAAAAAGTCATCAGTTAGAATGAATGGATTCCCCTAATTTAATTGGGAATGATGGTGCTCACCAAAATATTTTATTTTTATTGGCAACCAGATACATGGGGTATTTTCTCTCCACATAAGAAGTATCCAAGAAAAGTATATTTTTATTTAATCCTTATTCCTCACTATATATACTTTTTTAGCATCCTGTATATGAACTAGATTTGGTTTGTATGTAATGGCTGTTGAGCAAATTTGAAAATAAGTGGGTTTGCAGCAGTCAGAATGAGAGGAGTAGCAGGTTTAGAAAACAGAGTGGGAAGCTAACGGGCAATGGAACAGATGAGTCACCCCAGTTCAGTGTTTCAGAAACAGCTCAACCTGGCCAGCTGCATTCACAAGTTCCACTATTTTAGAAATCTAATCAATGCAAACTCCTACTGTGTACCTGGAAAGGTAAAAGATGGGCAATGCTGATATGAAGAAACAGGCCTGTGACAGATAGACATGTTAGGGCATGGAGAAGTAGATTAAGGTTATAGGGAAAATATGTGGAAGGACTAGTTAACAATGGTCTCTGTTTTAAAATCCAATAACCTTCAGAGACTTAAATGGAATAATTCCTTATGTTTCAGATTCAAAGGTGGACCTTTAAGCTTAACCACTTTTCACAATAGAGCATGCAAAATGTTCATGTCACACATGTGCCAACCAACACCCATGTGAGGTATATTTTCCATTAAGTATAATCAAATGGCTCAAGTCCTCCCCCAGGTTGAACTGAGAACCTCTGATATCAACCAATATAAGTCTAGATAAATGATAATAGAATTCTGGACCAAAAAACCTCATAGACTTAGCAAAAATATTTAAATGAAAAGAAAAGCAACACCAACAATTTTCCAAATGAGGGTGCTCCCAGGAGAAAACGGTAGACATAAAAGCATCCACAGAATAATGACAAATAAGTCAAATACAAATAAATACAAGGTAGTTGTAAGGGAAGGCACTAGCAATTGAGGGATCAAGTCAGACTTAGTATAGGAATTATGCTTCAGTAGGATGTGGGGCAACCAGGCACTGGCAAGGAGATTGGAGAGAGAAAAGAGAGAAAGCCAGTTTGACTGGATAACAGAGGCAAGTCACACCTCTCTGGTTTCAATTTTTTCAACTGTAAGATAATAGTACTGGACTAGCTAACTTTAAAATTCCCTTTTATTTCTAATCTGTGAGCCTAATTATCTTTGGCTCCAATTCTGGGAAACCTGAAGAATTGGAATTCCTTACCATCCCTTTGTTTGCCTTCAGTTGGACTTATTTTGGTCATCTCTTCATCATTATGACATCCCATCACTACTGACACGAGTTATTTTGGCCCTCTTGGCTTCTGGGACTCACAAGAAATATTGTTTCTTCTGGATGGACCTGTACCTGCTACATAGCATCCTGGGAATTGTAGGCTTTTTTTCATTTGATTCTCCTCCTTTCAAAAAAAATTTAAGCTTGTGACTTCATCAGTGTAGAGAACTCCCAATATGTAGACTTCCTACACCCATGCAAATAAGCCACTGTTTTTAAGTTTTAGGCTTAGACAATTTCCAGGAGGTGTGAAGAGATTTTTCCATGGTCACATGGAGCAGGGCTTGAATTCAGATCTTTTTCACACCTCTATCTACTTTGCCATACTGTATCACATATGATTTAAAATGAGTTAATAAGGGGAATAGACTGCAGTTTGAAACTGTCCAGGACAGGGTTTTCTCTTCCTTCTTTCCTTCCTTCCTTCCTTCCTTCCTTTCCTCCCTCCCTTCCTTCCTTTCCTCCCTCCCTTCCTTCCTTTTTTTTTTTTGTTTTGTTTTTGTGGAGTTATGAGGTTAAGTGACTCACCTAGCTAGTAAGTATTACCTGAGGCCACATTTGAACTCAGGTGTCCTGACTCCAGGGCTGGTGCTCTATCCACGGTGCTCCTGAGGACAGGGTTTCTTAATATGGGATACATGGACCAGATTTCAGTGGGTCTGTGAATTTGGATGGAAAAAAATACATCTTTATTTTCAATTACTTTTCGTTATTTCCTTCAGTATTTCAGTATTTCCTTCTATTATGAATGTAGGCAGTGAATCATTCCTCTGAGAAGTGGGCCACAGGATTCACTAAGCTATCAAAAGGTCATGGTCCCCAAAAGTTAAGGACTTTTGAACTAGGACAAATAATGCCATCAGAAAAGATTTCTCATAAGCCAGGAAGAAGGAAAAGAATATGATTGAAAGTAGGATTTACTAACTGCACATTAAAGGAATTTCTCCATAGCCTTGCTCCCCACCATATTCTAGAATCTCAACCAAGAATAGATGTTTTGAGAGTCCACTGTTCTTTAGGGGGAATTCTACTAACTTGCTGATGTTGTCAAATCAAGTTGTAGGGGGGAAAAGGAGACACAGAAATACTGTTTTTAAATAGACCTCTAAACTACTTAAGGCACCCTAATAGTAAAAAAGCATGTCCTCTTTCTTGATTGAGTTATCAAATTCCTTTTTGTCCTTGATTCCCATCCAATTGCGAGCTTGTTGGGACTGTTGGGAGCAGGTTTGCCAATTTGAAAAAATAATATACCAAAACAGCTGGACATGGTGATGTAATCCTAGTTACAGGGAAGCCAGGGGAAACTTAGGGATTCTGAGCTGCATTGGCCTAGGTCAATCAGGTGTCTCCTCTAGTTGATATTAATGTAGTGAACCTTGGAAGCAAAGGACCACCAGGATGCCTAAGGAGTTAGTAAATTGATGCAGATCAGAAACAAGGTCCATCCAAGTTCCCGTGCTGATTAACTAGTCTGAGATTGGCTCCATGTATAGTCCTTATACTTCCATATTGTATGAGTTAAAAAAACACAAATCAACCAACCAACCCTCCCAAACTCCCAAATCTTATCAAATAGAGATGGAGGGATTATAGGAGCCAGCCAAGGCATGTGGACAGAAGACAATCCACAAATGATAAATTTAGAGTAATTCAATTAAATGAGAATATTAAATACATGAAACAAATTAGTATATAATAAAACCTGAAAGGGAAATTGGTGTCAGATTGTGACTCGACTTGAATGTTAGTTTTGTGAGTTACAATATGGCAGACAAGAAAGAATCATTGAATGTTTTTTTGTTTGTTATTTAGTGGGAAAATGACTTAAGAGATTTTTTTGTTGTCCAGCCGTTTTTAGTTTTGTGTTCAGTAGTCATATTTAACTCTTCTGATCCCATAGGGAGTTTTCTTGGCAAGGATATTGGAGTAATTTGCTATTTTCAATTTGAACTCATTTTACAAATGAGGAAACTGAGGCAATAGGTTTAAGAGACTTGTCCAGAGTAAAATGACTAGAAAGTATCTGAGGCCAGATTTGAATTTAGGAATATTCTTCTGGTGCCAGGCCTGCCAATCTATCCACTGAGCCACCTAACTTGTATTTGTAGACTGGAATTCTGGATGATATTTGGTCTTTTGTTTCTTTGGAACTGTATGGTAATATTTCACATACATTTCTCCAATATGGTTAGTATAAAGGCAACAGAAATGGTTACTGTTAGAGGGCTTAGTAGATAGAGCACTAGATCTGGAATCAGGAAAACCTAAATTCAAATTCAGCCTGAGATACTTATTAGTTGTGAACGTTACTTAATCTGTCTGACTTAATTTCCTCATCTGCAAAATGGAAATAATAGCACTAACTTCCAAGGATTATTGGAAGGATCAAACAGGGTAATATTTTTAAAGTGTTTTGCACACCTTACAGTGATAAGGGCTTATTAGTACCAAATATTTACAAGGAAAAAAAGAAAATGAATTTTTTTAAATGTGCAAAATTTGTTGTTTTGCAACAAATATTTTGGTACTTCACAAAAATTCATTTAAGCTTAGGGTTCTTTTTCTGTCTGGGGTAGTCGAAATTAATGAAGGCTAGGAAGAAGACTTTTGAACATTCACATGAGTCCCAAGGGCTAGGAGGTCACAAATATTTCAAATTCTCTGAAAAGTGAATGGTTTTCTCAAAACTTACTTGATGTAGGTAAGAATGTCATTGAAATAATGCATGACAGTAACATTTGACATCTAGATATGCCTAGCAAGGTCACACTCAGCTGAAACTCATTTCTCTATCCCGTATTTCATAATTACTTAGAAACAAAGAAATGAAAGGAGAGCTGGGCCTTGTGACCATTTTCATGCCTTTTAAAAATTTTTTGCTCACTTATCAAATTCTCCTCCACAAATTGTGTCTGACACACAAATGACTTCTGTTGCCTCAAACTTAGTGTTGTGGGGATCTGACATCTTACGAATCTTAACATGTGTGAACCAATAAGATATGAAAAAAAAACCCAAAACAAAACATGGTAGTCTGCATCAAGCACAAGCTGTCACTGACATGCACAGATGGAAATGAATGTACCTCACTGTGCTGTAGAATAACACACATAGAAGAAACCATTGTCTATATCCAAGTTTATGGTTTGAGCCAATCCTATTGGAATTTTCTTTGGAAAACAAGTCCTAACATTACAAGTGAGAGATATTATTTATGAGTGAGTTGTGCAGTACTGTGATATACTAGAAAGTCTGGTAACAAAGGTAGG
The DNA here is from genome assembly GCF_037893015.1 of Macrotis lagotis. Lineage (NCBI taxonomy): Eukaryota > Metazoa > Chordata > Mammalia > Peramelemorphia > Peramelidae > Macrotis > Macrotis lagotis. The sequence goes on from NC_133660.1 coordinate 70,189,015, forward strand.
GGAAAAAAGTGATTTTTTTTTTCTCCACTCCTATTTTAATTGTAAGTAATAGTGGAGACTCACCAACCCACCATCAGGTACAGATGTTTCCTAATTCAGAATAGTGGCAGAAGGCTATTCGTGTCAGGGTGAAGGGAAAGGCTGCTTAAACTAAGTTCATATGATTCTAGATCCATGGTTAAAAGGGATCTTAGATATCACCTCATCCAGTGTTTTAGTGATGAGGAAACTAATTTCTAGAGAAGTGAAGAAACTTACCTAAGGTAATTCAATAACAAAGCTGCAATAAAATTTTTTCCCATTATAGACTGATTTCTGGAAAAAAATTTAAAAGCCTAAACTTATTAATGTTAAATGATTATACATAAACCTACAAGTATTTATATTTACAATTTTAAAGGATCTATACCAATTTTACAAAAATTATAGCAATTTATTTCCACATCCTCTTCTGTTCTTTTTCTCTGTAATTTCTATCTTGTTGCTTTTGTAATTTTTATAATTATGTTTTTGCATGGTTGTATTCTGTGTGTTTTATGACTTTTTTACTTCAAATTTCCCCCCATACTTCCTTGTATTCTCCACATTTCTTAAGGTTTAATATTTCATCTAAATTTAATCCTGGTTTGACTTCTTTCTTCTTGTTCTCTTCTTCTCCCTTCTCCCTCCTCCTCCTCCTCCTCCTCCTGCTGCTGCAAGGCTATGAGGTTAAGTGACTTGCCCAAGGTCACACAGCTAGGTAATTATTATGTGTCTCAGGTCCTCCTGACTCTAGGACCAGTGCTCTATCCACCTAGCACCACCTAGCTTCCCCTTTAATGTTTCTTCTGACCCTTCTTGAGAGTGCTTGCCCTTTGTGAGTTCTCCATAAAATAGTCTTTTGGCAAATATACATTTGAACAACATAGTCCATCATAGTGCACTCTCTATAAATATTGCACTCTATAAATATTTGAATGCTCGGCAGTTTAGCTCGAGAAAGGACCTCAGTGTCTGATATCTTCTCCTGTCTGAAGATCTTATGAACTTTCCCAAGATTATTTAATTCAAAACAATTCAGTTTCCTGGAATGACTGGTAGACTGTCCAGGTTTCACAGGTCAGCACAATGGTTCTTGGAGACCTTCAACTTGGTAATCAATCTTTTCTCCCACATTTTCTTTCAGGGCCTCCCAAACACTGAGCTGACTGGTAATGCTCATGTCAACCTCATTGTCACTGTGCACCTCCCTGGAAAGTGCTTCGCAAAGGTAAGTGAACTTATCACAGTGTTCAGATGGTTCTATATATGGATGGTGTGCTGCTGGCTGATGGAGCACCTGGTTTTCTTGGTGTTAATTGTTAGTCCAAAGTTAATATAAGCAACAGAGAATCAATCCATACCTTCTTGCATCTCAGCTTCAGAGGTGGCATTGAGCACAATTATCTGCAAATAAAAGGTCATGCACCAGCACTCCCTCCACTTTGGTCTTGGCTTGTAGCCTTTTCAAGTTGAAGAATTTACCATTAGTGCGATAGCTGACCTAGATGCTGTGTTCTAGCCCCTTACTCATACCAGGAGGACAGTGGTATGGTTCTTAAAAGGCTTCTCAGATATAAGGGCTGCTGAATCCCACTGCAGATTCCATTAGGGAAACAACCCTATGACCTGGGCCACTTATGTGCAGGGTTGTGACTACAGCTCCCAGTGTATCTGCACCTGACCCTTTTTACTTGCCTGTCACCCAAGGACTTTGAGATAGGAATGGTAAAGTGGAATAGACATGTCTTTTGATTCATATGTAAATTGAATTTAAGTGTTGCACAAAGTTGTTGGCCTCACTCTCTCTTCCAAAGTCATCAAAGTCATCATGGTTAGTGACAGGACAGAGTCTTGGTGATGGTTCTAGATGTAGTGGATCACCTTGGTATCTTCAATGACTAACCAAGCTCTAAGCAGTCTACAATGAGCTTCAGCTGCCTTCATGACCATTAGAACAAAGTATTTTCATGGACCCATTCCACTAGTAGAAGAGTTCATATGCTTGGGGTAGACATCCCTCAACTCACCGATGAGTTTGGGACCCCTTAGCTACATTCATCCTAGTTTAGTTTGTCTGCCAAAATGGTTTAACAGGGTGTGGCCACTATGCACACCACAGCTTCTTGGAGTCACAGGTGAGAGGTGTCGCAGGTGGACATCAAAGGTGGAAAGTAGCCCTCGCACCAAAGGTACTAATCTTCCTTAAACACACTCTACACACTGTTTTGGGTAGAGGAAAAAGCAAAGGAACTAGGAAATATTCTCTAGGGAGCCTTTTATTCCTATACCTTAGGCAAGTGGCAAAGCATTCCATGGCTCCTGCAAAGGACGACCTCTAAATTGTTACCCTTTCTGTTTGTGGAACTGTGTAAAATAAATCCTAATCATGGCAGCTAACATCTTCATTTCTACTTATCCAGTGCTTAATAGTTTTTTCTCCAAATCAAATGCAAAATTTTGCTCATCACATGGCTGCTTTTGCTTTGGAAAAGCCACATGGTGATAAGACTTGTGAAATAAGCAGCACGTACACATGTGTGCACAAACACATTTACACACACAATATTAATGAGCTATGGAATTGGCAGGAGGTGAACGTGGAAGGGAATGAACATTTTATATAATATCTATTATGGGTCAGGTCTACTGTGCAAAATTTTTTTCAAATATTATCTCATTTGATCCTCATAACACCCTGGGAGGTAGCTATTGTTTGTATTTCACAGTTGAGGAAACAAGAGTCTGATAAAAGTAAAGTGATTGGTCCAGGATCATACAGTGCAAGAATCTGAGGTTGGATCTGAACTCAGGTCTTCCCGACTTGAGGACCAGCAGTCCATACAGTCTAACCCTCCAAAAAAAATAGTTCCTATATGAAAAAATTTCAGCTGAGAAACTGGTCAAAAAGATAAGACCTCCAACAATGTGAGGCAGGGTAGTTTTAACTCTAAAGCACTGAGGAGCCAGATCACTCTCTTCTCAGGCCATTTGAAGGCAGATTTCTTATTCCTTTGTCCCCAAGAAAAGTTACTGTGATTTTATGTGGCACAAAAAGGAACAATGCATAAAACATTTACTATGTGCAAAAGACAGTGCTAAGCATTGGATAGTCAATTAGAAAAGTAAAGGCTATCCCCAGGAGTTGCTCTAGGAGCTCATGTCCTAATAGGGGAATCAGAAGATAAACAGTAGATATATTTAGTTGCACCTGATATGGAGCTGTCCTGGGGTCCTTAGGATGCTGTAAAGCAGATATAAATATCTCCTTTTTAATTTAATGTTATTATTAAATGTTATCAGCTTATATGAGGAAAGACATGGTTGCAATGATAGACATCTATCATTTTGAATTACCAGGCACCTGGTACTATGATTTCATGTTGCTTAAGCTAGGACTACCTGTCTTGTGTGTGTCAAAGACCAAAAATGATCAAAACCAAGGGAATTAAACATCCTTTTGATTTTTAATTGTGGATAACATCCATCTTTTCTTAGATGGATACGACATGATATAGTGGATGAAGGGGTGAGCCTTGAGTTTGGAAATATGATTTCAGATCCTGCCTCTGTCATGTGACCACTGGCACATCATTTACCCTTAACTGTAAAATGGGAAGAATAAAGGCAATAGTCCCCACTTTATTGAGTTGTTGCAAGGCTCAAAGGGGACAGATAATGGATATAATTGTTTTGCGAACCTTAAACCACTATATAAACTTCATTTATTATCATAGCACTAAATTCTTCCCAAGCCCTTTTGATCCACCTGAAGGGGTCATTGGCAAACCCAAAGGATAGGAATGGAAGAAAGGGGGAAAACAAGGGATAAGAAAAAAAAATAAATGTGCTGAAAAAGAAGGGATGAAGGAGACTTGATATAAAAAGAAAAATGTATATAGGTTGGGGAATAGAAAAGTACCACCAAGATGTTTACTCAAGTCCAATGGATAAGGACATGAGGTTCTTAGTATTAGTAAGGGTCTAACCATCCAAGCAAGGGCAGTATAACCTGCTTGACTCCAACCCATGTGGAATCTTGGGGAGCCTACTTCTGGGCATGGGCAATGGAAGGACCTTCTCTTCTGCTTTCAGAGCACCTACATCTGACAGAGGGTGTATAGACAGTCTTAAGTAAATGAAAATCCAGGTTGGCAGACTTGTGAGCTTTAAAAGGCAGAAGTACTACTAGAGATCTGACAACTGATGATGATAACAGGAGTTTGCTAGGAGCCCTGACAGGCAAGTCTGTGGAAGAGCCAGCCCTGAGAGGATGAGTCATCCTTTGGGTACCAGGCCTGAACCTGTCTTCCTTGGACACATGGACTCCTAACATTATTAACTCACCGTGGTTGAGTCTTGTGTGGGTCTGGCTGTTTGAGGTAGAATAGTTTAAGTATGAACCCACTCCACAATCAGAAAACACGGGTTAAGGGTTTACTCAGTGTGAGGCATACATGCTAAGCCATGAGGATTCAGAGAGGCAAAAGACAGTCCTTGCTCTGAAGGAGTTCACCCTCAAATGTGGGAAGACAATAGAGAAAGAGGGCAGGTGGAGGGGAGGGAGAAAGAGAGGAGAGTCAACTGTCTCGGGGCATGATGGAGTCTGGCAACCTTGCACAAAAGGATAAGGCCTTGGGAGGAGCTATTTTAGGGTATTCTTCCCAGGAGGTGAGGGTCTGCAGAGGGTAGAATGCTCCTTGTTTCTAGGTCCTATGTTACTGTACTCTGCTTTACTTTTTTAGTAAATATCCTTTGCAAAAGTTAATCAACTTAATCAATTGAAATTAGGGAGGTGAGCTGATTAAATATGAGGAACACAATGGACGAATATTCAGGAATATTCAGGAGCAATAGTATTCCACCTCCAGCACCTGGGGAGGACTCCTTGTAACCATCCTAATGGGAACAGTTATTTAGCCTGTGCTTCCAGTGATTTGGGAGAATGAACCAAGGGCCTGCAGTATACTCTATGACTGTTCTATGAGTATTCTTTATTTAGTTTCAAAATATTTCAATTAGGGATTGATTATGCTATTTTATTTTTACTATTTTAAAATTTTAATTATTGCTATTTTATTTTTCCTGAAATAATTTGCTGATGATGACTGGGGAGGCAATATTTTGCACTGGGGTCTCATTTCTTGCCTCAGCTCTGCCTGTGTGACCTTGAGCACTGCCTTCACATCTCTGGCCTCATCTACAAAATTAAGGGTGATATTTAAGCTTTCTGGCATTTTATAATTTCAATGTTCTTATTGGGATGAAAGACTTAGAAATCTTGCCTCAGATGACTGGGGGCAGGGGAGAGAAATTATGTATTAAGAGAAACAAAAAAAATTCAATCTTTACTCTCAAGAAATTCACATTTCAGGAGTTAATAACACATTTAAGAAATTTTAGCTATGAGACAGATGAAAGGTCCACTGGTTCTGTTATTTCCACTAATAAAACCATATTTTCTGTTATTAAAGCATTTGACAATCCAAGGGCTTTTAAAGTGACAACTTTCTTTTCCACAGTATTTTCCAAATGCAAAATATTTATATTTTTGTTTTGTCATCATACAATTCCCCTATATACCTTCAGTTGATTCCCCTACAATGTAAAATTCCTACTAACAGCAAAATAGAACTACATAAATAAGCAATTGTGGAACCATTCATTTTTAGTAAATTCACACTTAACTAGTTTTCTACTTTTAAAATTATATGCCCAAAAGATAGCAAAATTGTCCATTTTTAACCTGAGTTTTGTTGCTATTTAAAGTTATATGATTTTTAACAGGGGAAATGACATTAAAGAAGATGCATGTCACTGACAGAGTGCTTTCCATGGGGGGGTGGGGGGAGGGAAGCAAGATGGGAGGGAATTGTAAAACTCAAATAATATCTTTAATAAAAATAAATTTAAAAAAAGAAAGCATGTGATATGAGATAGACATGAGGTATATTATTAAACACATTTCCATGTAAGTTATGTTGTGACAGAAGAAACAGGACAAAAGGGTAAATAAAATTGTTTAAGAAATCAAAACATGGGGCGGAGCCAAGATGGCTACATGAAGGGATTGAGTCTTAGGAGCTCTCTGATAAAACTCATAAACTAAGGACTCTAACTAAACTTTCGAGAGAGAGAACCCACAAAGGGACCCAGTGAGGCAGTTCTCCTACTCAAGGTAACCTGGGAAAGAGCAGAAAGGCTCTGCTCCCTGGGGTCGGAGGGGCGGCCCACCTGAGGGGTGGCCCCAGCGAAAGAACTTCAGCCTCCCGGAGGCAGCCCCAGGGTGCTGGGAGCCGAGGCTCACAGCAGCTGGGGACTTTCCTGAGCTGCACCCCGGGGAGCATCGGACACAAAGTGGGGGAACAGCGGGGGACCTCTGCCAGAGCGAGCACGTGGAGCCCAGCCCTCAGGGCACACAGCAAGCAGCTTGGTCTTTCCCCAGCCCTGATCCAGGAAACAGAAGCAGACAGAGCCCTTAAGCAGGAGCCCCCAGGGCATGAGCCCATTGTGCTGAGGGAGGGGGAGTGAAGAGAGACTGCAGAGCTCTTCTGTTCTCTGCCTCTGGAACAGGACTCTGGGGTTCTGACCACATTCAGATCCTGATCGCAGTCTAGGCCCCCTAGAACAGCAGCGGCCCCCCGACCTCGGCCCCATGGCAGAGGGGGGTGCTTATGGTCATTCACAGACCAGGAGGGAGGACAGAGCCTCACACACTGAGACCCTTGGAAGCACCCCAAAACCAGGCCCAGGCTGGGAAAATGAGCAAGCAGAGAAACAAAAGGAAGACTATTGAGAAATATTTTGCAAATGAGCCCAAGAAGGATCAAAATGCTGAGTCTGAAGATGAGGAAGCACAAGCTCCTGCATCTAAAGACTCCAAGAAAAACAGAAATTGGGCTCAGACTATAACAGAGCTCAAAAAAGACTTTGAAAATCAAATGAGGGAGTTGGAAGAAGAACTGGGAAAAGAAAGGAGAGAGAGATGCAGGAAAAACATGAAAATGAAGTCAGCAGCTTAGTCAAGGAAATCCAAAAAAAATGCTGAAGAAAATAGCATGATAAAAACCAGCTTAGGTCAAATGGATAAAACAGTTCAAAAAGTTATTGAGGAGAAGAATGCTTTAAAAAGCAAAATTGGCCAGATGGAAAAGGAGATAAGAAAACTCTCTGAGGAGAACAAATCCTTCAGACAAAGAATAGAATTCAAGGAGATTGATGAATTTACCAGAAATCAGGAATCAATACTTCAAAACCAAAAAAAGGAAAAATTAGAAGAAAATGTGAAATATCTCATTGAAAAAACAACTGATATGGAAAACAGGCTTAGGAAAGATAATTTAAAAATTATTGGAATACCTGAAAGTCATGATCAGGAAAAGAGCCTTGACATCATTTTCAAAGAATTACTACAGGAAAATTGCCCTGATATTCTACAAGCAGAGGGTCAAAATGGAAATGGAAAGAATCCACCGATCTCCCCAAGAAAGAGATCCCAAAAAACCAACCCCTAGGAATATTATAGCCAAGTTCCAGAACTCCCAAGTCAAAGAGAAAATATTACAAGCAGCCAGAAGGACACAGGTCAAATATTGTAGAGCTGCAATTAGGATCACACAGGACTTAGCAGCAACTACATTGGAAGCTCGTAGGGCTTGGAATATAATATACCGGAAGGCAAAAGAGCTTAGAATGCAGCCAAGAATGAACTACCCAGCAAGGCTGAATGTCCTCTTCCAGGGAAAAAGATGGACTTTCAATGAACCAGGGGAATTTCAAAGGTTCCTTTTGGAATGGCCAGAGCTGAACAGGTTTGACCTTCAGATACAGGACTTAGATGAAGCATGGAGATTGGAGGAGAGGGGACAAATATGAGGGACTTAATGAGGATGAATTGCATGTATAGATAAATGATACTGATAATATTCATATGAACCTTCTCAGTTAATAGAGCAGGTAGAGGGAGCTTTTATAGTTGAAGCACAGGAGAAAGCTGAATTCGAAGATAAAATATGGTGTAAAAATGGAGTCAATAGAAAAAAAGCGAAATGGAATGGGAGAAAGAAAAAGGAGAGGGGGAATAGTCCAAGATATTTCACATAATAAGATTTTTTTATTACAATGAGCTATTGCAATGATATGGAAGGGGGGAGGCAAGTGGGAATGAGGGAACCTTTGTTCTCATCAGAGATGGCTAGGAGAGGAAACAGCATATATACTCAATGGGGTATAGAAATCTGGAGTAAGAAGGGGGGGAGCAGGGGGAAGGGGTAGGGATGTGAATAAAGGAGGAGAGGATGGACCATGGGGGGACAGTGGTCAGATATAACACATTTTCTTTTTTACTTCTTGCAAGGGGCTGGGATTGGAAGGCCTGCCCAGGACCATAGGGCCAGGTGGATTCTGGGCCTAAGGGGTGGGGCTCAGGGCTTCTAGGCTCCAAGACCAGGGATCTGTCTGCTGCGCCACTCAGCTACCCTACAGCAGAGTCAGAGTGAAAGGAGAGAGAAAATATAGTACATGTTAGAGAAATAAGAAAGGAGGGAGTTGCGATCAGCAATGGCAACGTTGGAGAAATATGGAAGTAACTTTTGTGATGGACTTATCCTAAAGGATGTGATCCACCCGTGACAGAGTTGTTGGTGTTGGAACAAAGACTGAAGCACATTTTTTGTCATCATTATTTGGGGGAGGGTGCAGGGCAAGTGGGGCTGGGTGGCCTGCCTGGGGTCACATAGCAGGGTGATCTTTGGGTGTCTGGGGCCAGATTTGGGCCCAGGTGCTCCTGGCTCAAGGGTCAATGCTCTGTCTGCCACCCAGCCACCCCTACTATTATTACTATTTTATTTTATTTTGGGTCTTTTTTTCCCTTCTTTTTGTTTTTTTCAGGGCAGTGGGGATCGGGTGGCTTGCATGTCACATGGCTGGGTGATAGTTGGGTGTACGAGGCTGGATATGGACTCGGGTGCTCATGGCTCCGGGGCTGGTGCTTCGTCCATTGAGCCACCTGGCCATACCTACAATTATTACTTTTTTAAAAATTTTTTTCTCTCCCCTTTACTTTTTTCACCCAAGCAAGTCTATCTATATTCATGGGGGGAGGGGTATTTTGTTTACTTGTAAACAAGAATATTTTATTAATGTAAAAAAATTTGTACAAAATGAGAAAAAATAAATTAAAAAAAATCAAAACATAAAACTTTAAAAAAAAAGATGCATGTCACCTGCTTTGCTCTGAACTGTAAAGGACCATGGGACCTTTCCATCTGACAAGCAGATGAAGCCTCCTTTAAAAGCCATCTCTCTCATTAAAATATGAACTACCTGAGAGCAGGGAAAGTCTAGATTTTCTTTCTGCATTCCTGACTAATATTTAGTAGAGACCTTTTGCTCATAGTACATTCTCAATACTTTTTCTTTCAGTCACTCATTCAAATTTCTTAAAAATATAATAGCATTTCATCATAGTCACAGGTCTTCATTTGTTCTGCTATCCTGGTCTTTGGACTCATGGTTGTTTATGGGATTTTGCTATTGCTAATAGTGGTATAATGCTGCAAAGAATATTTTCTTCTTTTATAAATAATATCCTTAGGTTATAGTATCTTAGCAAGGGAATTATTGATTTAATTAGTATGAACAGTTTTGGACTTCTTTATCATTTTATGTTATTTTTGAAAAAAAGATTGTAGTAGGTCACAATTCTGTCAGTGGTAAAAATATCTCTATTCTCCTTTAGTCATTCCATAATAGAACCTATGGCAAAAAAAAAAACAAAAAACATCCGACAATTTGATAGTTGCAAGGTGGTGATATGTCAAAATTGTTTCTTTTTTTTCAAAAACTACTTATAATATCCTTTGATCTTCTAGGTATTGGGGAATGGATATTCCCCAATTATACATCATAAATTTGCAGAAGTTCCTTTTGGATGTCAGATTTTTATCAGAAATTTACCACATTTATTTAAATTTTTTCCCCAGCCTGTTTTTTTCATGGAAAGTTCTTACATGGAAACCACTGCTATTTTTCTTGTGTAGAAAGCTTTCAGTTTCTATAACAAAATGTATCTATTCTATCTCCTCTATTTTTTCTCTTTATTAAAATCACAGTTACAACAAGATGGGGAAATTAAGAGATCATAAGTCTAACTTCCTCATTTTACAGTTAGACACTACCTTCTGGAGAAGTGAAATGATCTGCCCAAAGATTGAGATCATTGTGACAAACTCAGCACAGTATTCAATACATAGCAGACACTCAGTAAACGTCATGAAACAAAGTCTTCACACACAATCATTTAGAGATAAGTATGACATTCTATTAGGTCCTAACTTTTATGATCACAGGCTGCAATGGAGCCAGGAATATCAGAGTCTGAGAGCAGTTGTGTAAATAAGGGAAAGTCATTTAACTTCTTTAAAACTCTAAGTGGGAAGAATAAAAATTCTGTGTGATTGAAATGAGAATAGGGATGCAAAATACTTTGAAAATTTTAAAGTCCCATATAAATTTCACTTATTATAATTGACTCAAACTTAGTAGGAATTTAGGATGATGTAACTTGAGGCACTATGATGCAGTGGAAAGGACTGGTTTCAGCTTTGGACTCAGAGGACCTGGATTCAAATACTGTTCTTTGCCATTTACTACCTGCATGACTTTAGGCAAGTCATTTCTCTGGGCTTCAGTTTCCTCATCTGTCTATAGGTTCCCTTTGGCTTTATATGTATGATCTTATTGTATATGTATATATATATCGTAAAATCTTCAGCTAACTCCATGTTTCCATCATACTGTTATCCAATTTCCCTACGTTTTTATTCAGATACATAGCAATAATTGAGATGAGATTAAAATATTTATAATTTATGAGAATTTATAAAATTTTTGATTACATGGAATAATAAATGAAAAAGAATTATGCAGTAGAGCAGATTATAAAATAGTTAAAAATCAATTTATGTGATTTTTTCCTTCTATTTTGTCTTTAAAAAAATACTATGATTTTTGGATAGCTCTTTGAAAGGGAAAAGAAAAAACACTGGGAGAAACTATGGTAATACAAAAGTAAAGAAGCAATAAAATTTTTTTTCAAACAACTCAGAATTTTCCAATTCTGTTGTCAATTAGTTTAAGATTTCTGTTACAATCCTGACTCTTGAAATCTGTATTTTTCAGTCACTGACTCCTTCCCAAGCTAAGCTGTTCTCTATTTCTTTGGCCAATTGAGAAAATAGTCCCTACAAAACCTTCAACATAGCTCTGACCCTTCCTAACACCGATTTTCTTCCTTCCATATTTAAGTTTATAAAAGTAACTTGAGGCTAAGTAGAGGCTCATTAGTTGTAATTAGGGAGGCATATAAAAAAAGTGAATAGAACTGATTTCCTCAGGTGGTCTGAGAAAAGAAGAAACACTTCAAAGTCTTCTTGAAATAGTAATAATAATAATTTTGAATGTGAAATATTAATAATAATCAAATGATAATTTGATTTTGAAGACAACCATGCAAAACATCATGGTGGCATGACTTATACATTATGTTTACTATAGTGAGAGGTATGTTGTGTAAAGACATCCTTCCAACTTGCCTTATCCAGAACTCTTTCATCCTATAGTCTGATTGGATAGAAAAAAGGACGTCTGGAGATGGTCCAGATGCTGCAGAAGTCCTTGGCCCCAAGTATGGTTTTTCCTCTTGGATCAGTAAGGCACCCTTGGCACTCCAGCAACGCTGGGCAAAATGCAAGTATGTGATATCTAGTGACAAAACAGTAACACGTGCTTCATAAAGCATTGCAGTGTTTCAGCAACATTGGGTAATGACAACATGGTTAATCCAAACCTGTCTCTCAATGAACTAATCATCAGCCTTTTCTTTAGATCTTCAACTATATTCTCCCCAGAATCCAAAATTTAGTCTCTCAGAAGTTTTCCAGAAGAATAATAGTATTATTATAATATAATGCAGGAATATTATAATATAATAATATAGGAATAATATTTCCAGATCACCAGTTGGCATAGATTTTGGTTGAAACTGACAGTATCAGATCTTCAAACCTCCAACTTTCAGAATTGATTAATGAAAACATTCTTGACTAAATGCTTTCACTCTGGTCTATCCTGCATTGGTCCAAGAATTTTACTTCTAGCAGCACAATATGAACACCCCGGCCAACCCTCTTAATCATGGTGAAAAATGAAAATAATTGCTGCTTGTACACCAAGAATTGTTGCAAAGGATAAGCAGGCATAGGAATTCTAGGAAAAGCTCAATGAGATGCTACAAATCAAACCAACATACTTTTATACTTTGTGACTTCAATGCAAAGGCAGAGTGATTTGGAATGTTGAAAAATATGCTGGGAAACAGGGTTCAATAATAAGAAATGTGAAAGACTGTCTTGCCTATATGGAGCAAGGATATTTTTTTTAATTTTTTTAATTTTTATTAAAGATATTATTTGAGTTTTACAATTTTCCCCCAATCTTGCTCCCCCCTCCAGATAGCACTCTGTCAGTCTTTACTTTGTTTTCATGTTGTACCTTGATCCAAATTGGATGTGATGAGAGAGAAATCATATCCTTAAAGAGAACAGAATTCTCAGAGGTAACCAGATCAGAAAATAAGATATCTGTTTTTTTTTCCCCAAATTAAAGGGAATAGTCCTTGTACTTTGTTCAAACTCCACAGCTCCTTATCTGGATACAGATGGTACTCTCCTTTGCAGACAGCCCAAAATTGTTGCCGATTGTTGCACAGATGGAATGAGCAAGTCCTTCAAGGTTGAACATCACTCCCATGTTGCTGTTAGGGTGTACAGTGTTTTTCTGGTTCTGCTCATCTCACTCAGCATCAGTTCATGCAAATCCCTCCAGGTTTCCCTGAAATCCCATCCCTCCTGGTTTCTAATAGAACAATAGTGTTCCATGACATACATACACCACAGTTTGCTAAGCCATTCCCCAACTGAAGGACATATACTGGATTTCCAATTCTTTGCCACCACAAACAGGGCTGCTATAAATATTTTTGTACAGGTAATGTTTTTACCCTTTTTCCTCATCTCTTCAGGGTATAGACCCAGTAGTGGTGTTACTGGGTCAAAGGGTATGCACATTTTTGTTGCCCTTTGGGCAAGGATATTTTTTTTAAAAAAAGATTAGAGGGGCGGCTAGGTGGCGCAGTGGATAGAGCACTGGCCTTGGAGTCAGGAGTACCTGAGTTCAAATCAGGCCTCAGAAACTTAATAATTACTTAGCTGTGTGGCCTTGGGCAAGCCACTTAACCCCACTGCCTTGAAAAATCTAAAAAAAAAAAAAGAATTAGAATTGGAAAAGACTTTGGAGGTCTAGAGGTTGTCAACATTTGGTCCACAGGCCACATGCTGGAATCAATTTAAGATGTAATGTAAAAATACACAAGAACATGATGTTAATATGTGGTTTTCTAAGTCAATATGTAGCCCTCAGGGTTAACATAATGGTTTATTGACCCTGGTTTTTATTTGAGTTTGATACCACTGATACAGTACAATTCTCCTTTTTAGACGCCACTGATGCCCAGTAACAATTCTCATTTTTTGACACCACTGATGCCCAGTAACAATTCTCATTTTTTGACACCACTGATGCCCAGTAACAATTCTCATTTTTTGAGACCACTGATATAGTACAACTCTCACTTTCCAGATGAGGAAACCAAGACCCAGAGAGACCTGCCCAAGATAGCACAAGTAAAGGATAAAGAAAGGATTAAACCCCAGATGTTCTTGACTCCAAGTTCACAAAACCATTTTAAAAAATGCTACATCATTTTGTGTGCATCTACATATTCTCACACTCATGGAATTTAGGCCTTCTGGTTCCAGAGCCATCCTCAATGTACTCCCCTAGTAAGATCACATGATATCACCAAAAAAGAAAAGAAAGGAAAAGAAACTGATTATAGTCTAATGGACAGAAAATTGTGAATTACTGATATGAGTAATTTTTTTAATCTGTACATAGTCAATTTACTAATCTGTTAGCTCAAAAACAGAAAACAATTCAAAATTAGAAAAATAAAATAAAAATATGATATACAACGGAGGGAACTCCAATATGAACAATTAAACAGTTTCGATTTGTCAAGCATGCATGGCAGTTGAGGACAATACCAGTTTAGAATGTTAAGCTATCTCATGGACCTGAGGCACCATAACTTGGGAATTTAAAGACCTGGATTCAAATCCCACCTTTGAGATATATTATCTGTGTGTGTCCTGAGCAAATCGTTAAACCCAAGTGCCTCACATTTCATTAAGTATAAAACAAGGGAGCTGGACTCACAGGGGCCTCTTAGGAGCCTTCCTAGCTCAAGATCGAGGATCCTATTAGATTCTAGCTTGTAAAACAGTTTTAGAGGAAAAATGATGAGGATGAAAGCAATGAAGGAAATTAGAGGTTTAAAGGTTTTTGAGAGAACTAATCAAACCAGATTACCTAAGAGCACTGAAGGGTAAAACTGGAAGGACAACAAACTGGTAACTATCTTCTAAAAGGTTTCTAGCAAGCTGTTTCAGCTAGCAATGAGAATCAAGATATCACATTGGGACTCTACTACAGTATCACAGTTCCCAAAGTACTGGATAAAGGAAGTAGATTGGTACCCCTCCCCCAATAAAATAGGAAGACAGGTTGAACTAGACCAAGTACATATACTAAAAGTGACATAATTGTGAAGGAAAAGAAGAGATAAATTCTTGAGGTCTTTAAATTAGGAAAAGATACCAAATGCCTAAGAAAAAAAATCACATACTTTATTATTACCTCCAAAAGCAATAAAGAAAATGCCAATGTTCACTGAACTATATGCCTGCTTTCTCATCTTTACAAAACATTTCTTAGAGTACTCTACACACACATTAAATGTCGTTTTTGATGAAGGCAAAAGTAGAGAAGAATTGGCTTTCACAAATGTTTTTCAACAGACATCTTAGAATCTCAATTGATTGAAATAGACAGAATACAAGAACCCATTATGGGCTTCATTAATGTCAAATAATAAAAATGCAGTGGTACAAAATGCAACTTTGTTTGCTCCAAAAAAGTGACTCCCACATCCAGTTAAAATTATACAAAATTGATTGAGATATTATCATACCTTGTCTGATTATTGTCTTGATTTTTTTTTTTTATCAAATAAGCAGGATACTAAAAGGGATGACTTATCTTAGAGATGACAAACACCCCCCAAATCAAAGCGGGACAGTGAGATAATCCAGATATTTGTTGCTGGTAACATTGTGTTGATTACAAAAAAAACCCAAAACAAAACCAAAAAAAAACCCCAAAGCACATATTTTCTTAAATGAGCTTCATAATTACTTAAAAGAATTTGACCTAATTATACACATAGGAAAACAAGTGGACAAACAATAACCAGACTACAATGTGCAGTCATTATTCATTGAATTTTACTAGCAGTAAATCTCATTTGTGTATATATTTCTAATATTTATATAGCTATATACAAAACATGTGTCATAGTTACATGCGATCATAATTATATAATAGAATCACAGCATAATTATAATATACAATATGTTGGTAAATTTTAGAGATTTGGATTAGATATAACATTTATCATAATATATATTATACATTCATTATATATTTGGCTATTTATTTATTCATCTATTTATTTATTCATTCATCCATTTATTTATTCACTCATCTATTCATTCATTCATTCATTTATTTATTCATCTATTTAGCTATTTATTCATTCATCTATTTATTTATTGATTTATTCATTCATTGATTCATTTATTCATTCATGGGTGGCTAGGTGGCATAGTGGATAAAGCACCAGCCCTGGAGTCAAGAGTATCTGGGTTCAAATTCGACTTCAGACACTTAATAATTACCTAGCTGTGTGGCCTTCGGCAAGCCACTTTAACCCTGTTTGCCTTGCAAAAACCTAAAAAAAAAATAAGTCCTTATTTATTCGTTTATTCATTCATTCATTCATTCATCTATTTGTTTATTCATCCATTTATTTATGTATTTATTCATCCATTCATCTATTTATTTTTTCATTTGTTTGTTCATTCATTCATTCATTTATTCATCTATTCATTCATTTACGGATTTATTCATTCATCTATTTATTTATTCATTCATTTATTTGTTCATTCGTCTATCTATCTATCTATCTATCTATCTATCTATCTATTTATCTATTTATCTATCTATCTATCTTGGTTTTTTGCAAGGCAGTGGGATTAAGTGATTTGCCCAAGGTCTCACAGCTAGGTAATTATGAAGTGTCTAGGGCCAGATTTCAGCTCGGGTCATCTTGACTCCAGGGCCAGTGCTCTTATTCACTGTGCCACCTTGCTGCCCCTATTTAGGTATAAATACCATATATGTACATTTATATATTGCTATATTCATATTTTTAAATATATGGTGATATCTTTAGATATTTTAAAATAACTATATTTAGATATGAACATCTAGATATATATAGTCTGTCTATAATCATAAGTGTATAGAGCTAGATATACATGAAATATACTTCTATATAGTGTATCTATATATAGATATATTTATATTCCATATTTAACTATCTTATACACATATGTACAAAAGTAAAGAAATATATAGTATACCCCAAAAGCCTTGGTGTAATTTAAAGCTTTAATAGGATATATTTAATACTGAATATCATTGATTTATTATATAATGCATATAACAGGTATGTATAATATATATCTGTAAAATATTTAGATATGAGCACTGTATGTGATAAAAATCAACTTTAAAAAATATACTCCTCTGAGCAAAAAAGAAAGTTTATTTTGGCTTTTCTTGAGAAAAGGGCACACTCCCAAATCTCACAAAGGCAGTGAAGATCAAGGAGCTGCCCCAAGGTGACAGTCAAGCAAGATTATAGGGCCTAGCATGATCCCCCCCACCCCCAGCTCCCTCTCTTCCAACCTGTTTGGTTAAGGTTTTCAGTTACAATCTTTACGTGAAAAATCTACCTGGTAACAAAGAGAAGAATAAAATGTTTTCATAGAACATTACCTCACCATCTGGTGAGGGTATCAGAAGATTTCTAATGACCTTTTGTTGTCTATCTAAATGAATTAATGTCTGAGTAAGCAAGGTCTCCTTAGTACTTATCATTAAATGAGAGAAGGCAGTCTACTGTTCTCTCAGTCTATCATCAAATAGGTAGCGGCTAAGTTAAGAATGCGAGGTCTCTTCTCTGGAAGTATTCTACTGTTTCCCTCCCTAACAGAATTGGGAGGGTGTCTGACTGGGAATGCAAGGCCTCTCTCCCTCTCCTAAAAATAGTCTAAGAGTAATTGTCTGCCTTTGTTTTAATGATTTTTTATTCTGTGAGGATTTCACCAGGAATATTAACTTTTTTTTTTTTGCAAGGCAATGGGGTTAAGCGGCTTGCCCAAGGCCACATAGCTAGGCAATTACTAAGTGTCTGAAGCCGCATTTGAACTCAGGTCCTCCTGACTCCAGGGCCGGTGCTCTATCCTCTGCGCTGCCTAGCACTCCTGGGGATATTAACTCCTAGGAGGGAATATTCCACTCAGCAAGTCAAAAAGCTTTCAGTTTCTAATAACCCCGTTTTCTTGTTTATGTATATACCTGCTTATCTCTTTCTCGATCTATAAATGGAAAAGTATGATTGTGTATATGTAAGCAGGGCACACACGCATATGCCTATGCGCATGTAGGCATGGCACATGTGCATACATGTGCCTAGGGGCCGGCCCCACATACCTACACACCCCAGGGCTGCTACCTGGCGCTGGGGCTCGGACACGCACCGGGGGCTCCTGGCTGGAGAAGGAAATGTGGAAGCCCGCCGGCATTTCTGCCCAAAGGCGCCAGGCCCAGGCAGAGGGCACGCCGCCGGGCTCCTGTAGAGACCCCAGGATGCTCCCGGTAACAAAAGCTCATGGGGGGGGGGGCCGAGGGCTGGGCCTGCCGGCATGCCCCAAGGATAGCCCGCGGGAGCGACGTGGGGGCCAGGGCACACGAGACAATCAGTCAACGTGTAAATTCTCTTTCTTTTTAAGTCCCAGAAAATGAACAGGCCACCGGAAACTCAAGAAACAGGAGAGAAAACCGAAATTGGCATTATTCAGGTGAAACCCACGTTTGTCGGGCTCCGCCCCCGCGCGCGCGCCTCCATCCGGGCATCGGGCTGGGGGCCGCCTCTCGAGCGGCCCCGGCTGCCATGCGCAGTACGGACACCGACGCCGAGGGCGCTGCGCGCGCATGCGCCGCGGCTGACGCACGCACGTACACGCCTGCTCCCACGCCCAGGGGCCGGCCTGCGGGGGGTGGGAAGGGGCCCGAGTGCCGGGACTCGTCGGTCCCGGCCCTCCGGTGAGCCGGGCGGCACGCACGCCGGCTGTGCGTGCGGCTGAGGCCCCAGCCCGTGGGGCCGCCGGAGCGAGAGGCGAGGGGCGCGCGGTGCCTGCCGGAGGGGCGGGGGTGGGGAGCGGAAGGGCACCAGGCCCAGCCGGGGTGGGGGCGGGGAGGGCGGGAGGCGCCCCGGCGCGGTGGGGGCGGGGGCCGAGCTCAGGCCCGGGGCTGCGGCGGGGGCGCGCTAGGCACCTCGGGACGGAGGCGCGGCCCCTCCCCCGCGCTCACGGCCTGGCCGGGCCCAGCCTGGGGACGCCCCCCGAGGCGTGGGGGAGGGGCGGCCCGTCCTGGCAACGGGGCTCGGAAAGGATGTGCTGGCGCAGAGCGGGGGAGGCAGGGACGCAGACAGGGGCTCCCCTGGAGCCCGGGGCCTGAGCGCAAGGTAGGCCCCTCCCAGGCGTGGCTCCGAGAGGCTGGCCTCTCTCCTCTCCCTTCCTTCTGTCCTCCCGTCGCTCTTCTGTTTGTTCTTGTTTTCGGTTTTCTTTCCCTTCCCTTCTCCCTTTAATTTTCTTCTCTTTTATTTCCTCATTGCTGTTTTTTTTCCTCTCTGGTTTTCTAAATAAACCAGATTTCTATATAAGTATGATACTTAACATTTACGGAACTCTTCAAAATCTTATTTGAGGCAATGGGGGCAATTAAGTGTCTGAGGCCAGATCTGAACCTAGGTCCTCCTGACTCCACGGCCGGCACCCTACCTGCCTTCACAATCTTAATTTCACATGTATGTAATCTGTAAAATCCAGGCAGAATTGTGATTTTCAGATGAGAATAGATGTAAATGGGCTTTGCAAAGAACTTAAAGAGAATGTATAAATGACCATATATACATGCTAAAAATGTCATGATTATATTATATAAAACCTATTTATTGCATAAACATTATAAATATATTCATTTGAACCTCATAACAGCTCTGCAAGATAGATGATGTTATTCCTGTTATACAAATGAGGAAACGGGGTAAGAAAGATAAGTGACTTGTCCACTGTCATCCCACCTAATCAGTATCTGGGGCAGGATCTGAATTTAGGTGTTTATGACTCCCAAACCAGCACTTTATTCATTATACCACTTAACTTCCCCTTTAGTTCTAAAATAACAGATATTTCAACCTCTTCTTTGTGTGTATTGTCTTAATTTTAAAAAAATACTCCTAATGTTTTTAAAACTGAGTTAATGATGGTGAAAGTACATGACTTTGCTTTAATCCTGTTTATAGTTGGAGAACTAATATTTATCACTACATCTACAGCTAACTTGAAATCAAATACTTTAAAGATCATATGAATGAAAAGTTCTGTATTAATGGGTGATGTCATTGCTTTTCTATTTCTATAATCTCATTGTTTTCATATTGAAAATTTTTTCTAATGAAATCTTGTACTTGTAATGTGAATTCTGTGTAATCATAATGATATATACTGTTGTAGTTTATTTTTATGTTCACATATATGTGTATATATAAATGGTAATGGCTTTAGTTTTCTTACTTTGTTGTATCTTTATTAGGTTGCGAATCTGAACTATATATAAAATGTCACTTTTATGTATTTAAAAAATTTATGTGGTATACTTTAAAAAATTCATTGAAGGATAAAATTAACTTATGAATATGGATCCTGATACATATAGTACATGAATAAAATATAATTGTTCAAGGACTTTAAAAAGCCTCTGAGTACTGGTTTTGCTGTATTCTATAAATTTTATATATTTTATCACTCTTTTAATATTTTAAAAGTATTTCTGTAATTTGATCTATAAGCAAATCATTATTCAACATAATTTTAGTTTGTACCTTAATCTGCATCTTTTGGCTATTTCTCTTCTTGATAAGTTTTAATGCTTTTTAAAAGATATGAAAGACTTTAGTATAAAATGTTTAGACAACTAGCATAACTAGGAAGACCTAGGTTCAGACCTTAACTATGTAGTCCTCAACAAGTCTCTTAACCTGCTTGATCTAGTCAGTTCTCTAACACTACTTGCAGTGATAGAAAGAAGTTTCCTCTACATTTAAATCATAGGTACAATCCCTAATATTTGATAATATGATATTTATTTTTTCTGCTTTTATCACTAGTTTGTATTCTACTATATCATCAATTTTTGTAAATGTTCTATGTGCATTTGAAATAATGTATATTGATTTTCCATTTTCTTTCCATAAATATATGTCAAATTCATTCTCATGAACTCTATTCAGGACTGCAGATTAGCTGTTTGTTTGATTTATCAACAATCCGGTAGCATTGGGGGTAATTTGGAATCACTGAAATGGGGAGAGTGTGGCAGGATTGGACATATGGAAAGAAATTTGAAAAGGTTAAAGGACAACTTGGGGATTTAGCCAATTGAATTCCATCCCTCATGATGGGAATTGGTTATACATTGAATACAATGTAATAGTAACGATGAACTTAATATTAACTAGCATTAAATAGTGTTTTAAGATTTGCAAAGTGATTTTAAAAGATTTGCTCAAAGTTTTGTTAATGAATGTCTACTTTGTAGTTTTCTCCCCAGTTCATTTCCACACTTGCTCAGTTTTAAAACATTTCTCTTTAACATCCTCTTTAACTAGAAATAGTCAGAAATCCCTCCTTTCTACGTTCCCTGAAATCATTATAATTATGGAATCAGAAGATTGAAATGGAACTTAAGAGATCATCTGCTTCTAAGTAAAGGATATAGCTATAATTCTAAAGTCTTAATCTTAAACTTCCTAGATAGTAGACCTGTAAAGAACCTTGGTAAACTCCAAAGTAAGAAAACTGAAACCAAGAGAGATGAAGGAATTTATTTCAAGGACCTAAAGACAGAGAGTGATAAAACTGGAACCAACATCCTGATTTCTGATCTTGTCCCTTATCCTCTTTGCACCATGCCATGCTGCTACACTGAATTCTAAGTCTGGTTCATTTTACTGATGCATAAACCTGGTAAGATTTTGAACATTTGCCAACATCAATTCTTAACCCTCAGATTCTAGAAGGTCAGTTGAAAAAGACTTAGCTCAGATGTTGAGGAATGAATTGTTCACAGATGAAAGGGACTAGGTGAAACCTCAGCAATTTCCAGTGAGACAGTAGGTGAGAAGAGAGGGGTCCTAAAAAAAAAAAATAGAAAATTCTGAAGTTTAAGTATTAGTGAAGTGAAAGTATTCATTTAATCAATATTTATTGATCATATCTGCTCCAAGACTTCATCATTGCCTGGAGTTGCATTGTCCAGAGTCTAAATCAGCAGAATGTGTAAGCTCTGGCAGGTCCTACCAAGGTGGAGACTTAGTAATATCAACATAGCCAATGGATTTGAAATTAGGAACATCTGAAGAGTATGAGGGTATGCAGAGCTTGTGGAGCCCTTTTCAGGTTTGCTCTTCCGCCTTTGATGTCTCCCTCACATTTAACTGTCACCCATGGCTTAATGAAGTTGCCACACCCTGGTAAAACCATCTCAACAGATAGGCTAAACCAAGTTGAGGATGACTGAAAGACCTCAGATCTGCTGAGTCAGGGGATTGTCTACCCCAAGCAAATGACTTCTCAGGCAGAATGGTCAGATGAAAGCGATTTATCCCAATGACCATGAAGGCAACTGAAGCAGGTGCTATGGGGTGCTTAGAGACTGGTCAAATATCAAAGATTCCAAGGTCATCTGCTGTATCCCAAGTTAACACCAGTCCTGACTTTTGTCTTGCCACTGGACTTTGATGACTGGAAGAAGGATGAACAAAAGCAAAGGAAGAACTGACTTCAAAGCCCACCTTCAACACTTCATTGTGTAACACTGGGCAAATGACCTGCTCTCTCATTTCCTCATCTTTAAAGTGAGGGGATTGGATTTATTAAAAGTTTTTTTTAGTTTTTTTGCAAGGCAAATGGGGTTAAGTGGCTTGTCCAAGGGCCACACAGCTAGGTAATTATTAAGTGTCTGAGACTGGATTTGAACACAGGTACTCCTGACTCCAAGGCTTGTGCTTTATCCACTGCACCACCTAGCTGCCCCTTGTTAAAAGTTTTCAAAATTCCTTCTAGGTCTACATCTAATGACCTTGTATAGCTTTCATCAGAGGACATCCTTAGCTAGGTTCAGACAGGCTCATTCCTACAGGAGTGCATTTGTTGACCAGATTAAAAAAAAGCAACTCACGGTGCCATTTTGTAAGGTACAAAAAAGTCTGTGATCTGCTATAGTGAAAGGAGAGCCCACATTGATTTCATTACAGACTTTTTGAAGTATAAAGTGCTGAATTATTGATACTGTGCTTCCTTTCTATTGGAAACTGAGTGTGATTTAATGAACCACCTAAATAATTAAGTACTATAGCTTTTGGGGGGATTATCTTTTTTAAGAAATAATTTTAGGAAATCCTTGGCACTTAAGTTATGTATATGTATATGTGTGTGTATATATATATATATATATATGTGTGTGTGTGTGTGTGTGTGTGTGTGTGTACACATATACAAACATACACATAAATGTGTATATATATGTGTGTGTGTGTGTTTGACATATACATATAATCTTATTCATTCATTGTTTATATCCTTGCCTGGAATTATTTTCTAATAATTTTACATTTATAGATCTTATTTTGTGGTGTAATAGAAAGAGCTTTAGAGATATGGATCAAAATAACAGAGTTAGTAGGCCTAGGTTTGAATTTTTTCTCTACCACATGTTATCTGTGTGACCTTGGGAAAATTACTTAATTTCCCTAGACCTCAATTTCCTTATCCACAAGAATGTTGTTTTCTTCTAACTCTAAAGTATAGGTATCAAACCTTTTTGTTCTTTTGGGCTGCATTGCCCAGCAATGTCAAAGTCCACGTATAGAATTTATTATTTCTTTAAGACTACAGTGTAATATGTTACCAATGAATATAATAATTAAATGTAATAATGCTGCATGAATGGGCTTTGAGGGCCCCATGCAACCCCTCAGGTTGGACACACATACTCTACAGGATCTAGTATACTCGTTGAGTCTTTTCTAAGTCTCTCCACCCCATCATATATCCCCACAACAAGAATTCAGTAATATCAGGTGGAGTCATTAAAAAGTATAGTCTCTGTTTCATTTGTGTGTGTTTTGATATGCTTATACCAGGGTCCAGAATATGGAATGGCCTGTTTTATTTGTAGCTCTTCAAAAGTGATAGGCTGAACAGTTCATACTGAGAAAACAGTAGATGAAAAACAATCTTGCCCTGGTAGGTAGGTGCTATTCTCCCCATTTTGCAGTGGAGGAAACCAAGGCAAATAGAAGTTAAATGAATTGTCCAAGGTCACGTGGCTAGTATCTGAAAGCAAATTTTGAAATAAGGTCTTGCTGACTCTAGACCCAGCTCTCTATTCACTCAACCTGTTTCTAGCTACTTTATTAAAACCTTTAATAGGCCCAGTAGTGATTTGACCCTCATTTGAACTTCTAGAACTTTTTTTAATGGACTTTTCTTATATACTTGGCATATTCAAATATGTGTCCACCATGGGGAAAGGGGAGGTAAAGGAGGGTGGTAGAAAAATGTGGAACTCATAAATTTGCAAATGGTTGGTCCAATGTTGAAATACTACCATTACATATAATTGTAAAAATAAGATTTCAATTAAAAATAATGTTCATCTATCCTATCTCATAACTTTTTTTTTGCAAGGCAAATGGGGTTAAGTGGCTTGCCCAAGGCCACACAGCTAAGTGTCTGAGACTGGATTTGAACCCAGGTACTCCTGACTCCAGGGCTGGTGCTTCATCTCATAACTTGTAAAATGGAGTGAGGGTGGGGTGTCAGTGTTAATGTAAGGTATGTGGTCAATGCAGAGGAAACAGATTAATTATAGACCATATTTCTCTTAACATTTCCCCTACTCAAGGAGGAAATTTCTCTGAGATCAAATCTGGATTGTACATGTTAGGTCCATTGATCCAGTTACCAAATGGCTCAGTCTTTGTTGAGATTTTGATTGTTTCCCTGCACTGCTTCCTAGGGCTCCTGGCTTTACTTCTTAGTGGCTCCTGTGTGAACCTGTGAGCCAGAGTTTTGATGCCAAATAGAGGGATACTTATGGTTCATTTTGTGGGTGATGGAATCATCAATTTTCTAAGGAGGTTAAGCAAGATTAGATTTAATTCACTGGTTGCACAGACTATTTACAAACCACCACAAAAAGTTCCTAACTTAAGGTCTTTTGGAGAAGCAGCTAGATAGTTTTTTTTTAATTTATTTTTTATTCTCATTTTGTACAAATGTTTTTTTTACATTAATAAAATATACTTGTTTACAAGTAAACAAAATACCCCTCCCCCCTTAATATAGATAGATTTGCTTGGGCAAAAAAGTAAAGGGGAGAGAAAAAAAATTAAAATAAAAAAACTAATAGTAATAATTGTAGGTATGGCCAGGTGGTGCAATGGACGAAGCACCAGCTCTGGAGCCACGAGCACCCGAGTCCATATCCAGCCTCGTAAACCCAATAATCACCCAACCATGTGACATGCAAGCCACCAGATCCCCACTGCCCTGCAAAAACCAAAAAGAAGAAAAAAAAAAGACCCAAAATAAAATAAAATAGTAATGATAGTAGGGGTGGCAGACAGCATTGGCCCTTGAGCCAGGAGCACCTGGGTCCGAATTTGGCCCCAGACACCCAAAGATCACCCTGCTATGTGGCCCCAGGCAGGCCACCCAGCCCCACTTGCCCTGCACCCTTCCCCAAATAATAACAAAAAATGTGCTTCAGTCTTCGTTCCAACACCATCAACTCTGTCACGGGTGGATCACATTCTTTATGATAAGTCCCTCACAAAAGTTACTTCCATATCTTTCCACCATTGCCATTGCTGATTGCAACTCCCTCCTCGTATTTCTCCACTACCATGTGCTATATTTTCTCTCTCCTTTCACTCTGACTCTGCTGTAGGGTAGCTGAGTGGCGCAGCAGACAGATCCCTGGTCTTGGGGCCAAGAAGCCCTGAGCCCCCATACCACCCCTTAGGCCCAGAATCCACCTGGCCCCATGGTCCTGGGCAGGCCTTCCAATCCCAGCCCCTTGCAAGAAGTAAAAAAGAAAATGGGTTATATCTGACCACTGTCCCCCCATGGTCCATCCATCCTCTCCTCCTTTATTCACATCCCCACCCCTTCCCCCTGCTCCCCCCTCCTTCTTACTCCAGTTGTCTATACTCCATTGAGTATATTTGCTGTTTCCTCTCCTAGCCATCTCTGATGAGAGCAAAGGTTCCCTCATTCCCCCTTGCCGCCCCCCTTCCATATCATTGCAATAGCTCATTGTAATAAAAAAAAATCTTATTATGTGAAATATCTTGGACTATTCCCCCTCTCCTTTTTCTTTTTCCCATTACATTTCCCTTTTTTTTCTATTGACTCCATTTTTACACCATATTTTATCTTCGAATTCAGCTTTCTCCTGTGCTTCAACTATAAAAGCTCCCTCTACCTGCTCTATTAACTGAGATGGTTCATATGAATATTATCAGTATCATTTTTCTATACATGCAGTTTATCCTCATTAAGTCCCTCATATTTCCCCCCTCTCCTCCAATCTCCATGCTTCACCTGAGTCCTGTATCTGAAGATCAAACCTTCTGTTCAGCTCTGGCCATTCCAAAAGGAACCTTTGAAATTCCCCTGGTTCATTGAAAGTCCATCTTTTTCCCTGGAAGAGAACATTCAGCCTTGCTGGGTAGTTCATTCTTGGCTGCATTCTAAGCTCTTTTGCCTTCCGGTACATTATATTCCAAGCCCTATGAGCTTCCAATGTACTTGCTGCTAAGTCCTATGTGATCCTGACTGCAGCTCCACGATATTTGAACTGTGTCCTTCTGGCTGCTTGTAATATTTTCTCTTTGACTTGGGAGTTCTGGAACTTGGCTATAATATTCCTGGGGGTTGGTTTTTTTGGGGATCTCTTTCTCGGGGGGATCGGTGGATTCTCCATTTCTATTTTGTCCTCTGCTTCTAGAATATCAGGGCAATTTTCCTGTAGTAATTCTTTGAAAATGATGTCAAGGCTTTTTTCCTGATCATGACTTTCAGGTATTCCAATAAATTTCAAATTATCTTTCCTAAGTCTGTTTTCCATATCAGTTGTTTTTTCAATGAGATATTTCACATTTTCTTCTAATTTTTTATTTTTTTGGTTTTGAAGTATTGATTCCTGATTTCTGGTAAATTCATCAATCTCCCTGAATTCTATTCTTTGAAGGATTTGTTCTCCTCAGAGAGTTTTATCTTTTTCCATCTGGCCAATTTTGCTTTTTAAAGCATTCTTCTCCATAACTTTTTGAACTGTTTTATCCATTTGACCTAAGCTGGTTTTTATCATGCTATTTTCTTCAGCATTTTTTTGGATTTCCTTGACTAAGCTGCTGACTTCATTTTCATATTTTTCCTGCATCTCTCTCTCCTTTCTTTACCCAGTTCTTCCAACTCCCTCATTTGATTTTCAAAGTCTTTTTTGAACTCTATCATAGCCTGAGCCCAATTTCTGTTTTTCTTGGAGTCTTTAGATGCAGGAGCTTGTGCTTCCTCATCTTCAGACTGAGTATTTTGATCCTTCTTGGGTTCATTTGCAAAATATTTCTCAATAGTCTTCCTCTTGTTTCTTTGCTTGTTCATTTTCCCAGCCTAAGCCTGTTTTTTGGGGTGCTTCCTGAGCTTTTGGGACACTCCAACAAGGGTCTCAGTGTGTGAGGTTCTGTCCTCCCTCCTGGTCTGTGAATGACCATAAGTGCCCCCCTCTGCCACGGGCCGAGGTGCCCTGTTCTATGGGGGGGCCTAGACTGTGATCAGGATCTCAGTGTGGTCAGAGCCCCAGAGTCCTGTTCCAGGGGCAGAGTACAGAGCTGGGCAGTCTCTCTTCACTCCCCCTCCCTCAGCTCAATGGGCTCATGCCCTGGGGCCTCCTGCTTACTGGCTCTACCTGCTTCTGTTTCCGGGTCTAGGCTGCAGTAAGACCAAGCTGCTGGCTGTGTGCCCTGAGGCCTGGGCTCCACATGCTCGCTCTGGCAGAGGTCTCCCGCTGTTCCCCCACTTTGTGCCTGGTGCTTCCTGGGGTGCAGCTCAGGAGACTTCCCTGCTGCTGTGAGCTGAGACCCTCAGCCCCCTGGGTTGCCTCCAGGAGGCTGAAGTTCTTTTGCTGGGGCCACCCCTCAGGTGGGCCGCCCCTCCGACCCCAGGGAGCAGAGCCTTTCTGCTCTTTTCCAGGTTACCTTGAGTAGGAGAACTGCCTCACTGGGTCCCTTTGTGGGTTCTGTCTCTCAAAAGTTTAGAGTCCTTAGTTTATGAGTTTTTATCAGAGAGCTCCTAAGACTCCATCCCTTCTTGTCGCCATCTTGGCTCCGCCCCCTATATAGGTTCTTAAAGGAGATAATAGTTACTAAGGAGATAGTTTGTAAGGTAATAATAAAGTTAGGCAAAAGCAGTTGAGAGAATAGCAAAAGGCATAGTCATTTTAAAGAGATAGTTACAAGTTGGGGAAGGAGGTGAATAATAAAGCAAATTAAGCAAAAAAAATTAAGTGAGAATAGTAAAGGCAGTAGTCAAGTTTAAGGGAGAGAAAGGAAATTTAGTTCAACATAGATCCAGCTGCATGGAGCTGGGGTCATATTGGTCCATCTTAGAGAAAGGAAGAGGAGGAGGAGAAACCAGAAGAGCTCAGAAAAGAGAGCAAGCTTGGGCAGAACCTTGCTCAAATACATTTCTGTAGTGGTATGGGGGGGGCGGGGAGAATAAGGGTGGTGCTTGAGGAATGGTTTAGCACCTGGCTATAAGTATTCTCCAATGTCTTGCCACAGGAGTGGTCCCCAAGGAGTGGCTGATACCTGACAACCCTCTCTGAGCATGAGTTGTATTCATTAGTACTCCACATAACTCCTACTGCAAAGGGCATGACCAAGATCAGCCTTACTATTAAACTCTATATTGACAAGAAATGGAGTTCACAGAGAGCCAATACTGAATGGAAAACACTTCCACAGTACAGAAAAGTTTCAAAAACAAAAGGATTACAATATTTCTATTTCCAGAGTTCCCCTGTTAAAGTTTAATCTTATGAGGTTTATTTCTCCAGATTACAAATGATACATCTCTATTTAGTGGTCCAAGCAGAATCTCATCTGGGAGCCTGCACCCCTTGGATGCTACTTCATCTGATTCTAGGATGCACTTCTGATACCCCCTCAAGTAAGACCTGCTAAGCCAAGAGAGAGTTCTGTATCTCCTTTTCAGCTGGAAGTAATTTCAGAAGAAAAGAGACCTTCACCCCAATTCCCAAAATAATTTGATCCTGAATTGTTTGAGTGGGGAATGAATTAGAGGAAATGTTAGACCAAAAAATATGTTAAATGATTATTCATCTGCTTCCCCTATCCATTGTTCATGTTATTGAACCCATTGTTCAAGTTATTGATATTAGTTTGAAGAACTTTAAGTACCTTTGCCCCTTCCTGAAATCCATTCAGCAAAATAATGGCCCCTACCCTAACCTTGAAAGGATTGAATCTTTGAGCTGTTGCACCTCATCAACATATCTCTGTTCTCTGAGTTACCCACCCCTACCTGAGTCTCCCTGCATCTTACATCCTCCTTAAAAGCTCACTCACTCCTCAGTTGTCTTCCTTTGGGAGGCCAGCCTGCTCTGGGAGAACGTGACCCCCCCCCCCCCCATAACCTCTCATGCTCCTATACCTTTACTCTCATGGCAGCTTAGTTTGCATAGGGTTCAGTGGTCCCTGCCTTTATAGTCTTCTTTCCCCTTAGCTTCTGTTTATCAGAGCAATAGTTAAATCTTTTTGTCCCTAAAATGGCTTCTGGGTCAGAGTTGATCTTTTGCATGAATTCTTTTATGTTCTTTAGCCTAAACCTTTAGCTGGTGACATTTCCCCTGTAACAATTAGAATTTGGAACAGGTTTTTGGTAAATAATTTTCATTTGAATATGCTTCCAGGTGGGATTACTCTCCATTGGCACCACTATGATAAGAAGGGAGTACTTGTTCTTAGGGCAAAGTGGAAGACTTCCTTCTAATGGGAATTTATATGTAAAATACATTTTAAAAGTAAAATATTCATATTTTAGATATTGCCTGTTTTGGTACTCAATAAGGAGGCAATGTGGTACATTGGAAAGAATGATGGATTTGGATTCAGTGACTACCAAAGATCATCTCTGATCTTGGGCAAGGGATTAATCTCTCTGGGCCTCAGTTTTCTCATTTGTTGATTGAGTTGGCCTCAATGATCTCTCAAGTATCTTCTAATTCTTTTTTTTTTTCCAGTTGCTGGTTGTTTGGAATTTTTTTGCATGTGAAAATACTATGAATATTCAAAAAAGACCATTCTAGATTGATAAGAGCCCCCCTCCACAAATGCATACATACATACATACATCTCTCCTCTTTTCCTCCACCTATCTCAAGCATACATGTAAATACACTCTCATGCAAGTGCACGTACACACACAAACACACAAACATACAAGTAGGTCAAGTCCTCTAGACACCACAAATCAAGATTCTCTTCTAAGGAGGGAAAAGAAGCAGTGATTGAAGAGTATCCAAGAGTTGTCTGCTGGTGCATCTGCTTCTAGGTCCAAGAAGAGAAGGGTGATTTGACAGGAGTTTTGTATTCAAAAAGTCATAGGTTGAGAGAAGAGGTTTACAAGGTCCCTCAAGAGGCCTCCATCCTTCTCCATTTCAGTATTTCTTCATGTAAACAAATGCATGAAGTTGCATCTGTTTTCAGAAGGGCTATGATCTGGCTATTTAGATTGTTTCTGGGCTTTCCGAGATCTCCTCTAACCTCTGTTCGATCATTAATTTGAGTACCGTATGTTTGCGCATTAGTTTCTTTACTTCTCTGTCTTCTTCCTCTTTGAGTTTTTGAATGAAACTCTTGAAGACAGGCATCTCAAATTTTATGTACTGGGCCACATCATAGGTGACCTCTTCCACTTGGTCCTTCTCCATAAGGAAGACTTTAGAAACCTGTTCACATGGGCCTTGGAGGATTCTGGCAATCGGGATAATCTGTGACCTTTAGCTTCTGTTTCTCTCCACTGGTATGAACAATATATAAAGCAAATTCCTCAGCAGAATTCTCAATCCTAAATTTATTGAGCAGGAGCTTGAGGACCTAGGGTGTTGTCATGGTGCTGTTAATCCTGATATTGGTGACGGAGCCATAGGCCAGAGTGAACACAGATGTCTTGTGGTTGTAAAAGTGGCCATTAATGGAGAAACGGTGCTGCTTGATGCGCCGCTGGTCACTAGGGGTGTGCACATTGCCACGGCGCCAAATCCCAACATTACCGTGGGTCCTCATCAGCTGAGGAGTGTCTTCTTGTAGGCGCTTCAGATCTCTGGTACCTGTTGGGCTTAGTCTCCTGACACTTCCAGGGGCTGCATCTGTGTCTGTTATCTGAATCTCTGGGATGGCAGCAGGTTTCATGATGGACCCATGAGCTCCCAGGTTGCAGCCAGAGTACCAGGAGGAAGAGGAGGGAGGAGGCCTGATCTGTTCATTCTCATCTTGCATCTGCAAACAGATAGGCTGGCGCAGGCCCCAAAGATGTTCAATAATCCTTCCACAATAAACTCATCTTCTTCCTCTCGGTGCCATAGCTGCAAGTTCTGACCCTCGTAATATAAATTGTAGGTCTTCAGATGTACCAGAAGTTCATTTTTGGATATGTATTTATCTTGTCCACATGAGACTAGAGCGGTCTGGCTACAATAATCCATTCTCAATGCCTTCTTTCATTAAGAGAAGAGATCTGCTCAAGGACAGGAAGCATCTAATATGATTTAAAAGTAGATCACACAGGGGCGGATAGGTGGTGCACTGGACAAAGCACTGGCCTTGGAGTCAGGAGCACCTGGGTTCAAATCCGGCCTCAGACACTTAATAATTACCTAGCTGTGTGGACTTGGGCAAGCCATTCAACCCCACCTGCCTTGCAAAATCCATGCATCCCGGGCTAGCAGGGGGCCCTCGGGGCCCTGGCCCACTTCAGGCCGGCAGGTCCGGCCCCTCTGTCCTCGGGAGGGCTCTCGGGGCAGCTTCGGGGAGACGGAGGGCCGCCCCAGCCTCAGGCCGCCGCCCTCCCTGCTCCATATCTTCTAATTCTTAATCTATTATCTATGACTTAGAAACTAACTTGGAAATAATGTGGTGTAAAAGACAGGGTTGATTTTTTCATTTGGAAGACCTAGGTTCAAGTCCCAAATCTGATTCTTTCTGCCCTGTAATCTTGGGAAAATCTTTTAGCCCTCCTGAGCCTCAGTTTACTTATTTTTATTTTAATTATAATTCTTTGTTCTGTGAATTTTCTCTTTATCTTGAATATAGCTTGCTTGTATATATAGTTTTTTTGTATGTTTCTCTTTAGATTGTGAGCTCCTCAAGGGCAGGAACTTTTTTTGGTCTTTCTTTGTATTCTTAACTTTTGCACAGTGCTTGATGGAAAGTAGGCAGTTTAATGTTGATCAGTCATTTCATTCATGATCAATTCTTCATGACACCATTTGGAATTTTCATGAAAAAGACACTGTTGTGGTTTGCCATTTCCTTCTCCACTTCCTTTTATAAAAAAAAGGAAATTGAGGCAAACAGGATCACACAGCTGGTAAGTGTCTGAGGCCAGATCTGAACTCAGGAAGATGAGTCTTCCTGATTCTAGGCCTTGAGCTCTATCACCTAACTGCCCCCAAAACAATTAAAAATGTTTATTAACTGAATGATCTATAAAATTATCGATTCGGACTCTGACCTCCAAAGTCTTTTTTTTAATTTCAAATGAATGGCTACTATTGGCATCAAGCAGGACCTAAGGGACAAGTATATTTTGGGTTTGGAATGCCTCATACCATATAAAATAGAATATGGAACTGGAGTTCCTATATAGAACTGGAAGTTACCTTTTTGTTCAACTCATTCTCATTTTACAGATGAAGAACATAAGACCAATAAGTTAAATTTATTGCCCAAGGATAAAATTCTCCTAAGCTAGACACCATAATTCCAGTCGCTCCCTTGTCCAGTCCATCCTATAGATGGTTAATTTGATTTGAACACCACTTTAATAATGTCATTGCTTTGTTCAAGAATCCATATTGACTTCCCATTGATTATTGGATGAAGTTCAAACATCTTGATAAGTCATCTAGAAGTGATAACATCAAGCTGGTATAACTGATCTCTAAGATCATGTACATCTCACTATCTTAGAATAAGTCATTTTGGGATTTAGAATTTTCTAATGTCTGCTAGATGGTGAGAACATTAAATGGTGAAAACATTAAATTTTACAATAAATTTCTCCTTTGTCTTGAAAATGGGGTCCACAAAAAACTGGGGGTAAAATGCAAAAGACTGAGAAAATGCACCTGTCAGTTCATTGAAGGCATAGCCTAAGAACTAACTTCTCCATTGTGAAGGAACACTCAAGACTAATAGCAGTCTTTAATGTGTGAGTTTCTGCACTTGTGCTCACCTAAAATGAGCTGTGAAAACCAAGACTAAGACTGTCTTAGTCAAACCCAGATAGGGAATTGCCTGATTCAGATCATGATAGTATAAAGAACAAATTCTGCCATTAATTACCTAGAGCAAGTCACTTAAGTTCTGTAGGGCTTAACTTCTACTTTCAGGTGGTTGATAAATTCTGGAGCCCTTATCTATTCCAAAATTCTGTGATTCTTTCATGATATACTTTAAATCTCTTTTTGTTGACTGTTGGGACTGTTTTGTTAACTGGGAGTTGAGCGTCTCAGTTCAACCCAATTTTGAGCTGAGACTACTAGAGGACTGCCCTGAATTAGGCTCAGCCCACAACACCAGACATGGTCTGTACTTTAGCCAGGATGGCTAAGCTTGTTGCTTATCCATAGCATCTAGTTGTTATCTCTGTGCCTTCATAAGGCTCTTCCTCAAGCCTGGGATATATTCCTTTGTTACTTCTGTCTCTGTCTTAGAATGAATCCAAGGTTCAACTCAAGTGACTATTCTAAAAGGGCCCTCATTTTTTTTTAACATTTTATTTGTTTTCCAATTACATACAATAGTAATATGTACCCATCATTTTTTGCAAGGCTCTGAATTCTACAGTCCCCTCTACCCCTCCCCCCGAAGGCTGTCTGATAGTCTCTACATTGTTTCCATGCCATACATTGACGTAAATTGAATGTGTTATAAGAGTAAACATAACCCCCTCCAAGAAGATGAGAAACCTCAAAAATAGAGAGAAAAAAAATTGTACTTGAGTCTGTTCAGATTTCAATGATTCTGTCTCTGGGGTGAGTTGCTTTCTTTATCATAAGTCCACCAGAGAAGTTGGTTCAATATTTTTCCCACAGTTGCTATTACTAGCTGTACCTCCACTCTATTTCTTCCCACTCTCATTTATTCAATTCTCTCTCCTTTCATTCTGGCCCCTGTCCATAAGTGTGGTGCATCTGAGTACCCTCTCCCTCTCTTCTATCACCTATTCCTCTCTTCCTTCCCCCTATTCCCCCTCATCCCATCCCTTTCCTCCCATCCTTCTCCAGGGCAAGATATATTTCCTCACCCTATTAAGTGTGTATGTCATTTCCTCCCTGAGCCATTTCTGAATACAATGAAGGCTCACTCATTCCCCCTTGCCTTCCCCACCCCCACTTCATTGAAGAAGCTTTTTCTTGACTCTTATGTGAAATCTCTCAGCTTCTTCATCTCCTTTTCCTTCCAGTACTTTCCCCCATCACCCACTGACTCCATCCCTTTACCACATCATACCATTATATTCCACTCCTTCCTGTGTCCTGTCTATATGTACTCCTTCTAACAGCTCTTCTAAATGAAAAAGTTCATATGAGTTATCAATATCTTCTTCCTGTACAGGATTTCAAATAGTTCAACATCATCAAGTTCCTCATAGTTAGTCCCTCTCTTCTACTCCCTCTATGGTTTACCGGAGTCCTGTACTTGGAGATCAGGTCTGGTTGTCTCAATAGGAAAGTTTGAAAGTCCCCTGTTTCATTGAAAGTCCATCTTTTCCCCTGAAAGGACATTCAATTTTGCTGGGAAGTACATTCTCAGTTGTAAACCAAGATCTTTTGCCTTCCAGAATATCACATTCCAATCCCTATGAGCCCTTAATGTAGATGCTGCCAGATCCTGTGTAATCCTGACTACGGAGCCTCAGTAGTTAAATTGCTTGTTTCTGGCAGCTTTTAGAAATTTCTCTTTGATTCGGGAGTTTGGGAATTTGGCTATAATATTCCTGGAAGTTTTTCTTTTGGGATCCCTTTCAGGCGGTGACTGGTGAAATTCTTTCGATTTCTATTTTACCCTCAGCTTCCAGCATCTCAGAGCAATTTTGCTATATTCTTGAAAAATGAAGTCTAGGCTCTTCTGGTTGTGGCTTTCAGATAGCCCAATAATTTTAAAATTATTTCTTCTGGATCTGTTTTTGAGGTCAGTTGTTTTTCCAATGAGATATTTCACATTTTCTTCTAATTTTTGGCTTTTTTGGAAGTGTTTTATTTCTTCCTGATTTTTTGCAAAGTTGTCAGCTTCCTTTAGTTCCATTTTGCATTTGAAGGAGTTATTTTCTTTAGAGAGCTTTTTTATCTCCTTTTCCAGCTGGCCAATTCTGCTTTTTAAGGTGTTCTTCTCATTTGCCTTTTGTTTTTCTTTTTCCATTAGGTCTAAACTGGTTTTTAACAAATTATTTTCTTCTGTATTTTTTTTTTGTATATCTTTCACCAATCTTTTGATTTGGCTTCCATGATTTTTCTGCATCGCTCTCATTTCTCCTCCCAATTTTTCTTCCACCTCCCTTAATTGCTTTTCAAAGTCTTTTATGAGCTCATCCATAGTCTGAGCCTATTTTCTATTTCTCTTGGAGGTTTTGAATATATGGAAGCTTCGATTTTGTCATCATCTAAGTATGTATTTTGATCTTCCACGGGACTGAAGTAATTCTCTATGGTCAGATTTTTCCTTTTCTGTTGCTTTACTCATTTCCTCAGCCCAAGACTAATTTACAGCACTTCCAAAGGTTTGGGGTTTTTTTGGTGGGGGGGGCACTCCACTGGGACCTTTATTCCTCTAAGGTCTTATGCTCTCTAATCTGTGCTTTGATATGTAGATGACTATAGCACTATCCTCTGCCCTGGGGCTATAAGGAGAGATCCAGCTTGGTTATTTTGTTTGAAAGCCCAAACTGCAATATCTGAGTGTAGGCAAACAGCACAGTTCTACCCCAGGGAGAGAAGAGAAATCTCTGCAGACTTTCCTTCCTGTCTCTGAGGGTGCAGTCTGCTTTCTCCTGATTCTTGCTTCAGATTCTAGGGTTGTGCTTCTCATTCCACATTCACTCCACACTCACTGCCCCTTCAAGCTGTTGCCTGTGATCTCTGGGCTGGTCTGCGCTGTGGCTGCAGCTTTTTTCCCAACCCCAGTTCTGGTGAAATACACCTTTCCTGTGGAACTTCTAAGTTATCTTGGACTGGGAAAATATATCACTCAGTCTTTTTGTGGGTTCTGCCCCTCTAAATTTTGGCTAGAGCCATCATTGTTGTTTTGGAGCTTGTGGGGAAGGAGTTCCTGGGAAATGCTGCCTTCACACTGCCATCTTGGCTCTGCCCCCAAAGGACCCTCTCTTAATCCCACATTTTCTTAATAATTTTAATGTCTCCTGCAATTTTGTTGTCTAGTTGTTTTAGTAGTATCTGACTCTTCATCACCCTATTTTGGATTTTCTTGGCAGAGATACTAGAGTAGTTTGCCATTTCCTTCTTTAGTTCATTTTAAAGATGAGGAAATGGGTAAGCAAGGTTAGGTAACTTGCCCAGGGTCTCATAGCTTGTAGGTGTCAGGCTAGAATTGAACTCAGAAAAGTAAGTATTCCTGACTCCTGGTCTGGTACTCTATACACTATAGAGCCACCTAGCTGCCCTTACAATTACTTTAGATGTATTTTAAATCATATCACATAGGCAGGGACTATCTTGCCTTTATATCCCTGGTTTTTAGTTCACATATTGATGATAACCTGGATAGAGAGCTGATCATAGAATCAGAAGGATTCCATTCAATTCCTTCCTCTAAAGCATGCTGGTTTTGTGATTCTGGGCAAGCACTTAACTCCAGTACAAGTGACTAGAATTTTCAGTCTGGAATCAGGAAGACGCATCTACCTGAATTCAAATCTGGCCTCAGACAAACAGCCCTGTTTGCCTCAGTTTCATTATATGTATAATGAGTTGAAGAAGGAAATGGCAAACCACTCCAGTATCTTTGACAAGAAAATCCCAAATGGGATCAGAGTCAGACATAATCAAAACTAATGAACAACAAAAGATTCTAAATTGTGGAACAGTTGCTGGTAAAGGAAATGTATATGTATATATATATATATGTATATATATATATATATATATATATATCTTTATAAGACAGTCAAATGTCACATAGTGATCATTTACATTAACTCTTATCTAAAGGACAATTATAATAGTCTAAAAATAAATGAAAGAATTTAGATCTTCATTTTAAGTCATAGTAATAGGAGTTAATGGGTAGGTGGCCTGGTAGATTGAGTACCACAAAGAGCTGAACACAATTGAAAATGACTGAACAATAATAGGGGTGTATATAAGAACAGAGTTGTACAGTACTTTAGAGAAACAAAGTCCAAATGAGGACCAATTTATGAATGAGGAAACTGAGTCCCAGAGTGATTTAGTCACACAAATAGCAAAGCAGAATCTAAATCCATCACCCACCAAGCTTTAAGAATCACTGAGAGATGAGCAAGATAGAGAATTGATATTAACAAAAATAAGAGACAGAAGTACTGATATTATTTACAATAATAAGAGGAAAAAAGAACAAATCTACTATAATTATTTGAGATATGTTACACTTCATACTCCTATGTTTGAATTCTAAGAATTTTTATTCTACCCCTGGTAGTTATATGTGGATATAGCAATCATATGTCTCATTTTCCTGAATTTTTCAATCTCAAGAAAATGAGTGCTTTTAATGAGGTTTTGCAAATGGACCAGCCTTTGTTAAGACATGTGTTCTAATTTTTGGTTTTGAAAACATGGTCACCAGTTACACTATTAACTTTGATCCTTTGAAAAATGGATTATTTAATCAGTTGTGGGTACTCCCTTTTGCGAATGAAGTCTCAATAGACAGACTTCATAAATTGGTGTGACCACAAGATTCATCACTTGGAGGCCAATTATTATTGAACATATTTTTTAAAAATATAAATTTTATATTCATAACAAATTGAAGTTTATGATGAATTAAAATAACAAAAGGAAGTATTTTCATATAAAGTAACATTCAATAATAGGCAAACATGGGATTAGTTACTAGAATTTCATGTCTTTTGTTTGTTCCAATTATAGCTTCCATTTTTAAGTTGTCTGGGCAGGTTTCCTTGTTTTGTAAATGTTTGTTATCACATTTAGCACCCTCAACCTTTAAATCTTTACAACTTCACTACATCATTTAATTAATCAGTTCTATCTTATGCAAAAACATCCTCTTCTGTTGTTTCATTTGACATGAAGAGGACTGGGTTCTTGAAGACTAGAACATAAGAACACAAGATTTCTAAAGGAAAGATCAAGGTTGACCTTTCAGAGGACCATGCTAGCCAAGATCCAGAAAGAGATTGTTATTTTTGGCTCAAATTCATGAAGACCTTTATAGTGAAGGGATTATTTTGACTCCACCGTTTCTCAGTCCTTTCAAGGTCCTTGACTTCTTTTCTCAGTCTCTTTCAAGGTCCTAGAGTTGGAGCATCAGCTTGAAGTCCCATTCTACTGTGTTCTCATTATTAACTACCAATCATTAACCACCTAGTTCCTTTTAACTACCTAACACTAATTAGATTTTATTTTGAAGCTAGAGCAAGCACAAAGGAAGAAACATTTGCTGTCCTTCCCACTTCCACTCTCAGCCCCACCCTCAACATTTTAGGGGCATACTCTCCTCTCTGTCACCTTGTTCTCTGGGGAGAGTTTTTATATAGTGTTGGTCCCTGATGAGAGTTTCTACATAGTGTTGGTTCCACCAAATTCACACAAGCACAAATAATAGATTCTTGAGAAAGGCTTGACAAATATTTATCTAAAATTTCTCCTTCAACAATAAGACTTCTTTCTTGTCTCCAGGACCCTGTCTAGGAGTAGTGTTTTTGGCACCAGGCTCAACCAGAACATGAGCACACTTTGCAATGCAAGTAATTCTTTAACTTTACAATATCACTTGCTATCTTGGAATGAAGCAAAGGAATGAATTCAGTAAAATTTCTTTGGGAGCTAGTCAGTAGGTATTTCTAGACCCAGATCCACAACTCAATTGTCTTTTTTTCTCTTAATGTCTGAAGTACTTGGACTGATTGTTTTGCTTAGCTATATGGCTGAGCAGACAGGCTAGCCATACCTTAGAAAGCTTTAAATAATGAAGCATTTCAGCAGTTTAGGTTCCAGACTTAGATAAGGAAGTGTCTAGATTTGGGAATACTTTGTAGAGAACTTGGAGGTGAGGAAGAGAAGAAGCTTCCTACTCCTCTTCTCAAATCTGCCACCACTGCCTATCACTTGAAAAGTAAGAAGCATAGACTCACCTGACAAAGTAATGGATACACAGAGATACACTTATTCACCTGAGTGAGGCAACAGTTTCGGGAAGTGTAGCAGAGAAAAAAGATACTTCCAAATTCATTATTGAAACTGATCTAGATTTTTCTTTCTCTGTGTTTATCTTTCTTATTTAGGTATCAGCATCACAGTTGTTTCATAAAAGGAATTTGATAGTCTATCATGCCAATTAATTTATTTAATACTGTAATTATTTATTCTTTAAATGTTTGTTAGAATTCACTTATAAATACATCTTGTTCAGATGCTTTTTTCTTAGGAAGCTCGTTTATAACCTGTTCAATTTCTTTGTCTAAAATAGTTTTATTTAGATATTCTATTTCCTCTTTTGTTAACCTGAGCAATTTATATCTTTGTAAGTATTCTTCCATGTCACTTAAATTGCTAAATTTATTGGCACATAACTGGACAAAACCCCTCCTAATAGTTACTTTAATTTCATCTTCATTTATATTTTTTTTATTCTGGTGATTTGGTTTCTTTCTCTTTTTAAAAAAATCATATTAACCAAAAGATTATCTATTATATTTTATTTCTTTAACTAAAATTAATCCCTAGTTTTGTTTATCATTTTAATGGTTTTTCTTATGTACAATTATATTAATTTTACTTTTATTTTTCAAGATTTCTAATTTGGTTTTATCGGAGGATTTTTAATTTCTTCTTTTACTAGTTTTTAAAATTGCATTTCGGTTTATTAATATGCTCTTTCTCTGTTTCATTGATGTAAGCATTTAGAGATAGTAATTTTCCTCTGCTTACTGCTTTTGCTGCATCCCAAGAGTTTTGACATATTGTTTATATTATCATTCTCTTCAATAAAATTATTTATTGTTTCTATGACTTGTTCTTTAACCCACTCATTCTTTAAGATTAGGGTTTTTTTTTGTTTTTTGCAAGACAGTGGAGTTAAGTGACTTGCCCAAAGTCACACAGCTAGGTAATTATTAAGTATCTGAGGCCACATTTGAACTCAGGTCCTCCTGACTCCAGGGCTGGTGTTCTATCCACTGTACCACCTAGTTGTCCCAGTTAGTTTGTTTTTTAACTCTATCCATTGATTATAATGTTTATTGCATTATAATCTGAAAAGAATACATTTAATATTTCTGATTTTTTGCATATGACAATATAGCTGTTATGCTCTAATATATAAACAGTTTTTGTCAAGATGTACTATATTGCTGAGAAAAAAGTATATTTCTTTCTATTCCATCCAGTCCTCTTCTGATGTCTATCATCTCTAGCTTATCTAAGATTTTATTCATTGTTTTGACTTTTTTATTTATTTTTAATTAGATTTGTCTCATTCTGAGAGGAGAAAGTTGAAACCTCATACTATTATAGCTTTGCTTTCTATTTCCACCTGCAATACATTTTCTTTATTTTTATAAATTTGGATGCTATAGCATTTGGTGTGTAAATATTTATTATTAATATTACTTCATTATTGACTATACCTTTTCCTACATTGTCAATTCCCTGTTTGTCTCTTTTAATTAAATCTAATATAGCTTTAACTTTGTCTGAAATCATGATTATTACTTCTGGTTTTTTTTTTACATCAACTAAAGCACAATGTATTCTATTCAAGTGATTTATTTTTACTCTCTATGTGTCTCTCATTTTTAAATGTGTTTAATGTAAACAATGGGTTCTGGTTTTTGATCCATTCTGCCAACCGTTTACATTTATGGGTGAATTCTTCCCATTCTCACTCATAGTTATAATGATTAGTTGTGTTTTTCCCCCTCTATCTTATTTCCCTCCCTTCATTTCTCTCTTTTTACCCTTTTCCTCCAGAGAAGTCTAATTTTCTTCTGAACACTGCCTCCCTAATTCACACACCCTTTTAAGAGTTCTCTTATCCTATTCCCTTGTTCTCCTCTTTCTTTCTAAGTTAAGAAGACTTTTATACCTGACTAGCTGCCTATGATAATCTTCTTTCAATCCAGTTCCCAGGAAAATAAGATTACTGTATCCTTTACTCTATCATTCCCTCCACAGCAAAAAGTTCTTTCATTCTCCCCTCTTTTATATGAGATAATTTATTCCATTTATCTCTCCCTACACAATTTTATTTTTTACAACTCTTCTATCATAATCAACTCAATTCCAAGTCCTCTATGTTTATTCTTTCTAATTATTCAGTATTGAAAGCATTCTTAAGAGTTACCAATGTCACTTTCCCACATAAGAAGAAAATAGTTTAATCTTATTAAATCCCTTATGATTAGTCTTTTATGTTTCTCTGAATTCTTGTATTTAGAAATAAAATTTTATGTTCAGTTCTTGAATTTTCCTTGAGAGCCTGAGAGTATTTTGAATCATTAAATATCCATTTTTTTTCCATGCAAGAGTACACTCAGCTTTGCTGAGTAGATTTTTCTTCCTTGCTAACCCAGACCCTTTTTTGTGCTCCAAAATATCATATTCAATGCTGTTTGGTACCTTAAGGTAGAAGTTGCTAAATCTTATGTTTCCTGACTGAAGTGCCACGATTTTGAATTGCTTCTTTCTAGTTGTTCATATTATTTTCTCCTTGACCTGGGAACTTTGAAACTCAACTATAATGTTCCCTTGTGTTTTCATTTTGGAATCTCTTTCAGGCAGTGATTAGTGGATTTTTTTTTCAATTTCTTTTTTACTCTCTAGTTATAAAACTTTGGGGTAATTTTCCTTAATACTTTCTTAAAAGTATCTAGGCTCTTTTGTTTTCATCATGACTTTCAAGTAGATCAAAAATTCTTAAATACTAATTTTTCTATGTCTCTTTTTTCTGAAATAATTCAAATTTTATTCTATTTTTTATTCTGATTTTTTAATACTTCTTGATGTTTTATGAAGTCATTAGTTTCCCCTTGCCCAATTCTAAATTTTAAGGAGTCCTTTTCTTCACTAAAATTTTGGATCTCTTTTTCCATTTGGGTGTGACTTTCTTTTCATAATTGTCTTGATTTTCTTGCATTACTCTGATTTCTTTTCCAAGTTTTTCCTCTACATCTTTTATTTGATTTTAAAAACCCTTTTAAAGTTCTTCCAAGAAGAACTCTTTTTGTGCTAGTGACTATTAATCTTTTTTCTTTAAAGCTTTACAAGTAGTTGTTTAGACTTCATTGTCTTTTTTTTTTTAGATTTTTTTCACGGCAATGGGGTTAAGTGGCTTGCCTAAGGCCACACAGCTAGGTAATTATTAAGTGTCTGAGGCCGGATTTGAGCTCAGGTACTCCTGACTCCAGGGCTGGTGCTTTATCCACTGTGCCACCTAGTTGTCCCAAGACTTCATTGTCTTCTAAGTTTGAACCCTGGTCTTCTGTATCACCACAGTAATTATTTTTGGTCAACTTCTTTCTGTTTTTTTTTTTTAATATTGGCCTCTTTCTTGTTATGTTTGTGTTATAGTTAAGGTCTGTTCACAGTGTGTGTGGGATAATGTCTCAAGCTTCAGGATTTTTATGCTATTGTTTTCAGAATTCTATTTGGAATATCTTTTGAGTTTTTGGTTCTTTCCTAAAAAGCACTTTATGTTTTCCTCAATTTTTCAGCCTTTTGACTTTGTGTGATGGAATCTTGGTGTCTCATAGATTCATTGGTTTCTATTTGTCTGATTCTAATTTTTAGGATTTTATTTTCTTAGTTAACTTTTGTGTTTTCTTTTCCATTTGGTTAATTTTACTTTTTTATTGCATTTCATTCCCTTTTCAATTGGTTCATTTGGGTTTTAGATGAGTTGCATTCCTTTTCCAGTTGTTCAGTTTTATTTTTTTGAAGAGTTGTGTTCTTTTTTCCAGTTGGTTATTTTTACTTCGACCATTCTGCATAACTCTAAGTAAAGAGATTTTAAGGAAATGCAAATTTTGACTGTGGTGGGGGAAGGGAGACAGGAGAGGGACCATGTGCCTGTGGAGGGAGGGGGCTGGCACATATGGGAGCCAGGGATAGAGAAGAGCAGAAGGAAGAACACAAGGTGGCTGGGACCAGCCATATGGGGGCCTGGCCAGAACCAAGGTGAAGAACAGATGGGGGGGGGTAGACACATGGGAACTAGACTTGAAAACTGTAATGGTTATTTGCAAGCCAAGACAAGGTGACAAGTATGTATTAAGAACTTACTTTATGCCAGACATTGTGTTAGCTCCCAGGGATACAAATATCAACAACTGCACATATTGGTGAAACCCTGAGAAACACAGCTGGGAGAGGAAGGAAGCAGAATCATTCTGGTCTTATGTTCAAAATGGAGGCTTTGGAAGGAACACACTAATGGGAGATGGGGGATGTTGAGGGGAAAGAGATAATCCAGAGTGAAAGGATTCTGCTTCAGGGTAGGAAGGAGCCTTTGGTGTTAAAGTCCAGAGAGAGTTAAAAGGTTGGCACGGAAGCTAATGGAAGCATGACCAGCATGGATCAGTCACCAAAATGAAGATTTTGGAAAGAACTTTCTAGTGAGAGAAGAAGCCAACATGGTGAAGGGATGTTATAGGACTGAGAGGAGCTAAAAAAAAAATTACAGTAGTGGTGAATAAGGCATTAGGTCTTTTATTATCCTTTTAATCCGTAAAAGGGGAGACTCAGTCTAAAGCAAAAAGGGTAGGGGGAAGGGAGGTCTAAGGGAAGTCAATTGTGCAAAGATAGAGATTAAACTAGGTGAGTGATTGGAACTTTGAATGTGTTGGGTCTTCAAAAGTTGGAGGCAGAAAGGGGTTCATCAGTGGCCCTATTGAAAGGATGCTTTTGGACAGCACACCCAGTTCCTCTGAGCTCTCAGTTTCTTAGTCTGGGTGTGGGATGCCTGTATTACAATCACTTTAACCTTGGGACAACTCCCTGAGGCAGAGAAAGTTGATAGGGAAGAGGCAGATTCTTGCTTAGGTAAATTTATTTGTTCCTTATTTCTGAAATCACAGTCTGAGAGGTGCTATTGACTGGGG
The DNA here is from genome assembly GCF_037893015.1 of Macrotis lagotis. Classification (NCBI taxonomy): domain Eukaryota; kingdom Metazoa; phylum Chordata; class Mammalia; order Peramelemorphia; family Peramelidae; genus Macrotis; species Macrotis lagotis. The sequence goes on from NC_133660.1 coordinate 70,233,117, forward strand.
CAGGGAGGTCCTATTGAATCAAAGACGAAGTACAAGAAATAAGGCAAGGAAGTTTCCAGCATATGAACATTAGAAAAAGAAGGCATTACCAGGGTCTAGAATAGAGGCAGCCTGACTATTATGAGACTCTGGGTATCAGAGAGGTCTATAGGTTGTACCTCTTTTTGGATTATGATATGACCAATTTTGTTGGTGGCCTCCCTCTAGGGAGGTAATGTAGTGGTGGATAGACTATTGGACTCAAGTAAGGAAATTCTGGGTTCAAATCCTGAAACTGTTTGACAGTGAGCAAGTCATATAGCTTCTTTGATTCCAGTTTTTTCAGGTATAAAATAAATAGGTTGAACTCAGTGGTCCCTGGGAACCATTACTACTATGAACTTTGTGCTTTTTGTGGGTGCCAGCTGAGTTCTTAGACTGTCTATCTTTCATCCTTCATTCTTGCCAGGGGACTGGGCTCATCTCATCTTTTTGATGAGACATTTCCTTAGTGCTATCCCTAATGCTATTTTTTTGGACAGAGATCACCCTGTCTTCCTGTGCTCACTATGCCTCTTTTTATTTGAGTCACCTGAAACTTAGATTCCTCAGATTTTATTAGGTCCAGGAATTCACAGCTATGGAGTATCATGGGGGAATGTTCATGTTGAAGAAATGGGTTTTTCTCCCAGGGAACACTTTTGTATGATTGAAAATTGTAATTTTCCCAAATGCAAGCCATCTCACTCTTCCTCTTATTTAATTCTGGGTTCATCCTGTTGTTCTTTTGCTGGTGATGCATAGATGGAAAAATAACAATTTCTGTAAATGGCTGATAATTTGAAATACTATTTTGCTCAGAGGTATTTTCATTCAAAGGGGTTCAAAATCTTTAAATCACAGGTTCTTAACCTTTTTCGTGTCATGGACATTCTTAGTGATCCTGTGGCGCCTATGTTCATATGCTTTCAAATGCATAAAATAAAATACATAGTAAGAGGCATTTCCTCCCATACCTTGAAGGAGGCCTTGGAATCCCAGGTTAAGAATTCTTGCCTTAAATTAAAGGGAAAAAAGTTCCTAAGAAAAATTGTAGTGGTAAGGGAATAGATTGGGAATTTAGGGTAGGGGAAGGGGTAATCTTGCTGAGCCTTCTTCAAGATCTTCAGTACTATCATTCATCTTATCTTTCGTTTTGCAGGAGGAACTGAGAAACAATTCACATTAACATGTTAATGACCTATAATATTAATATTAAGGATATTTTCATTAAAAATATAGAACATTAATCAAAGACAATCCTAAAGGATTTGTAATGGAAAACATCCAAAGAAGGAGCTATGGAGTCTGAATACAGATCAATTTTTAAAACTTGTTTTATGTTTTATGGTTTTTTTCTCTCTCATGATTTTTTTCCCCTTTTGGTTCTGATTCTTCTTTCACAACATGATTATTATAATATGTTTAACTAGTTATACATGTATAACCTATACTAGATTGCTCTTTATTAGGGAGAAGGGGAAGGAAGACATGGAGAGAGAAAAACATGGAACTTACCAAAAAATGATTATTGAAAATTTTCTTTGCATGTAACTAGCAAACTAAATAAATAATTTAAATAAAAAAAGACTGACAGGATAGAGAACAATGATAGCACAAAAGATTGAATTTCTAATAGTGAATTTTTAGATACTGTGGGAAGGATATTTTGGCTTCCCTACAATCACTTAATGGCAAATGGAGTAAAAAGTACCCCTGGTTGTTTATTTCTAGAGCAAGCAAGTCCTGCAGAATGTTGTGAGTAAAAGAAAGAGGGACTAAATGGTTTGAGATTCTGTAGGAGCTATGAAATTCAGACAAGGGTTACTGATTTCCTTGGGCTTCATTAGGAACAAAATTGCTTCCTTCTTGGGGGCTAAGAGTAGAGTGGAACTAGAATAAAGAATTTCTTTTCTTGGATATCCAGTGATAACAGGTCCTGGCAAAGGACTGGTCTCTGGCACCTAGAGTAACTGGACAGAAATATTCAGGAATTTAGGAATCTAGAAGTGGGATTTATCTTCTAATCTGGACAATGTAGGATGTTAGTTTTTGTATATCTGTAATTTCCTTTCAGTTTACATAGTTCACAACCTTGTTAATACTAAAGTAGTTTATATTACACTCAAGGCAAATTGTGGGTGTGGGTGTATGTATTTGTGCATTTTAGTATGTGTGTGTGTATGTTGTATTGTGTTGTGTCCATTCCATCCCTTCCCTATCCGTGAGCAGATTGTTTTCCCTAGGAGAATACATCTTTGAGAGGCAGCTAAATGACACAGTGGATAGAGCACGGGCCCTGGAGTCAAGAGGACCTGAGTTCAAATTTGACCTCAGACACTTAATAATTACCTAGCAGTATGACCTTGGGCAAATCACTTAACCCCACTGCCTTACAGAAAACAAACAAAAAAAGAGATGAGAATACATCTTTGAGAAGAGCTGGTTTCATTTTTACCTTTGTATGTATTTAGTTATTTTCTTATTTATTTGTCCCATTTGAGCAATAAACAGCATAATTCCTGACTTATAATATGCTGTTTATCTTTCATTGAAGAAGACCAAGGTCATCATGGGGTGATGTCTTAACTTGTGCTTGATTTGGATTTAAGTGAGGCAGTTTCACAGAGTCGTCAGCCTCACTTTCTCTTCCAGAGGCATTGAAGTCCAGTGGCAGGACAAAAGTCAAAATTAACTGGCAGTGGCCCAGGATGCAGTGAAAGATCATGGTGTCTTCAACGTCTGATCAAACTTGACATGCTCCACAGTTCCTGCTTCAGCTGCCATTTATGAACAAATTTTTTTCATCTACCCATTCTGCATGGGCTGGGGTGGAGGTGGGGTCTTCACATCTCCCTAACTCATCCATGGGTTTGAGGTCTGTTGGGTTATCCTCCTTAACCCATCTGCCAAGAAAGTTTACAGGTGTGGCCAATGTGCATATTACAGCTTCTTGGAGCCACAGGTAAACCCCAAAGGTGAATGAGCAGCTCTGAAAAGGGCTCAGCAAACATGCACACCAAAGTCCTCCATGACCATCCCCTATGGCTTTAAATAAATACTCATTGCCCAACTACATGTCTTATATGCCTTTTTTCATCTTTGTCCCTCATATAAGTTTCTTCAGGGCAGGGATTGTTTCTGTCTGTCTGTCTGTCTGTCTGTCTGTCTGTCTGTCTCTCTCTCTCTCTCTGTCTGTCTCTCCAGAGTCTAACCCTGAGCACCAGTAAAAGTCTGTTGATTGACTTATTTTGCAGACGAAGAAAAGTCTTGTCTTAGAAAGGTCATATCACTGGTCTATCTATAACGTAGGGACACAGCCAGTAAGAGTTGGAATTGATACAATATTTTTGTCTCTACACTTCTTGCCTCTCAGACCTCTCAGTGATGGGCAACTGTAGCAACAGAGTGAAGAATTCACATTGTTCCACTCTTTGTGTACTGTCAAATTGATACTTTTCTTGTCTTTTCAGTTGTGTATTTTGTAACCTTTTTGATTTAGAATTTGTATTTAGAATGATATATTTTTATTCATATTAGAAAGATAAAGATCCTATTATTCTACTTTTACTAAAGTCATGCTCCAGTGACTAAAGGACTGTGACAACAGAGTGTAAGCTCTTGTATAAGGAACCAGTTAGGGGGCAGTTAGGTGACTAGAGCAATGGTTCTACTCAGACATTTTACTAGCTATGTGACCTTGGGTAAATCACTTATCCCTATTTACCTCCATTTCCTCATCTGTAAAATGAGCTGGAGAAGGAAATGGCAAACCAGCATCTTTTCCAAGAAAACTGTCAAAAGGAACCATGAACAAAACCAGCCCAGTAGTTTTGGGTGCCAGAAAGTTGACTAATAAGTGATGAATCTATTCTGGCCACAATGACCCATAGATGGACAAAAACACAAACTTTTCATTCTATTTTCACAGTGAAAATTGTAGTGACTGAAGATGGAGGAGAGTTTTTTTTTTTTTTTTGCAAGGCAAATGGGGTTAAGTGGCTTGCCCAAGACCACACAGCTAGGTAATTATTAAGTGTCTGAGACCACATTTGAACCAGGTACTCCTGACTCCAGGGCCGGTGCTCTATCCACTGCGCCACCTAGCTGCCCCTGGAGGAGAGTTCTTAAGAGGCTTACATTAAATTATCTGATGCTACTCCATGAGAAAACTTTGCCTAACAAGTTTTTGCTAGAAATACATTAGGGGAAAGGGACCAGCACTATATCAATATGTGTGATAAAAATACACTAAGGAAAATTTTCTGAGACTGGGTCTGAGCAAAACAAAGTTTTTATTTACTCTTTCTTGAGTGGTCAGAGAACCACATTGAAAGCACAACAAATTTGGTTTATATAATTTCTAACTGCAGTTCCCCTCCCTTTCTCCCTAACCCTTTTCCCCTTCAGCCCATTGGCTGGGTTTTGGAGGGTACAATCTACCCCAGCAAAGAAAGGAATGTAATATTTTCAAAATATGTCTCACTGGATAGTAGGGTGACTGTGTCCTAGTGACCTTATATAACTTATTTTGACTAGGAATAGCGATAATAATAACAAAGTTTTCGTGGTCATGATGTTGTGCCTCAGTTATCAAAACAGTCATTGAAAAAGCAGGATAGAGGTGGCTAGGTGGCACAGTGGATAGAGCACAGGCCCTGGAGTCAGGAGTACCTGAGTTCAAATCTGGCCCCAGACACTTAATAATTACCTAGCTGTGTGGTCTTGGGCAAGCCACTTAACCCCACTGCCTTGCAAAAACCTTAAAAAAAAGGAAAAAAAGAAAAAGTAGGATGTCTGGGGTCCCTTGGAATACAAGGTTTTTCTTGATTATATATATATATATTATATATATATATATATATATATATATTACCCGAGAGGATTTCACCAGAAATTTTTCACACATCAACATTCTCATTATATACAAAGTGCTCATATGGTACTTGACACTTAATAGTTGTGTGATCTTGAGCAAGTCACCTCTCCCTGTTTGCATCAGTTTCCTCATCTGTAAAATGGACTGGAGAAGAAAATGGCAAACCTTTCTTGAGTCTTTCCAAAGAAAACCTCTGATGGGATCATGAAGAATAGAACATGATTGAAACTGGGGCCACTAGGTGGTGCCATAGTGCACAGAGTGCCAACTTGGAGTCAGGAAGGCTCATCTTCCTTAGTTCAGATATGACCTGAGACACTTATCTGGTACCTATGTGACCCTGGGCAAGTCACTTATCCCTGTTTGCATCAGTTTCCTCATCTGTAGAATGAGCTGAGAAGGAAATGGCCAACTCCTTTAGCATCTTTGTCAAGAAAACCCCAAATGCAGTCACAAAGTTAGGCATAACTGAAAACAACTGAACAACAATAAGCACCAGTTGCAATAGGTGCAATAGATGCATGACCTTGGACAAGTCACTTAACCCCATTGCCTTGCAAAAAAAACCAAGAAAGAATTCAGAGAGTTTTTACAAACTGATATAGAGTGAAATAAGCAGAACTAAGAGGAAAATATACTTCTGCCATTGCCTCCTAAAATCTTCAGAAACTACCAATATGCCTTGCTCTTCAGGACTCCTGGTTTTAATTCCTTATGTAAGGTTTTTCTTTTTTTTTTCATTTTTTTTAACCCTGAGAGGATTTCACCAGAACTTTTTCACACTTCAGCATTCTCATTATATACAAAGTGGTCATATGGTACTTGACACTTACTAAGTTGTATGATCTTGAGTAAGTCAGTTATCCCTGTTTGCATCACTTTCCTCATCGGTAAAATGGACTGGAGAAGGAAATGGCAAACCTTTCTTGAGTCTTTCCAAAGAAAACCTCAAATGGGATCATGAAGAGTAGCATATGATTGAAACTGAGGAAATTCTATGAAGAATTTGACAAGTTGTTCTATGTTATGGCAACAGATGACTTCAGTGTGAAAGTAGGCCTTGGAAGGTCAGTGCAAGATATCTTGGAAAATTTATCTCAGGAAGAAAGTAGTCGAGCCAAAGATTTGTAGGCTGATGTCTTTATCATGAAAATATTGTTTACAAAAAAGAAAGTTAAAAAAAATCACTGGTTGTGGTGGAATTGACTATCTCCTCATAGTTAATAAACATCAATATAGCAGTCATTTCAAAAATTGTGTGTTCAGATCATCAGATATGTTAGAGAACAGGTTCAAGTAGTGACTATATTAAAAGAAAGAATAAAGATAAGAGAATACTGACTCTAATTATAGTAGTTCCAACCTAACCTTTTTTTTATTTATTTATTTTAGGTTTTTGCAAGGCAAATGGGGTTCAGTGGCTTGCCCAAGGCCACACGACTAGGTAATTATTAAGTGTCTGAGACTGGATTTGAACCCAGGTACTCCTGACTCCAAGGCCGGTGCTTTATCTACTATACCACCTAGCCCCCCTATTTATTTTTTTAAGAAAGATTTTATTATTTATTTTGAGTTTTACAATTTTTCCCCCATTCTTGCTTCCCTCCCCCCACCCCACAGAAGGCATTCTGTTAGTCTTTACATTGGTACCATGTTATATATTGATCTCAGTTGAATATGATGACAGAGATAAGTCATCCTTACGAAGAAAAATAAAATATGGAATAGTAAAATTACGTAAAAATATAATTTTTTTCCCTAATTTGACGGTAATAGTGTTTGGTTTTTGTTTAAAGTCCATAATTCTTTCTCTGGATACAGATGGTATTCCCCATTGCAGATAGCCCCAAATTGTCCCTGGTTGTTGCACTGAAGGAATAAGCAAATCCATCAAAGTTGATCATCACCCCTATGTCGCTGTTAGGGTATACAATGTTTTTCTGGTTCTGCTCATCTCTCTCAGCATTAGTTCATGAAAATCTTTCTAGGCTTCCTTGAATTCCCATCCCTCCTGGGTTCTAGTTCCATGACATACATACACATTTTGTTAAGCCATTCCCCAATTGAAAGATATTCACTTAATTTCCAGTGTTTTGCCACCACAAACAGGGATGCTATAAATATTTTTGTACAAGTGATGTTTTTACCCTTTGTCATATTCTCTTCAGGGTATAAACCCAGTAGTGGTATTACTGTCAACATTTTTGTTGCCCTTTGGCCATAATCCCAAATTGCTCTCCAGAAAGGATGGATGAGTTCACAGCTCCACCAGCAATGTATTAGTGTCCCAGATTTCCCACATCCTTTCCAAAATTGATCATTGTCCTTTCTGGTCATATTGGCCAGTCTGAGAGGTGTAGATGGTACTTCAGAGAAGTTTTAATTTGCATTTCTCTAATAACTAATAATTTGGAGCAATTTTTCATATGACTATGGATTGATTGCTTTGATTTCCTCAGCTTGTAAATTGCCTTTGCATATCCTTTGACCATTTGTCATTTGGGGAATGGCTTGTTTTTTTGAAAATTTGATTCAGTTCTCTGTATATTTTAGAAATGAATCCTTTGTCAGAAATACTGGTTGTAAAAATTGTTTCCTAATTTACTACATTTCTTTTGATTTTGGTTGCAGTGGTTTTGTCTGTGCAAAAGCTTTTTAATTTAATGTAGTCAAAATTATCTAGTTTGTTTTGAATGATGTTCTCTATCTCTTCCTTGTCATAAAGTGTTTCCCTTTCCATAGATCTGACAGATAAACTACTCCTTGATCTTCTAGTTTTCTTATAATATTGTTTTTTATGTCTAAATCCTGTATCCATTTGGATATTATCTTGGTATAGGGTGTGAGGTGTTGGTCTAATCTAAGTTTCTTCCATACTAACTTCTGATTTTCCCAAGTTTTTTGTTTTAGCTTTTGCAAGGGCTGGTGCTTTATCCACTGTGCCACCTAGCCCCCCCCCCCCCAAAAAAAAACAGCTAGGTAATTATTAAGTGTTCTGAGGCCAGATTTGAACTCAGGTACTCCTGACTCCAGGGCCAGTGCTCTATCCACTGGACCACCTAGCCGCCCCTTTCCCAACAGTTTTTATCAAAGAGTTTTTATCCAATAGAGAGTTTTTATCCCAATAGCTGGACTTTTGGGGTTTATCAAACAGCAGATTACTATAATCATTTCCTACTATTGCACCTAGTTTATTCCACTGATCTATGACTCTGTTTCTTAGCCAATACCAGACAGTTTTGAGGACTGATGCTTTATAATATAATTTTAGATTTGGTAAGGCTAAGCCTCCTTCTTTTGCACTTTTTTCATTGAATCCCTGGAAATTCTTGACTTTATTTCTCCATATAAATTTTTTTTAATTAATTTTTATTAAAGATATTGAGTTTTACAATTCCCCCCCATCTTACTTCCCCCCCTCCCCACAGAAAGCAATCTGTCAGTCTTTACTTTGTTTCCATGTTGTACCTGGATCTAAATTGGGTGTGATGAGAGAGAAAACATATCCTTAGAGAACAGACAAGAAGTCTAAGAGGTAACAAGATCAGACAATAAGATATCTTCGTTTTTCTAAATTAAAGGGAATAGTCCTTGAACTTTGTTCAAACTCCACAGCTGCTTATCTGGATACAGATGGCACTCTCCTTTGCAGACAACCCAAAATTGTTACCATTTGTTGCACTGATAGAATGAGCAAGTCCTTCAAGGTTGAACATTGCCCCCATGTTGCTGTTAGGGTATACCGTGTTTTTCTGGTTCTGCTCATCTCACTCAGCATCAGTTCATGCAAATCCCTCCAGGCTTCCCTGAAATCCTGTCCCTCCTGGTTTCTAGTAGAACAATAGTGTTCCATGACATACATATACTATAGTTTGTTAAGCCATTCCCCAATTGAAGGACATTTACTTGATTTCCAATTCTTTGCCACCACAAACAGGGCTGCTATAAATATTTTTGTTCAAGTAATGTTTTTACCCTTTTTCATCATCTCTTCAGGATATAGACCCAGTAGTGGTATTGCTGGGTCAAAGGGTATGCATATTTTTGTTGCCCTTTGGGCATAGTTCCAAATAGCTCTCCAAAAGGGTTGGATGAGTTCACAGCTTCACTAACAGTGTAATAGTGTCCCTGATTTTCCACAACCCTTCCAACAATGATCATTATCCTTTCTGGTCATATTGGCCAATCTGAGAGGTGTGAAGGTGGTACCTCAGAGAAGCTTTAATTTGCATTTCTCTAATAATGATTTAGAGCATTTTTTCATATAGCTATGAATTGCTTTGATCTCCTCATCTGTAAATTGCCTTTGCATATCCTTTGACCATTTGTCAATTGGGGAATGGCTTTTTGTTTTAAAAATATGACTCAGTTCTCTGTATATTTTAGAAATGAGTTCTTTGTCAGAATCATTAGTTGTAAAAATTGTTTCCCAATTTACTACATTTCTTTTGATCTTGGTTACAGTGGTTTTATCTGTGCAAAAGCTTTTTAATTTAATGTAATCAAAATCATCTAATTGGTTTTTGGTGGTGTTTTCCAACTCTTCCTTAGTCATAAACTGCTCCCCTTTCCATAGATCTGACAGGTAAACTAGTCCTTGATCTTCTAATTTGCTTATAGTGTTATTTTTTATGTCTAAATCCTGTAACCATTTGGATCTTATCTTGGTATAGGGTGTGAGGTGTTGGCCATACTAACTTTCAATTTTTCCAGCAGTTTTTATCAAAGAGACAATTTTTATCCCAATAGCTGGACTCTGGGTTTATCAAACAGCAGATTACTATAATCAATTCCTGCTATTGCAGCGAGTCTATTCCACTGATCCACCACTATTTCTTGGCCAATACCAGACAGTTTTGATGACTGATGCTTTGTAATATAATTTTAGATCATTTAGGGCTAAGCCCCCTTTTTTTGCACTTTTTTTATTGAATCCCTGGAAATTCTTGACTTTTTATTTCTCCATATGAATTTACTTACAATTTTTTCTAACTCATTAAAGTAATTTTTTGGAATTTTGATTGGTAGGGTGCTAAACAAGTAGTTTAGTTTTGGTAGAATTGTCATTTTTATTATATTAGCTTGACCTATCCATGAACAGTTGATGTTTGCCCAGGTATTTAAATCTGATTTTGTTTGACTTTGTTCAATGATGTACCTAATATTGAGACCAAATAATGTATCAAAGAAGGAGAATCATGCTGTTGTACAATGTCTGCCAGTATCTTGGAACATGGAATCATACATGAATAGTGCTTGCTTTGGAGTCTATTCACATTCTGATTCAGATAGTTTCTAGCTGTGGGAATGTGAATCATTTAACTCCTACCAGTATCAGTTTCCTCATTTGTAACATGGGGATAATAACATCTTTTTTTTCACTGGATTTCTGGGATGATCAGATGAAATAAGAATAAAACATTGGAAACTTCAAATTTGACTTATAATTATTAGTATTAGACCCAGACAGGATTCTCTGTTAATGGTGAGGTTTTTCAAATTCTACCATTTGCATTACAAATTGCAATGAGTTCAGGAACATTGCTAAACTATTGTTGATGAAATTCACAGGAAAGTGAAAAAAATTGGCCTTTCCATCTATATTATGGGAACAGATGGCAGATATAACTGCCCAAGGTAGTTCAGAAGTCTATCAGATTACTCCATTAATGGCAATAATAATGGTAGCATTTATATAATATTGCAAAGCACTTAGCCTAGATCATCTTATGCTCACAACAATCCTAGGAGATAAGTGCTATTAAATTAACTTTACAGAAAGGAAGGAACTGAAGTACAAGCTTAAGGTTACTCAGTGTCTAAGGTAGAATTTGAACTCAGATCTTCCCGACTGCAAATCCTGTGCTTTAGGCTTGGACATTGAACTAAATTCAGAACCCAGTAGGTACAGGAGAACTTAGAGCCACAGAACCAGATCGGGAGGAGACCTCAGAGAATCAATCCCATCATTTTACAGATGAAGAAATTAGGCTGAGGGAGGTTAAGGATCATTGCAGGCGCTGAAGAATTTGCATTATAAGTGAAAAGGCTAGGTAAAGAAGTTGTCTAGTGGCACAGAGCAAAGAGCACCAGTCCCGGGTTTATGAACACATCTTCCCGAGTTCAAATTCAGACTCAGATGCTTTCTAGGTGTGTGACTCTAGGTCAGTTGCTTCATCCTGTTTGCCTCGGTTTCCTCCTCTGTAAAATGAGCAGAAGAAAAGAGCCAACTGCTCCAGTATTTTTGCCAAGAGAACCCCTAATCGGATCACAAAGTGTCTGAAACAGCAGAACATGACAATAATGACAAAATGTTTACAGAAGTTTGTAACTAGATAGTAAATTGGAAAAGACATTGTTATGAGTAAATAGGTTCATTCATTGGTCAAGTAGCAAGAGTGAGAGTCGAGATGTATAGCTCAAGTATTAGCAATATACTGGTACCCAGGGGAGATTCCAAAAGAACCATCCAGTTAGGAAAAATGCCAAGAAGGGTTTATGGGAAGCTATGGATTAGGATCTCCAAGAGGAGCGAGCCTGGAGCTGCTAGTCTGGCATGGTTAGAGTACCCCTCCATCAATAACGCGATATTATAGCGGTTCTTAAACAAAAAGCAAACCAAAACCCCAGTATCCTCACCAAATATAGTTGTCTCTAGCCTCCCTAAAGTCCCACACAGATCACCCTCCTCTCCCCCAAATCACCCCCTTCTCAAACCTTGACTTCATCTAGAGAGGGAGATGCCGGGTACTTTTCTGCCACTGCGTGTGTGTGTGTGTGTGTGTGTGTGTGTGTGTGTGTGTGTGTGTCTGTATGTGTACACACACACACATACAGACGCACAGCACACCCATGAACAGTTGCAGGCTGGAAGGAAGTGAAAATGAAATTGACTTTTCTGAGAAATGATGACAGCAGCCCCGCCGGCCAATCAGAGGCGGCGGCAAACTTCCGCACCTCTGGGCGAGCCGCCACGCTGCCACCCGCTCCCTCCCCTCCTCCCCGGTTGCACAAGGCGAACCAAACAGGCCGGAGGAGGAAGGGCGGAGGGAGGAGGGCGGGCTGGGGGAGGGGGCCGGGAGGAGGAGGAGGAGGAGGAGGCGGAGGGAAGGGGGTTTCCAGGCTGGGCTCTTTGCAGTTTCCTCTCCTTGTTTTGCTTTCGGTCTGGGCTCTCTCCCGCGAGCCCAGGCAGGAACTTTTAGTTTTGCTCCTGCGATTGTTTCCACGGACGGGCTTCCATTTTCCGGGCTTCCCGCAGCCGTCGCCTGGCTCTGCCCGTGCCGGAGCGCACGGCGTGTGCGTGTGAGACACAGAGGTAACGATCCTTGGTTTCTTCTCCCCGCGGTGCTAGTGGCTGTGCCGGGGCTGCCCTGCGCGTGCCGGCGTGCGGGGTCCCCTCGGGGGCAGGGCTGTGCAGGCTCGGGCGGGTGTGTGCGCGCCCCGGCCGCAGCCCCCCGCTCTCCCGGGCGGACGCCGCTTCGGGGGCTGCTCGGAGGCGGAGGAGGCGGAGGAAGAGGAGGAGGAAGCTGGCGGCGGCGGCGGCGGCTTAATTTCACTTTTGGATTTGTGGACGCCGAGAGGCGGCTGCTGGGCGGAGGCGGAGCGCCGCCGGCGGACCGCGGGGCCGCGTCCTCGGGCCCCTCCCGGCGGGCCGCCCCGGGCCTGGGCCCCGGCCCCCGGGAGGAGGGGGGCGCCGCGTCCTCCCCGGGCCCCGGCCTGGGGCGGGGGGCAGCGGGGCCGGGGGGCAGCGGGGCCGAGGGGCAGCGGGGCCGCGGGGCAGCGGGGCCGCGGGGCAGCGGGGCCGGGGGGGGGCAGCGGGGCCGGGGGGCAGCGGGGCCGCGGGGCAGCGGGGCAGCGGGGCCGCGGGGCAGCGGGGCCGGGGGCAGCGGGGCGGCCCGGCCCTCCCGGGGCCAGGCCCGGCCGCACGCAGGGAGCTTCCCCCGGGCGCGCCCCGGAGCCGCGCCGCGCCGCGCCGAGCCGGGGACGGGGTGAGCCCGCGGGCCCCTCTACGGCCGCCCCGGGAGGAAGCCGGACACCCGGCGGCGGGGCCGAGGCCGCGGCCCGGGGCCCTTCTCCCGGGTGAAGCCCGAGCGCCAGGCCGGCCCGGGGAGGACTCCCCCGGGCTTGGCAGAAGCCCCGTCCCGGGGCAGCCGAGGCATCGCCGGGCCCCGCAGTGCCCCCCGGGGCCCCCTCGCTGTCCCGGGCATGGGCCGGCCCCTCTGCCCTCTGTGTGTGCCTCAGACGGGACGCGCCGGCGATGAATGGAGCCGGGGCGCGGACAGCTGGATTTCCTGTTGTTGATTTTCAGGAATTAGAGAGGTTGTGGTCAGGCTCTCAGTTATCCATTAATTTTCCTCGGAACTTAATGAGCTCATGTTTTGGTAATAAAGATCCCTGTCAGCGCCTTCAAAATAAGCCCATGACCTTGGGACCATAGTATTTTCGAATTTGAAACGACCTGAGATGATTTAGTCCGGGGGTTCTCCTCCTGGGCCCTTGGGCCACCTCCCCCTTCAGGAAGAACCTAGATGGAAAGAAGTTGCATCTTTCATTTCATTGATTTAGAAAGGGTTCAAGGGCTTGAAAGAACCGACCAGACAAGTCCAGGACACACAAAACCATAGAGGACCTCTTCTACGGGCAGATCACACTGGAATTCATGTCCAGGATTCTCAATCAAGGTCAGAGCTTTTGGATCCCACAGCAGAGCGAAGGTCTTCCGACTCCAAATCCACTGCCAATCTCCATTATCAGTACCGAATGGCTACTGTGATCAGGTATGGGTCGGAAATACTCGGACAAAAAAGCACCAAGGAAAAAAAAAAGCAGATATTAATATCTTGGTTGCTAGGAGTAAAAATCCATTTAATAAAATTCCCCACTCTCAAAGAACTTGGATCCTGTCACACGACAGCAGGCTTCCAGGAACGATGGAAGTTTAATTTGTATGAGAGGAGGAAGAGAGGGGTCAAGGGAGAGGTGCAGGGGTAACCCAATCCGGAGAATGAAGGTTGCAGTGACTGGTTGGGATCCTGCCCCCAAATGGGAGAAGACTGTAACAAAATAGCAGAAAGCATGTTGCTGAGAGGTGATACTTCTTTACCAATAGACACTCAATTTATCTAATTTTTTTTTTAAAGTCTGCAATGTGAAAGACATTATAGAGGTCAAATTGATTCTCAAGAACCTTGTACTCTCCCGGACACATGAAATGCTTTTCATATGACAGTCTACCCCTTAGAGTTTAGGGAGGAAGTTTGTTGTGGTTAGAAGGTTAGAAGGTTTTTGTACAACAAAATAAGCTATGTTAGAATCACTCACTAATTACAATTAGGTCCTGGTTTTTCCTATTGAAATCAATAGCTGTTTTTTCTATCAGTTTAAGTTGTAAATATTTAACCTGTTGGAGTCTCTTAGAAAAGATACAAAGGTAAATTAAAAAGTCAGGAAGATATGGGTCCAAGCACTATCTCTGATACATACCATAGATAAGTTAATTATACTCCCCAGGCCTCTTTGGGACTGTCAAGTGATAGATGAGTTGATCCACTTTGATGTTAGGAATTGCCACCTTAAAATTCTCACAAAGATGAAATTACAGATCCACACAGGAAAAAAAGGGGGTGGAATTGGGGTATAGATAATCTAATTTCTGAATTCATAGAATGTTAAGAGCTAGAAATGTATCTTCAATATTCTCCCATTCTCTATTACTATTATTTTATTTTCCATGACAGAATTCTAGTTTAAAAGTCACAAGTGCTACATAAAGATATTTGATAAGAAGCTAGACTATTTCATATTTGTTTTTGCACACCAACTTTCAACTGCCTAAAAGTGTATGTTTTTTTAACTGGTTAGTTCTTATTGTGAGCCTTTGGAGACTTCAGTTTTAAAAATGCTCTCAACTCTTCATTGAGCTAAATAAAGTCTGTGATTGGCATTCAAAAAAGTGACCTGCCCAATTGGGTATCATCTATTTAACAAATACAGACCGATCAATGATTGAAGCAAATTAATTTCTTATGAAGTTATGAAGGAACACTATTAAAAGGAAGAAACTGCCTGTGATACATACATATATGTATTTATATATGTGCAAATGAACTGTTTTTTTCCCCTAATAATTGTTAGCTTTTGTTGACATACAGGCTTTAAAGTTGGTTAAGTGCTGAAAAACATTTAGCCATCTTATTTATTAATTTGTTTTTTATTTTCCTCCTTTTTTTTAGGTTTTTGTGAGGCAAATGGGGTTAAGTGGCTTGCCCAAGGCCACACAGCTAGGTAATTTATTAAGTGTTTGAGGTCAGATTTGAACTCAGGTACCCCTGACTCCAGGGCTGGTGCTCTATCCACTACCCAACCTAGTCACCCCTTAGTCATCTAATTTAGATTGAGCCTCCTACAATGCATTTTCATTAGTTTTCTTAAAATGCATTTCATTTATGGTCCATCAAAAGATACATATATTTCCCAGCAAATTGTATTTTGCATTTAATTTTTAATTTCCTTTGTATCTTTCCTAAGAGAGTACCAACAGGTTAAATATTTACAACTTAAATTGATAATTTTAGAAAAAATAGCTATTGATTTCAATAGTAAAGATCAGGATCTAATTGTAATCAGTGAGTGATTATAACATAACCTAATTTGTTGTACAAGAAGTTGAAAGCAAGGGGAGCCAAAAATGTAGTCATATATAATATATAATTTCTGTGATTTGTGTTTATAACTTAACAAAGTTGGATTTTGGTTTTCATTTTCCCCTTTCTCTTGGGCTTGGAAGTAATAAAATGATCATTGCAGCCTTCAGGACTAACTTTAAAAATGTCATCATAATCATAAAGATACACCTAAGGCAAGTCATAGCCCAAAATTAAGTTGTCACAATGAAATGATAGTAATGTGCACCATGCTTACGAATTTCTGGCTCTTGATGACAATGAAGTCATCATAAAAACTGTCCCCATTCTTCCTTGCTCTGTCATCTGAACTGCTTAGTTTAGTTGGTAAATATAAAGCATTACCACTAATTATATATATATATATATATATATATATATATATATATATATATATATAATTATATTATTTCTTAGTTTTGGAGAGCTCAGCATTTGATCTGCATTTATTTTTTCTCATTGCTTAGTGGTTTGGTTTCTTATTGTTATTTATTTAAAAGAAACAATTCCTTAAATTCTTTTATTTTTTAAAGAATTCTATCAAGACCATAGGAAGGAAATATTGCTCTGCAATAAATGCTTATTTTCCCTTACTATTAACACTGGACACAAAATTTAGAACTGGAAAGATTTTGCTCTTTATGAGTAAATATAGCCAGTGAAAAAATTAAATATGAATTGTTTTATATAAAGATATAAATGGAAATATTTAATTATGAAATGGAGTATTGTTTGACTTTAGTCATGTTAAATTAAAAGATGCCATCCATCTCTGGGCCTTCCAGCTCACTTAGGAGTGGGGGGGCAATGTAGGTCTCCAACATCATCATCACCATCATCATCATCTCATTATTATTTATCAGGTTCATTTGAGCTTGACATTTTCAAAAGTCGACTGAACAGACTTACTCAAGTTATTATGGACGCTATTTAAAATATATCAAGGGAAAGGACAGTTGTCTTGGAGTCTGGATACTTGGGTTCTAGCCCTGATCTTATAGTTTGTGACAGCAGTGAAATCATATAACTTCTCTGGGTTTTCATTTCCTTATTTACAAAATAAGGGAGCTAGATGAGATATTCCCTAGTGAACTTTCCATGCCTAAAATTAAATCATCTACATTTGTCTTTTCTTGGCTATTTGTCAAAGAAAGCAAAAGTTGATCCTTTTCTGCCCTTAGTAACCCTTGATTGTTTAAATAATTGATTTGCAAACATCACTAACCAATTTCTGTTTTGGTTCAACCTGCCTTGCAAAGAAAACAGTGTTGTGGCAGAGAGGGATATTTCAGTTCTTCCTTTGAGAAGGATCTACAGGAAGGAATTTGTTTTGTGAGATTGGCTCTTTGTGGAGAGCTATTTTGTCATTGTTGTTACTTTGTTTTAGCCTTAAACTCCCTTTTTATAGGCTTTGGGTATTCATCTTCTACCAGAAAAAAACGAAAATTAAAGGTTGAGAGAGGAGTCTCTTTGTCTATTTCCGTGGTGTATCAAGCTTTCTAGCTTGACCTGTCAACGTCATCACACTTGAATTTTCCCTAGACGTGCCTTAACAATGAGACCTGGTTGGCTCAGGAAAAAAAAAAGTTTTGGTTATGATTTTGTGGAAGGTGCCTGCTCTGCTTTCATAATGAATATACAGTGCTTGACTTGGAGTCAAGAAGAACTGGTTTTAAATCCAGCCTCTAATGTTTATTTAGCAGCATGACTACTAACTTGCAAGTCTCTGAGTCTCAGTTTTCTTACCTGAAAAAATGGGGATAATAATAGTACCTTTAAGCATTTACCTCCTAGTATTGCTGCTGTGAGACTCAAATGAGATAATGTACACAATCCCAATGTTGCAAACTTTAAAGCATTTTATAAATGTCTATTATTACTAGTCACAATAACATCTATTTATAGAATTCTCACAGTGTTTGCACTATATTATGCTTATATGGCAAATTAAATAAAAGGAAAAATTGTATGCTCAACCTGATTTGACTCATTTCAATTAGATTAAATTTTACAGATTTTCTTTTTTTTTTTTAATCAACCCTATTGTAGAGCTAGCATTTTGCTAGCTCTGTTGGGAATTTAAAAGGAAGGCAGCATATCAAGTGTTTTCAAGGAGCCCTTTACACTCTTTTTCTTTTTAAAGGTTTTTGCAAGGCAAATGGAGTTAAGTGGCTTGACCAAGGCCACACACCTAAGTAATTATCAAGTGTCTGAGGACGGATTTGAACTCAGGGTACTACTGACTCCAAGGCAGGTGCTTTATCCACTACGCCACCTAGCCGCCCCATATTCTTAAAAATTATTGGCAACCTCCCCAAAAGTTTTTTGTTTTTGTGTGTTACATATGTTTATAGTTACTATGTTGGAAAGAAACACACCTTAATATTATTAGAGATAGTGAAGTGGTGCAGTAGATAGCACTGGGTTTTAAGTCTGGAAGACTTGACTGAATTAATTTCCTGACCCAGGTATCTACAAGCAAACTTGGGCAAACTGTCTAATCTTTGTCAGTCTCAGTTTCCTCATCTGTAGAATGAGGATAATAGTAGCACTAACCTCAGAGGAATAGTGTGAGGATCAAATGAGGTAAAATGCCTTGTAAACCTTGAAATGTTATAGAAATTAACATAATCCTGATCTCACAGTCACTCTGAAAGGGTCTAGGGTATGCCTGTACCAATATGCTATTTCTATTCCTCAAATCTGCAAATTATTCTTTTTCTGAGTTCACAGTTTACAATGCAAGATGAACATTTGATTGGAAAAGGTATTACAGAATGTGACTCAAAGAGTCAAGCATTTAAACATATATAGTTCTTATCTGTATTTACAACATGACATTTTGAGAAATGCTTTGCACATTTGAGGTGGTTTTCTTACCCCCCCTCCCTTAAAATGAATTTAGGGAGAGGAGGGATAGAGCTATGAAGAAGAAATGAGAAGGTTTTCTGACATAAAGTGATAATAGGAATGTGGTTGGGGCCATATTGAGAAAATAAAGATATTCATATTCTAGGTGGATAGTAAAATGATACTAGCTAGCAAGCAGCTTTGGCATAATGGAAAGATAGATAGATAGACTTTTGGTAAATAGTCCAGTTAAGTCAACACATATTTATTAAATGTTTATTATACAAAAAAGATACAAATGAAATAAAAATGAAAGACTATATACATTGTAATGGAATTCTTCTTCAAAGGAGGTTAAAAAGGAAGTTGCCTTGGGTATGATGTTAAAGTCCTTACCTGAGCACTTCCTCAAAATGCAGATTGCTAAAGAAACATTGATAGGAAAAAGATTCCCCTAGGACATAGGGATCTTATGTGATAAGGAGGCTTGGGACTGGATTCAAAGTCCAGCTCTCATATTTATGTGACCTTGAGCTTTTTCACATATATAATCAGGATATTATTTTCAGAACATACATCACAAAGCAGTCATGAAGAAAGTCTTTGGAGAACTTAAGGTGCTATAGAATCAAATACAGAAATGAATTATTATTACTAGGAAGTAGAGAATGACTAGCTAAGTTGAAATAACCTTGCTCCCAAGACCTTTTGGTCAGACTGTTTTTACAAATTGATAATGACTCATTCAAACTAAGACATTATTTGTAAACTTTTGTATTTTATGAAAATAGTGGTGTTTATTATGAATTGAATGGAATTGGGAACCAGGTTAGAGGTAACAACTTTGTGACACTTTTTGGTGCCTAAGTCTTTCATTGACTGAGGTCACTTCCATTTTTAAATACTGGAGCTGTGGTGGATCACCAATAAAGGTGGAAGAGACTGGATTCTGAATTTAGATCCAGAGAAAAGATATGAAAATCAAACTTCTTTTTCCTTTTTAGATTATTGTTTTTAATGAGGAGATAGATAAGGAAATTCCTAAAATTCTTTTCAACTCTAACATCTGCAGTCTCTATTTGAGTATTTATTGTGCAAAATCCCTTTCAGATCCCAACACTTAATACCTGTGTGACTACAGACAAGGTACTTAACCATTGTGTGCCTCAGTTTTCTCATTTCTAAAATGGGAATAATAATAGCACCTACCTATGAGACTTGTGTTCACAAAATGAAATATTTGTAAATTGCTTTGCAAATCTTAATAAATTCTATCATCATCATCATCATCATCATCATGTAAGTTCCCTTTTAACTCCAAAATTCTATGTCTTCAGACTTTTTCAGCTCAAAAACTATATATCATAAGATCTGTTGCAATTTTAATTTTTCTTCTAACTTTCTAGTTTCTTCACTCAATCTCTGACATTCTATATTCTGAAGAAATTCTGACATTCTGTTTTGTTCCAAGTCGCCTAGTTCTAATTTATCATGTCCTAAGATTCTTTTCAGCTCCAACTTTGTCTTATATTGTTGGAATTAACATTTTTTTTAATTAATTGGAATTGTTTTTACATTATGAATGTTTACAGATTATTTCCACTTTGTGAGAGGTCTCATTGTTAAGCTAAGCAAAATCAATAGTGAAAGTTCATCAAACACATCTGAAACACTTCTTCCCTCATTTTTGTATTAAAAAATGAATAGACTATTAT
The DNA here is from genome assembly GCF_037893015.1 of Macrotis lagotis. Classification (NCBI taxonomy): domain Eukaryota; kingdom Metazoa; phylum Chordata; class Mammalia; order Peramelemorphia; family Peramelidae; genus Macrotis; species Macrotis lagotis. Next base: position 70,253,261 of record NC_133660.1, read on the forward strand.
CCCTTCCATTGTGTATCATTTAAAAAAAGGAAAAACAAAATTTTTTTTGTAACAAATATTCATACAAAAAATTTCTCAATGGCTATATGTAAAAACATATATATGTATATATATTTTATATATATATACATATATATATATATATATATATATATATATATCTATGTCTCATTAGGGACCCTAAATCCACCACTTCCTTGTTGTAGATAAATATTCTATCATCAGTCTTAGAATCTGTTCTGTTGATCATAGTTCTTACGGTTTTCAAAGTTGTTTGCTTTTTTAAAGTGTTGTGTCCTTGTATGAATTGTTCTGGTTTTGCTCATTTCATTCATTAATTTATAAAAATCCTCAAAATTGTTCACTTTTAAGATATAGTATAACCAATTTCATGGGAGTGCTGACTCTTGTGACAGTTCATACAAATTTTTATGTCTCTGAAATCATCTCTTTGTTTCAATTTGTTTAGCCAATCCTCAACAGATGTGAACAGATATCCCCTACTTTCCAGGTGTTTTTTGCTACCACATAAAGAGCTGCTATAAATATTTCTGTACATAAAAATCTTTTCCTCTTTCTTTGATCTTTTTGGCAGTGATCAAAAAGTACATTATTGAGTAATTTTACATTATTACTTTCTAGAATGGTTGTGTTCATTAACAAATCTACCTACAGTACATCAGTGTATCTATTTTTCCAGAAGCCACATTTAAAATTTTATCAATTTTCTTGTTATCTTTACCATGTCAATGGTTGTGAAGTAGAATCTTAGAATTGTTCTGATTTGCATGTCTCCAAATCAGTAGAGATTTGGAGTATTAATAGCCTGGGATGTTTTTGTATTCCATGACAACTGCCTGTTCATTTCCATAAACTGTTTATAATTTGGGAAAAGCTCTTTTTTTGTAAATTTAAATAGTTCCATATATATTATTGTGTAAACCTTCATTTTATATAATTTAAATTATCCATTTTTTATCTTTTGTGTATCTTTTTCCTTGTTGGATTTGAAAACTTTTTTTTGTTCTATTTATCTGGTGGGAAATTTTTTAACCTATTTCTTTAATTGGTTTTGACATGACCTTTTGATGATGTTTGTCCTTCTCTTGAAGAGGACCATGACATAAGGGAGGTGATGCCATAACAAGCATATGAGTTAGATTTGAGTGAGGGATTGCTGTGCTAAGTCACCAACCTCACTTTCTTCTCCAGAGCCATCTGGGTCCAATAGTCAGACATGAATCAGAGCACCTGGAGATGGTCTTTTACAACCAGGTCAGATTTTCATTTGGGCTATAATGTGTGAAGTGTTGGTCTAAATCTAATTTCTTTTATAGTGCTGTCCAATTTTCCCTGCACATATCCGAGTTCTTTATATTTTTTGAATATTAGGGTATAAATACACTTGCTTCTTGTATATATATCTAATCTATTTCACTGATGGATCTCTCTACCTTTTAACCAAATTAAATAAGCAATACTGCTTTCTAGTATAGTTTTGAGATCTGGCACTTCAAGGCCCCCTTTGTTTCTATTTCTTTTTATTATCATTCTTGAGATTCCTGATCTTTTCCTCCTCTGTATCAACTTAAGTATTATGCTTTTTTTCTGGTTGTTTAATTCTTTGGTAGTTTAATATGGCATTGAATAAGTAACCTAATGAAGGGAGTATTGTCATTTTTTTTTGTTTTTACCTATGTATGAGCAACTAATAGATTTCCATTTATTTGCTTATTTGTTTATTTATCATGATGCAATGGGGTTAAGTGATTTGCCAAAGGTCAACAGCTAAGTCAGTGTTAAATGTGAGGTCAAATTTGGACTCAGGTCCTTCTGATTTCAGAGCTGGTGTTTTATCTACTATGCTACCTAGCTGCCCCTAGATTTACACTTATTTAGATCTGTATTTCTGTAAAGTTTTTTAATAATTTAAATACAATTATAATTCTTGATTGTATCTTGAACAGTAGACTAAAGTATTTTGCATATTTTATAGTGATTTTAAATGGAATTTTTCTTTCTCACTGAGAAATTTTATTGGTATTATGTTGAAATGCTGATGATCTGTGCATATTTGTCATTTGCAGACATTGTTTCAACTAATTTTTTAAAGAGATTTTTATTTTTTTGAATTTCACAATTTTCCCCTAATCTTACCCCCGCCCCAGAAGGCAGTCTGTTAGTCTTTACATTGTTTCCATGGTATGCTTTGATCTAAGATGAATGTGATGAGAGAGAAATCATATCCTGAAGGAAGAAACATAAATAGCAAAATTACCTAATAAAATAACATTGTCTTTAAATTAAAGGCAATAGTCTTGGGTCTTTGTTTAAACTCCACAATTCTTTCTCTGGATAAAGATGATATTCTCCATCGCAGATACCCTAAGATTGTGCCTAATTGTTGTACTGATGGAATGAGCAAGTTGACCATCACCCCCATGTTGATATTGGGGTGTACAATACTCAATTAATTTTTTAGTTAATATTTTAGTATTCTTTAAGTATACTATCTTATCATCTGCATAAAGGGATACTTATGTTTCTTCTTGACCTGGAGTCATTCCTTCAATTTCTTTTTCTTATTGCTGTAGCCAGAATTTCTAGTACTTCTGTATTTCTCTGAAAATAAGACCAGGTCTTAAATTAATTTTTACTCCAAAAGACACATTTCAGGGGATGTCTAGGGATAAGTAATCATTCTTGCGGGAATCATTATTTGATCTATTCTCTCTGCAAGTAAGTTCTTCATGTCTTTAGTGTGGTGAATGCCAGCTAAATCCAAGACTAGGAGATCTTTTTGACCACCCTGTAAAACAAGTGACAGCATTAAATTGACCGCTTCTTTATAAGTGCTTGTATGTGTCAGGCTTTTTTGATTTGAAAAACATGAATGCTTGATATACATTCATTGCTATCTTTCTTGCCCTTAGTGATGATTAGAGGTGAGGCTTTTCTTTCCATCCAGATGTTATCATTGCTCATGTTATTATTCTTGTTGTGTCTGTATTGAAATTGGTCATTCAGCAGTAAGTTTTGAGTTCACCTGTTTGCTTTTTACCTCTAGTACAAAGGTACCCACTTGGATATTTATAAATTCTTAATTTTAATTTATATTATCATTTATTTTAAGTATTAATATCAATAATATTATTTATTTATTAATATTATTTTATAATTCAACAAATTTGTCATGTGTTATGACAGACATACCACTGGCTGATGATCTTACCTGGGGCTTATTTTTGAGGTAGGACTTTTAATACAAGCATCTTGAAAAAATCATGCTAGGGCTTATCTTCAGGAAAATATGGTACGTCAGATGGAAAAGATGACAATGGACACCATTGTTTCACTATTGAATTGATTGGAAAGAATTCTTGTTTATCTCCATTATAAAACAATGGTAGCTTTTAGTTTGAGATATACTATATATCATTTTAAGGAGAGATCCATTTATTCTTATATTTTCTAATCATGTTGAAGAGAAGTGGATGTTGCATTTTCTCAAAGACTTTATGCATCTCTTGAAAACATGTGATCTTTATTTGATTTTGTGATTAACAACTTTGGATTCCTCAAATCCATTCTAGTCATAGAGTACAATCCTTTTTACTTGTAAATATGCATTCATCTATGTTCATTAGAGGTATAATTTTCTTTTTTCCTGCTTTGATTCTCTGTGGTTTATATGTCAAGATCATATTTGAGAATTTGTTGGGATTCTCTTTTTTTATGCATGATTTTACCATTTACATAATATCACAATTAATTGTGTTTTTTTTGATAGATTCACTTGTGAATTCATTTGATCTTCTAAATTTTTTCTTTGTAAGTCTTTCCTTTATGGTTTCTTTGATTTCTTCCTCTGGAATCAGATTGTTTAAATTCATTCTTTCTTGTTTATTTTAATTTGCCTATTTTTGTATTTTTGAAATATTCATTTATTTCATTTAAGTTAGGTTTTTTGTTGGAATATAATTGGGCAAAATAGTTTCTAAGTTATGTCTTATTATTAATTTATTGTGAATTCCTTTTTAATTTTTGATACTGGTAATTTGATTTTCCTCTTTTTTTAGCCAAAAAACCTAATGATTTATCTATTCTATTTCCCCTAAGAAATATCAAATCTTAATTTAATTTTTATTGTTTTTATCCTTTTAATTTTGCTCGTTAATTTATTTGAATTTAAGGATGTCTCTCTTAATACTTAGTTGTGGTTTTAAATTTTTATGCTTTTTTTTAAGGTTTTTGTAAGGCAGATGGGGTTAAGTGGCTTGCCCAAGGCCACACAGCTAGGTAATTATTAAGTGTCTGAGACCAGACTTGAACCCAGGTACTCTTGACTCCAGGGCTGGTGCTTTATCCACTATGCCACCTAGCTACCCCTATTTTGATGTTTTTCTAGTATTTTTATTTACATTCTCAATTTGGCAATATGATTTTCCTCTATTTTGTTAATGCAGGTGTTTAGAGATTTGTATTTTCCTCTAAAAATTGCTTTGGTTGCATCTCCCAAATTTTGTAATATTATTTCATTGTAGTTAATATTATCTTTAATGAAATTATCTAGCATTTGTATGCTTTGTTTTTTTAATCCACAATTCTTTAAGATAGGTTATTTAAGTCTCCAGTTGCTTTTTAACTTTTTAGTGGCCAAACTTTAATCTAATTTTTTGTATTTGTTGGTGAGAATTTATATCCTCAGAGCTGACCAAATTTGTAAAACATGTACAGTTGAAAAATATGTACAGTCCTTTCTATTTCCATTCAACAATCACCACTGCTTTATCATACCTAAGTTTTCTAAAATTCTATTTTGGTTCTTAACTTCTTGTTTACTATTATTTTTGGATATGTGTTTATATTAGGTTTCTATACCACTAATGGGATAAATCAAGAAAATCCTTCTTTTAGGGGGCTTAGCCCTACCTGATCTAAAATTATATTATAAACCATCAATCATCAAAACTGTTTGGTATTGTCTAAGAAATAGAGTGGTGGACCAGTGGAATAGACTAGGTGCAAAAGCAGGAAACGATTATAGTAATCTGCTGTTTGATAAACCCAAAGAGTCCAGCCATTGTGATAAAAACTCTCTCTTTGATAAAAACTGCTGGGAAAATTGGAAGTTAGTATGGAAGAAACCTAACACCCTTTACCAAGATAAGATCCAAATGGTTACAGGATTTAGACAAAAAACAATACTATAAGCAAATTAGAAGATCAAGGACTAGTTTATCTTCAGATCTATGGAAAGGGGAGCAGTTTATGACTAAGGAAGAGTTGGAGAACATCACCAAAAACCAATTAGATGATTTCGATTACATTAAATTAAAGTTTTTGCACAGATAAAACAACTGTAACCAAGATCAAAAGAAATGTAGTAAATTGGGAAACAATCTTTACAGCCAATGATTCTGACAAAGGACTCATTTCTAAAATATACAGAGAACGGAATCATATTAAAAAAAAGCCATTCCGGGCGGCTAGGTGCCGTAGTGGATAAAGTACCGGCCCTGGAGTCAGGAGTACCTGGGTTCAAATCGGGTTTCAGACACTTAATAATTACCTAGCTGTGTGGCCTTGGGCAAGCCACTTAACCCCATTTGCCTTGGGAAAAAAAAAACCCTTAAAAAATAAAAAAAAAGCTATTCCCCAACTGACAAATGGTCAAAGGATATGCAAAGGCAATTTACAGATTAGGAGATCAAAGCAATCCATAGCCATATGAAAAGTTGCTCTAAGTCATTAATTATTAGAGAAATGCAAATCAAAGCTTCTCTGAGGTACCACCTCAAACCTTTCAGACTGGCCAATATGACCAGAAAGGACAATGATCATTGCTGGAAGGGTTGTGGGAAATCTGGGACACTATTACACTGTTGGTGGAGCTGTGAACTTATCCAACCTTTCTGGAGAGAAATTTGGAACTACGTCCAAAGGGCAACAAAAATGAGCATACCCTTTGATCCAGCAATACCACTACTGGGTCTATAATCTGAAGAGATGATGAAAAAGGGTAAAAACATCACTTGTACAAAAATATTCAAAGCAGCCCTGTTTGTGGTGGCAAAGAATTGGAAATCAAGTAAATGTCCTTCAATTGGGGAATGGCTTAACAAACTGTAGTATATGTATGTCATGGAACACTATTGTTCTATTAGAAACCAGGAGGGATGGGATTTCAGGGAAGCCTGGAGGGATTTGCATGAGTTGATGCTGAGTGAGATGAGCAGAACCAGAAAAACACTGTACACCCTAACAGCAACATGGGAGTGATGATCAACCTTGATGGAACTTGCTAGATCCATCAGTGCAACAAGCAGGGACAATTTTAGGCTGTCTGCAATAGAGAACACCATCTGTATCTAGATATAGAGCCGTGGAGTTTGAACAAAGTTCAAGGACTATTCCCTTTAATTTAGGGGAAAAAAAACAGATATCTTATTGTCTGATCTTGTTATCTCTTATACTTTTTGTTTCTTCCTTAAGGATGTGATTTCTCTCTCATCACACTCAATTTGGATCAATGTACAACATGGAAACAAAATAAAGACTGACAGATTGCTTTCCATGGGGGGAGGGGGAGTAAGATTGGGAGAAAAATTGTAAACCTCAAAACTCAAATAAAAAAAAGAAAATCCTTCTTTTAAATATTTAGAAACTATACTATGGGGGAACATATGGGGAACAAAATCACTTCATTGTCAATCTTTCCTCTTAGCAAAATATAGTTTTCCTTTCTATCCCTTTTGATTAAGTATATTTTTGCCATTGTTTTATCTAAAATCATCCTTGTTTCTCTGCTTTATTAGTTTAGCTGACATAGCTCCATCCCCTTATTTTAGCCTTGTGTAAATGTCTTTTTTATAAAGAACATATTGTTGTATTTTTGCTTTTTAATACTTTCTGCTAACCTCTTCTGTTTCATGGTCATCATAGTTAATAGTTTAATGTCTTTCCATTTTCCAATCTCATACTTTTTTTTAAAACTCTATACTATTCTTTCCCTTTTTAGTTCATTATTTTTTCTGTTCCTCCCCCTTTAACCTTCTCTTTACCCTCTCCAAGCCTAAAGTTGTTTTATTTATGACTAATCCTGCCCTGAATCTACCCTTTCTCTTATAGTTCTCTTTCCCCACTTCCTGTACTTATCATATCTCTGTTTAATTTAAAGTGTTTCTACACCAAACTGTATTCCTTCCTTGTCTGCACTTGCACAACACAATTATGTTTTAAGAACTTCTTCCATTTTCTCTTAATATAGCTTCTCTATCCAGATCCTTTTCTTTTTAAATATATCTTCAAAACTTAACAGTAGATCTTCTGTTTCAGTTGTCTGTCTCAATACCTTCTAAGATTAACTTTACATTTCATCTGTATAAAATCTCTTTGTATTTTTCCCATTTAGCTACATATTTTTTCTTAAATTCCATATTTATATTTAAAATTTTTTTAGACTATTTTTTCACCATCAGAAAAATTTGAAAACCTTCTGTTTCATTGTAGGTTAATTTTTTTTTCTCCTAGAATTATTCTCCATTGCCAAATAAATTATTTTAGATGTTTGTCTTTTACTTTTTGGAATATTTCATTCTATGTTCTCTGCTCCTTCAAAAATGATAGCTTGTAAATCTCATGGAGATCTTGTTTGTGGTTCCTTGGTAATTGATTTCTTTTTTTCTGGAGGCTTATGTTTTTTTTCATTTGTGATTTCATCAGAATTTTGACAATGACATCCCTGGGAGTTTTTAATTTGGGGTTTCTTTTAGGAAGTGTTTGGTAGGTTCTTTCCATTTTCCCATTTTCTTGTATTATGTCTGGACAATTTTCTTTAATATGATATCCAGTTGTTTTCATGGATTTCAGGTAATACAGTGATTTTTAAAGTAATTTCTCCTTTATCTGTTATTCAGATCAGTTGTTTTTCTTTTATTTTTTCATTCTTTTTTTACTTTGCTTCTTTAAGAATTTTGTTGGGGTGGCTATGTTGCACAGTGGATAGAGCACCGGCCCTGGAGTCAGGACTACCTGAGTTCAAATCTGGCCTCAGACACTTAATAATTACCTAGCTGTGTGGCCTTGAGCAAGCCACTTAACCCCATTGCCTTGCAAAAACCTAAAAAAAAATTTTTTGTTGTATCCTGGAGTCAGTCATTTCTTTAATATCTTTTTTTATACTCCTATCATTTTTTCAGATACTTCTAATTATTCTTGTGGGAAAATTATTTTTTCTTTCTGGTTTTGATTATGTTTTTTCAAGGTAGTTTCTTCTAGCTTTGCTTGTGCCTTGTTTATCTCTGGCAACAAAAAAATCACTTTTTTCCTTCTTTAATGTTCATTTTTATTGATGAGGCCTCAGAAACTGAGGTCTGAGTCTTCTATACTCTTGGGAATCAAATCAGTTTGAAGACTTTTTCCTTACCTTGTGTTCTTCAGGCTTTTTTCTTAACCATGGGCATGTTTTCCCATAGTTAAATGAAGTCTTTTTCTTTGGATGGGGAGAAAGACTAAGGATAAACTTTAAATTCTCATTTAAATCTGGGGATACCTTCCTATAAGTGGGAGTGTTAAGATCTTTTTCTTGAGTGGGAAGGATAAAGGTCATTGTTCTTTTTTTTAAAATTCAGCTTTAGTGGAGGCTTTCCCCCCTCTGTAATGAATTTTTACCTTAGTGAAATTTGTCAGTTTTACCTTAGTCCCTTGGGATTTTTTTTTCTCCTGAGGCAGTTGAAGGGTTTTTTTTTTTTTGATCAACTGTCAACTGGAGCTTAGCCTTTTTTTTAGCTTCAAACTGAGATGTGAACAAATTATATTACAGAAATTTAAAATCTGAAATCTCAAAACAAAAACAAGTTTTCAAGCCCATCAAGAAACAATAGACTTCCTAATTTTGATACCTAATATAAATCTCAGTATGGCATAGAATGAATTTTGGTGGCTAAGAGAAATAGGAAGAGATACCAAATGACTGATAATTGAATTTCTGCTGGAGACCCTCAGGCAAAGTATGGTTGAGAACAGCTTCTGATTGCATTAACAACTTAAATCCACTCTCTATTCAAGGCACCATGCCACCTATTATTGAGAGACAAGCCAGGAAACCTACTGTAAAGCCTCCTGCAACTGAGCCCTCTCTCTCAATAGGGATGGTAAGAGACTGTGTGCCATACCAGTTAGCCAGAACTAGTCATGAGACCAGCCAACAAGAGTGACTATGGATGGGAAACTTGTGCTTCTAGCAGGTGTGGAAGGCAAAGGGAATTTTGCAATGACCTAAAGAGTTTGCAATGTTTTGTTTACCAGTGAAAAAGTATAGCTATATATGTATAATGTAGAAGTTTGCCTTCAATTAGAGGAGAAAATGAAAAAAACTTGGAAAATATCCCTCAAGGAGAAAAAAAAAGAACTCTTTGAAAGACTGAGGGAAGGGGAACAAAAATGCTTTAAAGAGAGAGAGAGACTTTGAAGAGGCAGAGGTGAATCCTAACCTGCATCAGGAGATTGGAAGATTTAAAGGATGTGACCCAGAAAAATGAAGGCTTGTATCTATGAAATAGGTAAAAAACTTCCCCCAAAGTGTAACTAGATGCTAATAGGTGGAAGCAACTTCATTGGTTCCAAGGAACCAAATTAGTGATGAGTAATCCACTGCCATTAGGAAAGGTGTTATTACAGATTTGAGAATTCTGATGCTTAGGGACTCCCTTTCACAAGAACAACAGAGGCAGCTGCTTGTAGTGTCCAGCAGGTAATGTGTTAAACAGGTAAACCTGTTACACTGTAAGCTCCTCTTTAGACTGTAAGTTCCATGAGGACTGGGACTATGTTTTTGCTTCTTTTGTATCCCTCCTTTTAGCACAATGCCCAATACATAGTAGGTACTTAATATAGTTTGATGGATTCATTTGGGGACATATGATATGACCAAAAGGAGCCCAATATCCCTAAAATTGATGAAATAAGGAGTTTCAAAAGAGAAAGAGTGATTGGTAATTAAGAAAATAGTATTTGAGAACCCTATTCAAATTCATAGGCCACTTAGTATAAGAATGATAATAATGATAACTAAAATTTGTAGTCTTTTCAGGTTTACAAAATGCGTTGCACATCTCATTTCCTATACAGAGTGTTCCAAAAATCTTAGTGCAATTTTCAGCTCTATCAGATTGCAAATACTACCTTCTTCTACTCTGTGCCATATTCAGATCTAGAGGTACAATACTAAAGTAAGTGAATCATTGCCCAAAATTTGGAAGACTTTTGTTTCTTGATGGGCTTAGATATTTGTTTTTCTCTTGTTTCAGTCTCACAATATGATCAACCCACCTTCTTTTCTAGCCATGATAACAAAATCATTATTGATTTTATAAATTTACCAAATTCCTCTATCATCTTTCCCCTTGATTAAAATTTAAGCTCCATGAGAGCAGAGTCTGGTGTTACTGTTGTTGAATACCCAATGCATCTTGTAGTGTGTTGAAAGTAATAAATACTTAATAAAATTTTTTGCATTAAACAGGATTGAAGAGTTATAGAATTTCAGAGTAGACCATCTAATTCAAACCCTTTACTCCCTTTTTTGTTGTTATTGAGTTGTTTTTCAGTCATGTCTGATTCTTTTTGACTCTATTTGGGTTTTTTTGGACAAAGATATTAGAGTGATTTGACTGTTCCTTCTCTAGCTCATTTTACATATGAGAAAACTGAGTCAAACAGTGTTTAAGTGACACACTCAAGTTTGCATAGCTATTAATGTCTGAGGTCAGATTTGAACTCATGAAGATTAATCTTCCTGACTTCAGGCCTGGCACTCTTAAACTTGGGAGTATTTATGGTGAGATAAAGATTGTGAAGATACTACAATTCACTTTTGTAAAGAACCAGTCCTGAATTCTGGGCATCAGGTGTTTTAACTGAAGATGGCAACCAAATGGTTGTTTTAAACTGAATTCAGGGGTGACAGACCAGTCCCCAGTTTCATGTTCTCAGATTTTTAGATATAGAAACTTCATTTTATCACCTAATAAGGAGTATGTTAAAGCTCTGGGAAATTGATTCATGCTAACCAGAATGTCTTTATAGCATAAGAAATCAGTTCCCCTCATTTATAAATGTTACATTTTTCTGGGGGTGGGGGGAGTTGATCCAAATCGCAAAACAAATCAAAAAGTTGCTTCATGGTCATAGAATCAGAAAAAAATTTGAGATTGTTGCACATAAAGCTAATGTATCATAGAGTAACATCTTTCTTCATTGCAAGAATTTTTTCCCCGTAGGTCACTTGTATTAATTATTTGAAATCAGAGCTCCCTCACTACTGAATAGTAGAAACACTGAAAAAAAAAACAACTCTTGCTTTCCAACTCCCCACACACATCCTTTTCTTAACAGTGTAAACCATCATCTTTTTATTGTGTTTGATATTCACATGTTACAGTTTCCAGGATTACAGTTCATTTTACAGTAGTTTACATTTAGATTTGGTAGCTTCTTGGAAGATAAAGTTTCTCAGCAACCATTTATAAATAATTTTATTCTGGGAAGATTTCCATAGATGATTAAGCCCATATTTTTTATATGATTTCAGGAGGAGAAGGAGAAGAAAGGAAAGGCACCAAGTATAGTAAATGGTTGTTTGATTATGATATGTAATTGCAATGGAAGTAATTTTTTTATTTCACACTGTGGAAATGGTGTGTACTTAGAAAATATTTTAAGTAAATGACTAACACTCCTAGACCCTGAGGAGCAAGCCATGATAAAAAAATTATAACTATCTTTTAATCAACAAGTATTTATTTATCACTTATAAGTGAAGTCATCCCTGCCCTCAGGAAACTTAGAGGAAGGCAACTGGTGGCAAAGCAGACGGAATACTATGTTTGGAGTTAGAAAGAACTGAATTCAAATGTGGCCTTGGATGTCTACTAACTGTATGACCCTGCGCAAGTCACTTAACCCTATTTGCTTCAGTTTCTCTGTCAAGTGGGGATAATAATATAGCCTACTTAGAAAGGCTGTCATGAGGATATAATGAGATAATATATATAAAAAGAGCATAGCATATAGTGGGCACTCTACAAATGTCTGTTCCTTCCCTCTATCCTTTCCTTGCCATTTACAAACTATCTAAAGAAATAACATGTGTATACAAAGTAGATTAAAGAGAAGTTTTTTTGGAGAGAGACTTTAGCATCTTGTGGGATCAGTAATGACTTCATGTCAGAAATGCTGGCTATTTTGAGCTGAACTTTAAAGGGATTTTACGAGATGGAGAGGATGAGAGAAAATGCACTCCTAGGATTATTGTTATTCAGCTGTGTCCAATTCTTCATGACCCTGTAGATCAAACTTTCTGTGGGGTTTTCTTGGTAAAGATACTAGAGTGATTTGCCATTTCCAAAGGATTAAGGCAAAAAGAGGTTAAATAACTTGCTCAGTTGCCCAGGGACACAAATTTAGGAAGTATCTGAAGTTGAATTTGAACTCAGGTCTGATATCAGGGATATGAGACAGCAAAAACTAAAGAGATGGGAGATTGATTATGTAGGGAATAACAAAAAGGCTAATTTGACAGGACCATGGCATGTGAGGAGAGTATTGTGATGGACCAGGAAAGGTAAGATAGATTATAGAGACAGGGTGGTAAAGAACTTTTTTGTTAATATTTTATTTTATTTTTCTAATTACATATTAATAAAAGTTTTTCAACACTCATCCACATGCATATTTGTTATATAATTTTCTTTCACCCTCCTTTCCCAGCAGAAAACAGTCTAGTTAACAATATATATGTACATTTGTGTTTGACATGTTTTCATATTAGTCATTTTTTGTGTGAGGAATTAGGATTAAGGGAAAAGAAAGAAAATCTTAAAAAGTGAACATAGTGTTCATTCAGATTGTGCAGTTTGTTTTTTGTTTTGTTTTGTTTTCTTCATCTGGATGTGGATGGTATTGTCCACAAGAGATCTCCCAGGGTTGTGGAGAAGGATTTTAATTGACAAACTGAATGCTCTTTAAATGACAAACTTATTTGATTCTAAAGGTAAGAGGAAGCCACTGGAATTCATTATAAAGTAGAGATGTGATTTGGTGCTTTGGCAGAAGAGTGGACGATGCACTGGGGAGAGAAGAGGCAGGAGGCAGGAGGATCAATAATTGGACTCTAGTGGAGAGTCCTGTGAGTGGAGAGAAGGGGACAAGTATGGGAGATGTTGTATTGGTAAGAAATGATAAGATTTGGCAACAGAGAGGATGTGGTGCTTCAAACTTTTTTAGCAGATGGTGAACATGAGATTGTATGAGAAAGTGGGGATGATCCTGAAGTTGTGAACTTAGGTGTGTGGAAGGATAATGATGTCCTTGACTGAAATAGGAAAGTTTGGAAGAATTTTGGATGGAAAATAATGAATTTTCATGTTTTGGTTATATTTTTGGTTATATTATATATATTTTACATAATATATATTAAATATATTATATATATATTATATATTTGGTTATATTACCAAGAATAAAAGTCCTCTCTTGCTATAGGATATTTAGTCATGGACCTAAAAAAGAGATATTAATTAGGGATCCTTTTGATGCCACTCCTCTGCTCTTTCCCTATTTCATTTCATTTCAGCAAACATTTATAAATGTCCACCTATGTGAAAGATCTTCTATCACTGGTGACTCAAAGCTCCCTCCTATCCCCCCACAATTCCTGTCTTCCAGAGATTTACATTCTTTTGTGTGAATGAGAGTACACGTTCACGGATAAAGACATATACAGTACATATATATATATATATATATATATATATATATATATATATATATATAAAATTTTAAGATGGGAAACATTCTAATAATATTAATAAAGGGAGTTGGACTCTCATGTGGGAGAATACATTAATTTTCTTCTGTAACTAGCCCATAATCAACTGTCATTGAATTGAAGTACATTGACAAATTCTCTCTCAAAAAAGATTTTAAGTTCTTTCATGTCAATAATAGCAACAAAAAATTGTATCTGGAATACATAAAGCACAGTATTGGATGAAAAGAATTAGTCCTTATCCTGACAAAGATTCTGGTTTAATAGAGGGGTCAGGATAAGTAGATCAATTACTTTAAAAAAATGAGACCTAAGTACCTAGGAGATGTACAAAGTACTATTGTGAGGTCCAAGGGGAGAAAGAATCACCTTCTGGAAATACCAGAGAGGCTTGTGGAGGAGATGACATTGGAGTTAGGCTTCAAACAATGGAATTTGGAGGTGGTGAGTCTCTATGGCTCAGTGGTACAAATTTCTTTATGGGGGATGATAAGGAGTCTGTTTTGTGTCAAGTTTATTTGGAAGGAAGTAGAGGAAGATAAAGATGGAAGAACATGTGTGATGCCTCAAACTTTATTAGCAGCCAGTGCAGGATTTTTTTTTTAAGTTTTCTTAAGGCAAATGGGGTTAAATGGCTTGCCCAAGGCCACACAGCTAGGTAATTATAAAGAGTCTGAGACTGGATTTGAACCCAGGTACTCCTGACTCCAGGGCCAGTGCTTTATCCATTACGCCACCTAGCTGCCCCCGCTGCAGGATTTTAAGAGAAGGCTGAATTTGGGAAGGAAATGGCAAATCATTCCAGTATTTTTGCCAAGAAAACCCCAAATAGGATTATGAAAAGTTGGACACAACTGAAAACAATAGGGAAGAGACTAGAGGTGATAAGAATGGTACACTAGAGTAATTGGTGCCAAGGAGGCTTGGTGAAGTCAGTGGGAGCAGAGGGCATTGGGGAGTTGCTTTACTTTTGGAGTCTGACTGATTGAATATGAATAGTAGGCGACACTAAGGTTTCCATTGTGACTAGGTGATTGTCACCGAGGTAAAGAAATCAAAAAGGAGAACAGGTTTTGAGAGAAAGATGAAAATTCTTAGAGGTAAGAGATAATGTCTTACAGTTTGTATCTCCAAAGGGCCTGGTATAATGCTGTATGTAGAAATGAATGTATTTTAAATTCTTTGAGGGTAAAATGAGTATCTTAGCCCTCAATACATATTTCTTATTTTGTTTTCAGATTAATTCAATTATATGTAATTCTATTACACATATGTAACATATATAATGCAATTGTATATAAATGATATGATATATATATACACAATCACAAAATAATAATAATGACTGAGCATCAGCAATATATGGGATCTGGATTTAGAATATTCCTCATAAAATCATCTACTCCAACCTCTTTATTTTTCAGATGAGGAAATTGAGGCCCATGGAGGTGAAATAACTTGCCTAAGGTCATCTGGTTAGTAAGTAGCCGAGCTGGGATTTCAACCTAGATCCTAAGGCTCCAAATTCCCTACTTTTTCCACCTTCCCACAAAACTTTCAACCATACCATATGGCAGAATTTTATACATTCCAGCTAAATCTTAGTACATTTCTATATTTTCTTAAGAACATGATAGCTTATTCATTGAACAACATAAGTTTTTGTTGTTCTAAATGAGACATAGTATACAGAAATTCTGTTTGCTTTTATTTTTTGTTCCAGCGTTTTAAAAAATTCATTTTTTACAATTATATGTAAAAACAATTTTTAATATTTTTTAAAAAATTGAGCCCCAAATTGTCTCCTTCCCTTCTTCCTATGCTC
The DNA here is from genome assembly GCF_037893015.1 of Macrotis lagotis. Lineage (NCBI taxonomy): Eukaryota > Metazoa > Chordata > Mammalia > Peramelemorphia > Peramelidae > Macrotis > Macrotis lagotis. The sequence goes on from NC_133660.1 coordinate 70,268,917, forward strand.
CATTGAAAAGACAAATATTTTGATTTATCAATATATTTTTGATATGTTGACATGTGTATTCATGCAAAATATATTTCCATGTTAGTAATATTATGAAAGAAAATATAGATTAAAAAACAAGAAAAAAAAGAAAATTTAAAGAAGAGTGTGTTTCTATCTGCATTCAGATTCCCATCAGTTCTTTCTATGGAGATGGATAGTATTTTTCATTAGAAGCCCTTTGGAATTGTCATTATATTGCTGAGAAGAGCTAAGTCATTTACAGTTAATCGTCATATAATATTGCTATTACTGTGTTCACTCTTTTCCTGATTCTACTCCCTTCACTTTGCATCAGTCCATGTCTATCTTCCCAGGTTTTTCTGAAATCAACCTGCTCATCATTTCTTATAACACAATAATATTCCATCCTAATCATATACTACAACTTGTTCAACCATTCCCTATTTGATGACCATTCCCTTAATTTTGAATTCTTTGACAGCAGAAAAAAAAGTTGCTAAAATATTTTTATACAAATAAATTTAAAAATATCTTTAAGGGCACAGACCTCTTAGTAAGGTCTGGGTCAAAGGGATGCATAGTTTTATAGCCCTTTGGGTGTAGTTCCAAATTACTCTCCAGAATGGTTGGATCAGTTCACAGTTTCATTCATAGTGCTTTGATGTCTCAATTTTCCCACATCCCTTTCAGCATTTATTATTTTCCTTTTTGGTTTTTTTGTATTAATTGATCTGATAGAGTAATACCTCAGTGTTTTAATTTGCTTTTCTCTAATCAGTGATGATTTAGAGCATTTTTTTAGGATGACTATACATAGCTTGAATTTCTTCATTTGAAAATTGCCTGTTCATATCTTTTGACCACTTATCAATTGGGGAATGATTTATATTCTCATAAATTTGACTCAGTTTTCTATGCATTTGAGAAATGATGTCTTTATCAGAGAAATTTCCTTATAATTTTTTCACAGTTATGATTACTGTTTATTTCCCTCCTCTCTTACTCCTTTTCCCCAGTTCCCCCTCAAAAGTGTTTTACTTCTGACTTCCTTCTCCAATCTGCCCTTGCTTCTATCAGTTCCCTTACTCTTTCTCTTATTTTATTTCCTTCCTACTTTCTTGTAGGGTAATATAAATTTCTATACCCAACTGAGTATGTATGTTATTCTCTTTTTGAACATGTCACAGCATGTTTAAAACAAACAGATAAAAATCAACAAAACAAAGGCTATCAACCTGTTAATATGCTAACTTAAGTAATATGAATTTTCAATAGTGGTGAGAAATTTAATAAGCTGTTAAGCTGCAAGGAAAGGGGCTACTCAATTAATTACCTTAACTTTTATCAGGAACAACATCTATATTTTTATATAATTGTGGAATGAAGTACATTGTTATAAAATGAACTTTCTTTAACACCATCCTCCTATTGGTGCTAAATGATTGTGAGCTCCTAGTGATTACTTGCCAGTGGAAAAAAAAGGAATTTTTGAGGCACATATATTTAAAGAATGTGGTAGTCTAGTCATATAGTGAGATAGAAAGACAACTGATAGATAACTCAAGAGACACTTTCATATACCTTAGATCTTATCTGCACCAGAGAAAACTTCCTTTATGGAGAATTTATGGAAAGACATGGATGAAAATTGGGCAATATGGGAGAGAGGGTGCCAGATAAGTTTTGACCTGCAACAGTGGATTGTCTATAAAATTCTAAGATCAGAGTAAACCTATATAATAGCCTCATTCTTCCTATTTGAGAAGCAAATTTGATTCAGCCAGAAATATTGAATACTGTGCAAAAGACAGTCTACTTGAACTTGTTTGTTAGAAAGTAAAAATTTATGTATCCTAAGCTGAAATAATCTATTTTTTCAAGAAATAAAAAATGCTTAGGTAGTGTTTTTTTTTTTTTGCAGGGTTAGATGAATCATCTTAATGAGGCCAGCAGCTAGAATAATGAAGCATTAAACAATCCTTCAGCAAAGACATTCCCAGCTGGTTGCTGTGTCAGAGCTTTCTTCATTGTATTTTCTAACATAAATACTATACTTTAGTTCTTAAGGACTTCTAATTGATAAAGAACTTATAGCTAATAAAAATTTAAAAGTCCAATTTTATGCTCCACCTCTTGCCACGAATTCTAAAGGGAAATGTTGATGAATCTTTCTCTTGGATAAGAGATTTTTAAATTTTCAGTTAGTCTTTTTAAAAGTAATATTTTATTTTTCCCCAATTAACATGCTAAAATAATTTTCAAAATATTTTTTAAAAGTTTCTTTTTTTTTTTTTTTACAAGACAATGGGGTTAAGTGGCTTGCCCAAGGGCCACACAGCTAGGTAATTATTAAGTGTCTGAGGCAGGATTTGAACTCAGGTCCTCCTGACTCCAGGGCTGGTGCTCTATCCACTGTGCCACCTAGCCAGCCCATGACATTTTCATATAAGTCATTTTGTGTAAGAAAACTCAAAAAAGGAAGGAAGGAAGAAGCAAAGAAAGAAAGAAATATATCATGCTTCAGTCTATTCAGAAAGAATCACATGTTTTTCTGGAAGCATATAGGATACTTCATCATGAGTCCTTTGGAATTTTCTTGGATTATTCTATTGCAATATTGTTGTTATTGTGTATAACATTGTTCTCCTAGTTTTGTTTACTTTACTTTGCATCAGTTCATATGAGTCTTTCAGATAAAAGACTTTAAAAACTAATTGCTCATATTCAGATCAATAAATAATCATTAAGTGCTTGCAACATGTAAAGCACTGCTCAAATACAGTTTATAATTTAGTAGAAAGAATGTAGACCCCTAGAGGGGAAAGAATGCTTGTTTGTTTTTTTCCATTGTGTCCTTGACCTTTAGGATAGTGCTTATCACATGGTAGGGGCTTTATAAATTCTTGATAAAAGGAGATATATATGTAAATAACTAATGCAAAACAAATCACTGTAAAGGTGATAATAGTATGTTAGGAAATTCATAAGCAGGATAACTTTTTTTTTTTTTGCAAAGCCAAAAGGGTTAGGTGGCTTGCCCAGGGTCACATAGCTAATTAGGTATTACAGGTCTGATTTGAACTCAGGTCCTCCTGACTCCAGCATCACCTAGCTGCTGGAGGGATCAGAAGTGATTTCATGGAGGAGATGGTGTCTAAACAGTATCTTGAAGGATAGAGAGGAATTTCAATAGGCAGAATTTGGAAGGGGACAGGTGGAAGAGATGAAAGCTTGGGATCTGTTTGAGAATTGTTTGTTAATTGATAAAAGCATAAGATACATGAAGGTTGGTAGTGGAACCAGATAAGGAAATATGAACATATTGTAGAAGGTTTTGCATATTGACAGGCAATGGGGATTCATTTAAAAGTATTTAAACACTGAAGTCCTATGTTCAGATCTAGGTATTAGGAAGATTAATTTGATCAGCATGCTGACATGAATTGGAATGGAGGCAAACTAATTAGAAAGTCTCACAGTGTTATAGATGAAAGACAAATTGGACCTGAACTAGAGTAGTGTAGTGGGAATGGAAAGGAGAGGACAGATGGAAAAGAGAGAACTGGAAAGATTTAGAGTTAATAACTGGGATAGTTTATAAAGGAAAGAGGATAAAATCATTGAGATTCTAATAATGGGATCCAGGCAAAGGGTAGCACCATTGCCAGGGATAGGGATTTCAGGAGGAAGTTCAGGTTTTGGGGGACGAAGTGATTGATTTCAAGAAAGTCCAAAGCTTTCCTCTAATTTCTTTTTCTGTTCTTTACAGCAACTATCAATATTCAAATAGGAGGAACATGTAGTAATCAGATTTGTATGAACTGGGAGGCATTGGGGAAAATGTTGAATTTAGTCTGGGAATGAGATATCAAATCCTAGGTCTTGTCTCTTACTAACTATATGACCTTGTCCAAGTCACCTAACCCCATGGACCATAATTTCCTAAATAACAAAATGAAGAGTGTTGGACTAGATCACTTATAACTACTGCCCCATCATTAAATATATGATCTTTTAATGCATTTGCACATGTCACAGACCCCTCTTGTAGTGAGGGAATTCCCTTGCCTAGATAGTATCAAGTTGCTATGATATTGCTGCTGCTCCTCACTTTCTGCTCCTTTTGTGATTGGGAATATGCAAAAGTAATGGAGATTAGAAGGATATCAAAGTATTATTGGAGAGAAATAGTTATTATGGGGACTTTTGATATAATAATAATAATAATAATAATAATAATAATAATAATAATAGCTTTTATTTGCTTATCTTCAAATGACTCTTGGGACTATTCAAATAAATTGTGACTAAAGAACTTAATAAACTTCTTTGGACTCTATCCATACCCCCCAAAAAATATTAAGGGAAGATAAAATCAGGCAGAAACTTGAGAGAATTATAAAATAATGGCTAGTGTCCTATTAATTTTCTGATCCTCATGGGATTTAAATCAGTGGTTCTATACTTGAATCCTGGCTTCACTTGTTACCTGTGTGATGTAACAAATTGTTTCTAAGCTTTTTGAGTCTTCTAAAGTGATGTAGAGGGGCAGCTAGGTGGTGCAGTGGATAAAGCACTGGCCCTGGAGTCAGGAGTACCTGGGTTCAAATCCAGTCTCAGACACTTAATAATTAACTGGCTGTGTGGCCTTGAGCAAGCCACTTAACCCCATTTGCCTTGCAAAAACCTAAAAAATAAATAAACAAATAAATAAAGTGATGTAGAAGCCCTAATCATGTGATCTTAAGCATTTTCTTTTCCCTATAGTTTGCTTAGATAAGGCATTTGTTCTGCGTCCCTCCTTTGTCTATCCACTCACTACTTGAATGTATTCTCATCTGGGAGCATAATGAATATATTGCTTCCAATGGAAGGCACATTTCTTAAAGTCACTTTCTTGGTGACCTTAGTGACTTTTGCACTTAGCATAGTACTTTGGGTACAGTGGATGCTTAGCAAATGCTTATTGAATGGTTATACAACTAATTAGAGCAAAAACTTTTCATTTGAAGGAGAAAAAATAGTTTTCATGTTGGCTGCTCCTTCCATTCATTCATTTCATTCATCCAGCCCTACTCTGAACATAGAGCTGTATGTGCTTATTTTTATTGAATTTGTTCTTATGTTCTGGATTTTTTTCAATTTTATCTTATTTGTACAGTTATTTATCTTATTTAATGGTTATTTACATGTAGTCTACTTCATTAAATGGTGAGTTCCTTGAGAGCATGAACTACATTTTGCCCTTCTTTGTTCTCAGCACAGTAACTGGCCCTGCATGGTGCAGGGTGGGTACAGAGTAGATGCTGTTGATTTGACTAAGTGGCCCAATTTTCACGGTCAAATTAAGCAGGGAATTAAACAGTGTGTTGAATTTTGCAACTCAGAAAGCCATGCTAATTTAAGCCTGTTTTAGCTCCCCCTGGCTATCATGACTCACTGTTTCCATCCCCTCGTCAACTCTTTTAGTCATGTCTTTTTTCTGAAACACGCTGGTTCCAGTTGGTTTTGAGGGAAATTGTCTTATGGCAACTAATAGTTACAGTAAGAGACTCCCCCAAAAGGCATATTTTCTTACTATCTTTTTATTTTGCTTATAAGCTTAAAGATACCATGATTGTCTATAAGTTCAGTATAAAATAGATGGCTCAGTAGTTGTCTAGTGTATTTCAGTTAACACATAAAGCCAATTTGAATAATCTGGAACAGTTTTTTCCCCTATTATAATAGATTTTCTTGCTTCAACAATTCTTATAATTACTTTCATGCCCCCTTTTTATTGCAGTCTCAGAAGCACAGTTTAAAAAAAAATCTCATTCTAGTTCCTATCCTGTATTTATGTGAAGCAGGAGAATTCAGCTTCATTCATTATGGCCATAGGCCCTGGAAAATACTCTCCTAACAAAACTTGAGGGCACATTATTTTATCCTCTGTGACTTAAATGGGAGAATCAGGATATTGTTTAGTTTTTAAAATAACATTATTTCTATACATGAATAGGAGGAAAAGATCAGACTGGGTAGCATTTTGGAAATTGTGTAGTTGTTTTAGGTGATGGTATATAACTATGCTCATCTTACACTGTTATTCTTATGACAGTGCTACTTGGCATTGTCCATCATACTCTTGAAAGAATCAAAAGTTATAACCCGCCAAATAAAGAAAATGCCTGAGTAGGTTGTAGCACATTGGTAAGGGTGACTAGGTACCAGAAGGAAAGATTTTATTGAGGAGAAACACAGAACCTGAAAAGGAAGTCACATAGTGAGAAGTAACAAAATTATGCCAAGGGCCTTTTGAATATTTATTAACACCATTCACAGGCCATTCAAAATTATCAACTTAAACATTAGCTTTCTATATTTGGTCAAACAATTAACTCACACCTAGAAAGCTCCTAAATGTATTGAATTTCAAGTTCCACTCATGATTGCCCTAGCAGCACCAGACCAAATGATTTTGTAGATGGGATGTTCTTTGTCCCTGCAATAGGTGAATATACCAATTCATTAAGAGGGAATCTCCCATTCACTGGATGAATCTCTTTGGAAGTTTAGGAGCAGGAAGATAAATACATATCATATCTACATTAATGAATGATGCCTCCATCAGAGATTCGAAGTAACCAATACTTCTTAATATTGTTTATGAGAATATTTTGAATTCTTGCCTTTCATGAAAAATCATTTTATGTTGTAGTTCATTTGTCATGGCCAAGAATATCATAGTTTGGAATGTAGAACACTGCATGTCTGTGACTTGATCATTGGAAGCATTGGTTGGTTTGGCAGATTCATGCAATTTTTTTTAGTATATTTTAAAATGATTTTTGTTCAGTCAGTTTCAGTGTTTCAGTACCCATTTGGGGGTTTTCTTGGCAAATTTCCTTCTGCAACTCATTTTACAGATGAGGATCCTAGACAAATAGGGTTAAGTAATTTGCCCATGATCACAGGGCTAGTAAGTGTCTGAGCCTGAATTTGATCTCAGGAGGATGGGTCTTTCTGTTTCCCAGCCCAGTGCTTTATCCTTTGTGTCATATTTGCCCTTTGAAGTGATAGGTCAGTCCTAAGAGAAAAAACTTATAGCATTTCCCTACTTTATGATGATGAAATTAAGTCAATGTATATAGTTGATAAGGACAGCCAATAGTCTTTTTTTTTTTAACCTGCCTGGGTTTTTATGAACCTTGTTTACAGACTCAATTTGCCAATTAACAGGTTCAGTGGATAGAATGCTGATCTGGGAATCAGGAAGACCTGAGTTCAGTTCAGGTCTCAGATAATTACTGGTTAATATGACTAGCAAGAGATAACAATAGTTGGTAATGGGAATAATAGTAGCACCCACCTCAGAGAGTTAAGAGTTTGGGGAAGAAACAAAATAAATTGTCTCTGCTTTCAAGTAGTTTCTGATTATACAGAGGAAATAATTTATGTTCATATTTAATATAATACAAATTAGCATATAAAATGCATATTTAGCAGAATCATGCTAGCAGATTCAATGCTGGATGTAATGACATTTGAAAAGATCAGTGAAGTCTTCATGGATATTGCAGTGTTTGAGATGGGCCTTTCAAAGATAAATAGGGGGAACTTGAAGTGGAGAGTATTCCAGATGTTGTGGATAGGGTGAGGAAAGAATGAATGAGTGATGGGTAATTTACAATTATTATTGACTTGCCACTGGATTTCTCTCTGGAAGGGAGAGTGAGACTGACTTTATGTGACTCTGTCTCACTTAAAACCAGTTCATTCATCTACAAGATGAAGCATCACCCTCATGATGTCATTTGTCCTCTTTGAAAATGGGATTACTGTAAATTCAGTATATTAAAAAAATGAAATAGAAGACAACATAAGAAATATCAAAGGTGCTGAACATGTAGGGGTTGGGATGAAGACAAAGTAATAGTTATATAAGACTAGAAAGGTAAGATGATTCTACAATTGAGGAGAGTCTAAAGGCAAAGAATTTTGAGCAGAATAATGACATGACCAGATATATGCACAAAGAAGATTAATCTGGTGGCAGCATGGAAAATGGGTTAGAGAGGATTGAGGGTAGTTAAGACCAAGGTTATGATTAATGGTAGGAAAAAAGCTTACAGTTAAAAGTGCTAAATCAAAGAATGGCACAATGCAGAAAATGGCTTTTCTTCTGTTAAAAAAAAAGATTTAAAGTACGTATGCAGTTTATTTTTTCTCAATTACATGTAAATAGAAATTTTTTTAGCATTAATTTTAAAAATTTTGAGTTCTAAATTCTCTTTTCTTCTCCCCCCTTCTTGAGAAGGCAAACAATTTGTTCCAAATTATACATGTGTGGTTATGCAAAGCATTTCCTTATTAGCCATGTTGCAAAAGAAAACACAGACCAAAAATAAGGTTTTAAAAAAAGTGTGCTAGCAAAAGTTTTAAAAAATTATAGTTAAAAGCACTAGAGTGTTTTAAGAATACATAGAATTTAGAGTTGAAAGTAATTTGAGAGATCATCTAGTTTACTCTGAGGAAATTGATACCCAAGAAGATTAAATAAGCAGAGTCAGTATTTAAATCAAATCCTTTTGGTTCTAAATCTTTTACTGTTTCTGCTCACCAATTCTGTTGTAATTAAGTATCATACTCTTTGACTGGAGGCCTTTTTCTAAATATTTTTGTTGGTAAATAAATACATCTTAAAAATCCTTGTCTAAAGGAAGGAATTTCAGAAGTTTTGAATGCTTAGCTGAGCCATAAGATTTGATAGAAGGGAAAAGGCACTTAATAATCTTCAGTAGTGCTTAGCAATTGGGTCTATAGTCTTTAGAAAGAACCAGATTTGTATTTGAGAATGATAGTCAGCAGTTTACCAGATAGAGGAAATACTAGGGATCAAAAAACAAACAAAACAAACCCTTATGAACAATGAATCTATTTTTTTTTCTTCTTTTAAGACAGGAGTGATAAGAAAAATGAAGTTCATGATAAGTAATTATTTATATAATTCAGACAGGAAATCTAATACAGAATAAAGATAAGGGTGAAAAGGACAAGTTGCTTTGAGAAGGCTATATAGAAAACTCCATCTGTGGTCATTTGCATAAGTAGTATATAGGTGACTCATTGAGATGCTATCATAACAGACTGTTAATACTTATGGACATTGTTAGTTGATGCCACTAGGACTTATTCAATGAGAATGACTCAGAGATTCACCAGATATTTTGAGTAAAATAAGCAAAGATTTGCCTATACCTTGTAACTGACTCATGTTTGGAGCTGAAAATTCTGAGATTATATGATAGAAGAAATAAGAGGTTTATTCAAGGTTCTTCAGGGGTATACAGATAAAATATATTAGAGATTAATGAATTCCTGTGTAATGATAAAAGCTAAAGATTGAGGAGAGTTGGGTCTCTATTTCTACCATAAGAGAAGAGTCTAGATTTTCTAAGCTATAGAACATTGAGCTTTATTTCTTATCCAATGCAAAATTCTAGAATAGCTTTTTTTTAGAATGATTTTTGAACAATTGAAAGGAAATCAGTGATCATTAGACATCATGGTTATCATAAAAATAAGTTATATTCAACCAATCTCATTTCCATTTTGGACAGGCTTGCTAGACTGATGTGGAGACATGAGATGAATTATGATATAATTTATCTAGAATCTATCTAGATTCAGAATAACTTGAATAGATCTGAAGAGATCAGTCATTGACTGTATGTTTTTGTGAATGACACAGATGAGGAGTATTTATAATAATCTGGATACCAATGTTAAATTCCAAGTGAGTCACCATTGTATGAAGAAATGTGAATCTAAAGACTGTCATGAAAGAATACATGAGAGTATAATCACTGATTTCAAATATTTGAAGGTTTATCATGTAGATTGCTTTTAGTCTGTTTTTCCTGTGAGCGTAGTGAGAACCAATCAAATGGAATCTTCAGGGAAGCAGATGTAGTCTCAATATTACAGCTGTTCTAAAAGAGAATAGATTTCATGAAGAGTTTCCCATTACTTTAGATATTCAAGGAGAGGCCAGATAACCTTTTGTTAGGGTTGGTATAGGGGAAATTGGAATGATTTCAGAGGTTTCTTCAAATTTTTGTTTTTTCTATGATTCTCTGATGTCTTCTTCAAGGAGTGAGCCACTCATGCACATTCTCTGCACAAGAATCACTGAAAATAGAGACCATCAGTCTCTAATTATTTGGGTAAACTGAATGAATTCACCAGATTGCTCATCTTCCCATTTCTCTTAACACTATATTCATAGCTTTATTAAAATTAAATTATGTAGCCTAATTCCACAGCTGAATCATGATAATTCAAAATAAAAAAACAAAAAAATGGCTTTTAGGAGTTCTGCATATTCACAGTGAAATAGGTTGCTGAACTGCTATTTTTAGTGAATATTCAAATAAATTATCGGCATTTTTGAACTGAGTTATTCAAATTGTTTACTATTTTCTCACTTGGCTTTTCCTGTTTAACATAGATATGTACTTTTGGATATAATGAGTTATATTTTACATGTTTGGGAGACACAAAAAAACGTGATGGTATTAGAGATCTACTGAGATAGGAATGGAATTACATAGGTTTTCCATTAATTATATTTGGGAATCACAGATAGCCATCTTGTCTGACTTTAAAATCATTACTGGTCATAACTTAAATCTTTTGTATGACACATGGTTTGTTCTGAGCTAAATCATTGTTCCACTCTTCCTCTTATCTCCCCTGCCCCTTTAAATTCCTATTCATATATGTCTTTGAATATTCCAGCATCTCATTACATTTTTTTCTTTGAAATTCTCCTTTTAACTTTATAGTGTCTGTTGATTATTTTTCTGGGCACCAAGCCCAGTTTGGTTATTTTTTTTTATTTTAGTTAATCTGAAGTCTTCACCAGCATCACAGAAGGCATCTCAAGTATTACCTAAATGGAAGAAGGATTCTCAGTAGTGAAGTTCTCCTAATGCCTCTATTTGCAGCGGGCATTGCTTTTGTATTGAGGTCTGGAATGCTACAGCCTCTCCCTGAACAGAGCAAATCAGTCTGATGAGCTTGAAAAAGTCAAGTGAATCAAAAATTTCTTGAGTGAGATAGGGAAAACCAGTCTCCAAAAGAAAAAAAAAAAGGCAGGAAAGAAGAAGTGCAGAAGAATTAGGGGACAATAGAAAGATGTGTGCTGGATGCAAAAAGGTCCTTGATCTGATTTCTTATATGCATTGGAGCATTGTATAGCAAGAAAGTGAACTAATTATGCCTTGAAAGTGAAGGATAATGGATCGGATCTATAGCTGATTAAAAACACTAGTGGCAGTGTTTGTAAACCATGAATGAGAAATGAAAAATAGGATCGAAAGGCATTCCTGAATGAATTACAGCCCACTTCATTGGAAGGTGTGCCAGAAGAGATCACAATCCCACCCTCTGATGTGGGTGAGCTCTCTAGTCAGAGAACCTAAATTCAAATCCTGCCTCTCTCTCATTTATTACCTATATGTCCTGGGTCAAGTCCCTTCCCTTCTTAAGGACTCGGTTTTCTCATTCCCTGTCACTTACACAGTAGTGGACTTGGACTACATGATCTGAGATCCTCTCTAGCTCTATATGACCCTGTTATCTTATAAGTATTGAAGCGATTTACTATTTCTAGTTATGTTTTTATTATTTACTATTTTACTATTGTCTAAAAAATAAAATACACATACTAGGTAAAAAACTAAAGAAAATTAAGGAAATTTCCATTTAAAATAGAATTCATTGAAATTAAATTTAAATGGAATGCCTTCTATCACCATTTAACCATAATATTGTGGAATCTTAGTTAATATTCCTGATGGAAAGGGCAGCTAGGTGGTGCAGTGGATAGAGTACCAGCCTTAGGGTCAGTAGTACCTGAGTTCAAATCCAGCCTCAGACAGTTAATGATTACTTAACTGTGTGGCTGCCTTGCAAAAGCCTAAAAAAAAATATTCCTGATGGAAGAACAAATTTAATAAACTTTTAATAAAGGAGTGAGAAGTAGAAGTTGAGTCTATAAGACCACAATAACTTAAAGGTATAGCTGTAAAGTGGAATTATGTGAATGCTATGCTAGTGATGGGTTTAGAATTTGTGTCTACCTACCATGAAGATATTTCAGTTTGTAGGAAATTTGTCAGCAAAGTGAAGTTGTATGTTTCTTTTTAATGCCTATCTCATTCAACTTTGGGCCTCCTGATAGGCCTTATATCAATCAGAGCATTTTAAAATTTATGTTACCATTTCATTTTTTCTTTTACTCTGTAAAGGAGGTAGGCCAGATCTTATTTCCTGTTTTATAAATGAAGAGACTGAGGCACAGAATCATCATGTATTTTATCTGATTCCCAAATCTTTTTTATCTTTAGTTTATTAGAAAGATTAGTTTCTCAGGTAACTAAATAGCTAATTAGTAGAAGAACTGCCAACTCAAGTCCTTTTTCTTCAGTCCCAGATACTTTTCATAAGATCTGGATCTGTAATGGGGTCCAAAGACTTTCCAATAAGATTCTTGCCTTTTTAATTAAGTCCTTAATGTTGCTTTGGTGGTAGATAGAGTCCATAAGTCTCATACTTCCTTCCTGTCCTATCCTAGTTGTCATTTGGCTGGGGGAACTCTATTTCAAAGAACAAAATTACTTTTTTTGGTTTGTTTTTGCAAGGCAATGGGATTAAGTAATTTGCCCAAGGTCACACAGCTAAGTAAGCATGTGTCTGAGGCTGGATTTGAACTCAGGTCCTCCTGACTCTGGGTGCAGTGCTTTATCTACTGTACCTAGCTAGCTGCCCTACAAGATTATTTTTTATTTATTTTTTTCAAGATTACTTTTTCCTTTTTATTTAATATTTATTCTCATTTTGTACAAATAATTTTTTTTACATTAATAAAATATTCTTGTTTAAGAGGAAATGAAATACCCCCTCCCTCCTATAAATATAGACTTGCTTGAGCGATAAAGTAAAGGGGAGAGAAAAAAATTAAAATTAAAAAAAATAATAGTAATAATTGTAAGTATGGCCAGGTGGCGCAATGGACAGAGTACCAGCCCTGGAGCCATGAGCACCTGAGCCCACATCCGGCCCCGTACACCCAACAATCACCCAGCTGTATGACATGCAAGCCACCCGAATCCTACTGCCCTGCAAAAATAAAAAAAAATAAAATAAAAAAAAGACCCAAAATAAAATAAAATAGTAATAATAGTAGGGGTGGTTGGGTGGTGGACAGAGCATTGGCCCTTGAGCCAGGAGCACCTGGGTCCAAATCTGGCATCAGACACCCAGCAATCACCCTGCTATGCAGCCCCAGGCAGGCCACCCAGCCCCAGTTGCCCTGCACCTCCCCCCCCAAGAATAATAATAATAAAAATGTGCTTGAGTCTTTGTTCCAATGCCAACAACTCTGTTGCAGGTGGATCACATTCTTTTTTTTTTTTTAGGTTTTTGCAAGGCAAATGGGGTTAAGTGGCTTGCCCAAGGCCACACAGCTAGGTAATTATTAAATGTCTGAGACCAGATTTGAACCCAGGTACTCCTGACTCCAGGGCCGGTGCTTTATCCACTACGCCACCTAGCCGCCCCAATCACATTCTTTATGATAGATCCATCACAAAAGTTACTTCCGTATTTTTTCTACTGTTGCCATTGCTGATCGCAACTCCCTCCTTTCATATTTCTCCACTACTATGTACTGTATTTTCTCTCTCCTTTCACTCTGACTCTGCTGTAGAGTAGCTGAGTGGTGCAGCAGACAGATCCCTGGCTCTGGGGCCAAGAGGCCCTGAACCCCCATACCACCCCTTAGGCCCAGCATCCACCTGGCCCTATGGTCTTGGACAGGCCTTCCAATCCCAGCTCTTTGCAAGAAATAAAAAAGAAAATGTGTTATATATGACCACTCTCCCCCCATGGTCAGTCCTCTCCTCCATCACTCACATCCCCCGCTTCCCCCTTTCCCCCCCTTCTTACTCCAGATGACTATACCCCATTGAGTATATATGCTGTTTCCTCTCCTAGCCACCTCTGATGAGAGCAAAGATTCCCTCATCCCCCCTTGCCTTCCCCCTTCCATATCATTGCAATAGCTCATTGTAATAAAGAAAAATCTTATTATATGAAATATTTTGGCCTATTCCCCCCTCCTTTTCCTTTCTCCCATTACATTTCCCTTTTTTTCTATTGACTCCATTTTTACACCATATTTTATCTTCAAATTTAGCTTTTGCCTGTGCTTCAACTATAAAAAGCTCCCTCTACCTGCTCTATTAACTGAGAAGGTTCATATGAGTATTATCAGTGTCATTTTTCTATGCAGGAATACATGCAGTTCATCATCATTAAGTCCCTCATATTTTCCTCTTCTCTTCCAATCTCCATGCTTCACCTGAGTCCTGTATCTGAAGATCAAACCTTCTGTTCAGCTTTGGCCATTCCAAAAGGAACCTTTGAAATTCCCCTGGTTCATTGAAAGTCCATCTTTTTCCCTGGAAGAGGGCATTCAGCCTTGCTGGGTAGTTCATTCTTGGCTGCATTCTAAGCTCTTTTGCCTTCTGGTATATTATATTCCAAGCCCTACGAGCTTCCAATGTAGTTGCTGCTAAGTACTGTGTGATCTTGACTGCGGCTCCACGATATTTGAACTGTGTCCTTCTGGCTGCTTGTAATATTTTCTCTTTGACTTGGGAGTTCTGGAACTTGTCTATAATATTCCTAGGGGTTGGTTTTTGGGGATCTCTTTCTCTGGGGCATCAGTGGATTCTCTCCATTTCTATTTTGCCCTCTGCTTCTAGAATATCAGGGCAATTTTCCTGTAGTAATTCTTTGAAAATGATGTCAAGGGTCTTTTCCTGATCATGACTTTCAGGTATTCCAATAATTTTTAAATTATCTTTCCTAAGTCTGTTTTCCATATCAGTTGTTTTTTCAATGAGTTATTTCACATTTTCTTCTAATTTTTCCTTTTTTTGGTTTTGAAGTATTGATTCCTGATTTCTGGTAAATTCATCAATCTCCCTGAGTTCTATTCTTTGTCTGAAGGATTTGTTCTCAGAGAGTTTTCTTATCTCTTTTTCCATCTGGCAAATTCTGCTTTTTAAAGCATTCTTCTCCTCAATAACTTTTTGAAGTGTTTTATCCATTTGACCTAAGCTGGTTTTTAGCATGCTATTTTCTTCAGCATTTTTTTGGATTTCCTTGACTAGGCTACTGACTTCATTTTCATGTTTTTTTCTGCATCTCTCTCATTTCTTTTCCCAGTTTTTCTTCTAACTCCTTCATTTGATTTTCAAAGTTTTTTTTGAGCTCTGTCATAGCCTGAGCCCAATTTCTATTTTTCTTGGAGTCTTTAGATGCAGGAGCTTGTGCTTCCTCATCTTCAGACTGAGTATTTTGATTCTTCTTGGGCTCATATGCAAAATATTTCTCAATGGTGTTCTTCTTGTTTCTCTGATTGCTCATTTTCCCAGCCTGAGCCTGATTTTGGGGTGCTTCTTGAGCTTTTGGGACACTCCCCCAAGGGTCTCAGCCTGTGAGGCTCTGTTCTCCCTCCTGGTCTGTGAATGACCATATGCACTCCCCTCTGCCATGGGGTTGAGGTGGGGGGGTCTAGAGTGATCAGGATCTGAATGTGTTCAGAACCCCAGCCTCCTGTTCCATGGGCAAAGGACAGAGCTTGGCAGTCTCTCTCTCTCTTCACTCCCCTCCCTAGGTTCAATGGGCTCATGCCCTGGGGGCTCCTACTTATGGGCTCAGCCTGCTTCTGTGTTTCCTGGATCTGGGCTTCAGTGGCCATGCTGCTCCCTGTGTGCCCTGAAGGCTGGGCTTCATGTGCTCTTTCTGCCTCCGGGACCCCGGGGAACAGAGCCTTTCTGCTCTTTTCCAGGTTACCTTGAGTAGGAGAACTGCCTCACTGGGTCCTTCTCTGGGTTCTGTCTCTCGAAAATTTAGTTAAGAGTCCTTAGCTTATGAGTTTTATGAGAGAGTGCTTAAGATTTACCTTTGAAGATTCTCAGTGAAAAATTGGGTCTTCATTTAACTTAATTAACACTGAAGACTCTTTCCAGAAACCATAGAGTACCATAGAATCTTATAGGTTAGAGCTCCTAGAGATGGAAAAGACCATTTTATTCAATTCCACATTTTATTGACTTCTCAGGTATAATCTAGCATTTTTACTTGGAAATCTTTCCTCTTTGTAGTACCTTGGATATCTTCAACCTCTCCTTGAATAGTTTTCATTTTATAGCTGAAGTTAAGAATAGGAATTTACTATTTTAAGCATGTAAGTTATTATTGAAGGAATCACAATCAGCAGTTGACTATAAATAGTTAAAACAGATTTTTACAGCCAGAGGTTCTTTTTTTTTGATAATTGAATTTCAGTATAATTTGTTCCTTTTGAATGCTTAAGTATTTTACTTGATGCATTTGAAAATGTTATTCTAAAAATGAGGTCATAGGCTTTATGAGAGACCAAAAGGGTTAACTCACACTTGTGATTTTCATATATATAATATATATATTCCTTCTTACTGCCCTAATAATGATAAGGTTCTTAAGAGTTACAAGCAACATATAGGAATGTAAACTATCTAATCTTATTTAATCCCTTGTGATTTCTCTTTTCTGTTTACCTTTTTATGCTTCTCTTGAGTCTTGTACTTGAAGGTGAAATTTTCTATTTGAGGTACTAGTTTTTTATGAGAAATACTGAAAGTCCTCTATCTCATTGAATTTCCATTTCCCCCCGGAAAGATTATACTCATTTTACTAAGTAGGTTTTTTTGCCCTGTGAAATGTCATATTCTAAGTCCTCTGATTCTTTTTTTTTTAGGTTTTTGCAAGGCAAATGGGGTTAAGTGACTTGCCCAAGGCCACACAGCTAAGCAATTATTAAGTGTCTGAGGCCAAATTTCAACTCAGGTACTCCTGACTCCAGGGCCAGTGCTCTATCCACTGCGCCACCTAGTCTCCTCATCTGGTTCTTTAGGTTAAGTCTTGTGTTAGCTAGACTGTGGATTCATAGTATTTGAATTGTTTCTTTTTGACTGCTTGTAATATTTTCTTCTTGGAAGTTTATAATATTTTTGAGAGTTTTCATTTGGGGGGTTCTTTCAGGAGGTGATCGATAGATTCTTTCAATTTCTATGTATCCTTTGATTCTAGGATATCAAGGCAGTTTTCCATATCTAGGTTCCTTTTTGAATTTGGCTTTCAGTTAATTCAGCAATTTAAAAATGATCCTCCTAGAGGATTTCCAGGTCAGTTACTTTTCCAACTAGATATTTCACATTTTCATCTAATTTTTTTCATTCTTTTGACTTTGTTTTATTGTTTCCTGATGTCTCATGGAATCATTAGCTTTCACTTGCTCAGTTCTAATTTTTAAGTAATTATTCATTTTGGAGAATTTTTAGTGCTTCTTTTTTTACTTGGTGTTATTTCATCAGCATTTTTTGTACCTTCTTTACCAAACTAATGCTTCATTTTTTTCATCTTCTTGCATCACTCTTAATTTCCACCCTCCAATTTTTCTTTACCTTGTTTATTTGATTTGTAAAATACTTTTAGAACTCTTGCAGAATTTTTTTTGTGGGGATTCTAAGACCAATTCACATTTTTCTATAAGACTTTGGTTGTAGTTCCTTTATGTTTGTTGTCTTTTTTCAGAGTTTGTGTTTTGCTATTTTCCATCACCATATAACTTCCTTGGTTTGTGTTCTTGTTTGCTTTATAGTAATTTCAACTTTGTTCCTAAAGTAGAGGGATGATGGTCTGAAACATCAGGTTGGTTTTTTTTTTTTTGTATTGCTAATTTCAAAACTATTTCTGGAGACCCATGAGTTTTCAGTGTTTCCTAGGTGGTATGATCTAGGGACAGATGTAGTAACTGCTTTCCTGTCCTGTGCTCTGATTTGTGAGAGTTCACAAACACTCCTGGATCTAGGATCAGGGTCCCTGCTCCTCTGAGATTGCAAGAGCTAATGCTTTTCCTTACCTTGGGACATTGACCTGAAACCTTGTAGGAGCAATGCAACAATTTCCTGCATCCAATGCCAGTAAAGGGTCCCTAGTAATCTCCTTCTGAACAGTTGCCTGGCTTCCTTACTCTCCATGGACTTAGAGCTGTAGAAGCTGCAGCTGATTCAGTTGCCCCTAAGACCTGTGGTGAACTTGTCTGGGAGGGACCTGTTCTAGACAGCACCCTATTCTCACCTCAATGAGACCAAACTTTCCTGTCAACCTCCTAAGTTGCTTTGGCTGGAAAATTGTTTCACCCTATCATTTTTTGGTTCTATAGCTTCAGAATTCATTTTGAATTTACATTTACATTAAATTTTTTGGAACGGGAATTTGGAAGAACTCAAGTGAATCCCTACCTTTATGGCATCATCTGGGCTCTTCCCCTGGTCATTCTTTATAATCTCTACTTGGTATTTCTCCAGTGCCCCCTCTTAGTTGTACCTACTCTTATGACCAGTTTTCAATCAAATTCATTTCTTGACCAGGAACCTCTTAATTCTGAATATCTTTTTTTTAATTTATTTTTATTAAAGATATTATTTGAATTCTGACTTTCTTATGAGAGGACATTATGATGATGATGATGATGATGATAGATAACCTTCCACCATGATAACTGAATGGATGAAAAGAAATAAATTAGCTGTACTTTTTAACTAGTCTTAACTAGTCTTCTAAAGCATTGTGTTCCATCTTCTTGTTAAGGATCATACTTTTCTTTATTCTGAATTCTAAGATCATAGAACATTTAAACTAGGTGAGACCTTAGTGATTATCCAATCTAATTCTCTCATTTTGTACTCAAGGAAACTGAATTTCATAGAGAGTAAAGGAATTGACCCAAATCCAATAGCAACCATGACTTCCTTTTGCCTCCTAGCCCTCTGCTCTTCTATATTGACTACTCCCTAAAAAGTCAAGCATATATGCATAATTATGATTAGTTTTCCCTTGTTTAGCTAATAAAAATTTCAGGGCTGCCCTTTTGATAAGAAAATAGCCTGTTCAGTTCTTTTTTTAAATAGATAGTGTAAGGCAAATTAGGTAAATGAAAGGGAAGAACAAAACAGAGAGGTGTGAAACTAAGGATTTAGGAAGAAGATGTATCAGGAATCTTCCAGCTTCAAAGCAATATATTTTGTGATATTAGATGGAGGTAGAAGTAAATGGAAGGTGGTGGACAGTGAAGAAGCATGCAAGCAACAATAATTTATAATTTCTAGTTGTAATAGTAATAATAATATTATAATAATTATAGATATAATAATAATAAATCAATTTGTTATAGTAACAATAAAGGCTAGTATTTATATAATGCTTTAAGATGTTAAGATTCATATATATGACTTTGTTTACTTTGGTTACAAACACAAAGGTGAAGCAATATTTGCCTTCCAGAACCTTAAGTGTGATCAGGAGAAACAAATATGTATGTAAAAATATATGAATGGTGATATGTCACAGTTGACCCATTAGGCTTCTGGTTACCATTTGGAAATCCTTGAGACTTAATACATATTTTCTAAAAATAGATGAAGGTAGTTCTACTGGCAGGAGAAATGTGAATTATGTAACTCTGTATCTTGGACTCTTTCTTAAGTTATTTCTCTGCCTTCAGCAAATTACTATCCAAGTTGTTCCTGCTCCCTGTGGAAGCCAGTGTAAATTAGTGTGGTTTCTTTTCCCATCTCCGATCAAAATTAATGAATGCTTAGGGTTATGGGATGAAGACTTCTTTCTAAAATCAGCTCTGTCAAGAAAGAGCAAAGGATCATTTTCTATTCCTCTTTTTTCCTGTCTATTAAGATCATGGTTAGAAGCTGAAGTCACACAAGGCTTTAGTTTTCAGTTTTGCCATGTTTCTGAAAAAGTTATTCTGTTAACTAAGTGGGGATAAGGAAAAAAGGTTTTGCTCAGAACATTGAAAGAGTATGAAGCCCACATGATGTTCTCTATTGTGCAAGTAAGATTTTTCTGTGTCTTTATAGAGACTGTCAGTTATTAAAGTGACATTTTAGGTAGTTTTTTTCATGAGATGGTCACATTTGAAGTGTCTTAGTCACTTGACTAAGCATTGGATGAACTTCTTTAGTGATTATTAGGGTGTGTGTGTATGTGTGTGTGTGTGTGTGTGTGTGTGTGTGTGAGAGAGAGAGAGAGAGAGAGAGAGAGAGAGAGAGAGAGAGATACATACCAGAAAAGAACCTTAATACTCTTTATTTCTCAGGTCCAGGAGAGGCCCACAACTAGGTATAGATAAAATAATTTAGATATTAATATTTATTTCTTCTATCCCTCTTCCTCGATCTTCTTTGTGCACATTTTCCTCTTTTATATTACTGTCATTTGTTCATTTGGGGGATCAGATCACTCAATTTCATCAACAATCATTTACTATCTCATCTGCTCTGTGGTAGTGAGCATACAAAGTTAAAAAATTAAACACTTCTTGAATAAATTTCCATTCTATAGATAAGAGCGTCAGAAAAGGAGACTCCCATTTGTTCTAAACTTAAGTACTCTCAAGCAGCTCTTATTCACTCATTTTGTTTTTATTTTATTTTTATTTTAATTGTCATTTTGTACAAATTTTTTTACATTAATAAAATATTCTTGTTTAAGAGTTAACAAAATACCCCTCCCCCCATGAATATAGACTTGCTTGGGTGATAAAGTAAAGGAGAGAGAAAAAAATTAAAATTAAAAAATAATAGTAATAATTGTAGGTATGGCCAGGTAGTGCAATGGATGAAGCACCAGCCCTGGAGCCACAAGCACCCGAGCCCACATCCAGCCCTGTAGACCCAACAGTCACCCAGCCATGTGACATGCAAGCCACCCGATCCCCACTGCCCTGAAAAAACCGAAAAGAAGGAAAAAAAAGACCCAAAATAAAATAAAATAGTAATAATAGTAGGGGTGGCTGGGTGGCAGACAGAGCATTGGCCCTTGAGCCAGGAGCACCTGGGTCCAAATCTGGCCTCAGACACCCAAAGATCACCCTGCTATGTGGCCCCAGGCAGGCCACCCAGCCCCATTTGCCCTGCACCCTCCCCCAAATAATAATAATAATAAATGTGCTTCAGTCTTTGTTCCAACATCAACAACTCTGTCATGGGTGGATCGCATTCTTTATGGTTAAGTCCATCGCAAAAGTTACTTCCATATTTTTCTAACGTTGCCATTGCTGATTGCAACTCCCTCCTTTCATATTTCTCCATTACCATGTACTATATTTTCTCTCCTTTCACTCTGACTCTGCTGTAGGGTCCCTGAGTGTCGCAGCAGACAGATCCCTGGTCCTGGGGCCAAGAAACCCTGAGCCCCCATACCACCCCTTAGGCCCAGAATCCACCTGGCCCTATGGTCCTGGACAGGCCTTCCAATCCCAGCCCCTTGCAAGAAGTAAAAAAGAAAATGTGTTATATCTGACCACTCTCCCCCCATGGTCCATCCTCTCCTCCTTTATTCACATCCCCACCCCCTTCCCCCTGCTCCCCACTCCTTCTTACTCCAGATGCCTATACCCCATTGAGTATATATGCTGTTTCCTCTCCTAGCCACCTCTGATGAGAGCAAAGGTTCCCTCATTCCCCCTTGCCTCCCCGCCTTCCATATCATTGCAATAGCTCATTGTAAAAAAAAAAATCTTATTATATGAAATATCTTGGCCTATTCCCCCCTCTCCTTTTTCTTTCTCCCATTACATTTCCCTTTTTTTTCTATCGACTCCCTTTTTACACCATATTTTATCTTCAAATTCAGCTTTCTCTTGTGCTTCAACTATAAAAGCTCCCTCTACCTGCTCTATTAACTGAGAAGGTTCATATGAGTATTGTCAGTGTCATTTTTCTATGCAGGAATACATGCAGTTCATCATCATTAAGTCCCTCATATTTTTCCCCTCTCCTCCAATCTCTATGCTTCACCTGAGTCTTGTATCTGAAGATCAAACCTTCTGTTCAGCTCTGGCCATTCCAACAGGAACATTTGAAATTCCCCTGGTTCATTGAAAGTCCATCTTTTTTCCCTGGAAGAGGACATTCAGCCTTGCTGGGTAGTTCATTCTTGGCTGCATTCTAAGCTCTTTTGCCTTCCGGTATATTATATTCCAAGCCCTACGAGCTTCCAATGTAGTTGCTGCTAAGTACTGTGTGATCTTGACTGCGGCTCCACGATATTTGAACTGTGTCCTTCTGGCTGCTTGTAATATTTTCTCTTTGACTTGGGAGTTCTGGAACTTGTCTATAATATTCCTAGGGGTTGGTTTTTGGGGATCTCTTTCTCTGGGGGATCAGTGGATTCTCTCCATTTCTATTTTGCCCTCTGCTTCTAGAATATCAGGGCAATTTTCCTGTAGTAATTCTTTGAAAATGATGTCAAGGGTCTTTTCCTGATCATGACTTTCAGGTATTCCAATAATTTTTAAATTATCTTTCCTAAGTCTGTTTTCCATATCAGTTGTTTTTTCAATGAGATATTTCACATTTTCTTCTAATTTTTCCTTTTTTTGGTTTTGAAGTATTGATTCCTGATTTCTGGTAAATTCATCAATCTCCCTGAATTCTATTTTTTGTCTGAAGGATTTGTTTTCCTCAGAGAGTTTTCTTATCTCTTTTTCCATCTGGCCAATTTTGCTTTTTAAGGCATTCTTCTCCTCAATAACTTTTTGAAGTGTTTTATCCATTTGACCTAAGCTGGTTTTTAGCATGCTATTTTCTTCAGCATTTTTTTGGATTTCCTTGACTAAGCTGCTGACTTCATTTTCATGTTTTTCCTGCATCTCCTTTCTTTTCCCCGTTTTTCTTCCAACTCCCTCATTTGATTTTCAAAGTCTTTTTTTGAGCTCTGTCATAGCCTGAGCCCAATTTCAGTTTTTCTTGGAGTCTTTAGATGCAGGAGCTTGTGCTTCCTCATCTTCAGACTGAGTATTTTGATCTTTCTTGGGCTCACAGGCAAAATATTTCTCAATAGTCTTCCTCTTATTTCTCTGCTTGCTCATTTTCCCAGCCTGAGCCTGGTTTTGGGGTGCTTCCTGAGCTTTTGGGACACTCCCACAAGGGTCCCAGTGTGTGAGGCTCTGTCCTCCCTCCTGGTCTGTAAATGACCATAAGTGCCCCCCCCCCCCCCGCCACGGGGCTGAGGTGGGGGGGCCTAGACTGCGATCAGGATCTGAATGTGTTCAGAGACCCAGAGTCCTGTTCCAGAGACAGAGGACAGAGCTCTGCAGTCTCTCTTCACTCCCCTCCCTCAGCTCAATGGGCTCATGCCCTGGGGGCTCCTGCTTATTGGCTCAGCCTGCTTCTGTTTCTAGGTCTGGGATGCGGAAAGACCATGTTGCTGGCTGTGTGCCCTGAGGCCTGGGCTCCACATGTTCGCTCTGGCAGAGGTCCCCAGATGTTCCCCCACTTTGTGCCCGGTGCTCCCCGGGGTGCAGCTCGGGAGACTCCCCCAGCAGCTGCTCCTAGCGCTTTGGGGCTGCCTCCAGGAGGCTGAAGTTCTTTGGCTCTGGCAGGCCACTCCTCCGGTGGGCTGCCCCTCTGACCCCGGGGAGCAGAGCCTTTCTTCTCTTTTCCAGGTTACCTTGAGTAGGAGAACTGCCTCACTGGGTCCCCTTGTAGGTTCTGTCTCTGGAAAGTTTAGTTAGAATCCTTAGTTTCAAGTTTTATCAGAGAATGCTTAAGACTTGATCCCTTCTTGTTGCCTTCTTGGCTCCGCTCCCTTATTTACTCATTTTGGAAGAGGGCTGTCAAGCACAGTATGACTATAGAATGGCCAGAAGCTGATTGATACTATGATTGGAGGGGTAGTACATTTCTTGACAAAATATTGGGTTTCAGTTATGGACCCATTGACATCAAGCAACAGCCTTAGTGAATCCAAAATTCTCACAGTACATTTCCGGTCTTGCAGACCACAAGGAAACCAAAACAATTTGATTGTGGTAGCGGCACAGCTGGTATGAAGAAAGCTCTGATTTGGACCTTGGACCTTCTTTCAAGTAAATACTTAGAACTACCCTTCCACTATACCACTGTCAAACAGTCCACTTACCTGTCCTCAATCCTGTGACTTGGCTGGAACTAGGTCTTGAATTTAATGAATTTGATTGGGTAGCTGTTTATAAGTTAATATAATGTAATATAATATAACATTAAGTGATAAAATGCAATGTAATGTTATAAAATAAAACATGACACAATCCAATATAATGTAACCTAATACAATCCAATGCAATTTGTTATAATATATAGTAAATAAGTTTATTTGCTACATTCTACTGTCTATATTTAATGTTTGCTTTGTACTTTTTTGAAGTTTTACCACTATTGAAACATTGAATGGAGAATTTTTCCTTAATATTAATCGTAACAATAATTTGTTGTAGGTCAGTCATTTTCAGTCATGTCTAACTCTGACCCCATTTGGCAAAGATAATAGTTTGCTATTTCTTTCTCTTAATAATAATAAATCACTTATGATTTCCAAATATACAATGTTCTTTTTTTTTTTTTGGTTTTGTTTTTTTTTTTAGCTTTTTTGTAAGGCAAATGGGGTTAAGTGGCTTGCCCAAGGCCATACAGCTAGGTAATTATTAAGTGTGCAATGTGCTTTTGAAATGAGATCTTTGTGAAAGGAAAAAATAGAATCTGAAACACAATTCCACAGTTAAATAATATTAAAAATAATTAAACTATTCCTCAGTATTTCTTTTAATTCATTGTATTGTGAAAGGAGTACTGAATTTAGAGTTACAATACTCTTAAATCTCTACTCTGCCCTTTTCTATTTTAGGCAAGTTTCCTTCTCTGTGAAGTAAGAGAGTGTATCTTAGATGAATTCCCTTTGCATTTCAACATTTAGGATCTTATTTGTCATCACTATTTTTGATAAGCTATAATTTTAAGAAATAAGTGAATCTAAGAGAGACTATATATATCACATATATATCACTTATGTGTTTATAAGCCAATTTTGGAGAAAAGTGTGACATATTCAAAATAGCCCAGTTTGATAGATAACTATATTAACAAAATGCTTTATAGATGTTAATCATTTGTTCCCTACCATAATATTTTGAGTGCAAGCATTATTTCTTCTTACTATTGAGGACAAGGAGGCTACTGATAAACATTGGGGAAGTGGTTGTTAATTTGTATCCTCAACTCAGTTCTTTTGATCACTAGCCCAGGATACTTTCCATCCAATTAGGCAGGTATTTTGGTATGGAGGATGGAGCACTAAGTCTGGAAACTGGAAGACTTGAACTCAAATCCAGTCTCACTAGCTTAGCTGTGAGAGAGTCACATAACTTTGTCTGCCTAATCCATAAACTTAATTTCCTTACCTGTAAAAAGAATAATAATAGCACCTATTTTCTGGTGTTATGAGGATTAATTGAAATAATATTCCTAAAGTCTTTGGCACATGGTTAACATGTAATAAGTGTTTCTTCACATGGTTAACATTTAATAAATGTTTCTTCCCTTTCCTTCCCCCTTCTGTTAAATGAGGATAATAATATTATAATAATGAGATGATATTTGTAAAAGCACTTATCAGAGGGCCAGACATATACTTAAAAGATGTTGGTTCCTTCCTCCTCCTCTTCCTTCTCCCTATCTCCTAAAGATCAGATTTGCCATTTGGTGAAAAGAAGAGTTTACTTCAAGAAGGGATGAAGCTCACATAGTGAGTGGATTTCACTCATTCTTAGAAAAGATAATTCTTCTGCAAGAAGCATACTGAATATGGGGTATATACTATTAATAATAGTCAATTTCCCTTGAGGAAGATTGTGGTAAAATCAATTGTCCACGGTACCTCTCTGTTGTCATTTCAGAAAGTTTGTGTAAACAAGATTTCTTAGAAATTTTTCATGCCCTTTATAAAAAAAATCTATATTTTCCATATATGAAAAATAAATAAACAGGATAATAACAACTAAGCAACTTTTCAGATTGAAACTATGAATGTTTTCTTCCTATTCCTTCACTTTCTCATCTTTGCCAGTAACTTTTTTCATTGCCTATCTTTTGTACATTCACACTGAGCATGGAGTTCACCAAAATCACTTTTCTTTCTCATCTGAACTTAACCATGCCTCCCCTTGACTAGTTGAGTCAAGATCTAGGCTTTCAGATTTGTCCCTCTTAAACTTTATCCTTTTAGATTTTGCCTATTATAATATATTTGCAGCTTTAAATGAAAAATGAAAAGCCACTGTTGTTGGGGTTATGAATTGGTCTACCTGTTCTGGAAGATAAAAAAATTACACTAAAAAACGTTATTGAGTGGAATGTAACCTTTGACCTGGCAAACCACTATTAGACATATATTCCCAAAAGGTCAAAGGCAGAAGTCAAGACCCCTAAAATACACAATAACACAGCTGGGTAATTATTCAGTGTCTGAGGCCAGATTTGAACTTAGGTCCTCCTGACTCCAGCCTGGTGCCCTATCAACTTTGCCACCTAGCTGCCCCCACAATAATATTTTAGTAGCACTTTTTTTGTAGTACTTTGGAACCGGAAAAGAAGTGGGTACTCATGAACAAATTGTGGTTCATCAATGTAATGGAATGTTATTGTCTCCTAGAATGATTTATCTGTAGGTCAAGAAACTTGGGAAAACTTGTATGAGCTGATAACAGGGAACCAAGTGAATGGAACTAAAATGAGTCATAATAATATAAATTGTTGTCTTTTCTATTTCAAATCTGACCTTTTAGATACTTTTGCTTTTATATCACACCTTTCTTGCTGTACCTATGATAAAGAAATGTGAGATGCACACAGTAGCTCAAAAAAAACATGAGATGTATAAATTTAGAGACATCTCTACTCAAAATGTTCATATGGACTAATTGTGCCCTACCTATGGTAGAGTCTTTTGAGCTCATATTGGTCTGATCAGCCATAGCTGGACACACTGTACCCTTATCCTGATATAGTAATGTCATTTTGATTCAGTTTGAGCAGAAAAAACAAACAAAATAAAGAAAAAAACCAGAGAGATTTTTAAAAAGTCATCAATGCTAACCAATATATTGAAAATTTCCTGCCATATTCTAAAGTCTGTCTTTTTTTTTTCCCCCGAAAGTCTTTTAGTACAGTTACCAGTTGTGACTTTAGAGGACCTGTTGTTAAGTGTGACTCCTTTCTCCCTTCAGTGAGGTGATGGACTATTGGTTCTATGTAGAATAAGAAAAGCATTTTCAGACATGGTTAGTGTGTTGATTTGTTTTGTTTGATTTTGATTATTTATTACAAAGGAAGATTTTGTTGAGACACTTTCATTGGAAAGTGATAATGTTTTTATTTTTTTTAAGAGCAAGAATAAAACATTTAAAAGGAATAAAGATCTGCAATGTTTTTGCTGCCCTGCAAAATCTTCATTAGGAGTAAGTGCTTATTAAGGGAAAACTTGTGCTCTTCTTTTCCCTATCTACCATATGGAAAGAATGTTTGAAAAATATACTATATACTTGAGTGCATCTGTCTTAGAATTTTTGTTCTGTTCTCTGGTCTTGCTAAATTGTAGAATCATCTATAATTCTCATCTATATTCTAACACATTTACAATTTCTATTATCTTATGGCACTTAGAATTGGGCATGGAAGAGACATTAGAAGTCATCTGGAAAATGTTCCTCATTTTACAGATGAGGAAACTGAGATTCTGACAATCACTCTGATAGTAAGCAGAGCTATGATTTGAATCTTGGTCCTTTGATCCCAACCAAATCCAGTGCTCTTTCTTCTATTTACCCTCTATTGCCTCAATTGTGATCCTGATGGGATTAGAAATTTAAGAATACATACTTTTTTTAAAAGACTGAATGTCTTTTTAGTTATTCTATTAGAATTCAATGAAAAGCTAAAAGATTTGTTTCTGAGGTTGAGAGAAGAGTGCTGAGAAATTCATTGGACTGTAGGATTTAGAGTGGGATGGTTACTTTTACAGTTGAGGAAACAGGCCACAGAAGTTAAAGGCCTTACTTAGCATAACTTCAGCATTAGTAGTGGAACTGGGATTTGAACTTAAGTCCTCTGATGTCAAATCTGCTTTGCTACCTAGTAGACTATATATTTTAGATTTTTTTTTTTAGATTTGGCAAGGCAAATGGGGTTAAGTGACACAGCCAGGTAATTATTAAGTGTCTGAGGCCAAATTTGAACTCAGGTACTCCTGACTCCAGGGCCAGTGCTCTATCCACTGTGCCACCTAGCCGCCCCTATATTTTAGATTCTGAAAAATGTTTTTGTTTCCATAGGACATGTCAGTAGCTGAAGTTTTAGTGAAACACCTCTCAACAATCTTCAGTTTCACATTTTGTCTAGTTTCATCTTTCCATTTCACAGATTATGCTCTTGTTAACCCTTAGTTGAATGTTTTTGTTGTTGTTGTGTATTTTGTCTTTAAAATTTGAAAACTTAGGACAGACAGCAAAAAAACAAACAAACCAAACAAAAAAATGGCTAAGAAAGGAATCATGGTATTATAATAGGCAGATCCCTAGATTTTGAAACTAACCTGGCTTAAGTGGTATAGAGGATAGAGCCTTGGACTTAGAATCAAGAAGATCTGAATTCAAATCTAACCTTACCAATGCTTCCTAGCAGGATGACCATGGGCAAGCTGCTTAATCTCTGTCTGTCTCAATTTTCTCATCTATAGGACATAATAATATCTCATCTCAGGACGTAATAATAGCTATACCTTCTAGTGTTGTTCTAAGAAACAAATGAGAATAGAAGGGCCTTAATAAATGTTTATTTCCTTTCTTCCCCCTTCAAAAAGTTACTTTTCTTCTTTTGGCCTAATTCTTTCATTCATAAAATAAGGGGTTGGACTAGACTATCTTTTAAGTTCCTTTGTATTACAGTGTTGGTTGGTTGGTTCTTGTCCTTCATTATTGAAGAAGACCAAAATGACATCACTGTGTTTGAGACAGATTAGGTATGTCTGACTGACTGATCAACCCAGTTCGAGCTCAGAATGCTCTACCACAGGGTTGGGTACAAATAGGTGCTTACTCTAAAGTTACATATATCACGTTTCCTTTGAGCTGCTTCAATTCTGCTATCTCATAGAGCACAGCCCCCTCTTAGATGAGGGCCATACCTTGCTGGGTAGTCCTGTGCCAGTGTCTCCCAAGTTGTACAATCAATTCTAAAATTCTTAAGAGAGACCTTCAGGGTATCCCTGTAATGTTTCTTCTGACCCCCTTGTGAGCACTTGCCCTGTGTGAGGTCTCCATAATATAGTCTTTTGGATGAGTGTACATTTGGCATTTGGACAACTTGGTCAGCCTATCGTAGTTGTGCTCTCTGTAGTAATGTTTGAGTGCTAGGCAACTTAGCTCGAGAAAGAACCTCAATGTCTGGTATCTTCTTTTGACAGGTGATCTTCAGAATCTTCCTAAGGTATCACAGGCATAGAGCAATGAGGTCAGCACAATGGCTCCATAGACTTTTAGTTTGGGAAAGAAGAGGTATTAGACTATCAGGTTTTTTTTTTTTTGGAGCTTCCCAAATACTGAGCTAGTTCTAGCAATGCGCATATCAACCTCATTGTCAATGTGTACCTCCCTGGAAAGGACACTGCCAAGGTGAGTGGACTTCTCCACAGTACTCGAAACTTATCCATTTTCTGTAAATGATACTTCCACATATGGATGATGTTATGCTGGCTGATGGAGCACCTGTTTTCTTGATGCTAATTGTAAGGCCTCTATTTTTCTCAGAGAAGGGAAAGAGATTTGATGCAGGGAATCTAATTAGGAAGTTCTTAGAGAAGTCTAAAGGAGGCCATCTTCACCTCAACAGGAATAATGGTCATATGAATAGATCATCTTCACCAACAGGTTGACTAATCTCAAGGACTGTTTGTATTTCTTTCTTTAGTATTCCATTTATTGTTTGTTGTCTGATCATAAGCTCTGGAGAAAGGGCTGCTTCATATATCATGGAGATTCTAGTCTTTGCTCTTTACATTCTTCCTCTTAATTCAACTCAAGACCTTATTAGAGAGTATTTAGCTGCTACAATGTTCTAAAGATACAGTGACTATCCATCCTGAATTTTCTTTGGTAGCTCTGACTTCACTTTAACTTTAGAAAGATTTATACTTTTTCCTGGATAACAACAATGTGAATTTAAGTAATGAAGTATGGTTAGCCCTATTTTACAGATTTAAAAAATGAGGATTACATTATAATGAATTCATCCATGATCACCCATGATCCCAAAGCTAGTAAGACTTGTAGCTGAGCTGAGGATTCAAACCCACATCTCTTAACTACAAATGTCCAAATCTTTCCAGTACACCTGACTGGCATCCTTTCACCCAAAGTAACCTTCCACATCTATCACCTGAAGTAAACTTTCATAGTGTCAAGGGAGAGGATCTCTAACAACCCAACAAGGATTGCTGTTCCTTTGTCAACTGTAGTTTAGCATAGAAAACTTAGGACAGACTGTTTATCTTTGCAGTTAGAATTGTCCTGAATTGTAATGATCCTTAGCTAGGAATGCTTGTTTGTTTTTTTCAATAGAACTCTAATGTCATGTGATTTCCTCTTTGTGGCCTAGTTCTAGCCACCTCATTTACTTTCTCTTGTATTCCCCCCCCCCCCCCACCTCCCGCCCCACTCTATGGGTTACTAAGGTACATAAGTAATATTAAATGAATAAGGTTGGAGGAGTCAAAAGCATAGGTGAAATGGTTTATTTTCTCTTGCACTATTTTTTTTTTCTTTCAGTTTGAACTAGGTTCTCTTTTCTTCTTTTTGGGAACACTCCATTTATATAAATGGACTGTCCTCAACCATTTAACCTTAGAGAGTTGCCTGAAACATTGGTCACACAGTCAGTATGTGTCAAAGGGAAGAACTGAGCCCAGTTATTTTCGTCTCCAAAATCAACTCTCTCTCCTACATCCTGGATGTCTCTTCTAGGTTCTTTATAGTCTTAAAAAGAACTCACATTTCTGTAACACTTTTTAAGATTCATTAAGCTCTTTCCTTCTTTTGAGAAAAGTAATATGAGTACCTTCATTCCCATTTTATAGGTAAGAAAAATGAGGCTTAGAAGTATTAATTAATTGATTTGCTCATGGTAACACAGCTAGGGTAAGAAGCAGGCTAACAGTCTTGGTCTTATTTACTATAAGCCCAGTGCTCTCGCTACTTTATAGTAGACACAAAATCTTTCTTACACAAGGAGATAACTGTCTCAATAAGCCTGGCTCTGATTTCAAGTTTGGAAACCATTTGTATATTCCAGCATTAATTGAGAATCCCTAATGATTTGTGTTGGAGAATTTTATTTTTCAGAGAATTTCTATTTTTAATACATAAGTGCCAAGAGTTTGATCTTTTCTGCAATACCTTACATGTCTGCAATAGTACTTTAATATTTCAAAAGACTGATGATTTCACTATACCTTGGGTAATACAATGCCTAAACATAGTACATTAATAAATGCTTATTTCTTTCTTTCCTTCCTTTCTCTACAGTAATAGAGAAGTCTTGATTGTCAAAACATGTTATATTTGCATTTCTACTATTATTAATGATTTGGCACATTTTTCAAACAGTTATTAATAATTCCTTTGAGAAGTATTTGATCATATCCTTTGACTGTTTTAAAAAAGTGTGTATATGTGTTGGTTGTCTTAGATGTCAAAAACTTAGTGATATTTGATACTAAAGATATTTTTTACCCCAATTAACCATTTTCTTTATCTTTTTGTATGTGCAAAAACTTCTCAATCTCTTGTAATTTCAGAAGTCTCCATTTTACCTCTTGTTATTGCTTTCATTCTTGATTAATTTTTCTCATAATCATATCTGTGAAAGGTATATGATTTTGCTTATTTTCTAATTTTTATGGTATATTTAGTATTCAGATTATTATCCATTTTGAATTTATTTGTACAATATGGTCCTAGGTTAATTTCTGCCAGTTTTTCTAGTTTGTATCAGAGAGGAAATTCTTTTCTAGTTAATATATAATTTTGGATTTATTGGTCACTGAGTTATTGAGTTCAATTCTTCTTTGTCAAATCTATTTCATTGAAATACTTTTCATTGTTAATGAGTATGAAATTATTTTATTACTGTCTGGAAGTGCTATTTTCTTATTCATACTTGTATATATTTTTTATATTCTAGATAACTTTACCTCCAAATGCTTTTAAAAGATTATTTTATTTGATATAGCATGAAATCTTTTTTTTTCTTTTTTGGATTTTGCAAGGCAAATGGGATTA
This sequence comes from Macrotis lagotis, assembly GCF_037893015.1. Classification (NCBI taxonomy): domain Eukaryota; kingdom Metazoa; phylum Chordata; class Mammalia; order Peramelemorphia; family Peramelidae; genus Macrotis; species Macrotis lagotis. The sequence goes on from NC_133660.1 coordinate 70,301,246, forward strand.
AGTGGCTTGCCCAAGGCCACACAGCTAGGTAATTATTAAGTGTCTGAGCCCGATTTTGAACCCAGGTACTCCTGATCCAGGGCCAGTGCTTTATCCACTGCGCCACCTAGCCTCCCCACATGAAATCTTTAAATTAAATTTTCTGACATTCTTATTTTTAAAATATTATATCATGAACCAGTCATGTGCATTGAATCTCTGGCATTTTAAGTTGTTCATTATTTTGTATATTTATATTTAAACGCAAATTTGCTGAAACTATAAATTGTCTCATTTAGTTACTTTGCTGATCACCTACATTTTTATAAGTATGTCATCATGTAATCAGCAAAATGTTTTTTCCTTCCTCTTTGCCTATATTGATATTTACTTTTTTTCTCTAGTCTTAGTGTTTTTATTGCTAACATTTCTAGATCAATATTAAATAATAGTTGGAAAAGGAGACATCCTTGCTTTATCATAGCACTTTTTTGCTGATTTTTGTTTGCATTGTTATAGTCATTGTGTTTATTGTTTTCCTGATTCTGTTTATGTCATTTTGTTTCAGTTCACATGTTTTCCATGTTTCTCTGTACTCTTCAGTTTAGTGATCCTTCATTACATTCATACACTACAGCTTGCTCAGTCATTCCCTTATTAGAGAGTATCTACTTTGTCTCTTTCTTTTTACTAATACAAAAAAAGCTTTGTAAATATTTTGGGGGATATAGGACTTTTCTTTTTTATCATTACCCTCCTTGGGGAATGGAATCTAGAATGGGTCCATTTTAGTCATTTTCTTACCATAATTCCAAATCACTTCCCAGAATGTTTGGATCAGTTCATAACTAGAAAGAAAATTTTAGGAAAGGTTTTTCTCATGATGATTCAGCTCAAAAGCATGCGATCAGCTTTTCTCTGTACAGGCATATTTTTTCACAAACCATGTGGGGATGTGTAATTGTCAAACTCTAGAAGAGAATTGAGACACACCCTCCATCTCACCAGTACTGCCTAAAATAGTACTCCACTCAAGAATAATCCCGGCACGTGATCAAGCAAACCCCAGTGTGTTGAAGAATAAAAATAGCTTATATCTTCCTCCTAGAATATCAAGCACAAGATGGTTCTGAGAAGGCAAAAAAGGTTTATTTGTGAAGAGGAAAAGTCTTAAGTCCATTTTCCAGTTACCAAGATTCTTTTCCCAACTTTTCCACTAACTTAGGTGATTGCTGGTCTAGTTGTTTTTACGTCTTTGTGCTCCCAGTTTGCTCATCTATAAAATTCTGACATTTATTATCTATGTGACTGTCACTTTACATTTCTCATATTCGGTTTACTCAATCATTTAAAAATATTTCCACCTAATACCTTATAGATTTGTTGTGAAGAAAGTGTTTTGTCAACTGTAAAACAGAGTTGTTTTAGTATAGATGATCCTTAAGGGATCTTTCCATTGGAGCATTCTTTGGTTCTAAGATTGTAGTCTAGTTTTTTTAAAAGAAAAAAAGCGATTATTTTGAAATGAAAATGAAATTCTTATGTTTGTTATGTGCTTCAGGAAGAATAGGACTTTACAGAAGTGTGAGTGGGATAAATTTGAGAACTATTTTCCTTTTTTTTCTTTGGGCTTATAAGGCTTTTTTTTTCTTTGACTAATGTGAGGAGGAGACATTCTGGTACATTAGACAGAATACTCTTTCTGTAATTAGGGGACTTGAGTTCAAATCACACCTCTCATTTTATCATTACATGTGTAACCTTGGCAAAATTACTTCCTCCTACACTATGAAATGAGATTGGTCTCAAAGTATCTTCTAGCTTTAAATCTGTGATCCTGAGTCTAAATGGCTTGACTGAAAAACTACAGCATCTTTATCAAATATTCTTTCAGCTGCATCTGAAATATGATTTTCTTTTAAGTTCTAAGAATAAATAATATTTACAACCACAGAGTTAATATTTAATGATCCATGGATTTTTGTTGTTGAAGTTATTTTCATCCTCGCCTTGGGGGGGGATGCTAAATGATATATATCTGACATTAATATAATGCTAACTTCACAAATCAGGAAAATCACAAAGTAAAGTCATCAGGCTAATATTTTATCATTTGCATGTTAGATCCATTTTCTTTAGCCCACATGACCACAGATAACTCACTCACCCTCTCTTTTCTCATGTGTAAAATGAATGGTTGGACTCCACTTAATAGCCCAAAATGAAGATATCAAACATACAGTCATGGATTACATGTGGCTCACAAGATTTCCAAGTGTGACCTGAACCAAATAAATTATAATTGGAAAATATTTAACAATGTGAATAAAAATGCAATAAAATAAAATATTACATTTTCAAAATAAGTCAATATGTGACACACAATTTTATTTATGATTTAATGTCTTCCCCTATGAATTTGACATCACTGATCCATAAAGTTCTTTTCCCCCCTCTAAATTCAACAATTCTGTTATCTGGAAAGTTATGGAATCATTGAGTTGGAAGGAATTTTAGAAATTACCTTGCCTAACATATACCTGAAGAATTTGATCTATGGCATCCATAACAAGTGTCTAGCCTACTTGTAGCCCTAGACCTCCAGTGAAGGGGAGCCTTCCCACTTCCTGAAACAGTGCAGTGCACTTTGGGTCAGCCTTCATTGCTAGGAAAGTTAAAATTTCCTTCTTTATTTATTGCTTTTAGTTTTGCCCTCTAAGGTCAAAGTAAGTTCCTTGAGAAAAAGAACTGTCTTTTACCTTTTTTTTTTTTAATATTCTGAGGACTCAACATGGTACCTGGTAAATAATTGATGCCTAACAAACTGTGACATTACTTCCTTATGACCACCCCCAATACCCAAAGAAAGCATCCTTCCCACTCCCTTCTGCCAGGTCTTTCATCCTCTAGTCTAAGCATCTCTTGATCCAAATAGGAATTCCCCATAATTTCCCTTATTTTGCTTCTTCCTTTGTACTGCAGTTCATAGTGGTAGAGTTGGAAGAGACCTGAACAAGGAGTAAGTGAACTTTACTTCATTGGGAGTCATTCAAGAGGTTGGATGAGTTGTGGGAGAGTATTGACCTGATTATTTAAATGATTCTGTTGTTATTCAGCAGTCAACAAGCATTTATTAACATTTACATATGCACTTTGTTGGCAAAAATCCATGCTTTTTCTTGAAGTACTTATAATCTAATGATGGAGACAACATGTAAATAATTAGGTTGTTGCAAAATGTAGAGAGTAGAGGAAGGTGGTCTGAAAGGAAAGGGAGGTTTGAGGAAACCTCAAATAGATGGGATTTGAACTGAGTTCCAAAGGAAGCCTGAGAAATCATATTAATCTCTCTGGCCCTAAGTTTCCTCATGGGTAAAATGAAATGATTGGACTGAGTGAGATATTCTATAACAAAAATGTCAAACTATATGAAGCCCACAATACTCCCTCGACCTGTCCATTGGAGATGAGGAGATAGGATTTGAGGAATGAATTGCCAGTGAAAAGACAAGATGGAGGATGGAGTATTGCAAGGAAGTCAATATAGCTAAATGCCAGAGTTTGCCAAGGGAATTTGAAAATAAGGCATAAGAAGGTTGGCTTCTGCCATTCATATAGTTCACAACCCACTCACATATTCTTATCCTGTGTAACTCTAGTCCAAGTTCTCCTTCCAATCTTCTATAGAGCTCCACTCAGAGGGAGTTATCCTCTAGATCAAATCTGAGGTTTGTGAACCTTAAAAACCATTCAAATATATGATATATGTATAGAAATTAACATTTCTATTTAATATATTATTTTTAATAAATTTATTATATCATTATATTCCATATTCTAATATATTACATTCTTATAGTCTATAAATTAATATATTAATATAATAGAAAGTAATAATATTAAAGTCAACAGGAGGAGTTCATGTGTAAAATGAGGGAATTGGATTCAATGACTTCCAAGATGGTTCCCACCTCTACATTTTTGATTGGATGGGACTTTGTGAACATTACTTTTCCCATTATGCCATTTTCATTCCTAAACTCTTTCATGAACTTTCACTTTCCATTAGTGATGTTTTCATTTTCCCCTGGAGCATTTCAATAGGCAAAGTGCTTTTCATGTTCTGGGCAAATATTTCTTACTGATGTTTGAGGGAAAAGTCAAATCAGGTGGAGGAAGGTAAGAGTTGCTGAAGATATGCAGAAAGCAAGTTGAGTTGCTAAAATTGTTTGTTGTTCTTTTTGTGCTAAAGGAAGTTCTGACAAACTATGAGAAAGGGGAATATGTGCGGTAGAGAAAGTGAAACTGTTGGAAATGCCAACTTTTGGGGTTTTGGTGAAAACTTCAATCGTTGTGTTCTGCCAAAGAATGTAGTGTTGCTAAAACTCCAGAGACAGGATGTCTAAACAGTGTCAATCAGTCTGCAGATTTTAATACTTGTGACTTCTCTCCTAGTAATACTCTGGGCAAGGAGCTCATGCAATATTTTTTGGAATTCAACTTTGGTAAAATTTCACAATGTGGCATGCAATTAATTATTAATTAGTGTAGCACTTACAGGAATGACCAGGATGAGAGTGGTTGGAGGTAAATCATTTTTATTTCAAAACAAAACAAAACATTTCTGATGTTATCCCATGAGGAGAATATATTTTAGTTCTTTTTTGCAAATTTCATGAGAATTACTTTTATCCTTCTCTATTTCTCTATTTCTGTTTTCACACTGATAGGCAGAATTCTTCCTTACCTACATAGAAATAGAACTGAAGTCTGCTTGCTTGAATACTTGACACTCAATTAGGCTTTTGCTTAGAGGGCGTGTGTGTGTGTGTGTGTGTGTGTGTGTGTGTGTGTATGTGCATGCGCATGCACACAAACTGTCCCATGTATGTAGTGCTGTTTGTGTTGAAAAAAAAACACAGTGTCTGGTTTAGTTGTAAATTAATGGCAGATAATTTTTTTTAATGACAGATAATTGAGAACTTTTCAGAGTTGAGTGAGCTTGCTTAGATTGCGACACCTCCTCATCACCTTACAAATCAGGTACAACTCTATTTTTACTATCTAAAATCTGCATAGAGACACTCCTGTCCCTATACCAGGAGTGGGAAATCCCTTTCTAATCTCTTATTCTTGTTGATAACAAAACATTTCCCCTCCTGTCATGCTTCCATTGGTCCTGCAACCTACTTTCTCAAATTGCTGCTTATGGACATCCTCCAGGTTATATACACACCAATAGTTATTTGATCCCAGTGCTATAGTAAATGACTGCTTTGAGTACTTGGGTTGAGTTGGGTTAATTTTGACTGATTGCCACCCCTTGAAACAAGGGAGGGGCAGAGGAAGAGGAATAGAAAAAAATGAAAGGGAGATAGGAAGGTAGAGGGAGAGAGAGGGGGAGAGGAAGAGAAGGAAGAGGGACACAGAGAGTTTACAATCACTTCTCAAGGTTGTGGTGTTAAGGAAATCTTTTTGTCACATCTGTGTTTATTATTGTTGAGATTCATCTAAGAAGGGTCATCAATCAATATGGACTTAATGAATAAATATCATGGAGTTGAAGTAGGCAAGGAGCAAATTTCTGTTGGGAAAGAGCAATGAAACTAAAAGCAATGTAACAGAAGAAAAACTGGAATCTTCAGAATGATTAATGAACACAATTAGGAGAAACTTGACAAAGTCAATGAAAATATTGTTAAGAAAAAAAACGAGTTTCTGTAGCTTGGAACAGTTGATAGAAGAAATTCTTATTCAATGGGTTCTCTGAGAAGTGTAGAGTAAACCAAAAAACAATTGAATAAAACTTTTGAGGGATTATTATTATTATTTTATTTAAGGAAATGGGGTTAAGTGACTTGCCCAAGGTCACACAGCTGAGCAAATTATTAAGTGTCTGAGTTCAGATTTCAACTCAGGTCCTCCTGACTCCAGGGCTGGTGCTCTATCCACTGTGCCACCTAGCTGCCCCTGAATAAAAATTTTAAAATAAATAAAATGGAAGAAGATTTGTGATCTCTGAAAATGAAAGTAATAGAGCTGGAAGACAAGGTGAAGTAGGTAAGGTAAATTGAGAATTATTGGTCTCAGAAAAATATGAAGAAATAGGGTTTGAAAACTATTTAGGGAATCATATATGAAAGTATTGAAAATAGAGAACAAAGTTTTGGTTATTATATTTCATAGAACACTATTAGAAAGGAACCTCAATTTTAAGTCATAGAAATTTGTCAAATTTCAACCTTTGAATAACAGCATCTTATAAACAGGTAGGAAAAAAAAGAATCATATTTTTAAAAGCATAATTTTACTTGCACCCTCTCATTGAGGGTGGTAAATTAAAGCAATTTGGATTGATATATCTATATATATATTAAAAAAACAAATAAGCTAATCATTGCTAGAATTGATATATGGCAAAAATTGGAGAAAACAATTGGTGGGTTTTTATTGCAAACAATTCCAGTTTCTTGTAAAGAAAAAAGAGAGAAATTAACTTTGGACAGGGCATTTGACATACAAATCTGACCCCAAGTACAACCTTCATAAAACAAATTTTAAAACAAGAAATGACTAGATAAGGATTCACAGCATTTTAATATTCTGCATGGAATAAAAAGTCTATATGATGTAGGTCCTACCTTTTTAGAATGATATTGAGAAAGCAATGGTTAGAAACAGTAATATTTGTAATAGCAAAAAAAAAAGGAAATGATAGAACAACTTCTGGTATATGAATGCAATGGAAAATTATTGTGCCACAAGGAATACAAAGAATTTATCTTTTTTTTTTTTTAAGGTTTTTGCAAGGCAAATGGGGTTAAGTGGCTTGCCCAAGGCCACACAGCTAGGTAATTATTAAGTGTCTGAGACCGGATTTGAACCCAGGTACTCCTGACTCCAAGGCCAGTGCTTTTATCCACTATGCTACCTAGCCGCCCCGAATACAAAGAATTTAAAGAAATATATGAAGACTTATATGAAGTGGATATTAAATGAATAAAATAGATCCAGAAAAGTAATACCCATCCTGACTATAGCTGTGCTAATAAAGACAATTAGCAACAAAACTCAGTGTAAATATAATGGAAGACATTGGTTTTGCCAGTGCACCATTAAAGCCAATAGCCCTTCCGGGGATATGTCTCTATCCCTCTTATTTTGATTTACTTATTTTCAGGTTTCATACTTTGTGGTTTGTCTGGGTGTTTATGCTTGTCCGCTATATTATAGATGTTAATTGCATCATCTAATTTAATCTTCTCATTATGCAGCTAGGGATGGCAAAGAAGGGAAAGAGAAGTTACTCAAAGCAATGAAACTAGTCAATGGCAGGCCTGGGAAAAACAAAACGAAACAAAATGTTGCCTCCTTCATCCCAATCCAATCTAAATTGCATTGGTTTTTAGGATTTATCCTTCAAAATATTTCAGTTCGTTTAGTTCAAATACATTTGTTGAGAATATCTAAGCATTTTAGTATATTCTGGCACATTAATAAAATACTGACTTATACAGTTAATATTTAAGTGTATTAATGTTGGATTTTGCTATCTATATTCTAGTATATAGATAACTTTTCTGATTTAATCAGTCCTAAATTATGGTGAATTACTATCTTCTCTTTTAAAATTCAGTTCAAGGACTCAAAAGAAAATGATCTGCCTATCTTTTTGCATTATTCTTATAAGTTTTAAAAAAAAGTGTTAACTAGAGTGAAAGCTGTACATTTTATTCACTAACCTTGCAAGATACACCTTACAAGATACAAGGTACCTTACTCCTAGCCGTGAGGCATACCTTAGTCTCAGGAGTCAGGTAATTTGTTGTCCTCAGAAACTTTCCTCTCCCTCTTGGATGTTCATAGGTTCTCAGAGTTTGAGTTACAATCTAAGAGGTCCACCCATTCCATGACACCCCCCCACACACATCATCCAAGGTATGATATGCTAAAGAACCCCAATTGTCACAGGGGGTGTGTGGGTTAATATTCAGTTACCTAATTGGGCAAACTCAGTAGCATTAGGTCAAGATCTCTAGGTCACTCTTGACCTTAGGGGTTTGATATACCTGGAATGGGATTAGGAAGACTCTTCCAGTCTTGTGATTGGCTGGGCCATTCATCCTTTGTAATGGATTCCCTAGGGCTCCCCTCCACACCCCGTGAAGACCAACACCCTACATTTCTCACAAAAATGCTTGGCAGAGAGAGGGTGAAAATTATACTGCATTGAGTGACCCATGTCTCAATAAAAGAGTCAGTCTTGGTAGGACATTACTGTTTTTTATCCCAGGTTTTTCATTTTGATTATGTCTTTTTATGGATTTGCTAAAGACTCATTTTCATGAGTTCATATCCAGCCTAAGACACTTTCTATCTGTGTGACACTTAACTCTATTTGCCTCAGTTTTCTCACCTATAAAAATCAGCTGGAGAAGGAAATGGCAAAGCCACTCCAGTATCTTTACCAAGAAAACCCCAAATGGGGTCATAATTAATTACACATGACTAATGTACACTATCCATTACTGGATAGCAACAACAACTACAACAGCAGCAATAACAAAGGACACAAAAGTTTACCAGTGGACACAGGCTTTTTATGATAGAAAAACTGTTTGCTCTCAAACCCTGTCTTTATGCTTCTGCAGCTGCAGAAACTTCATACATCATCAACATGGTACTGCTCTCACCTGGTTTATACTATTCACACCTCTCTACTCATCAGTCTTCTTTAGCAAGGAGACTGAGGCAGAAAATATATAATTATGATCTGGAAAAAGATGTTGCTTGCAGTCAGTTTCTTCTTGAAGCATGGAAGCTCCATCTCAATGGGTCTTCCCCCTTACTGTTGTCCATCTGGTGAGCCTTTATGTTGCCTGGCAGTCATGAAGTCTTACAGACAATTGTGCCATTTTCCATTCTTGGCTGCCATTTATAGTCAACCTTCATTCATATATGTAATGTTTGTGATTTCAAGCATTTGTGTGATCTTAATTAGTAACTTCATTTTCACTTTTATGTTGGCAACAGAGCACATTTACAGCTAGTTACAGTAATGAAAAAATGAATCCCAAAGCTATGTGGCAAAAAGAGGAAAGTGTTCATGAGAGTGTTTGTGAATCTGCTCTAGAAGATAAAATAATGTTTCAAGTGCGCAATAAAAAATGGCTAAGTTTGTGAGTAAATGAGATGGTGATCAACCATGCCCTCTCTCCAAGGCTCATGGGGATAAGCAAGTCTTCTCACTCTCTTTCTAACCTATCATCTGCCCTAATTAATATCAAGCTAATCCAAGTAGGAGTTCATAGTTTGGACAGAGACTGGGACTCAGGCATGTAATTTTCATGGAGACACAGCAAAAAGGGAGATTTGAAATGGTAGGTGTTGCCCTTTTCCCTGTTTTACCTTGGGGTCCTCACATTGCTGCTTTTGCATTTTCCTCTTTAGTCCTGCATTGCCTTTCTTCTCCATAAAATGAATTTTTTAAAATGAAAATTTCATGAGTTACTGCAGGGTCATTGTGTTAGGAAAAGTGCATATTATCAGAATTAATGTTTTGTTATAAAGGATTGTATGCAGAAAAATGTATTTTCAGCAGTTTTTAACAAAAGATTATAGTTTTGGGAAGTCACAGGAACCTAGCCCCCATTTCTCAAAGGGTTCAATATAAGGACAATTGCATTTTTTATTTTTGTGTCTTCCATTTTTTTTAGGACTGGTATCCCCATGTTCTGGGACATCTCCATTGACAGACAGATACATTACTATAAAACTTGAACTCGAATGCCCCAAGGATTACCCACCCCAACAGAATCTCCTCCTGACAATAAATAAACTTTGGAGCTACTAAATCAGAACCATAAATTTTAACAACCATTGACACTGTAGCATGTATACTTGTGTGTTCTTTCAGCAAGCATTATACCTGTGCCCAAGGTTAGACTTCCAGTTCAGTGGTCTGCACATCTTTACTTGTATCTCCATGTGCCTCCTGAGAAGGTTGGTAGAAGGCATCTACTTTTGTTACAACAGCCCATTGATGGGCCTTGCCTGTTCTTTTGGTTTGCCTAGTACATTATTAGATCATACCTAGAACAAGAAGGGACTTCAGAGACCATTTTGTTCAATTCCTTCATTTTACAGGTGAAGGAACTGAGTCTCTAGGTGTTATCATGTGTCCAAGATCACATAATATAACATTGGATTTGAACTTAGATTCACTGAAATATTTGCTCATGCCTAGGACTCTGGGGGATGACAACAAACTGGAATGCTTCAACCCTAGACCAGGCCCATCTCTCTCTAGTTGGTGATAATATTAGAGGGTTTTTGAGGGATTTTTTTGGTGTGTTTGTTTGTGTGTGTGTGTGTGTGTGTGTGTGTGTGTGTGTGTGTGTGAGAGAGAGAGAGAGAGAGAGAGAGAGAGAGAGAGAGAGAGAGAGAGAGAGAGACCCAAAAAAACAGGGAGAGAGGCAGACACAGACAAATCATTTTATAAAACTTGAATTCAAGAAGTAAAACTTCAGAATATTTCTAATTATACCCTGATGTCTTGAAGCCAACTATCTTGCTTAGATAAATTAATATTTTTTGCTTTGTTTTGAAAGACATTGACATAGTTAACTTCATAAGACTGTTTAAATGAAAGTCAATTTTTAAAAGGGGATTATTTTCTGCTTGTATTGCTCTTTTCTGTTAATATTTAAGCTAAGATTCAAAGTAAAGAGTTGGCTTTGTATTCAGAAGCAAGGTGCAGACAGCCAATGGAGTAAAATCCACCTCTGAAATGTTTAAACCAGAAATGTTTGTTTTTTTCAAATAGATGAGAGATCAATCTTATCTTTCATTTATAAACTCTTCTAAAGGCATTTTTGGGTAGGAGTTCAAACAACGTTAATATCAAGTCACTCTAGAGCTTAGCTTTTCAGTATTTTTCTTTAAAAAATTTTTTTAAAAGACAGTTCAAGGAAATAACTTTAATTTCCTAACCACAACAAGTTTGTGGTATTATCTGGTGTGAAAAATGGCACGTAACACCCACACATGCTGCATGCAAAAGAACACTTTCACTTTTAAAAATCTTATTTAATATTTTTATTTTTCCAATTACATGAAAAGATAATTTTAACATTATCTTCCTTTTTTTCAAATTTTGTATTCCAAATTCTCTCCCTCCATACACTCTTCATTGAGAAAGCAAGTAATTTGACATGTTATACATGTATAGTGATGCAAAACACATTTCTATACTAGTCATTCTGTGAATGAAAATGGATTAAAAATATTCAAGAAAAATAAAGAAAAATCTTTGATCTGTATTCAGGCTCTACTAGTTCTTTTTCTGGAAATGGGCAGCTTCTTCTATCATAAGTCCTGTAGAATTATCTTGAATCATTGTATTGCTGAGAACAACTAACTAAATTTTTTTTGGTAGATCATCCTACAGTTTTGCTGTTACTGTGTACTATGTTCTCCTGGTTCTGTTCATTTCACTTTTTTGCATCACCATATGTTTTTGTGAGAGCATCTTGCTCATCATTTCTTAAGAGTATATATTATATAGTCACATATGACAACTTGTTCAGCTATTTCTCAATTGATAGACAATTCTTTGTTTCCAATTCTTTGCCACCACTAAAATAGCTGCTTTAAATATTTTTGTATATATGGGTCCTTTTCCTTTTTATTTATTTTTGAATCCCTTTGGGATACAGACCTAATAGTGGTATCACTTGGTCAAAGAGTATATACACATATACATGGTGTTATAGCTCTTTGGACATAGTTCAAGATTGTTCCCCAGAATGGTTGGATCATTATATTTCACCAATAATACATTAGTGTTTTAATTTTCCTGTATCCCCTCCAACATTTGTCATTTTCTTTTACTGTTGTATTAGCCAGTCTGACAGGTGTGAGGTAGTAGCTCGGAGTTGTTTTATTTTACATTTCTTTCACCAATAATGATTTAGAGCATTTTTATATGACTGCTCCATTCATATATTTTGACCCCTTATTTTTTGATGAAAGGCTCTTATTTCTACAAATTTGACTCAGTTTTCTATGTTTCAGAAATGAAGTCTTTATCATAGAAACTCAGTGTAAAATTTTTTACCTCCATCCTACCCCCTCCATTTATTCTACTCTCTCCTTTTTCCCTGCCTGTTCTCAAAAGTATTTTGCTTCTAACCTTTATCTCTTCCAAGCTACCCTTCCTTCTATTAGCTCCCTTTCCTTCTAATCTCCTTCCTTTCCTACTTTTCTATGTGTTAGAATAGATTTCTACATACACCTGACTATATATTATTCCCCCTTTAAGTCAATTCTGGTGAGAGTAACGTTTATGTGCTTCCCTTCTTCACTTCTCCCATTTTCCCCTCCACTGTAAAATCTCTTTCAGGTCTCTTTTATGTCAGATAATTCATCTTATTCTTTTTCCCCTTCTCCCAGTACATTCTTTCTCATCCTTTAATTTTTTTAGATAATCTTACTATCACGTTCATCTCACACTTCTGCTTTCTGTCAATGTATACTCCTTCTAACTGTTCTAATATTGAGAAAGTTTTTAGGAGTTATAAACATTATTTTTCCCTTGTAGAAATCTAAACAATTTAACCTTATCCAATCTTTGATGATTTATCTTGTCTGCTTATCTAAATTTCTCTTGTGTCTCTTTTTGAGTTCTGGTCTTTTTTTATCAGGAATGTTTGAAAGTCCTTTTCCCCTGAAGGATTATATTATTTTGCTTGGTTGCAACTCAAATTCTTAGTTGTAATCTTAACTCTTGCCCTCTGGAATATCATATTCCAAGTCCTTTGATCCTTTTATTAAGAAACTGCTAATTTTTTTTTTGTTAACTTGACTATGGCTCCACAATATTTGAATTGTTTCTTTTTGACTGCTTGCAATATTTTCTCTTTGATTTGTGGGAGGTCTGACTATAGTATTCCTAGGGAGTTATCATTTTGGAAATCTTCTAGGAGGTGATCATTGTATTCTTTCGATTTCTATTTTACACTCTGGTTCTAGATTATCAGAGAATGATAATTTCTTGTAAGATGATGTCTAGATTCTTTTTTAATCATGGCAATAATTTTTAAAATTATCTCTTCTGGATCTATTTTCCAGGTTTATTATTTTTCCAGTGAGATATTTCATATTGTCTTCTATTTTTTAACTTTTTTTGGTTTTGTTTTATTATTTCTTGATTTCTCACAAAATCATTAGCTTTCATTTGCTCATTTCTATTTATGGAATTATTTTCTTCATTGAGTTTTTGTACCTCCTTTTCCATTTGACCAATTCTATTTTTTAGGACATTCTTGTACTTATTGATTTTTTTTAAACCTTTTTTACCATTTGACCAGTCCTTATTTTTGTGGTGTCTCCTTTATCAAGTTATTTTCATGATTTTCTTGCATCATTCTCATTTCTCTTCCCAATTTTCCCTCTACTTCTCTTACTTGAGTTTCAAAGTCCTTTTTGAGCTCTTCCATAACTTGAAGTCAATTCATGTTTTTTTTGGAGGTTTTGGATGTAAGAACTTTGACTTTTTTTTCTGAGTATGTGTTTTGATTTTCCTTGTCAACATAATAATTTTCTATGGTTAGATTTTTTTCCTGTTGTTTGCTCATTTTCCCAGTATTATTTGAACTCTTTGGTAAAATAGGGTTCTGCTTCCATGGTGGAGTTCTCACTGTCCCAAACTTCAGGGAGTGTTGTGCAGCTGTTTCCAGAGATACTTCTAGGGACCTGCAAGTTTTCAGTTTTCCAAAGGTGTTACCATCTAAGAAGAGGTTGTTTACTATTCTCCTATATTGTGATTGGTTTGTGAGTGACCACATGCATTCTTTTCAGTCCTGGGACTATGACCAGGATCCTTGCTTCCCTGAAGCCACAAGTTTTTTTTTTTTTTAACTCCTCATTCAAGGACAAAGACCTCGGACAACAAATCAAATTACAAGTATAGGCAATGAAACATAGTTTTGCCCTTAGTGCCAGGAAAGAGACCCTTGTAAATCTCATTCTTACCTGTTGTCTGATTCCCCTTACTACCTGTGGGCTGAGAGGTCTGGAAGACACCACTACTGCCCTAGGTCTGCTCCTGGTTTGAGGGGCCTAATCTGCACTGGCATGGCCTGTACTGTTCTGCATTCCTCTTTCACTATGGTACAACAGATTTTCCCTGCTAACCTTCTTAGTTGTCTTGAATAGAAATATTTCTTGAATAGAAATTATTTCTTTCCATCTATAGGTCTTCCTGTTGCTGTTTTGTTTTGGTAAGGGGTTAAGTGACTTGCCCAAGGTCACACAGCTAGTTAATTAAGTGTCTTGAGGTCAAATTTGAACTCAGGTCCTCCAGACTCCTGGGCTAGTGCTCCACCTAGCTGCCCCTCCATTGCTTTTTGTATGGCATAGTTACAATACACTATACTCCTATGCCTTAATTTGTTTAACCAGTCCCCAGTAGGTGGGCACCCCCTTAGCTTCCTGTTTAGGCTGCTATGAAAAGTACTACAATAAATATTTTTGTACACAAGTCCTTTTGCTCTTTCTTTGTTCTAGAATGGTTTTAAAATCTTAATAGCGGCCAATGTCAAAAACTAACTTTCTAAGTAACATGTTGTTTCTGAATTTGAAACCTGTCAAAAAAAAATCAAAGGCAAAACTTCCTATTGGATTATTGGTCAGATTACTGGAAACCAAAATGTATTACCATTAGGTGAAATTTGAAGTTCATGGAGAGATGTCTTGACCAACAAGAGAGGAAGAGAGATTGGTTCTGAATTTTTAGTCTGTTGTACCCAGTAAAAGAAACATGAATAAATAAATGAAAGAACAAATGAATGGATGAAAAAAAAACCCTGCATTTCTTAACCCTGCATTTCTTGGCCACCTACTATTTGCCATAAACTATACTGGGCTCTGGGGATAGATGATCTCTAATCTTAAAGAGTTTACATCCTAAAAGGGGGAGCCAGACACATAGGGGATTGATTGCCAGAGAAATCGGGTTTTACATTTCTTAAAATGTGAGTAGAGCAATTCAGTGACCTATTGTCAAACCGTTTTCAGATAAAACAGTGGTTCTCATTGGACTACTGTTCCCAGAGCAAAAGACAGAAAAATATAAGGTTTATTGGGTAAAAATGAATTTTTTCTTACTGCCTTGTCAAGCAGGGTCACTTACCTCCAGGATGATAGTTCAAGAGTTGAATGAGTTAATTCTGGTAAGGAGAAGAAGGGGTTGTTCCAAGCAAGGAAATGTTGAATAGAGATAGATGACAAAATGCTTAAAATGGCGACTGGATAAGATGAGAAACCTAGCTGAGGCTGACTAGATATGTAGAGTGGGCTAGGTGTTTGGAATCAGAAGAACTTCCAGATTTCTACTGCTGTGTTGAGGCTCAAATGAGACAGTATAGCAGGCACAATATAATGCTTTCCCCATAGATATTTCATTTATGTTAAGTAAAGGACCCTGGCAGATTCCAGGTCAATCACTCTGTCCAATTACAAATGCATAAATGAATTCTATTGGTAGTAATGATAGCTGAGCACCAGAATAGAATATTTTGTGGAACAAGGTTTTTGGGTTTTTTTTTTTTTTGGAGTGACAGTTCTTCTTAATAAAACCAAGAGAAAATCCTTAATTGAAAATCTAGGAGGAATGCCAGTGCATCACTTGGAGGGATGCCAAGAAATTCTAATAATCTGATTGAATTCTGTCTAATTTCCACTGTGAATTTAGAATTTCATAGAATCCTAGAAATTGAAGCCTGGAAGTAAGCTTTGAGCACTTAAAGTACAGGGATATTATTATTAATTTTACAGGTAAAATAACAAGCCCATTTGTAGTATTGCCAGCTTTCACTTTCTAGAATGTGAATTCCATGTAAATTTGTGTTCTATTTCTGATGAAATGAAGTATGGTGAAATCTGTTCACTAGAGCCTCTAAGTACAAAGGGCTAACTTTTAAGTCCCAGAAGTTGGAGATGTGTATTTTTCCAGTTATGCTACAAGTTAGTTGTGTAGCCCTTGAGCAAACACTTAGACTCTTTGGTTTCAATTTCTTCATCTGTAAAATGAGGGAGTTGAAAAAGAATATCTTTGAAGTCCCATCCAGCTCTAAAAGTAATAGGCATTGTGATAATTACCCTGGAAGGATATAGATGAATAAAATCACAGAATTTTAGAATTCAAAGGTACATACCTGACAAGTGGACAGCTTTTGGACTTTCAATAATTCCTGCCCTCGGGCATTTACCATCTGATCCTAAATAGGCATGCTCCACATAAAGGTGCCTTGTAGTCAAGCCCCACTTTAACATTAAGCCACCATCTGTAATATCCAACCACTTTCATATAATTCTACCTCAAACCCGTTGCCCACTCTAAAAGTTTATTCTTATTTGAATTGTTAGTTTAATTAGTCAGGCTTCATTTTAGGGAGTAGCAGAAGAAAAAGATGGAAAAATAGGTTTGGAGCATAAAAGACCTTGAATACCTTTCTCCCTTGTCTTCCTGCCACCCCTTTCTCTTAACTCTAGACTGCCCAGATCCATCCAGTCTGCTCAACTAACTGCTCACATCACTTGGATGGGTTAGGAATCAGTTCAATTCAATGCAAATTTATTAAGCACCTACTAGGTGCCTGTCACTGAGCTAAACTTACAGTCTAATGGGGGAAGCTGAGAAGGGCTAGCTTGAGGTAACCAGTACAAGGCATCTGAGAATGAGCCAAAAAGTCTGCTCCCTGCCCTCTACAAAGGAAAGGAATTTAATGTTTACCCTTCAGACTTCCAGGCGGTTTGAGGTTCCAAGGCCGAGTTAAACAGCAGGAGGAGAGTTTAGATGATCAGTTTATGCTAGAAGGGAAGCAGAGCTGCAGATAGAAAGGGGAGAGTGAACCGAGAGGCACCATCTTGATTCTGATGGCCTGAGGACCAACTGGCTTAACTATTTCTGCTACTGTATCCACATGTCTCTAAACCTTAATATCTACTAAAAATGGCCTCCACTTTACATTGTGACCTGCCATAGAACTCTTAGGTCTTCTGGGTGTTTTCATCCATCCTTTAGTTGAACACTCTCTCTTATAAAGTCTCCAGTTAGAATGCGTGCTTCTTGAAGGAAGGAGTGCCTTTCTCTGCCACCACCAGGGTTTTGTACATAGTTAAACACTCAAAAATACATCTTCATTCATTCATTCAGCTGAAGAGTTTTTGTGGATGTAAGGGAAATAGGAGAGACCTTACAAAAAAAAAAAAGACAAAACTTGGTGCCTATTTTCAGCTTCTCAGATTGCATACCAGATTGGCACAATAGAGACAACAGATCTGATGCAATGAGTTCATTTGGTCAGAAAATGTTATTTATATGCAGGAAACAGTGTGGGTGAATCAGCAAATAACATTACTTAGGATGACTGAATGAATAATTTTATCTTGTTTTTTAGAAGGTAAAAACAAATTTTAGAATTGAAAGGATCCTAAAAGGTCTTTTAGTCCCACCTCTCATTTTAAATTAGGGAAACTGATGCACCCATAACTATAAAATATCTTCTTTGAAATTAATAAGTGGGAGAGTCAGGATTTGAACCCAGGACTTTTGGCTCCATATCTTTCTATTATACCAAATCTTATTTTCTTCCTTGATATTTCAAATTAAATCAGCAAAAAGCTTAATATCACTTTGGCATCATCATCATCATCATCACTTTTAATGATGGAATTTCCAAGTATGAGAACCAAAGAAGATAGTATATGTACAAAGTCTAATTATTATTATTATTGTTACTATTGGTGGTGGTAGTTTTAGTAGTAGTAGTAGTAGTAGTAGTACAAAAACATCATCTCATTCGGTCATCAACAAACATTTATTGGTAGAACCAAAAATATTATTCAATTAATCAAGCAATAAACATTTATTAAGTTGATGTTATATGGCAGACACTCTGTTAGGGATTCAAAAGGAGTCAAAAGATGGTCCCTCAAAGAGCTTGTACTCTTCCTCAGAGTTCTTAATGTGACGCTCAGTAGCATGAGATTTCCATTTTCAGCTATGACTAAGGTTGGGTTTGTTTATTCTTGATTCTGCTTATTTATTACATGGGAGGTTTTAAAAAAATTGGGAGGCACCGTAAGGGAGGACAGTGTTGAGCTAGTGATAGTGATGATATCAAGATAAAAAAGGAAGAAATATTTGAATGTCAATGGAACATTTTTTTAAAAGAAAGAAGATAATAGAAAATATTTTTAGAGTGAAAAATAGACAAGTAGGAGAGCTTTGGAACTAACAGTTTATTATTTATTTTTCAAAAAAGAATCTAGGTAGAAGCAATGAAGATTTGCAATTCCCTATCCAATCCTATTAATTCGTTCTTTGTGTTTGTTGATGTCAGTCAAGTACAGAATAATGTAAATTTAATTATTAAATAAAATTAAACCTAACTAACAAATAAAATGGTTTAGATAGTGTTGCTATGATTCATTTCCCTCCTCAAGACTTCCACATTTCCCTCCTCTTACTTTTCTGAGAAAATTGAGGCCATTTGGCATGGGTTTCTTCTATTCCTTTCCTCTCAAAACTGACATAATGTCCCATGCTCTTCTCTTCCTCAATCTCTGACAGAGTTGACTCTTCACCTTGAGCATAGGTAGATTTGACCCTATGCCTCTCATGCTCAGTAACTTTTATTGAATAAAACGTAAACCCTGTTTAGCTTTGAAAACTCTTCAGAATCTGACCTCAAGTGATCTTTTCAATCTCAATGGATATTTTTTCCTCTTTCACATTCTTCAGTCCATACTACTCTTTTTCCTTTTCTTCACATGTGACACTGAATTGCCTAGATCTTCTAGGCAATGCAAAAAAAATATGATTGAATTCTTGTCCTTAAGTAGCAAGTTTCCTTTACTTTGGAGAGATAAGATATAAAAAACAAGTTAAAATAATAATACTATTATTTACTAATATTATAATTGCTATATTAATAATACTAAAATAGTAATACATTAAATAAGTTATCACCATAATATTAAAGAATTTCACCTTGGTAATTTCATGTGTTAATACAAGATTAGTTGCCATATTTGTGATTTTAATGGGCCAGGTCAATGTCTTTAGGCAAGAAGTAGGGCTGGATTGGTGTGGGAAGCTTCTATATGTAGGAAGTGAATCTTGAACTGGATATTGATAGCTGGGTATTAGCCAGGCTGAAGGGAGAAGAGGGTCATTTCAAGTGAGAGGTGAAAGGAAGGTTTGGGAGGGGATCTTGAGTAGACCTGTTATTCTAAATCGATTGGTTTTGGAGGAAAGAAATGAGAGAGAATACTAAAAAAATAAGTTTGAACCACAAATCTAGGATGTGAGGGATAATCTTTACTATATTTTTAATTGGTTTTAATAACCTTTAATGACTTCCAGTTAGACTTTTAGGTTTAGTTTGTGTTGAGATCCTTTGTAAGAAGGGAAGCATGTGGCCATGAAAAAGTGATAACTATTGGGGAATCCAGATTGTCAAATGCTACTCTATCCTGAAGTCCAACTCTTAGATCTAGATTTGGAAAATGAGATGATAAAGAGGAATGAATGAATGAAAAAGTATTTGTTATATATCAGCCTAGATAGGAGAAATACAGAAATGAAAGACAAATTTTTTTTTTTCCTCTAAAGTCACTTACATTCTAGTGGAGGAAACTACAAATTTAAGCAAGCAATGCTCAGGGAAGGATGCTTTGGTTCAAGGAGCTATAGATTGCTGTTATAGGAAGAGGATTGATGGTCTGGATGGATGACTACATGAGATGTGAAGTATGTTCTCATGTAGGATTCAGATTACTTTTTTGTGCTCCTTATCAGTTTAGCTTAACCCAAACAAAGAGTTCCAGTACTGAGTGAGTTAAATTTTGTATGGGAAAGGGAGAAAAATTATCCGAAATTTGTCAGTCTTTTTTACCTTGGACAATTGAACTTGGTGAAAAAAAAATCAGGAATCATCTTTGCTTTTATTTCTTAGGTTAGATTTTATTATTCAAGTGTCCACTTAATTTGTGATCTCATTAATGTAGGAACTCCACCCAATAATGCAGATTCATCCTGTCAATGCATCCTAGGCAAATCTTTCCCAGTATATCTACAATAGGGAGTCCTCTTAATGTGCTTGGAACCCTCCTCTCATTCTTGTGACTTTGTGTGGGTTCTAATAGTCATTCTACACACTCTGTATGAATGATCCATCTTTTTTCCTGTTTAAACACTTTCTTTACATATTACTGCTCTTTCATTATTTCTTACATGTAATTTGTGGCAGCCTGCTCATTTTTACCCTGTGTGGAGACAGGATGAGTGAGGAGAATGCCCAGAAATCAGGAATGTACTTTTCATTGTAAATACCTGCAAATTATTGAAGATGATTGGGAAAGATTCCTTGAGGAGGAATTTTAAAAGAGAACTTAAAGGGAGAGAACAATTTTATTGGTTGACTGAAGGAAGTTTCTAGGCATAAAATAATTTGTAGAGTTGAGATTGGATAAAAGAGAAAAGGGATCACAGGCCTATAAGTGGATCCATAGGTCAAAAGGTTGCTGCTATGCCTTTTGCAGTAGCAGTGATCAGGTTGATTTGGCTTCTGTTCCCAGAGCAAAAGGAAAAGAGACGGGAAGAGGTAATGAAGGGGAGGACAGAGCAGATAACAATTTGTTCATGTAGGCCCAAGTCTGCTGGAAGATGATTAGACAGGATGTGGCCTGGAGCTGATTAGATACAGTACTTAGGAGTATTTATATGCCTTCTTTTTGCTCCTCTATAGAGGCAAGTTGATGAAAGGACACATGAGAATCAAAATGAAAAATTAATTTAAGGATTTAAAATGCTGCATTAGCAGTATATAACATGTCTGCAATATGAGGTAGTTAAGATGGCTAGTAAATATAACACTGAGCCTGGAATCAGGAAGACCTGAGTTCATACCTGACCTCAGGCACTTCCTAACTGTGTGACCCTGGGCAAGTCACTTAATTTCTTTCTGCCTCAGTTTATCAGAATTGCAGCATCACAAATTTAGTGATGAAAGAGACATCTAATCCAATTCATATAAGGAAGTAAAGTGAGGGAGGTTAAATTTCTTTCCAAGCCTCTCCAATTAAGGATCAGAGGTGAGATTTGAACTTCGGTCCTTTGACTTTTGAGTCAGCGTGCTTTCTATAATACCACAGTCCTTCCTCAAACCAATTACATCTTTAACAGTCACCTCTTCGTTCTTGGAAGTGAGAATGGATTAAAAATATCCATTCAGTTGAAAGCTGAACTTTTTTTCAATTTTTTTTCTTTTGACGAAGCAATTGGGGTTAAGTGATTTGAGATCAGGTTCAAACTCATATATTCCTGACCCCAGGGTTGGTGCTATCTGGTATAAAACATGAGCTAAGTATCTGAGATTGTATCTGTTTGATGGTGGAGTATGCTCAAGGGAGATGAATATAGTTTAGTTTTAGGGGATTTTTGCTACCTAGGCAACTGTCTATAGGGGAATTGATATAACCTGATAACTGATATAAAATGGACCAGGTGGGTGGCACTTTCCTATGTAAGGAAATGATGGGTTTTTAATCTGAAGTGGAAGATAAATGAATATATCCAAGACAAAGAGCCTGAATTTACTTCTTCTGAAAAATGTATATTTGGAGAAGAATGTAGAAATTTCTTCTGTAACTATGAATTCAGCTGTGAAACCATCTGATGTTATCTTTTTCCTTTTTTTAAAAGGGAACT
Source organism: Macrotis lagotis (assembly GCF_037893015.1). Lineage (NCBI taxonomy): Eukaryota > Metazoa > Chordata > Mammalia > Peramelemorphia > Peramelidae > Macrotis > Macrotis lagotis. Next base: position 70,323,003 of record NC_133660.1, read on the forward strand.
ATGCCGGTGGAAAGAATGCGAATGCGCCCGTGGCTGGAGGAGCAAATAAACTCAAATACAATACCAGGGCTAAAATGGTTAAGCAAGGTAAGCTGGTTGTTTCTGTGTGTATGGGAGGGTGTGTGTGTGTGTGTGTTCGTGCGAGCTTTTACATGTGGTCAGATGAAAATCAGAGGAAGCCTGATGTCCACATTCTCAGAATAAGGTACAAAGTCAAATGCTTTCTGATTTCAAACACAGAAAGCTAGACATATAAGACTTGCTGTGATTTGGGACTTTTTTTTAGTACTTACTAACTTAAGCTTCTTATCCTTGGGATGACAATTTTGTATTAGTTTGTGTTCCTCTATAGTTGAGTTATTTTCCCCCTTTTTACATTTCTCAACATCCTTCTGATGCTCTTTCCCTCCATGTCTTCTATGAGGAAAGGTATGGGAAGGTTTCCACAAGATTTGATATTTAGGAGAGATCTAGACTTTATCAAAGTTATTTTTTATAGCTTAGATTAACATTAATTTAAATAACACTGGAGAATGTTATTTTACAGATGAAGAAACTGAGATTAAGTAACTCAGAGCAGAGATTCAATCCCAAATTTTTGAGTCTAAATTCAGTACATTCCACCATACCAACGCTACTTCCCTGTTGTAACCCTGGGCATGGTTTCCTTGAATTGACTGTAAGCCAGACTGAAATAGGGAATCTTTTGCCTGGAGATGCAGCATTCTCCTTTGTGATTAATTGGAATCAAGTCCTAGGGCCTGCAGTTGTATGTCTTAAAGGATATTTGAGTCATACAAGTTGGTGATTTTGATTAAGAAGCATCCCCAGTCTAGGTGAGTAGGTGACACTAGTGGTATGCCACTAGTCTTTCAAGGGTTAGGATAGGACCTTCCCCCTCCTGCTTTATATGGCCAGGTACCCCTTCTTAGGTTTTCTGTAGCTTCATTGTCACTCAGTGACAGGATCATCACTTCAAGTGGTTTAAGTAAGATAGTACTCTCATTGTTCTAACTTTTTATGATCAATGAAGTTCTCAAAGACTCACAATTATAGACTTGAGAGGTAAAAGGAAACCTGGAGATCACCTGATCCAGACCTTTCATTTTACAGATGAGAAAACAGACCTAGAAGGGTTATGATTTGCCCTGGGTCACATATGATAAATAGAAAAACTGAGATTCCAACTCCTGAATTTGAGGTTCTAGTTTAGTCATTCAATAAGCTTTTGTTAGATACCTATTTGATGGCGCAGTGAATGGAGCTTCAGCCCTGGAGTCAGTAGGATCTAAGTTCAAATCCAACTGCTAACATTTGACATTTATGTGACCTTGGACAAGTCACTTAACTCTGATTGCCTCACATCCAGGGCATCTCCAGTCATCCTGATTCATATTTGACCACTGGACCCTGATGACTCCGGAGGAGAGAGTGAGGCTGGTGTCCTAGCACAGCCCCCTATCCCCACCCCTAAATCCTATTCACATGCTTGTCATGGCACTACCCCCTGATGTCATGGTCTTTGAGAAGGAAGGACAAAATACATCTTTGTTCCACTAGTCTAAGTGCTGGGGAAACAAAAAGAGGCAAAAGTAGTCTCAAGCAGCTTACAGTCTTATGGAAAAATTAATTGTTCTTTTCACTATACCTCTGTTGTATAGATTACATAGCAATCATTGCCTTTTTATTACTATTTTTTGAAACCCAAAGGCACCCCTTTAAATTCAAATTGGGAGGAAATAATATCAGTTCATTCCTCCTCGTGTACTAATTACCTGGGCTAATTACAGTTCTTTCTCTTAAATAATGCTTGTATCCCTTTATTAATCATCTGAAGCTTATTATAAATACATATTAAACCAAGCAGTTAAGAAATGCTTATTATTCCCTTTCTTTGTGCAGGTCCTATGCCTACCTGTGGAGAATAAAAATATTCATTATGCTTCTGTTTTGTTTAAATGGTTTTAAAATGAGACAACCAGAGTTCAAATCCTGGCTTTAACCTTCTCAGAACTAGACTCGATGTTCTCCAGTTATGATCTTACTTGGATAGAGCTACTGTTACTTCTCTTTCACCTCTTACTATACCTCTTTAATGTAGAGTAGTCCTTAGTACTACTGAGTTGTTTTTTAGATGGCCTCAAGTTTCCTTCTGTGTAGAATGGTGGTAATAATGCCTCTAGCACCAACCTCACAGCCTTATTGGAGGCTTAATTGAGATAATCCACATAAAGTGATTTTTAAACTTTAAGGTATTATATAAGTATGTTATTATCATTAGGTAGCTAGATGACACAGAGCAGCCAACCTAGAGTTAGGACTTCCTGACTTCAAATCTGGTCTCGAATACTAATTGTCTGTGTGACCTTGGGCAGGTCACCTAACCTGTTTGCCTCAATTTTCTTAATCTGTATGATAGAAATAATAATAATAATAATAATAATAATAATAATAATAATAATGCATTCCTCCCAGGATTGTTGTGAAGATGTACTTAAGCACATCATAGGTGGTTAAGAAATGTTTGTTCCCTTTATTTTTAAAATGTTTTTTAAATTTTATTTATTTTAATCTCAACTTAAGAAATAAAACAAACATTTATATAACAGAGTAGAATTTTTAAATAAAGGATGATTGCACATGAATCTATTATGTAAAGCTTGCTATTCCTTTCACATATATAATGAAGTTACCATGTAATATTCTTTTTTCCTTTTTTTCTCTCCTCCTCCCCTACCCTAGAGATGACTACTATTAGGCCCAAATAGGTATATAAATCTAAAATTATTCTATACATCCTTCTATTTTTGCTTTCTTTTTTTCTGGATGCAGATAGTATCTTCCTTCATAGTTCCTTGGTTGTTAATTGGTATTTATGAGAATCAAAATGATTGTCTCTTAAAACTATATTGCTTCCCCTTATTACCTGTGTGCCTCAAGAAAAATCATTCAAACACTACCCTTGGTAGAAAGAGGGGAATTGGATAAGATCATCTTTAAGTTTTCTTTCAGCTCTAAATCCACACTCATATCTTTGAGAGTTTGGAGGAGAGAGACTGGAGAATTTATTGCTTTGGGACCTCTCTTTTCATAGATTGTCATGACATCATCATCATCATCATCATCATCATCATCATCATCATCATCATCATAATAATGATCACCAGGTGGCCAACCTATAGGTGATGTGCCTCTGTGATTAACTAGATTAGTCCTCAGGGAAACATTCATTCTGTTACTGGGACCATACTTAGAAGACTTTCCAAGGTGATAAATCTTCCAAAGCTTGTTCTTCTTTGGTATGGAATTCAGGAACTGAGAGTCAGGCCAGGCAGGGGTGACCTTTTATGTAAAGTCTTGCCCCGAAAGTCATTGAGGGTTGAAATAACCTTTCAGAGTATCAGAAAGAGATAGGAAATCAAGGGACCTGAAATGTGAATCTTAATATACCTATGTGTCTTTGGGCAAGTTATGCAAACTTCTTTGAGCCTCAATTTTCTTCTCCTGTAAAATGTGGGATTTGACCAGATGATCTGTAGAGTCTCTTCCATTCTAGGCCTGTTATGCTACCTATTTGCCTCATTTCCTGGGAGGGCAAAAGACTTGGGGGAAGGTGGGGCAGAACTGTGAATGAAGCCCACATAAACGGGTTCTCCTGAACTTCTTTGTTGAGGCAAGTTTTATTTTTGTTACTGCCTTGTAAAATTTGTGTGTGTGTATATAAACCTGTATATTTCAGAAGTCCATAGTTCCTTATGCAATCCTCTTGTTCTTTTTTCATATATTCAGATATTTATGTATTCAAATATTTGTGTTTGTTGATTATTAAGTTTACAATAGAAAATTTTAAAAAATTTAACAAAGCAAAATAGAATAGGATCATAGACTTGCTCTATACTGAGGTTTAACCCCAGGTGATCTCTGTGATCCAACCCCTCCCTGTTACTCTCCCACCTAAAATTAGACCATAGTTTCAGTCTTTCTACCTATAGTAAGTATTCTTTTGCAGCTAGCATAGTATATAAGGTCAAATCCACATGCATTTATTAAGGAACTAATTATTATTTGTTGAGGGATTTAGACAGTGTTAGGCATTGAAATAAGAGAGGAGGATACACAGAAAGCATCTCCCCTACCACTTCCCAAATCCCTGCTATTAAGTATTTCACAAAGTAAGAAGAGCTTGACATTTTTGCGCTTTTTGGATGATGGGTTTTCTTAGCAAAAATATTGAAGTGGCTTATAAGAATTTTTTTTATTTCCCCCCATTCATCTAGTCTATGGATTCTCCTCCATGGTGGTTTTGAAGTTAAAAACCTTTTTTACTTCCTTTTATTTTTCAGCTACTGCTCTAGTATTACTGTGCCCTCCTAACCCTGTTTATCCTTAAAAGTTCTTGACCTCAGTCAATCCTTAGGAAAAGGGTTGCATTTGCCAAAGCAGGGTCTCTGAATAATGCTCTCTGGCTCTGAGTTCCTTAGAAGGTCATTATAATGTGGGTGTTGGTTCAAGTCAGTGAATATTCATTGAACACCTTCCTTCAGTGGAAATTCTGTCTGTTTGTACATGGCTTTTGATGGACTCTACCAAGGGCAGAGAGTCATTTCTAAAATGCAAAATCCAAAATCCAAAATCACCCATTCAGTCTGCTCTGAAGCAGTCATGCTCCTCTGACAGAGGGAAGGAAGAAACAGAAAGCCACCCATTTGAAAGAAATTGTTAAATATTCAGGTTTGCCTTTGAAAACTGCAGAATGTGTTCACACATAGGGGTATTCATTCTCTTTAAGTTTTAAGAAGAGTTAAATGACTATTAAATGAAGGTTTTGTTTGTTTTTTTAAACTTGGGCAGGGCCCATCTGTTTCATTTCCAAATGGACAGGTTTTTGCTTAGTGCCTCTATGGATTCACGGAGTGACAAAAAGTAGTTATTGTTGCTCCGGGGTATATACTGGGGCACACAGGGTAGACTAGTTCTGATCTTACACTTACTTTCTCAACTCTGGTAGGCAGTGGATGGAGCCCTGGCCTGAAATTAGGAAAACCAGAGTTCAAAGATGACCTTAGAGACTTACTATCTCTGTGTTCTTTAACCAGTTTGCCTCAGTTTCTTCAAGTGTAAAATAGAGATAACAATAGATTGTTGTGTGGATCAAATGAGAACATATTTACAAAGTATATAATAGGCACTTAATATATGTATATTTCTTCCCTGATCTCAGGCAGAAACTGTGGTATTAACATTTGCACATTGGCTCCAATCCTTCTTTCCTTCTTCTTTCTCCTCTACCCCTTTACTAGTAATATCTTTTCTCTGAAGTTACCTCTAATTTACCCTGCATGCACATGTCTTATTTACATTTTATCTCCCCATTTGAAAGGGAATCTCTGGAGGGTTTCTTTGTATCCCCAGCACTTAGCCTGGTTTACAGTAAGTGCTTAATAAATGCTTTTGGTCTTTACTCATTCATAAATAGGTGCAGCATAAATCTGTAGAACTATCTCCCCTCAATTAGCATCATTATTTTGAATATGAGGTTGATTTGTAGTGATTTGGACTAAAGTTAATGCTGGTCTAGACCACTTTTTCATTTAAAAGAAAACCTCGGGGCAGCTAGGTGGTGCAGTGGATAAAGCACGGGCCCTAGAGTCAGGAGTACCTGAGTTCAAATCTGGTCTCAGACACTTAATAAGTACCTAGCTGTGTGGCCTTGAGCAAGCCACTTTAACCCCATTTGCTTTGCAAAAAAGAAAAGAAAACCTCCAAACTTTTTTTTGAAGTTCTAGAATCATAGACTCTAAAAGTTAGAATCAATAGCTCTTAAAGCTGAAAAAGCCATTAGATTTCAAGTTGGAAGGGACCCCAGAGGCCATCTCATCCAATCTCCTCACTTTTTAAGGTGAGAGAATTGAGACCCAGGGAAATTTAAGTGTCACCCAGGGTCACCTTGTAAACACCCTAATTATCCAAATGAAGAAAATAAGGGTCAGAAAAGGGACCCGACTCCACCAAGGTCCCTTAATCAGCACTTCCCTCATAATTTGGAAATTTAGAAATATGGAATTTAATTCCATTTTTTATGGATGGTCACAGGACAAGGAAGGGGGGTGGCCTTTGTTTGAGGACAAATCTCAAGTTCTTTATGAGGAATGAAGAAACCATATGTTAATTCTCTTATTTTATTTTTGTCCTTTGATTCTATTTTCCCCCAATGGAAATAATTTCTTTAAAGATCAGACATAATTTCATGGCGTTGTGCCTTGGATATTGATTGGTCTTCATGATAGCAGGTTTAGTGGGAACAGGCTCTACCAAAAAACCTCTTGTCCACACATGTGGTTTTCCATATTTCATTCATTTCTCTTCTAGTCGCAGTATCACTACTCTTGCCAAAGTACATAGAATGAATTCTTTTGAAAGTTGGCATCTATAATAAACATGATATCTTTAGGCACTGGATGTTTTGGAGCCAATTTTGGCACATGTGGACAAAAAGAATAAACCCTTTCATGAAAGTTCCTTTGTGTGTGTGTGTGTGTGTGTGTGTGTGTGTGTGTGTGTGTGTGTAAATATTTTTAAAAGCACAGTGGACAGTTTTGCCATCTATTTCCCACATTAAAAACTTTCATTTCATGCATTTTTCTTTGTGAATACATATACTTTAAATAGAATAATGAAGGAGTAAATAGAATAACCAATGAGTAGTTTGTGAAAATTTGCTAATTTTGATGCTTCTTTACCAACTGTTGTGATGTCGAAGTGAAGCTTTCAAAAAACTCTTAAATACCCTGAAATCATTTTAGTGTTCTATGTGTATTTTGTCTCAGAAAGGTTCACTTGTGGCTAACTAAGTCTCTTGACAGGGGTGCTGCAAAGGTGATCCAGGAGTTTCTCAATGAAAGCACAGCTTTTTACTTAGATAGTAAGAGTGCTAACTGTTTTTTGTTGTGTCCAGTACTATCTGACCCATTTTTGTCTGGTACTTAAAATTTTTTTTTAAGTTTTGTTGACTTTTTAAATTTTGCATTATAAACAGATTGCTCCTACTTCATGAGAGATGTCATAACAAAGTAAAATAATTAAAACTAATAATATAGGGAGCACATCTGAAAAAATCTGCAATATTTCATATCTGTGGCATCCCTGCTACCTACCACTCTACATCTTTCTTAATTAAAAGAAATCTATTTTCTTTCTTGTTCATTTTTACTTCCACTCCATTGGCAAAAAAAAAAAAAGAAAAAAAAAAAGAAAAAAAAGAAAGGAAGAAAAAAGGAGAGAAAAGAATAATACATTTCATATAGCAAATATTTGTATTCAAGCAAAACAAATTCCCTCAGTGACTAAACACAAAAGTAGATATGAATCATTCTGCATCCTAAATCCATCACCTCTCTGTCATGGATTGCATGGTTCATCATCAGTCCTCTTGAAATGATGAAGGGTTATCATATTGATTATGGTTGTTGGATGTTCTTTTTTATGGTACTGTTCTTGAATAAATTGTTCTCCTGGCTCTATTCATTCTGTTCTTCAGCTTATAAAAGTCCTTAAAATTGTTTCTTATGATATTACTGATGTTATAGTATAAATTGTTCTCCTAGTTCTGCTCCCTTTACTCTGCATCATTTCATAAAATGTATTTCTATGTCTGAAATAATGTATTTTTTTTTCATTTCTTACAGGACAATAGTATTCCATCACATTCATGTACCATAACTTAATTCAGTCCTTCTGTGATGAATGGGCATCTCTTTAATTTACAGTTGTTTTTTTTGGTCCCCACATAAAGAACTGTTTTATATATTTCTGTGTGTGTGTGTGTGTGTGTGTGTGTGTGTGTGTGTGTGTGTGAGATCTCCTTTGTATATAGGTCTAGTAATGGTATAGCTAGTTCAAAGTTACACTGTTAAGTAACTTATTGGGTATCCAATCCACATTGTGTTCTATAATGGTTGTGCCCATTCACAGGTCTACCAAACAATGCACCAATCTGTCTGTTTCTCCTTGGCCCCTCCAGCATTTAATATTTTCCTTCTTTGTCATCTTTACCACCCTCGTGAATGTGAAATGAAATTTCAGAACTATTTGGATTTGCATTTCTCTAATTCATAGTGATTTGGAGCATTTTTTTTCTCTTGTAAGGCTATAGAAAGCTGATCTTCTCTTCCCCCCCCCCCATGAGTCATGAGAACTGTCTTCATCTTGGATCATTTATTGAGAAATGGCTATTTCTTCCATCTAAATTGGAATCAGTTTCTTATATATCTTGAAAATAAGGCCTTTATTAGTGAAACTTGCTTTAATTAATTTTCCCTATTAATTGTTCTCCCTGTAATATTCCTATAATCTTAACTTTATTAGTTTTGTGTTTAATGTATTTTTCATTTTATGTAGCCAAAATTATCCATTTTAATCTCCTTTGATCCTCTCTACTATCCTTTGTTTGGTTTTGAACTTTTCATTTTTTTTCTATAGCTCTGATAAGTATTTTTTGTGTTTATCTAATTATTTTTTGTTCTTTAATATTTTTTCCTAAATTACATTGTTTATTTAATTTTACATCTAGGAAGTATACTTCTTTAGAGCTAATTATTGTTTAGGAGATAAAGTGTTTGTCTAAATATATTTTTCTAAGGAATTTTTCTCAAATTGTTAATCTTTATTTCAGTAACTACATTTTTTTGTCAAATTGTTAAAATTTTAAATACATCTAATCTATTCCAGCTGATGAGTTTCTCTGTTTTATAAGTATTTCTAAAGTGCTATAATAATTACTATTTCAAAGTATAATTTGAGATTTAGCATTTCCAGGCCCCTTCTTTTCCATTTCTTGTTACTATTTCTCTTTAGATTTATGAACTTTTTTTTCTCCAAATGAATTTTGGGGTCATTTTTTCTACTTCTTTTAAAAAATCCTTTGGTGGTGATTTGTATAACTTGAATAAAATAATTTATTTAGTATTATCATTTTTATTATGTTGGCTTATTCTAGCCATGACAGTATTAATAATTGGTTATTAAGGTCTGTCTTTATTTCCCTAAACAGTTGTTTGTAGTTATAGTTCTAATGTGCATCTTGGAAGAAAGACTATTAAGTATTTTTATTTTTCTGTAGTAATTTTAAGTGGAATGTCTCCATGTAGAGCTGAGTTTTTTTGTATTATTTGGAAATGTTAATGATTTGTATGGATTTCTTTTATATCCTGAAAGTTTGCTGAAATTATTCATTAGTCAACTTGTTAGGATTCATTAAGTATAGTTTCATGTCATCTCCAAAAGGGAAAATTTTGTTTCTTTCAGACTTATGGTTATTCCCTTAAATAATTTCTTTTTCTTTCTTTCCTGCTATAACCAACATTTCTAGTACTGTGTCAAATAGAAGTGATGACAATGGACATCCTTATTTCTCACTCCTGATTAGAATAGAAAAAATTCCAGTTTGTTTCCATTACAAAGAATAGTAGTTCTTGTTTTTATATATTATTTGTCACTTTAAAGAAAACTCCACTTATTCTGTTTTCTGGTGATTTGTTTATAACAGAAATGGATATTATAATTCATTAAAAACATTTTCTTTATTTTATTATTAATACGGTTCATTGAATTCATGGTTTCCCTAATAATATACCAATCCGGTTATATCACCAGTCTGGTCATATTTTCTAATCTTGTGATATGTAGGTATCCCTCAGGGTTCTATTCTGAACCCTTTCTTCTTCTCCCCCTTAGTGATTTAATCAAATGTCCCTTTCCTGCCCTGGTCTGCTGACCTCCAGTCTTTTATCTCCAACTGCCTTGCAGGTATCTTGAACTGAACATCCAGTAGAAGTCTTAAAATTAAAACTTAAATTTCAAAACAGAATTCATACTTTTTCCCTCTAAATCCTTCCTCTCTCCTCATTTTCCTTTTACTGTAGAGGGCAACACCATCCTCCTAGTCCCCCAGGTTGGAAACCTAAGAGTTATTCTGAATTACTTACTATCTCTCACTTCCCAAATCCAAGTTGTTTCCAAGGTCTGTCTTTCATTTTTGCCTCACTTCTCAAATATGTCCCTTCTTAGCTCTTTCACTGCCACTTCTGGCACATGCCATGCCTCTGGTGCATGTCCTTATAAAAACAACTGAACTACTGTGAATAGCCTGTTGGTGGGTCTGCTTGCTTCAGGTCTCTCCCCAATTCACTCTTTCCATCATTTAGCCACTTAAGTGATTTTCTGAGTGGAGTGAAGTGTTCTTGCTTTGAATTAAGATCCTTTCCCTAGCTCATCTCCTGAGGGGACAGATACCAGGGATTAAATGAAAGGTATGGGTTAAAAATAATTTAGTTTTCTGACATCATTCATCTTCAACCATTTTGCTGTGGGTATTGAGTCCTCATGAGAAAGTGAGCTTGATGATCTTAATTTGAACACTCCCAGATATAAAGATAGCCTTTTCCTCAGAGCTGATTCACCAAGAGTTCATCTGAAAACCCAATGTTTTTGTCATAATTGCCTTATCAACAATTGGCTGGCAGTCTCAGCCCCTTTCTTCTGTCCAGAGTGCAGGAATGTTTTCCAATTAAGGGATTTTCAAACCAATATGTGACTTGGAAACTGGCAGCCATTGCCAAAAAAATGAAGACCCTATTGTTTGCAGCACCCAGAAGGACAGGGAAAGTAAAGTGTGAGTAATCAGTAAGTGCAGGAGCTGTTCTGTGAGGATTACCAGAGCCCAGTCTGTGTCCTGTTTTCATTCTAGGAGCATGAAGCTCATAGACTCAGCTACATTGATGAGGTTACTGAGAACTTCAGGAGGAAACTCCAAGAAACAGTGATTGATTTGTGGAGGATGAGGACATTGTTCAATAAATCAAGAGTGAGGAGATTAAATTTGTATTTATAAAGGAGGAAATTGAAATTCAAAAGAAGAATATTTTGTATGAATTTCAGAAAATGAAACAATTCCTAGATGAGAAAGATGCATATCATTCTGATCTACAAACAGAATGGAGAGCCCTTTAGAAGTCTTGAGTAAGAGAATTAATGGATTTTTCCATTAGAGTCAAGAATTAAGAAAGAGGATCATAGAGTAAGAGGAGGGGCTCCAGAAACCAGTTATGGATTTGCTCCAGGATATGAAAGGAGAGTTAAAAGGAATGAATTTATGCTGCAAAAGGAAATAGATAGGTATGCATACCTGTGTATAACATCCCTAGAGTTATTTATGGCATAAATTTTCATTTGAAATTGAATATCACTCTGTAACACCACTCAGCTGATCCAGGTTTCAGAATATCTAAGGTTCTGAAGTGTGAGATAAGGTGTCCAGGAGGAAGGACCCAACAGTAGTGGTTTTACAGTTTTTTAATAGTAGTTAAAAGTTTTTGCACAAAGTTTTTCTGTCCTTTATTTCAGGGAGATATTACCAGGAAGTGGGGGTGCCAAATAATAGTATCTAGTGTATTGGCATCTGTAAAAACTCAGAAGAATCTCAAGATTTCTCATGGTCCAGCCCAATCTTTATTCTCAAATCCATATAAAATCCTACCCAATATAGTTTTCTGACATCATTCATTTTCAACCATTTTGCTGTGGGCAAACTTAAAACTGGCATTTTCTTTGACCATGAATGTGAAGAGATATCATTTTATCATGTAAAAAGAACATATCTAATTTGTTTTCCCTACCAATTCATTCTTAGAATCCTTCATGCCTTCCTTCTGTCTTTCTTAGAAAGCCTTGACAAATGATTGCTCTCTCACAATCTGTCCCTAATTGAGAGAAATCAAGAAATATATGCTTATTGTTAAATGGACTTCAGGCATTGTATCCCCCAATTCCCATGTACTCTGTTATATGAAAATAATTGTACCTACTTGCCCTGTTATGGATCATAACTTTTCCTATTTCATCTTTGTATATGTTTTTCTTGATCCCAGAAGAATATTAACCATGTTACATCAAGATATTCTCTTTATGCCAGTGCTCTTTCTGAGACTTAATAAAAGTTTGTTGAACTGGAGAAAAAATAAAGTGATTTTCCTAAAATGCACATCTGATCATGTCACATACCCCCTGCTCCACCCCCCCCCCCAACTAAATAAATTCTAATTGTTCCCTATGGCCTCCAACACCAGATAGAAAATGCTCTGTTTGACATTTAAAACCCATCATAACCTAGTCGCTTTCTACTTTTCCAATTTTCTTACATCTCACTGGCCTCCATGGACAAGGCACTCCATTTCTCTTCTTCTGGGCATTTTCTCTGGCTGTCCATTTCAGGCATTAGTGCCTGAAATGATCTTCCTCTTTTCATACTATTGACCACCCTTTGCTTCATTTCTTTGAGGGATTTTAATGTTCTTATGAGCAAACTTTTTTTCCTTGATGTTTTTATTATAGATGCTTTTGAGTTATTCTCTTCTGGGTTTGTGCCTTAGTCCTCAGAATAATCATAAACGTCCTTTATCTCTATCTGCCTCCCTCCTTACCTATCATTATCTATCATCTGTCTATCTAGCTATCTATCCATCTCTCTCCCTATCATCTAATTTTTTCCTTCCCTATGTATTATCCTCCCCACCTCCCACCAAATATTCTGTCCATCCTCCAATTTGTCATAGCATATTTGAATTTCTTCTTTACAAAGACTCTAACAGGAACAACTTTGTGTTTTCTCATCATTATGATTTTAATTAAATTTCTAAATTTTTCTCCTTCCCTATGTAGCATTCCTCCCCATCTCCCCCAATACTCTATCCATCTTCCAATTTGTCATAACATGTTTGAATTTCTTGGAGTTACTATCTTCTGGGTTTGTCTCTCTGTCTCTCTCTCTTTTTTTAATTTATTTTTTATTCTCATTTTGTACAAAAGTTTTTCTTTACATTAATAAAATATACTTGTTTACAAGTAAACAAAATACCCCTCCCCCCATGAATATAGATAGACTTGCTTGGGCAAAAAAAGTAAAGGGGGGAAAAAATTAAAATTAAAAAAAATAATAGTAATAATTGTAGGTATGGCCAGGTGGTGCAATGGACGAAGCACCAGCCCTGGAGCCACGAGCACCCGAGTCCATATCCAGCCTCGTAAACTCAACCATCACCCAGCCGTGTGACATGCAAGCCACCCGATCCCCACTGCCCTGCAAAAACCAAAAAGAAGAAAAAAAAAAAGACCCAAAAATAAAATAAAATAGTAATAATAGTAGGGGTGGCTGGGTGGCAGACAGAGCATTGGCCCTTGAGCCAGGAGCACCCCGGTCCAAATCCAGCCCCAGACACCCAATGATCACCCTGCTATGTGGCCCCAGGCAGGCCACCCAGCCCCACTTGCCCTGCACCCTCCCCCAAATAATAACAAAAAATGTGTTTCAGTCTTTGTTCCAACACCATCAACTCTGTCATGAGTGGATCACATTCTTTAAGATAAGTCCATCACAAAAGTTACTTCCATATTTTTCCAACATTGCCATTGCTGATCGCAACTCCCTCCTTTCTTATTTCTCCACTACCATGTACTATATTTTCTCTCTCCTTTCACTCTGACTCTGCTGTAGGGTTGCTGAGTGGCACAGCAGACAGATCCCTGGTCCTGGGGCCAAGAAGCCCTGAGCCCCCATACCACCCCTTAGGCCCAGAATCCAGCTGGGCCTATGGTCCTGGGCAGGCCATCCAATCCCAGCCCCTTGCAAGAAGTAAAAAAAGAAAATGTGTTATATCTGACCACTGTCCCCCCATGGTCTATCCTCTCCTCCTTTATTCACATCCCCACCCCTTCCCCCTGCTCCCCCCTCCTTCTTACTCCAGTTGTCTATACCCCATTGAGTATATTTGCTGTTTCCTCTCCTAGCCATCTCTGATGAGAGCAAAGGTTCCCTCATTCCCCCTTGCCTCCCCCCTTCCATATCATTGCAATAGCTCATTGTAATAAAAAAAATCTTATTATGTGAAATAGCTTGGACTATTCCCCCTCTCCTTTTTCTTTCACCCATTCCATTTCCCTTTTTTTCTTATTGACTCCATTTTTACACCATATTTTATCTTCGAATTCAGCTTTCTCCTGTGCTTCCACTATAAAAGCTCCCTCTACCTGCTCTATTAACTGAGAAGGTTCATATGAATATTATCAGTATCATTTTTCTATACATGCAGTTCATCCTCATTAAGTCCCTCCTATTTCCCTCCTCTCCTCCAATCTCCATGCTTCACCTGAGTCCTGTATCTGAAGATCAAACCTTCTGTTCAGCTCTGGCCATTCCAAAAGAAACCTTTGAAATTCCCCTGGTTCATTGAAAGTCCATCTTTTTCCCTGGAAGAGGACATTCAGCCTTGCTGGGTAGTTCATTCTTGGCTGCATTCTAAGCTCTTTTGCCTTCCGGTATATTGTATTCCAAGCCCTACGAGCTTCCAATGTAGCTGCTGCTAAGTCCTGTGTGATCCTGACTGCAACTCCACGATATTTGAACTGTGTCCTTCTGGCTGCTTGTAATATTTTCTCTTTGACTTGGGAGTTCTGGAACTTGTCTATAATATTCCTAGGGGTTGGTTTTTGGGGATCTCTTTCTCTGGGGGATCAGTGGATTCTCTCCATTTCTATTTTGCCCTCTGCTTCTAGAATATCAGGGCAATTTTCCTGTAGTAATTCTTTGAAAATGATGTCAAGGGTCTTTTCCTGATCATGACTTTCAGGTATTCCAATAATTTTCAAATTATCTTTCCTAAGTCTGTTTTCCATATCAGTTGTTTTTTCAATGAGATATTTCACATTTTCTTCTAATTTTTCATTTTTTTTTGTTTTGAAGTATTGATTCCTGATTTCTGGTAAATTCATCGATCTCCCTGAATTCTATTCTTTGTCTGAAGGATTTATTCTCCTCAGAGAGTTTTCTTATCTCTTTTTCCATCTGGCCAATTTTGATTTTTAAAGCATTCTTCTCCTCAATAACTTTTTTGAACTGTTTTATCCATTTGACCTAAGCTGGTTTTTAGCATACTATTTTCTTCAGCATTTTTTTGGATTTCCTTGACTAAGCTGCTGACTTCATTTTCATGTTTTTCCTGCATCTCTCTCCTTTCTTTTCCCAGTTCTTCTTCCAACTCCCTCATTTGATTTTCAAAGTCTTTTTTGAGCTCTGTCATAGCCTGAGCCCAATTTCTG